>NC_046254.1:226914-826914 GCF_009819885.2 Catharus ustulatus
CAGTGCCACCCAGTGTCATCCCAGTCCCTTTTTGGGGACACTTGGTGACATTAAACCCCCCCAGTGTCACCCAGTGTCACCCAGTGTCATCCCAGTCCCTTTTTGGGGACACTTGGTGACATTAAACCCCGCAGTGTCACCCAGTGTCATCCCAGTGTCACCCCAGCCCTTTTTGGGGACACTAGGTGACATTGAACCCCTCCCCAGTGTCACCCAGTGTCATCCCAGTGTCATCCCATTCCTTTTTGGGGACACTTGGTGACATTAAACCCCCCCTCCAGTCCCTCCTGGTCCCCTCCTGGTGACACTGGGGGAGGGGGGAGGTGACATTAAATGTCCCTCAGTTCCTCCTGGTGACACTGGGGGAGGTGACATTAAATGTCCCTCCGTTCCTCCTGGAGGCCACCCCTGTTGGTGACACTCAGGGACCCTCGCTGTCCCCACAGAGCCACCCCTGGGCGAGGATGACGAGGACAAGGACCTGGAGGCGCCGGCCGTGGCCGTGGCCAAAGTGGCCGGAGCGGCCGCGGGACCCTCGGACACCGACATCACCGCGGAGTTCCTGCAGCCACTGCTGACCCCTGAGAACGTGGCCAACCTGGTCAGGGGACATTGGGGACACTGGGGGGGTGACATTGTCCTGCAGCCACTGCTGACCCCTGAGAACGTGGCCAACCTGGTCAGGGGACACTGGGGACATTGGGGACAGTGTGTGGGGGGTGACATTGTCCTGCAGCCACTGCTGACCCCTGAGAACGTGGCCAACCTGGTCAGGGGACATTGGGGACATTGGGGACACCTGGGGGGTGACATTGTCCTGCAGCCACTGCTGGCCACTGAGAACGTGGCCAACCTGGTCAGGGGACATTGGGGACATTGGGGACATCTGGGGGGTGACATTGTCCTGCAGCCACTGCTGACCCCTGAGAACGTGGCCAACCTGGTCAGGGGACATTGGGGACATTGGGGACACCTGGGGGGTGACATTGTCCTGCAGCCACTGCTGGCCACTGAGAACGTGGCCAACCTGGTCAGGGGACATTGGGGACATTGGGGACACTTGGGGGGGTGTGACATTGTCCTGCAGCCACTGCTGACCCCTGAGAACGTGGCCAACCTGGTCAGGGGACATTGGGGACACTGGGGACACTTTGGGGGTGTGACGCTGTCCTGCAGCCACTGCTGACCCCTGAGAACGTGGCCAACCTGGTCAGGGGACATTGGGGACATTGGGGACATTGGGGGGGTGACATTGTCCTGCAGCCACTGCTGACCCCTGAGAACGTGGCCAACCTGGTCAGGGGACATTGGGGACATTGGGGACACCTGGGGGGGTGACACTGCCTGGAGTCACTGCTGACCCCTGAGAACGTGACCAACCTGGTCAGGGGACACTGGGGACAGTTTGGGGACACCTGGGGGGGGTGACACCTGTCCTACAGTCAGTGCTGACCCCTGAGAACGTGACCAACCTGGTCAGGGGACATTGGGGACACCTGGGGACACTTGGGGACACTTGGGTGGGGGTGTGACACCTGTGTCACCTGTGCTGCAGCTGCTGCTGGCCCCTGAGAATGTCCCCAACCTGGTCAGGGGACATTGGGGACACTTTGGGGTGGGCTCTGGGGGGTGTTGAGGTGTTTTCTGTGTCCCTGAGATATTTTTGAGGTCCCTGGGGCAGTTTTAGGTTCCCTGAGGCAGTTTTAGGTTCTCTGATGTATTTTTGGGATCCCTGGGATGTTTTTAGGATCCCTGATGTGTTTTTGCCCCCCCAGGTGCTGATCAGCACGGTGTACCTGAGGCAGTTTTGGGTTCCCTGAGATATTTTGGGATCCCTGATGTATTTTTGGGATCCCTGATGTGTGTTTTCCCCCCCCAGGTGCTGATCAGCACGGTGTACCTGAGGCAGTTTTGGGATCTCTGAGCTGTTTTTGGGATCCCTGATGTGTTTTTACGATCCCTGATGTGTTTTTAGGATCCCTGAGCTGTTTTCCCCCCCCAGGTGCTGATCAGCATGGTGTACCTGGGGCAGTTTTGGGGTCCCTGATGTATTTTTAGGATCCCTGATGTGTTTTTACGATCCCTGATGTGTTTTTATGATCCCTGATGTGTATTTTTACCCCCCCAGGTGCTGATCAGCATGGTGTACCTGAGGCAGTTTTGGGTTCTCTGAGATATTTTTAGGATCCCTGATGTATTTTCATGGTCCCTGATGTATTTTTGGGATCCCTGATGTCTGTTTTTGCCCCCCCAGGTGCTGATCAGCACGGTGTACCTGGGGCAGTTTTGGGTTCTCTGATGTATTTTTGGGATCCCTGATGTATTTTTGGGATCCCTGATGTATTTTCATGATCCCTGATGTATTTTCCCCCCCCCAGGTGCTGATCAGCATGGTGTACCTGCCCGAGGCCATGCCTGCCTCCTTCCAGGCCACCTACACGCCGGTGGAGTCGGCCGGCACCGAGGCGCAGATCAAGCACCTGGCGCGGCTCATGGCCACGCAGATGACGGCGGCGGGGCTGGGGCCAGGTCAGGGGACAGCAGGGGACACCCCAGACACTCCTGGGACCCCTCTGGGACACCCCCAGACACCTCTGGGACACCCCATTCCCACCCCATTCCCAGTGTTCCCACCCCATTCCCAGCATTCCCACCCCATTCCCAGCATTCCCACCCCATTCCCAGTGTTCCCACCCCATTCCCACCCCGTTCATCATTCCCACCCCATTCCCACCCCATTCCCATTTCCCCCATTCCCACCCCATTCCCATCCCATCCCTCATTCCCAGCATTCCCACCCCATTCCCAACATTCCCACCCCATTCTCAGTGTCCCCAATTCCCCATTCCCATTTCCCCACCCCATTCCCAGTGTCCCCCATCCCTCGTTCCCCAATCCCACCCCATTCCCATTCCCACCCCGTTCCCAGTGCTCCTCACCCCATTCCCACCCCATTCCCATTTTCCCCATCCCTCATTCCCCATTCCCAGTGCTCTCCATTCCCATTTACCCCATTCCCATTCCCAGTGTCCCCCATTCCCACCCCATTCCCATTCCCCATTTCCATTTCCATTCCCATTCCCCATTCCCATTCCCACCCCATTCCCATTTCCCCACCCCATTCCCAGTGTCCCCCATCCCTCATTTCCCATTCCCATTTCCCCACCCCATTCCCAGTGTCCCCCATTCCCAGTGTCCCCACCCCATTCCCATTTTCCCCATTCCCCATTCCCCACCCCATTCCCATTTTCCCCATTCCCATTTTCCCCATTCCCATTTTCCCCACCCCATTTCCAGTGTCCCCATCCCTCATTCCCCATTTCCATTTTCCCCACCCCATTCCCATGTTCCCCATTCCCAGTGTCCCCATTCCCAATGTCCCCATTCCCATTCCCATTTTCCCCATTCCCATTTTCCCCATTCCCATTTTCCCCATTCCCATTTTCCCCATTCCCATTTTCCCCATTCCCATTTTCCCCATTCCCATTTTCCCCATTTCCATTTTCCCCACCCCATTCCCCATTCCCCATTCCCAGTGTCCCCATTCCCAATGTCCCCATTCCCATTCCCAGTGTCCCCATTCCCATTGTCCCCATTCCCATTGTCCCCATTCCCATTTTCCCCATTCCCATTTTCCCCATTCCCTGTTCCCATTCCCATTGTCCCCATTGTTCCCATTCCCAGGTGTGGAGCAGACCAAGCTGCTGCGGGAGGAGCCCAAGGAGGAGAAGGTGGCCAAACCGGACGGCGTGGTGGTCATCAAGCGGCGCCTGTCGGCCCTGGGCCAGGGCCAGGCCATCGCCGTGCTGGGCGCCCACGGCTCGGCCGCCGGGCTGCTGGACGAGACCCCCCAGGCCAAGCGCCGGCCCGAGCCCATCATGCCGGCCACGCAGCCACGGTCAGTGGCCAAATGGCCAAAGGGGTTTGGGGTGGGATGGGTCACTCAGCCATGGTCAGTGACCAGCTGGCCCGAGCCCATCATGCCGGCCACGCAGCCACGGTCAGTGGCCAAATGGCCAAAGGGGGTTTGGGGTCATCCATGGTCAGTGACCAGCTGGCCCGAGCCCATCATGCCGGCCACGCAGCCACGGTCAGTGGCCAAAGGGGGTTTGGGGTCATCCATGGTCAGTGGCCAAAGGGGGTTTGGGGTCATCCATGGTCGGTGGACAGCTGGCCCGAGCCCATCATGCCGGCCACGCAGCCACGGTCAGTGGCCAAAGGGGGTTTGGGTCATCCATGGTCAGTGGCCAGCTGGGGTTTGGGGTCATCCATGGTCTGTGGCCAAATGGGGTTTGGGGTCATCCATGGTGAGTGGCCAAAGGGGGTTTGGGGTCATCCGTGGTCAGTGGCCAAATGGGGTTTGGGGTCATCCATGGTCAGTGGCCAGCTGGCCTGAGCCCATCATGCCGGCCACGCAGCCACGCTCTGGTGCCGGGGGCCGTAAGAAGGTGTTCCGGCTCTGACCCCAATCCCATTAATCTCAATCCCATTAATCCCATTAATCCCATTAATCCCATTAATCCCAATCCCATTCCAGGCTGGCCGGTGCAGGTGGCTGTAAGAAGGTGTTCCGACTCAGCGAGGTGCTGACCCCAATCCCAATCCCATTAATCCCAATCCCATTCCAGGCTGGCCGGCGCAGGTGGCCGTAAGAAGGTGTTCCGGCTCTGACCCCAATCCCAATCCCATTAATCCCAATCCCATTAATCCCAATCCCATTCCAGCCTGGCAGGCGCTGGGGGCCGTAAGAAGGTGTTCCGGCTCAGCGAGGTGCTGACCCCAATCCCAGTCCCATTAATCCCAATCCCGTTTTAGCCTGGCAGGTGCCGGGGGCCGTAAGAAGGTGTTCCGGCTCAGCGAGGTGCTGACCCCAATCCCAATCCCATTAATCCCAATCCCATTAATCCCATTCCCATTTCTGGTTCCAGGTTACCTGGCGCAGGTGGCCGTAAGAAGGTGTTCCGGCTCAGCGAGGTGCTGACCCCAATCCCAATCCCATTAATCCCATTCCCATTTCTGGTTCCAGGCTGGCCGGTGCTGGGGGCCGTAAGAAGGTGTTCCGGCTCAGCGAGGTGCTGACCCCAATCCCAATCCCAATCCCATTAATCCCAATCCCATTCCAGGTTAGCTGGCGCAGGTGGCCGTAAGAAGGTGTTCCGGCTCAGCGAGGTGCTCTGACCCCAATCCCAATCCCATTAATCCCATTAATCCCATTCCAGGCTGGCTGGTGCCGGGGGCCGTAAGAAGGTGTTCCGGCTCAGTGAGGTGCTGAAGCCGCTCAGCGAGGTGCAGGTGGAGAAGCTCAAGCTCGGCGCCGTGCGGAGAATCCTGCGCTCCGAGAGGGCCGTGGCGGCCAGCGGGGCTGCCCAGGTACGCCTGGGGACACCTGGGACACCTGGGGACACCTGGGGACACCTGGGGACAGCTGAGATACCCGTGGGGACACCTGGGATATACCTGGGGACACCTGGGGACACCTGGGCACACCTGTGGACCTGGACAGCATTGACTAATCCCTGAGTATCTCTTGAGTAACCATTGAATGACCCCTGGCTGACCCCTGAGTAACCCCTGAGTAACCTCTGAGTGACCTTCCAGGCCCGAGTGAAGATCCTGGCCTTGCTGGTGACGCAGTAACAGTGACCCTTGACTAATCCCTGAGTATCCCTTGAGTAACCATTGAATATCCATTAAATGACCATTGAATGACCACTGAGTAACCTGTGAGTGACCCTGAGTGACCTTCCAGGCCCGAGTGAAGATCCTGGCCTCGCTGGTGACGCAGTGACAGTGACCTTTGACTAATCCCTGAGTATCCCTTGAGTAACCATTGAATATCCATTAAATGACCATTGAATGACCCCTGAGTGACCCTGGGTGACCCCTCAGGCCCGAGTGAAGATCCTGGCCTCGCTGGTGACGCAGTTCGAGGTGCCCCTTGAGTATCTCTTGACTAATCCCTGAGTATCTCTTGAGTAACCATTGAATATCCATTAAATGACCATTGAATGACCCCTGAGTAACCTCTGAGTGACCTTCCAGGCCCGAGTGAAGATCCTGGCCTCGCTGGTGACGCAGTAACAGTGACCACTGACTAATCCCTGAGTATCCCTTGAGTATCCCTTGAGTAACCATTGAATATCCATTGAATATCCATTGAATGACCCCTGAGTGACCCTTGAGTGACCCTGGCTGTCCCCTCAGGCGCGAGTGAAGATCCTGGCCTCACTGGTGATGCAGTAACAGTGACCATTGACTAATCCCTGAGTATCCCTTGAGTATCCCTTGAGTAACCATTGAATGACCCCTGAGTGACCCTTGGGTGACCCTGGCTGTCCCCTCAGGCGCGAGTGAAGATCCTGACCTCACTGGTGACGCAGTAACTGTGACCTTTGAGTGACCCTTGACTAATCCCTGAGTATCCCTTGAGTAACCATTGAATATCCATTGAATGACCCCCGAGTGACCCTGAATGACCCCTGGGTGACCCTGGCTGTCCCCTCAGGCCCGAGTGAAGATCCTGGCCTCGCTGGTGACGCAGTTCGAGGTGCCCCTCAAGGGCGAGGTGCTCTCCTTCATCCTGGACGACGTGCGCGGGCGCCTGGACCTGGCGTTCGCGTGGCTGTTCCAGGAGTACAACGCGCACCTGGCGCGCGGCGGCGCCGGCGGCCTGGAGCGCTACGACGAGTGCCTGATCGGGCTGCTGGCCGGGCTGCAGGAGAAACCCGACCAGAAGGACGGGTAGGGGACATGGGGGTGGCTTGGGGACACTGGGATGGGGACACTGGGATGGAGACACCGGGGTGGGTTGGTGTCACTGGGATGGGGACACCGGGGTTGGGTTGATGTCACTGGGGTTGGGTTGGTGTCACTGGGATGGGGACACTGGGCATGGATTGGTGTCAGCAGGATTGGGTTGGTGTCACTGGGTTGGGGACACCAGGGGTGGGTTGGGGACACTGGGATGGGGACATCAGGGATGGGATGGTGTCACTGGGTCGGGTTGATGTCACTGGGATGGGGACACCAGGGTTGTGTTGGTGTCACTGGGATGGGGACACTGGGGTTGTGTTGGTGTCACTGGGATGGGTTGGTGTCACTGGGAATGGGACACCAGGATTGGGTTGGTGTCACTGGGAATGGGACACCAGGGTTGGGTTGGTGTCACCAAGATTGTGTTGGTGTCACTGGGATGGGGACACCAGGTTTGGGTTGGTGTCACTGGGAATGGGACACCAGGGTTGGGTTGGTGTCACCAAGATTGTGTTGGTGTCACTGGGATGGGGACACCAGGTTTGGGTTGGTGTCACTGGGATGGGGACATCAGGGATGGGTCGGTGTCACTGGTTGGTGTCACCAGGATTGGGTTGCTGTCACCAAGATTGTGTTGGTGTGACTGGGATGGGGACACCAGGGTTGGGTTGGGGACACTGGGGTTGGGTTGGTGTCACTGGGATGTGTTGGTGTCACTGGGATGGGGACACCAGGGTTGGATTAGTGTCACTGGGTTGGGAACATCAAGGTTGGGTTGGTGTCACCACAAGATTGTGTTGATGTCACTGGGACAGGGACACTGGGGTTGGGTTGGTGTCACTGGGATGGGTTTGTGTGACTGGGATGGGGACACTGGGAATGGGTTGGTGTCGCCTGGGTTGGTGTCACTGGGATGGGGACACCAGGGATGTGTTGGTGTCACTGGATTGGGTTGGTGTCACTGGGTTGGGGACACCGGGGACACCGGGGTGGGTTGAAGTCACTGCGGTTGGGTTAGTGACGCCAGGGTTGGATTGATGTCACCAGGACTGGGTTGGTGTCACTGGGATGGGGACATCAGGGATGGGTTGGGGACACTGCAATGGATTGGTGTCACTGGGATGGGGACACTGGGGATGGGTTGGTGTCACTGCTTGGTGTCACCAGGATTGGGTTGGTGTCACTGGGATGGGGACACTGGGGTTGGGTTGTTGTCACTGGGTTTGTGTCACCTGGGTTGGGTTGGTGTCACTGGGATGGGGACACCGGGGCTGGATTGGTGTCACTCGGTTGTGTCACTTGGGTTAGGTTGGTGTCACTTGGATGGGGACACTGGGCATGGGTTGGTGTCAGCAGGATTGGGTTGGTGTCACTGGGTTGGGGACACCAGGGTTGGGTTGGTGTCACTGGGATGGGGACACCAGGGTTGGGTTGGTGACACTGGGGTTGTGTTGGTGTCACCAAGATTGTGTTGGTGTCACTGGGATGGGGACACCAGGGGTAGGTTGGTGTCACTTGGATGGGCACACTGGGGTTGTGTTGGTGTCACCAGGGTTGGGTTGGTGTCACTGGGATGGGGACACAAGGGATGCGTTGGTGTCACCTGGGTTGGGGACACCAGGATTGGGTTGATGTCACCAGGGTTGGGTTGATGTCACTGGGATGGGTTTGTGTGACTGGGATGGGGACACTGGGAATGGGTTGGTGTCGCCTGGGTTGGTGTCACAGGGATGGGGACACCAGGGTTGGGTTGGTGTCACTGGGATGGGGACATCAGGGTTGTGTTGGTGTCACCAAGGCCGTGCTGGTGTCACTGGTTGGTGTCACCGGGGTTGTGTTGGTGCCACCAAGGCCGTGCTGGCGTCCCCGGTGTCCCCAGCCCGGTGACACTGTCCCTGTCCCCAGGATCTTCACCAAGGTGGTGCTGGAGGCGCCGCTGATCACCGAGAGCGCCCTGGAGGTGATCCGGAAATACTGCGAGGACGAGGTGGGGACACTGGGGACACTGAGGGGACGTGGAGGGGACACTGAGGGGACATCAGGGGACACCCGGGGACACTGAGGGGACATGGAGGGGACACTGAGGGGACACTGAGAGACACTGAGGGGACACCAGGGGACATGGAGGGGACACTGAAGGGACACGGGAGGACACTGGGGGGTCACCAGGGGACATTGAGAGACATCGAGGGGACACTGAGGGGACACTGGGGGGACACCATGGGACACTGAGGGGACACCAGGGGACACTGAGAGACATCAAGAGGACACCAGGGGACACCAGGGGATACTGAGGGGACAGCAGGGGACACAGAGAGGACACTGGGAGGGACACCAGGTGCCACAAGGAGGTTTCAGGGCACAGGTGCCACCCTGAGGTGCCACACAGAGGTGGCACCAGCTGCCAGGTGCCACCCAGAGGTGACACCAGGTGTCACAAGGAGGTGTCAGGATGCTGGTGCCACACAGAGGTGACACCACGTGCCAGGTGACACACAGAGGTGACAGGGCACAGTCACCACCCTGAGGTGACACTGGATCCCAGGTGCCACACAGAGGTGTCACCAGGTGCCACAAGGAGGTGGCAGGGCACAGGTGCCACCCCACAGTGACACCAGGTGCCACACAGAGGTGCCAGGGTGCAGGTGCCACACGGAGGTGACAGGGCACAGTCAGCACCCTGAGGTGCCACACAGAGGTGACACCAGGTGCCAGGTGCCACACAGAGGTGACACCAGGTGCCACAAGGAGGTGACAGGGCTCAGGTGCCACACAGAGGTGACACCCGGTAGCAGGTGGCACACAGAGGTGACACCACATGCCACAAGGAGGTGACACCAGGTAGCAGGTGGCACACAGAGGTGACACCAGGTGTCACACAGAGGTGACACCAGGTGCCACAAAGAGGTGGCAGGATGCAGCTGCCACACAGAGGTGACAGGGCACAGTCACCACCCCAAGGTGACACACAGAGGTGACACCAGGTACCAGGTGCCACAAGGAGGTGACACCAGGTGCCAGGTGCCACACAGAGGTGACACCAGGTGCGCCCCCGAGGTGTCAGGGCACAGGTGCCACACAGAGGTGACACAGAGGTGCCACAAGGAGGTGACACCAGAGGTGCCACAAAGAGGTGACACAGAGGTGCCACAAGGAGGTGACACCATGTGCCAGGTGCCACACAGAGGTGACAGGGCTCAGGTGCCACACAGAGGTGACACCAGGTGCCAGGTGCCACACAGAGGTGACACCAGGTGCCACAAGGAGGTGACAGGGCACGGGTACCACACAGAGGTGACACATAGAGGTGACACCAAGTGCCCCCCTGAGGTGACAAGGCACAGGTGGCACACAGAGGTGACACCAGGTACCAGGTGCCACACAGAGGTGTCATGAGGAGGTGGCAGGTGGCACACAGAGGTGACAGGGCACAGTCAGCACCCTGAGGTGACCAGCCTGAGGTGGCACACAGAGGTGACACCAAGTGCCAGGTGCCACACAGAGGTGTCAGGGCACAGGTGCCACCCAGAGGTGACACCATGTGCCACAAGGAGGTGCCAGGGCTCAGGTGACACACAGAGGTGACACACAGAGATGACACACAGAGGTGACACCAGGTGCCACAAGGAGGTGACACCAGGTACCAGGTGCCACACAGAGGTGACACCAGGTGCGCCCCCGAGGTGTCAGGGCACAGGTGCCACACAGAGGTGACACACAGAGGTGACACCAGGGCTCAGGTGGCACACAGAGGTGCCCCCAGGTGCCAGGTACCACACAGAGGTGATGCCAGGTGCCACCAGGAGGTGACAGGGCTCAGGTGCCACCCTGAGGTGACACAAGGAGGTGACAGGGCACGGGTGCCAGGTGCCACACAAAAGTGACACACAGAGGTGACACCAGGTACCAGGTGCCACAAGGAGGTGTCAGGGCTCAGGTAGCACACAGAGGTGCCCCAGGTGCCAAGTGCCACCCGCTGTCCCCAGAGCCGCGCGTACCTGGGCATGGCCACGCTGCGGGAGCTGATCGCCAAGCGCCCCTCGCGGCAGTTCCAGTACCTGCACGTGCTGCTGGACCTCAGCTCCCACGAGAAGGACAAGGTGGGCTGGGGGATTGGGGGGATTGGGGGGTCCCCAGGGGGTTTGGGGGGTCCCCAGGGGGGTCCTGAGGGTGTCTGGGGGGAATTTGGGGGTCCTGAGGGGATTTTGGGTGTTCCTGAGGGGGTTTGGGGGGTCCTGGGGGGGTTTTGGGGGTCCTGAGGGGGTTTGGGGGGGAATTGGGGGGTCCTGAGGGGGTTTGGGGGGGAATTTGGGGGGTCCTGAGGGGGTTGGGAGGGTCCTCAGGGGGGCTGGGGGGGATTTGGGGGGGATTTGGGGGGTCCTGAGGGGATTTTGGGGGTCCTGAGAGGGTCTTGAGGGGATTTGGGGGGTCCTGAGGGGGTCTGAGGGTTCCCCAGGGGGGTCCTGAGGGGGTTTGGGGGGGATTGAGGGGTCCCCAGGGGAGCTGGGAGGATTGAGGGGGCCCCAGGGTGTGTCCCCAGAGGATTTTGGGGGGTCCTGAGGGTGTCTGGGGGGAATTTGGGGGTCCTGAGGGGATTTTGGGTGTTCCTGAGGGGGTTTCGGGGGTCCTGGGGGGGAATTTGGGGGGTCCTGAGGGGGTTTGGGGGGTCCTCAGGGGGGCTGGGGGGGATTTGGGGGGTCCCCAGGGGGGTCCTGAGAAGATTTTGGGGGTCCTGAGGGGGTCTTGAGAGGGTTTGGGGGGTACCCAGGGGGTCTGGGGGGATTTTGGGGGTCCCTAGGGGATTTTGGGGGATCCCTAGGGGGGTCCTGAGGGGGTCTGGGGGGGATTGAGGGGTCCTGAGGGGGATTGGAGGGTCCCCAGGGGGGCTAGGGGCATTTTGGGGGGGCCCCAGGGGGTCAGGGGGGGATTTGGGGGGTCCCCAGCGGGGTCCTGAGGGGATTTTGGGGGTCCCCAGGGGCTTTGGGGGTCGCTCCCAGCACTAGGCAGGTGATGGTGACAAAGGTGACCCAGATGTGACCCAGGTGTGACCCAGCCAGGTGTTCCCCAGGTGTCCCCAGGTGTGTCATAGGCACTCCCCAGGTGTGACAGGTGTGACAGGTGCCCCCTGGTGTCCCCAGATGCCCTCAGGTGTCCCCAGGTGTGCCAGGTGTCCCTCCCCAGGTCAGCTAGGTGTCCCCAGGTGCCCCCAGGTGTGCCAGGTATCCCCAGGTGCCCCCAGGTTACGCAGGTGTCCCCAGGTGCTCTCAGGTGCCCCCAGGTGTCCCCAGGCACTCCCCAGGTGACGCAGGTGTGTCCCCAGGTGCGGCAGCAGGTGCTGCCCAGGTGTGACACAGGTGCCCCCAGGTGTCCCCAGCTGTCCCCAGGTGTCCCCAGGTGTGCCAGATGCCCCCAGATGCCCCCAGGTGCCCCCAGGCACTCCCCAGGTGTCCCCAGGTGACGCAGGTGTGTCCCCAGGTGCGGCAGCAGGCGCTGCCCAGGTGTACCAGGTGCCCCCAGGTGCCCCCAGGTGACGCGGGTGTGTCCCCAGGTGCGGCAGCAGGCATTCCCAGGTGTCCCCAGGTGCGGCAGCAGGCATTCCCAGGTGTCCCCAGGTGCCCCCAGGTGTCCCCAGGTGCCCCCAGGTGACCCAGGTGTGTCCCCAGGTGTCCCCAGCTGTCCCCAGGTGCCCCCAGGTGACCCGGGTGTGTCCCCAGGTGCGGCAGCAGGCATTCCCAGGTGTCCCCAGGTGTCCCCAGCTGTCCCCAGGTGCCCCCAGGTGTCCCCAGCTGTCCCCAGGTGTCCCCAGGTGACGCGGGTGTGTCCCCAGGTGCGGCAGCAGGCATTCCGAGGTGTCCCCAGGTGTCCCCAGGTGCCCCCAGGTGACCCGGGTGTGTCCCCAGGTGCGGCAGCAGGCGCTGCCCAGGTGTGCCAGGTGTCCCCAGGCATTCCCAGCTGTCCCCAGGTGCCCCCAGGTGACGCGGGTGTGTCCCCAGGTGTCCCCAGGTGACGCAGGTGTGTCCCCAGGTGTCCCCAGGTGTCCCCAGGTGACGCAGGTGTGTCCCCAGGTGCGGCAGCAGGCGCTGCTGTTCATCAAGCGCATGTACGAGAAGGAGCAGCTGCGCGAGTACGTGGAGAAGTTCGCGCTCAATTACCTGCAGCTGCTGGTGCACCCCAACCCCCCCTCGGTGCTGTTTGGGGCTGACAAGGACACAGGTGAGACACAGAGGGGACAGGTGAGACACAGAGGGGACAGGTGAGCTCAGAACGGGACAGGTGAGACCCAAATGGGACAAGGAAAACAAAAATGGGGCAGGGGAAACAAAAATGGGGCAGGGGAAACCAGAATGGGACAGGTGAGCTCCAGATGGGACAGGTGAGACCAAAATGGGACAGGTGAGCCCCAAATGGGGCAGGGAAAACATTAATGGGGCAGGGGACACCAAAATGGGACAGGTGAGCCCCAAATGGGACAGGTGAGACCCAGAGGGGACAGGTGAGCCCAAAACGGGACAGGGAAAACAAAACGGGACAGGTGAGCTCCACATGGGACAGGTGAGACCCAAATGGGACAGGTGAGCCCAAATGGGACAGGTGAGCCAGAGATGGGACAGGTGAGCCCAAATGGGACAGGTGAGCCCCAGAGGGGACAGGTGAGCTCAAAACGGGACAGGTGAGCCCCACATGGGACAGGTGAGCCCCACATGGGACAGGTGAGCCCCAAATGGGACAGGTGAGCCCCAAATGGGACAGGTGAGCCCTAATGGGACAGGTGAGCCCTAAATGGGACAGGTGAGCCCAAAACAGGACAGGTGAGCCCCAAATGGGACAGGTGAGCCCCAAATGGGACAGGTGAGCCCTAATGGGACAGGTGAGCTCCAGATGGGACAGGTGAGACCAAAACAGGACAGGTGAGCCCTAAATGGGACAGGTGAGCCCTAAATGGGACAGGTGAGCCCCAAATGGGACAGGTGAGCCCCAAATGGGACAGGTGAGACCAAAATGGGACAGGTGAGCCCCAAATGGGACAGGTGAGCCCCAAATGGGACAGGTGAGCCCTAAATGGGACAGGTGAGCCCTAAATGGGACAGGTGAGCCAGAAATGGGACAGGTGAGCCCTAATGGGACAGGTGAGCCCTAAATGGGACAGGTGAGCCAGAAATGGGACAGGTGAGCCCTAAATGGGACAGGTGAGCTCAAAATGGGACAGGTGAGCCCTAAATGGGACAGGTGAGCTCAAAATGGGACAGGTGAGCCCGAAATGGGACAGGTGAGCCCCAAACGGGACAGGTGAGCCCTAAATGGGACAGAGAATCCCCAAATGGGCCAGGGAAACCCCGAATGTTTAATGGGAATTCCAGATGTTCAACGGGAATATCAAACGTTCCATGGGAATCCCAAACGGGCCAGGGGAACCCCAGAAGTTCCTTGGGAATCTAGAATGTTCCATGGGGAACCCCAAATGGGCCAGGAAACCCCAAAAGGGCCAGGGGAACCCAGATGTTTAATGGGAATTCCAAATGGGCCAGGGAAATCCTAAATGGGCCAGGGAATCCCAAATGGGCCAGGGAATCCCAAATATTCCATGAGAATCCCAAATGTTTAATGGGAATCCTAAATGGGCCAGGGAATCCTAAATGGGCCAGGGAATCCCAGATATTCCATGAGAATTCCAAATGTTTAATGGGAAACCCCAAATGGGCCAGGAAATCCCAAATATTCCATGAGAATTCCAAATGTTTAATGGGAAACCCCAAATGGGCCAGGGAATCCTAAATGGGCCAGGGAATCCCAAATGTTTAATGGGAATTCCAAATGTTTAATGGGAAACCCCACATGGGCCATGGGAATCCCAAATATTCCATGAGAATCCCAAACGTTTAATGGGAATCCCAAATGTTTAATGGGAAACCCCAAATGGGCCAGGGGAATCCTAAATGGGCCAGATAATCCCAAATGTTCCATGGGAATTCCAGATGTTTAACAGGAAACCCCAAATATTTAATGGGAATCCCAAACTGTGCCAGGGAAAACCCAAATGTTTAATGGGAACCCTAAATGTTCTGTGGGAATCCCAAAAGTTCTCTGGGCATCCCAAATTGTGGCAGGGAATCCCAAAATGGGCCAGGGAATCCCAAATTGTGCCAGGGAATCCCAAAATGGGCCAGGGAATCCCAAATGGGCCAGGGAATCCCAAATTGTGCCAGGGAATCCCAAATTGTACCAGGGAATCCCAAATTGTACCAGGGAATCCCAAATTGTGCCAGGGAATCCCAAATGTTCTTTGGGAATCCCAAATTTTTTATGGAAATCTGAAATGCTTGATGGGAAACCCCAGATGTTTAATGGGAATCCCAAATGTTTGTTCAATGGGAATCCCTGATGTTCCACAGGAATCCGTACCTGTCACTGTCCCTGTCCCATTTCTGTCATTTCTGTCCCCATTTCTGTCCCCAGAGGTGGCAGCCCCCTGGACAGAGGAGACCATCAAGCAGTGCCTGTCCCATTTTTGTCACTTCTGTCCCCATTTTTGTCCCCAGAGGTGGCAGCCCCCTGGACAGAGGAGACCATCAAGCAGTGCCTGTCCCATTTTTGTCACTTCTGTCCCCATTTTTGTCCCCAGAGGTGGCAGCCCCCTGGACAGAGGAGACCATCAAGCAGTGCCTGTCCCATTTTTGTCACTTCTGTCCCCATTTCTGTCCCCAGAGGTGGCAGCCCCCTGGACAGAGGAGACCATCAAGCAGTGCCTGTCCCATTTTTGTCATTTGTGTCCCCGTTTTTGTCACCCAGAGGTGGCAGCCCCCTGGACAGAGGAGACCATCAAGCAGTGCCTGTCCCATTTTTGTCCCCATTATTGTCACTTGTGTCCCCAGAGGTGGCAGCCCCCTGGACAGAGGAGACCATCAAGCAGTGCCTGTACCTGTACCTGGCCCTGCTGCCCCACAACCACAAGCTGATCCATGAACTCGCCTCCGTCTACACCGAGGCCATCGCCGACATCAAGCGCACCGTGCTCAGGGTCATCGAGCAGCCGGTCAGGGACACCGGGGACATTGGGGACACCGGGGACATTTGGGGACACTGGGGACATTGGGGGGATTGGGGACATTGGGGGGATTGGGGACATTGGGGACATTGGGGACATTTAGGAGGTTGGGAATATTTGGGGATATTGGGGGGATTTGAGGACAGTGGGGACATTGGGGACAGTGGGGGACATTTGGGGATGTTGAGGACATTTGGGGGGATTGGGGACACTGGAGACATTGGGGACAGTGGGGGGACACTGGGGACATTGGGGACGCTGGGGGGGATTGGGGACATTGGGGACATTGGGGATATTTGGGACATTGGGGGGGATTGGGGACATTGGGGACATTGGGGACATTGGGGATATTTGGGACATTTGGGGACATTGGGGACATTGGGGACATTTAGGAGGTTGGGAATATTTGGGGATATTGGGGGGATTTGAGGACAGTGGGGACATTGGGGACAGTGGGGGGATATGGGATGTTGGGGACACTGGGGACACTGGGGACATTGGGGGACATTTGGGGATGTTGAGGACATTTGGGGGGATTGGGGACATTGTGGACATTGGGGACATTGGGGAGATTTGGGACATTGGGGACACTGGCAGATTGGGGACACTGGGGATATTGGGGACATTTTGGGATATTGGGGGGATTGGGGACACTGGGGACATTGGGGAGATTGGGGAGATTGGGGACAGTGGGGGGATTTGGGATGTTGGGGACATTGGGGACATTGGGGGGATTTGGGATATTTGGGGGGATTGGGGACAGTGGGGACATTGGGGGATATTGGGGACACTGGGGGACATTGGGGAGATTTGGGACATTGGGGACACTGGGAGGATTGGGGGCACTGGGGGATATTGGGGGCATTGGGGACGTTGGGGACATTGGGGACACTGGGGACATTGGGGACGTTTGGGAATGTTGAGGACATTTGGGGACAGTGCGGGGACACTGGGGACATTGGGGAGATTTGGGACATTGGGGACACTGGGAGGATTGGGGACACTGGGGGATATTGCGGGGATTGGGGACATTTGGGGATGTTGGGGACATTTGGGAACACTGGGGACATTTAGGATATTGGGGGACATTGGGGGATTTGGGGACATTTGGGACATTGGGGACATTTGGGATTTTTGGTGAAATCCCCACTGAAAATTTGGGGATTTTGGGTTTAGAAATGCAGATTTTGTTGAAATTCGGAAATTCTGGGTTTATAAAAATGCAGATTTTGGTGAAATTTGTTGAATTTTGTGTCATTTTTATTCAGATCCGAGGCATGGGCATGAACTCCCCTGTGTAAATTTGGAAATTTTGGGTTTAGAAATGCAGATTTTGGTGACATTTGGAAATTTTGAGTTTAGAAATTCAGATTTTTATTAAATTTGTTGGATTTTTATTCAGATCCGTGGCATGGGCATGAACTGCCCTGTGTAAATTTGGGGATTTTGGGTTTAGAAATGCAGATTTTGGTGACATTTGGAAATTTTGAGTTATTTTTTTTTCAGATTCGTGGCATGGGCATGAACTGCCCTGTGCAAATTTGGAAATTTTGGGTTTAGAAATGCAGATTTTTGTTAAATTTGTTGAATTTTGAGTTATTTTTTTTGCAGATCCGTGGCATGGGCATGAACTCCCCCGAGCTGCTGCTGCTGGTGGAGAACTGCCCCAAGGGCGCCGAGACGCTGGTGACACGCTGCCTGCACAGCCTGACGGACAAAGGTGGGGCTGGGGACACCCAGGGGACACTGGGGGGACACCCAGGGGTGGCACTGATGTCCCCAACGTCCCCTCCCCCCCTCAGTGCCGCCCTCCCCCGAGCTGGTCAAGCGCGTCCGGGACCTTTACCACAAGCGGCTGCCGGACGTCCGCTTCCTGATCCCCGTCCTCAACGGGCTGGAGAAGGTTGGTGTGGCCTTTGTCACCTCCCCTGGTGTCCCCTGGTGTCCCCTGGTGTCCCCTGGTGTCACCTGGGGCTGAGTGGGGCCGTGGTTTTGGTGCAGAAAGAGGTGATCCAGGCGCTGCCCAAGCTGATCAAACTGAACCCCATCGTGGTGAAGGAGGTGTTCAACCGGCTGCTGGGGACACAGCACGGTGAGGGGACACCTGGGGACAGCTGGGGATGGCTTGGGGACAGCTGGGGACAGCTTGGGGACATGGGGATGGCTTTGGAACCGAACTGAACCCCATCGTGGTGAAGGAGGTGTTCAACCGGCTGCTGGGGACACAGCACGGTGAGGGGACAGCTTGGGGACAGCTGGGGACAGCAGGGGACACCTGGGGATGGCTTGGGGACATGGGACAGCTGGGGATGGCTTGGGGATCAAACTGAACCCCATCGTGGTGAAGGAGGTGTTCAACCGGCTGCTGGGGACACAGCACGGTGAGGGGACACCTGGGGACAGCTGGGGACACCTGGGGACATCTGGGGACAGTTTGGGGACAGCTGGGGACACCTGGGGACAGCTGGGGACAGCTTGGGATCAAACTGAACCCCATCGTGGTGAAGGAGGTGTTCAACCAGCTGCTGGGGACACAGCACGGTGAGGGGACAGCTGGGGACAGCTTGGGGACAGCTTGGGGACATGGGGACAGCTGGGGATGGCTTGGGAACAGCTTGGGGACATGGGACAGCTTGGGGACATGGAACAGCTGGGGACACAGTGTGGTGAGGGAACAGCTGGGGACAGCTTGGGGACAGCTGGGGGACAGCAGGGGACAGCTTGGGGACAGGCTGAGGACACAGCACGGTGAGGGGACAGCTTGGGGACAGCTGGGGATGGCTTGGGGACAGGCTGGGGACACAGCACAGTGAGGGGACAGCTGGGGACAGCTTGGGGACATGGGACAGCTTGGGGACAGCTGAGGATGGCTTGGGGACATGGGACAGCTGGGGACAGCTTGGGGACATGGGACAGCTTGAGGACAGGCTGGGGACATGGGACAGCTTGGGGACAGCTGAGGATGGCTTGGGGACAGCTGGGGACATAGCACAGTGCGGGGACAGCTGGGGACAGCTTGGGGACATGGGATAGCTTGGGGACAGGCTGGGGACAATTTGGGGACAGCTTGGGGACATGGGACAGCTTGGGGACATGGGACAGCTTGGGGACAGGCTGTGGACATGGGACATGCCAGGGGTTGGGGACACTGTGACATCCCAGGAGGGGCTGTGGGAGCACAGGGTGAGCCCAGGGCCAGCCCAGGGTGTGACACAGCCCCTGTCCCCTGTCCCTGTCACCCCTCTGTCCCTGTGTCCCTGTCCCTGTCTCCGCTGTCCCCACAGGTGACGGCGCCTCGGCCGTGTCCCCCCTGAACCCCGGGGAGCTCCTGATCGCCCTGCACAACATCGACTCCTCCAAGTGTGACATGAAATCCATCATCAAAGGTGGGGACAGGGACAGGGGGACACCATGGGGACATGGGGACACAGGGGGTGACACAGACACCCAGAGGGTGACAGGGATATGGGGACACACAGGGACACAGGACACATGTGCAGCGACTCCTCCAAGTGTGACATGAAATCCATCATCAAAGGTGGGGACAGGGACAGGGGGACACCATGGGGACACCATGGGGACGTGGGGACATGCAGGGGGACACCCAGGGCGTGACACAGACACAGGGACACAGGGACACAGGACACGTGTGCATCGACTGCTCCAAGTGTGACATGAAATCCATCAGCAAAGGTGGGGACAGGGACAGGGGACAGGGACATGGGGACACAGGGGGTGACACAGACAAGGGACACACGGGATGACACAGACATCGACTCCTCCAAGTGTGACATGAAATCCATCATCAAAGGTGGGGACAGGGACAGGGGACACCATGGGGACATGGGGACATCCAGGGGACACCCAGAGGGTGACAGGGACAGGGGACACAGGGGGGACATGGGGACATCCAGGGGGTGACAGGGACACACGGGGTGACAGAGACATCGGCTACTCCAAGTGTGACATGAAATCCATCATCAAAGGTGGGGACAGGGACAGGGGACACAGGGGGACATGGGGACATCCAGAGGTGACAGGGACACTGGGGACGGGGACAGGGGACACCCAGGGGACATGGGGACATCCAGGGGACACCATGAGGACACCAAGGGGTGACAGAGACACCCAGGGGGTGACAGGGACACGGGGGACAGGGACAGGGGACACCCAGGGGGTGACAGGGACACTCAAGGGGACACACAGGGCACAAGCGGGGGGGACGCGGGACCCCTGTCCATGGACTGCAGTCCCATCCCAGTCCCTCCCAGTCCCTCCCAGTTCATCCCAGTCCCTCCCAGTCCCTCCCAGTCCCTCCCAGTTCATCCCAGTCCCTCCCAGTCCCTCCCAGTCCCTCCCAGTTCATCCCAGTCCCTCCCAGTCCCTCCCAGTGCCTCCCAGTCCCTCCCACTGCACTCCTACTCCACTCCCAGTCCCTCCCAGTTCCCTCCCACTTCCTCCCAATCCCTCCCAGCCCCTCCCACTCCCCTCCCAGTCCCTCCCAGTCCATCCCAGTCCCTCCCAGTCCCCTCCCAATCCCCTCTCACTCCTCTCCCAGTCTCTCCCAGTCCTTTCCACTCCCTCCCACTCCCCTCCCAGCCCCTCCCAGTTCCCTCTCAGTCCCTCCCAGTGCCCTTTCAATGCCCCCCAGTGCCTCCCAGTACCTCCCACTCCCCTCCCACTTCCTCCCAATCCCCTCCCAGTCCCTCCCATCCCCTCCCAGTGCCTCCCAGTCCATCCCATCCCCTCCCAGTCCCTCCCAGTCCATCCCAGTCTCTCCCAATCCTCTCCCAGTCCGTCCCACTCTCTCCGACTCCCCTCCCAGTTCCCTCCCACTCCCCTCCCAGTCCCTCCCAGTCCCTCCCAGTCCCCTCTCATCCCCTCCCAGCCCCACCCACTCCCTCCCACTCCCCTCCGAGTTTCTCCCAGTCCATCCCAGTCTCTCCCAGTCCCCTCCCAGTCCATCCCAGTCTCTCCCAGTCCCCTCCCAGTCCCCTCCCATCCCCTCCCAGTCCCTTCCATTCCACTCCCAGTCTCTCCCACTCCTTCCCACTCCCCTCCCACTCCCCTCCCAGTCCATCCCAGTTCCCTCCCAGTCCCTCCCAGTTCCCTCCCAATCTCTCCCACTCCACTCCCAGTCCCTCCCAGTCCCTCCCAGTCCCCTCCCAGTCCCCTCCCAGTCCCTCCCAGTCCATCCCAGTCCCTCCCAGTCCCTACTCCTCCACTCCCACTCCCTCCCACTCCCTCCCACTCCCTCCCAGTCCACTCCCACTCCCTCCCACTCCCTCCCACTTCCCTCCCAGTCCACTCCCACTCCTCTCCCAGTCCCTCCCACTCCCTCCCAGTCCCTCCCACTCCCCTCCCAGTTCCATCCCAGCCCCTCCCAGTCCCTCCCAGTCCCTCCCATCATCCCGTGTCCCCGCAGCCACCAACCTGTGCTTTGCCGAGCGGAACGTGTACACGTCGGAGGTGCTGGCGGTGGTGATGCAGCAGCTGATGGAGCAGAGCCCGCTGCCCATGCTGCTGATGCGCACGGTGATCCAGGCGCTGACCATGTACCCGCGCCTGGGGGGCTTCGTCATGAACATCCTGTCCAGGCTCATCATGAAACAGGTCTGGGGGGGGCCAAAGTCAAAAAAATCCCACTGAAGTTAGCCCAAAATTTCAAAAAATCCCGCTGGAATTAGCCCAAAATTCACCCTAAAAACGGCCGCAAAATCCCACTGAAATAATCTCAAAATTTAAAAAAAATCCCACTGAAATAATCCTAAAATTCAGAAAAATCCCACTGGAATTACCCCAAAATTCACCCCAAAATCCCACTGAAATTACCCCAAAATTCACCCAAATCTCACTGAAATTAACCCAAAATTCAGAAAAATCCTGCTGAAATTAGCCCAAAATTCACCCCAAAATCCTGCTAAAATTACCCCAAAAATCAAAAAAATCCTGCTGAAATTGTCCCAAAATTTAAAAAAATCCTGCTGTAATTATCCCAAAATTCAAAAAAGTCCCGCTTAAATTAACCCAAAATTCAGAAAAATCCTGCTGGAATTACCCCAAAATTCACCCCAAAATGCTGCTGAAATTATCCCAAAATTTTTAAAAATCCTGCTGAAATTGTCCCAAAATTCAGAAAAATCCCACTTAAATTACCCCAAAATTCAGAAAAATCCCCCTGGAATTACCCCAAAATTCACCCAAAATCTCACTGAAATAATCCTAAAATTCAGAAAAATCTCCCTGGAATTACCCCAAAATATCACTGAAATAATCCCAAAATTCATAAAAATCCTACTTAAATTATCCCAAAATTCAAAAAAATCCTGCTGGAATTATTCCAAAATTCACTCCAAAACTAGCCCCCAAATCCCACTGAAATTACCCCAAAATTTTTAAAAAATCCCAGTGAAATTACCCCAAAATTCAGAAAAATCCCACTGAAATTATCCCAGAATTCACCCCAAATTTCACTGAAATTGTACCAAAATTCACCCAAAATCCCCCAAAATCCGCGCTGCTCGCGGTGCTCCAGGCCCTGACCGTGTACCCGCGCCTGGGGGGCTTCGTCATGAACATCCTGTCCAGGCTCATCATGAAACAGGTCTGGGGGGGGCCAAAATTTAAAAAAAATCCGCTGGAATTAGCCCAAAATTCACCCAAAAAATGACTGCAAAATCCCACTGAAATAATCTCAAAATTTAAAAAAAGTCCCACTGAAATAATCCCAAAATTCAGAAAAATCCCACTGGAATTATCCCAAAATTCACCCCAAAATCCCACTGAAATAATCTCAAAATTCAAAAAAAATCTCACTGAAATAATCCTAAAATGCAGAAAAATCCCACTTAAATTACCCCAAAATTCAGAAAAATCCCACTGAAATTACCCCAAAATTCACCTCAAAATCCTCCTGAAATTAACCCAAAATTCACCAAAATCCCACTGAAATTACCCCAAAATTCACCCAAATCTCACTGAAATTAACCCAAAATTTAGAAAAATCCTGCTGAAATTAGCCCAAAATTCACCCCAAAATCCTGCTAAAATTACCCCAAAAATCAAAAAAATCCTGCTGAAATTGTCCCAAAATTTTAAAAAATCCTGCTGAAATTATCCCAAAATTCAGAAAAATCCCGCTTAAATTAACCCAAAATTCAGAAAAATCCTGCTGGAATTACCCCAAAATTCACCCCAAAATCCTGCTGAAATAATCTCAAAATTCATAAAAATCCTGCTTCAATTATCCCAAAATTCAAAAAAATCCCACTGAAATTACCCCAAAATTCACCCCAAACTGGCCCCAAAATCCCACTGAAATTACCCCAAAATTCACCGGAATGCGCATTGACCCCAGGTGTGTCCTCAGGTGTGGAAGTGCCCCGAGGTGTGGGAAGGGTTTCTCAGGTGTGTCCCCAGGTGTCTCAGGTATCCCCAGGTGTGTTCCCAGGTGACCCCACGTGTGACCCCCCCAGGTGTGGAAGTACCCCAAGGTGTGGGAGAAGTTTATCAGGTGTGCCCCCAGGTGTTCCAGGTGTGTCCCCAGGTACCCCCAGGTATCCCCAGGTGCTCTCACTGACCCCAGGTGTGTCCCCAGGTGATCTCAGTGACCCCAGGTGTGTCCCCCCAGGTGTGGAAGTACCCCAAGGTGTGGGAGCGGTTTATTAAGTGTGACCCCAGGTGTTCCAGGTGTCCCCAGGTGTGTCCCCAGGTGCTCCCACTGACCCCAGGTGTGTCCCCCAGGTGTGGAAGTGCCCCAAGGTGTGGCAGGGGCTTAACAGGTGTGCCCCCAGGTGCTGTCACTGACCCCAGGTGTGTCCCCAGGTGCTCTCACTGACCCCAGGTGTGTCCCCAGGTGTGGAAGTACCCCAAGGTGTGGGAAGGGTTTATCAGGTGGGACCCCAGATGACCCCAGGTGTGTCCCCAGGTGTTCCAGGTGTGTCCCCAGTACCCCCAGGTGTGCAAGTACCCCAAGGTGTGGCAGGGGTTTATCAGGTGTGTTCCAGGTGTGACCCCAGGTGTGTCCTCAGGTGTTCCAGGTGTATCCCCAGGTACCCCCAGGTGTGGCAGGGGTTTATCAGGTGTGTTCCAGGTGTGTCCTCAGGTGTTCCAGGTGTGTCCCCAGGTGTGGAACTACCGTAATTTCCCGATTACAAGCCGCACTGACTCTAAGCCGCATCTCTGGGTGTTGGCAGCATTCCCTTCTTTTTCCATAAATAACCACACCCGATTATAATCCGCCCTGTGATTTGCAGTGAAGACCCGCGTGCGACAAAGCTGCCAAATAGTAACAGAATTGTGGGATGGCGGGGTTTACTGGCTCAGCTCGGGGCTGCCGATGGGGCTGGGAGGCCCAGCTCGGCTCTGCCGCTCGGGACCGGCCGCCGCTGTGCCGGGCTCGCTCTCCCCGGCCCGGCGTTGCACCGCGGCGGGAGGTGGGGATGGAGCCCGCCGGCACCCGCGGCAGCGGCAGGAGGGGAAGGAGCCTGCCTGCTCCTGCGGTGGCAGATGGGGGCAGGAGCTCTTGGCTCCCCCTGAGCTGTGGGGATGGCAGCACGGAGCCCCCGCTTTCCCCTGGGCTGCGGGGATGGCAGTACAGAGCCTCTGACTCTGCCCCATGCTGCCGGCACGGAGCCCCCACCTCCCTCCCAGGCCGTGGGGATGGCAGCACGGAGCCCTCACCTCCCCCTGTGCTGCGGGAATGGCAGCACAGAGCCCTCGCCTCCCCCCCGGGGATGGCAGCACGGAGGCCCTGACTCTACTCCGCGCTGCCAGCACAGAGCCCCCTCCTTCCCCTCGAGCCATGGGGATGGCAGCACGGAGCCCCTGTCTCCGCCGTGAGCATGGAGATGTCAGCCCAGAGCCCCCGTGTCCCCCCCGGGGATGGCAGCATGGAGCCCCCTCCTCTCCCCCGCGCTGCCGGCACGGAGCCCCCTCCTCTCCCCCGCACTGCCGGCACAGAGCCCCCTCCTCTCCCCCGCGCTGCCGGCACGGAGCCCCCTCCTCTCCCCCGCGCTGCCAGCACGGAGCCCCCTCCTCTCCCCCGCGCTGCCGACACGGAGCCCGGCTCCACCCGTCCCACACCAGAGTAACCAATTTGTAACAATCGCACAATCCCAGGTTTTACTGGCAGGTGCTCGGCACCCTGGCTGGTACTTCCAGGGTTGGAAATTTCAAAAAATTTTTTGTGTATCGGCCGTTCCTGAGTGTGAGCCGCATTTCGGGGGTGGGAGCAAAATTTTGGTCAAAACGGTGCGGCTTGTAATGGTGAAATTGCTGTACCCCACGGTGTGGGAGGGGTTTAACAGGTGTGACCCCAGGTATCCCCAGGTGTGTCCCCAGGTGCTCTCACTGACCCCAGGTGTGTCCCCAGGTGTGGAAGTACCCCAAGGTGTGGGAGGGGTTTGTCAGGTGTGTCTCCAGGTGTTCCAGGTGTGTCCCCAGGTGTGGAAGTACCCCAAGGTGTGGGAGGGGTTTAACAGGTGTGTGCCCAGGTGTCCCCAGGTGTGTCCCCAGGTGTTCCAGGTGTGACCCCCAGGTGTCCCCCCAGGTGTGGAAGTGCCCCAAGGTGTGGGAAGGTTTCTCAGGTGTGTCCCCAGGTGCTGTCACTGACCCCAGGTGTGTCCCCCCAGGTGTGGAAGTACCCCAAGGTGTGGGAGGGGTTCATCAAGTGCTGCCAGCGCACGAAGCCGCAGTCCTTCCAGGTGATCCTGCAGCTGCCCCCGCCCCAGCTCGGCGCCGTCTTCGACAAGTGCCCGGAGCTGCGCGAGCCCCTGCTGAGCCACGTGCGCGCCCTCACCCCACACCAGGTGACACTGGGGACAGGGACATTGCCCTGGGACAGGGACATTGCTCTGGGACAGGTGACACCCATGGGAACAGGGGACATCCCCAGGGACAGGTGACATTGCTCTGGGACAGGTGACATTGCCCTGGGCAGTGCCCGGAGCTGCGCGAGCCCCTGCTGAGCCACGTGCGCGCCCTCACCCCACACCAGGTGACACTGGGGACAGGTGACATTGCTCTGGGACAGGTGACATCCATGGGGACAGGTGACATTGCCCTGGGCAGTGCCCCGAGCTCCCTGAGCCCCTGCTGAGCCACGTGCGCGCCCTCACCCCCCACCAGGTGACACTGGGGACAGGGGACATTGTTCTGGGACAGGTGACATCCATGGGGACAGGTGACATTGCCCTGGGACGGGTGACATCACTCAGGGACAGGTGACATCACTCAGGGACAGGTGACATCCCCAGGGACAGGTGACATTGCCCTGGGCAGTGCCCGGAGCTGCGCGAGCCCCTGCTGAGCCACGTGCGCGCCCTCACCCCCCACCAGGTGACACTGGGGACACCTCTGGGGACAGGTGACATCCATGGGGACAGGTGACATTGCTCTGGGACAGGTGACATTGCTCTGGGAAGTGCCCCGAGCTCCCTGAGCCCCTGCTGAGCCACGTGCGCGCCCTCACCCCCCACCAGGTGACACTGGGGACAGGGGACATTGTTCTGGGACAGGGGACACCCCCAGGGACAGGTGACATTGCTCTGGTGACAGGTGACATTGCCCTGGGCAGTGCCCGGAGCTCCCTGAGCCCCTGCTGAGCCACGTGCGCGCCCTCACCCCCCACCAGGTGACACTGGGGACACCTCTGGGGACAGGTGACATCCATGGGGACAGGTGACACCCATGGGGACAGGTGACATCCCCTGGGACAGGTGACATTGCCCTGGGCAGTGCCCGGAGCTGCGCGAGCCCCTGCTGAGCCACGTGCGCGCCCTCACCCCCCACCAGGTGACACTGGGGACACCTCTGGGGACAGGTGACATCCATGGGGACAGGTGACATTGCTCTGGGACAGGTGACACCCATGGGGACAGGTGACATTGCTCTGGGAAGTGCACCGAGCTCCCTGAGCCCCTGCTGAGCCACGTGTGCGCCCTCACCCCCCACCAGGTGACACTGGGGACAGGGACATTGCCCTGGGACAGGTAACATTGCCCTGGTGACAGGTGACATTGCTCTGGGATAGGTGACACCTCTGGGGACAGGTGACATCTCTCAGGGACAGGTGACACCTCTGGGGACAGGTGACATTGCCCTGGGACAGGTGACATCCCCAGGGACAGTGACATCCCCAGGGACAGGTGACATCGCTCTGGGACAGGTGACATCCACTAGGGATGGGTGACATCCCCAGGGACAGTGACATCCCCAGGGACAGGTGACATCTGTCAGGGACAGGTGACATCCACTAGGGATGGGTGACATTGCTCTGGGACAGGTGACATCCCCAGGAACAGGTGACATCACTCAGGGACAGGTGGCATCGCTCTGAGACAGGTTACATCCCCTAGGGATGGGTGACATCTGTCAGGGACAGGTGACATCCCCAGGGACAGTGACATCCCCAGGGACAGGTGACATCTGTCAGGGACAGGTGACATCCCCAGGGACAGGTGACATCCACTAGGGATGGTGGCATCCCCAGGGACAGTGACATCACTCAAGGACAGGTGACATCGCTCGGGGACAGGTGACACCTCTGGGGAGAGGTGACACTTCCTGGATAGTGACACCCAAGGGACAGGTGACATCCCCAGGGACAGGTGACATCCCCAGGGACAGGTGACACCCCCAGGGGACAGGTGCCACCCCCGGGATGTCACACCCCCCGTGCCGTGTGTCCCCTCTGTCACAGCAAGCGCACATCCCGCTGTCCACCATGGCCATCCTGGAGGCCACCACGCGCCACGAGCCCGAGGGGACACCTGGAGAGGTGGGGACAGGGGAGGGGACAGGGGAGGGGACACGGGAGGGGGGACAGGGGAGGGGACATGAGAGGGGACACCTGGAGAGGGGGGGACAGGGGAGGGGACACGGGAGGGGACACCCGGAGAGGTGGGGACAGGGGAGGGGACACGGGAGGGGACGCCTGGAGATGGGGGGACAGGGGAAGGGACACCTGGAGAGGTGGGGACAGGGGAGGGGACACGGGAGGGGACAGGGGAGGGGACATGAGAGGGGACACCTGGAGAGGTGGGGACAAGGTGACCCCAGACCCTTGGGGACACCTGTACAGATGGGGACATGGGGACAGGGTGTCCCCAGACCCTTGGGGACATCAGGACAGGTGGAGACAGGGGAGGGGACACCTGGAGAGGTGAGGACAGAGGGACAGGGTGGCCCCAGATGGCCTCAGACCCTTGGGGACACCAAGACAGGTGGGGACAGGAGAGGGGACATGGGAGGGGACACCTGTACAGGTGGGGACATGGGAGGGGACACCTGTACAGGTGGGGACAGGGGGACAGGGTGGCCCCCAAACCCTTGGGGACACCTGTACAGGTGGGGACAGGGGGACAGAGTGGCCCCAGACCCTTGGGGACACCTGGAGAGGTGAGGACAGGGGAGGGGACACCTGTACAGGTGGGGACAGGGGAGGGGACACTGTACAGATGGGGACAGGGGAGGGGACACTGTACAGATGGGGACAGCAGCCCTGATGTGTCGGGGTGCCCCCCTGGGGACAGGGCACGCCTCGGTGTCCCCCCCTCACCTGTCCCCCGCTGTCCCCAGGAGAAGCCCCCCAAACGTGCGAGCGAGGAGGAGCCCAAGGCCAAGGGGGCGCCCCCAGCCCCGGGGGGGGGTCCCAGCTCGGGCTCCTCCCCCTCAGAAGCCCCCCAGGATTTGGGGGGGTCGGAGCTGGAGCCCCCCTCCATCTTCATCAGCGTCCCCGAGGATGAGGAGAGCTCGGGGGGAGGGGACGCGTCCCCCCCCGACGCCGCCCTCGATGTCCCCAAGGTGAGCCCCTCCCCCATCCCCTCCCCTCCCCCAACCCTTTTTTGGGGTTCCCCATATTGTGGTGGGGGAGGGGCTGTTTTTAACCCCTTCCTCTCATCCCCCCCAGGACCCCCCCGCGGGCACGGAGCCCCCCCAGACCCTGCCCCCCCCCGGCGAGGCCCCCCCCGGCAGCCCCCCCTCGTCGGAGCCGCCCCCCCCCGGCACCCAGAGCCCCGAGGGGCCCCCGGGGGGGGTCCCCGATGTCCCCACCGAGGGCTGAGGGGGGCGGGGGGAGCCCCCCGAGACCCCCGGGCCTGGGGGGGATCAATAAAAACCTGGGACGAGTTTGGGGTCCGGTCTGGAATTTTTTTGGGGGGGGGGAATCTCAAAATTGGGGGGGTGAAAAGGGCGGGGTTTCATTATGCAGATTGGGGGGCGTGGCCTGTACTCAGGTGGGTGTGGTTTGTGTCACTTTGGGGCGGGGCCTAAGCAATGGTGGGCGTGGCCTCTACCTGGCACGCAGTGACATTTTAGGGGCGTGGTTTCACAATTTGGGGGTGGGGTTTGTGTCTCTCAGGGGTGTGGTCTTTGTGGTTTGGGGCGTGGTCTCTTCTGTGCAAAGGTGTGGTCTCATTTGGGGGCGTGGCTTCCATTTGGGGGGGTGTGGTTTCATCCTCTAATGGGTGTGGTCTCAAGGGGGGCGTGGCTTCCATTTTGGGGGTGTGATCTCATTTTGGGGCGTGGTTTCTGTCTTGGGGCGTGGTCTCTTCCACTCATGGGTGTGGCTCATTGGGGGCGTGGTTTCCATGTGTTGGGGCGTGGTCTCTGTAATTCATGGATGTGGTCTCATTCGGGGGCGTGGATTCTGTTTGGGGCGTGGTCTTTTCCACTCGTGGGTGTGGATTCATTGGGGGCGTGGTTTCTGCATTTAGGGGCGTGGTTTGCTTTTGGGGGCGTGGTTTCAATGTTTTGGGGCGTGGTCTCTGCCACCCATGGGTGTGGTCTCATTGGGGGCGTGGTCTCTGACACATGGGTGTGGTCTCATTTGGGGGCGTGGTCGCTGTCGCTTATGGGTGTGGTCTTATTGGGGGCGTGGTCTCTGCCACTCATGTAATCTAGGGGCGTGGTTTCCAATTTTGGGGGCGTGGTCTCTGCCACTCGTGGGTGTGGCCTCATTTGGGGGCGTGGTTTGTTTGGGGGCGTGGTCTCTGCCATTCATGGGTGTGAATTCATTTGGGGCGTGGTTTCCATGTTTGGGGGAGTGGTTTCCATGTTTGGGGGCGTGGTCTCATTTAGGGGCGTGGTCCCATATTTCGGGGCGTTATTCCATCCAGTGGGGGGCGTGGCCATACCTTGTATGGCCATACCCTCCCCACCCGCTGGGCGTGTCCCCACTCTCCTCACGCGCTGATTGGCCCATCCCACCCCCATGTGGGCGTGGTCTCCCCTCCCGTGGGCGTGGCCTCGGTGACTCAGCTCCGCCATGGCGGCGGCCGCTCCCGCCCGGGCCTGACGCGGCTTCCGGCGGCGATGGCGGCGGCGGCGCCGGGCCCGGGCCCGGCCGAGGCTCCCGCGGCCGCTCCGGAGCTCAAGAGCCGCTTCCGCACCCGTGAGGGCTCGTACCGCCTGCTGGGCCCCGCCACCGCCGCCGCCGCCGCCGCCGCCGCCTCCTCCGCCGGGCCCGCCCCGGCCGGGCCCGCCCCGCCAGGCCCCGGCGCGCTGCCGCCGGTCCGGCTCTCCGTGGTGCGGCTGGCGCGGAGCCGGAGCCCGCCCGGAGGGGCCGCCGAGCGCAGCCGAGTTTGCTGCAACCTCGGCCGGGAGCTGCATTTCTACGGAGGGGCTGGAAGCGGGGGACGAGGCAGCCGCAGGGTAACGGCGGGGAGCGGGGGAGGAGCGGGCGAACCGGGGGGGAACGGGGGAGAACCGGGGGTGGGGGTGATGGGGGAACGGGGGAATAACGGTGGGAATGGTGGGGACAAAGTGGCGCCAGGGTTGGTGACAGTGACCAAAGGGACAGTGACAGTTACACTAAAAACCGCTCTGCTGATGGGGACAGTGGTGACAGTGACCCCAGGATTGGTGACAGTGACCCCAGGGACAGTGACAGTGACCCCAGGGCTGGTGATAGTGACCCCAAGGTTGGTGACAGTGACCCCAGGGACAGTGACAGTGACCCCAGTGACCGTGACAGTGACCCCAGGAACAGTGACAGTGACCTCAGGGCTGGTGAAAGTGACCCCAGGATTGGTGACAGTGACCCCAGGGACAGTGACAGTGACCCCAGATTTGGTGACAGTGACCCCAGATTTGGTGACAGTGACCCCAAGGACAGTGACAGTGACGCCAGGAGTGGTGACAGTGACCTCAGGGACAATGACAGTGACCCCAGGGACAGTGACAGTGACCCCAGGGTTGTTGACAGTGACCCCAGGATTGGTGACAGTGACCCCAGGGATGGTGACAGTGACCCCAGGGACAGTGACAGTGACCCCAAAGCTGGTGACAGTGACCCCAAGGTTGGTGACAGTGACCCCAAGGCTGGTGACAGTGACCTCAGGGACAGTGACAGTGACCCCCAGGCTGGTGACAGTGACCCCAGGGACAGTGACAGTGACCCCAGGATTGGTGACAGTGACCCCAGGGACAGTGACAGTGACCCCAGGATTGGTGACAGTGACCCCAAGGATTGGTGACAGTGACCTCAGGGACAGTGACAGTGACCCCCAGGCTGGTGACAGTGACCCCAGGGACAGTGACAGTGACCCCAGGATTGGTGACAGTGACCCCAGGGACAGTGACAGTGACCCCAGGATTGGTGACAGTGACCCCAGGGTTGGTGACAGTGACCCTAGGATTGGTGACAGTGACCCCAGGATTGGTGACAGTGACCCCAGGGACAGTGACAGTGACCCCAGGGACAGTGACAGTGACCCCCAGGCTGGTGACAGTGACCCCAGGGACAGTGACAGTGACCCCAGGGCTGGTGACAGTGACCCCAGTGACAGTGACCCCAGGGCTGGTGACAGTGACCCAAAAACCCCCAGGGGGATCCCTGTTAATGGGGACAGTCGTGACAGTGACCCCAAGGTTGGTGACAGTGACCCCAGGCCCCCCCAGGACCCTCTGGACATTCCCTTGGTGACCCAGGGTGGGCACAGAGTCCCCAGGGAGCACCGGGGTGACATCCCCTGCAGTGACAGTGACAATGACAGTGCCAATGCCAGTGCCCCCAGGCCGGTGACAGTGACAGTGCCACCAGGCCAGGGACAGTGACAATGCCAGTGCCACCAGGCCAGTGCCACTAGACTGGTGCCGGTGACAGTGACAAGACCAATGACAGTGCCGGTGGCAGTGTTGGTGCCACCAGGTTGGTGACAGTGCCACCAGGCCAGTGCCAGTGCCAATAACAGTGACAATGACAGTGCCAGTACCACCAGACTGGTGACAGTGACAGTGCCAGCAGGCCGGTGCTGGTGACAGTGACAGTACCAATGACAATGACAATGACAGTGACAGTGACAATGACAATAACAATGACAGTGACAGTGACAATGACAGTGACAGTGACAATGACAATGACAGTGACAATGACAGTGACAATGACAGTGACAGTGACAATGACAATGACAGTGACAGTGACAATAACAATGACAATGACAGTGACAGTGACAATGACAATGACAATGACAGTGACAGTGACAATGACAATGACAATGTCCCCATGTCCCCATGTCCCCAGTCCCTGGACCTGCAGCGCCCCATTGATAAACGCGTGTACAAGGGCAGTGACAGTGACAGTGACAGTGACAGTGACAATGACAGTGACAGTGACAATGTCCCCAGTCCCTGGACCTGCAGCGCCCCATCGACAAGCGCATGTACAAGGGCAGTGACAGTGACAGTGACAGTGACAATGACAGTGACACAGTGACAGTGACAGTGACACAGTGACAGTGACACACTGACACAGTGACAGTGACAGTGACAATGTCCCCCCAGTCCCTGGACCTGCAGCGCCCCATCGACAAGCGCGTGTACAAGGGCAGTGACAGTGACAGTGACACAGTGACAGTGACAGTGACAATGACACAATGACAATGTCGCCATGTCCCCAGTCCCTGGACCTGCAGCGCCCCATCGATAAACGCGTGTACAAGGGCAGTGACAGTGACAGTGACAGTGACAGTGACAGTGACAATGACAGTGACAATGACAGTGACACAGTGACAGTGACAATGACAATGACAGTGACAATGACAATGACAATGTCCCCCCAGTCCCTAGACCTGCAGCGCCCCATCGATAAATGCGTGTACAAGGGCAGTGACAGTGACAGTGACAGTGACAATGACACAGTGACAGTGACAATGTCCCCGTGTCCCCAGTCCCTGGACCTGCAGCGCCCCATCGACAAGCGCGTGTACAAGGGCAGTGACAGTGACACAATGACAATGACAATGTCCCCATGTCCCCAGTCCCTAGACCTGCAGCGCCCCATCGACAAGCGCGTGTACAAGGGCAGTGACAGTGACAGTGACAGTGACAGTGACACACTGACACAGTGACAATGACACAATGACAATGTCCCCGCAGTCCCTGGACCTGCAGCGCCCCATCGACAAGCGCGTGTACAAGGGCAGTGACAGTGACAGTGACAGTGACAATGACAGTGACACAGTGACAGTGACAGTGACAATGACAGTGACGATGTCCCCGTGTCCCCAGTCCCTGGACCTGCAGCGCCCCATCGACAAGCGCGTGTACAAGGGCAGTGACAGTGACAGTGACACAGTGACAATGTCCCCACAGTCCCTGGACCTGCAGCGCCCCATCGACAAGCGCGTGTACAAGGGCAGTGACAGTGACAGTGACAGTGACAGTGACAGTGACAGTGACAATGTCCCCATGTCCCCACAGTCCCTGGACCTGCAGCGCCCCATCGACAAGCGCGTGTACAAGGGCAGTGACAGTGACAGTGACAGTGACAATGACAATGACAGTGACAGTGACAGTGACAGTGACAATGACAGTGACAGTGACAATGTCCCCGCAGTCCCTGGACCTGCAGCGCCCCATCGACAAGCGCGTGTACAAGGGCAGTGACAGTGACAATGACAGTGACAGTGACAGTGACAATGACAGTGACAGTGACAATGTCCCCACAGTCCCTGGACCTGCAGCGCCCCATCGACAAGCGCGTGTACAAGGGCACCCAGCCCACCTGCCACGACTTCAACCAGTTCACGGCGGGCCCCGAGACGCTGGCGCTGCTCGTCGGCTTCTCGGCCGGACAGGTGCAGTACCTGGACCTGGCCAAGAAGGACAGCGCTGGCCGGCTCTTCAACGAGGAGGTGAGGGGACACCGGGGCCACCAGGGTCACCTTGGGGCCACCAGAGTCACCTTGGGACCACCTTGGGACCACCTTGGGGCCACCGGAGCTACCTTGAGGTCACCAGGGCCATCGGGGCTACCTTGGGGCCACCAGGACCATCGGGAGCCCCTGGGGACCACCAGCATCCCCCTGGGGCCACCAGGGCCACCAGAAACACCTTGGTACCCCCATGGGACCCCCAGGAACTGTCAGGATCCCCCATGGGACCACCAGGACTCCCCAAGGACTACCAGAAACCCCTCGGGAGCCCCATGGGACCACTAGGGCCACCAGCAAGTTCTTGAGACCCCCATGGGACCACCAGGACCTTACCAGGGCCACCAGAAGCCCCTTGGGACCACCAGGGCCACCAGAAACCTCTTGGGATCCCCATGGGACCACCAGGACTCCCCTAGGACCACCAGAAACCCCTTGGGACCACCCAGGCCACCGGGAGCCCCTTGGGACCCCCATGGGACCACCAGAAGCCTCTTGGGCCACCAGAAACCCCTTGGGACCCCCATGGGACCACCAGAAGCCTCTTGGGCCACCAGAAACCCCTTGGGACCACCATGGGACCACCAGGACCACCAGAAACCCTTTGGGATCTCCATGGGACCACCAGGACTCCCTGGGGAACCCCATGGGACCACAAGGACTCCCCCTGAGCCACCAGAAACCCCTTGGGACCCCCATGGGACCACCAGGAGCCCCATAGGTCCACCAGAAACCCCGTGGGACCACCAGGACCACCAGAAGCCCCTTGGCACCCCCACAGGGCCACAGGGAATCCCTCAGCAGCCTCTGGGCCACCGGGAGTCCCTTGGGACCCCCATGGGACCACCAGAAACCCCTTGGGATCCTCATGGGACCACCAGGACCTGACCAGGGCCACCAGAAACCCCTTGGGACCCCCATGGGACCACCAGGACTCCACCAGGACCACCAAGAGCCCCTTGGGACTCCCATGGGACCACCAGGACCTGACCAGGGCCACCAGAAACCTCTTGGGACCACCAGAGCCACAGGGAACCCCTCAGGATCCCCTTGGGATCACCCATGGGACCACCAGGATCCCCTTGGGATCACCCATGGGACCACCAGAACTCCACCAGGACCACCAGAAACCCCTCAGGAGCCCCATGGGACCATCAGGAGCCCCATGGCACCACCAGGGCCACCAGAAGCCTCTTGGGATCCCCATGGGACCACCAGGACTCCCCCTGGGCCACCAGAAACCCCTTGGGACCCCCATGGGACCACCAGCAACCTGTTGGGATCCCCATGGGACCACCAGGAGCCCCTTGGGCCACCACCAACCCCTTGGGACCACCAGGGCCACAGGGAACCCCTCAGCAGCTCCATGGGACCACCAGAAACCCCTTGGGATCACTCATGGGACCACCAGGACTCCCTGGGGAGCCCCATGGGACCACAAGGACCTCACCAGGGCCACCAAGAACCCCTTGGGACCCCCATGGGACCACCAGAAACCCCAAGGGACCACCAGGAGCCCCTTGGGACCACCAGGACCACCAGAAGCCTCTTGGGCCATCAGAAACCCCTTGGGATCACTCATGGGACCACCAGGACCACCAGAAACCCCTCGGGAGCCCCATGGGACCACCAGGACTCCCCCTAGGCCACCTGGAGCCCCTTGGGACCCCCGTGGGATCCCAAGATCTCTTGGGACCACCAGAAACCCCTTGAGACCCCCATGGGACCACCAGGACCACCAGAAACCCCTTGGGATCCCCTTGAGACCGCCAGCACCCCCTAGGGACCACCAGGGCCACCAGAAACCTCTTGGGACCCCCATGAGACCACCAGGACTCCCCCAGGGCCACCAGAAACCCCTTGGGACCTCCACAGGGCCACAGGGAACCCCTCAGGAGCCCTGTGGGACCACCAGGACTCCCCCTGGGCCACCAGCAACCCCTGGGGCCACCAAAGCCACCAGAAACCCCTTGGGATCACTCATGGGACCACCAGGACCTTACCAGGGCCACCAGGAGCCCCTTGGGACCCCCATGGGGCCACCAGGACCACCAGAAACCCTTTGGGACCCCCATGGGACCACCAGGAGCCCCTTGGGACCACCAGGGCCACCAAGAGCCCCTTGGGACCCCCACAGGGTCTTAGGGAATCCCTCAGGAGCCCCATGGGACCACCAGGACTCCCCCAGGACCACCAGGAGCCCTTTGGGACCCCCATGGGACCACCAAGACCTCACCTGGACCACCAGAAACCCCTTGGGAGCCCCATGGGACCACCAGAAACCCCTTGGGATCCTCATGGGACCACCAGGACCTGACCAGGGCCACCAGAAACCCCTCAGGAGTCCCATGGGACCACCAGGACTCCCCCTAGGCCACCAGAAACCCCTTGGGACCCCCTTGGTAGCCCCATGGGACCACCAGAGCCACCAGCACCCCCTTGAGACCCCCATGGGACCACCAGGACCTGACTAGGGCCACCAAGAGCCCCTTGGGACTCCCCTGGGCCACCAGGAGCCCCTTGGGACCCCCGTGGGATCCCAAGATCTCTTGGGACCACCAGAAACCCCTTGAGACCACCATGGGGACCACCAGGAGCCCCTTGGGACCACCAGGGCCACCAAGAGCCCCTTGGGACCCCCACAGGGTCTTAGGGAATCCCTCAGGACCCCCATGGGACCACCAGGACTCCCCCAGGACCACCAGGAACCCTTTGGGGCCACCAGAAACCCCTTGGGACCACCATGGGACCACCAGGACCTTACCAGGGCCACCAGGAGCCCCTTGGGACCCCCCTGGGACCACCAGGGCCAGCAGGAACCCCTTGGGACCCCCAAGGGATCCTCATGGGACCCCCAGAAACCCCTTGGTAGCCCCATGGGACCACCAGGACTCTCTGTGGGCCACCAGAAACCCCTTAGGGCCACCAGGAGCCCCTTGGGCCACCAGCAACCCCATGGGACCACCAGCACCCCCTTGAGACCCCTCCCCACCCCCCTTTAACCCTTTCCCCCCCTCCCCGCAGCGCCTGATCGACAAGTCCAAGGTGACCTTGGTGCGGTGGCTGCCGGACACCGAGCGCCTCTTCCTGGCCTCCCACGCCAGCGGCCACCTGTACCTGTACGACTCGGAGCAGCCCTGCGGGGCCACCAGCCCGCAGTACACGCTGGTCACGCAGGGCGAGGGCTTCAGGGTCTTCTCGTGCAAGAGCAAAACCCCTCGGAACCCGCTGCTGAAGTGGGCGGTGGGCTCGGGACCCCTGAACGAGTTCGCCTTCTCGCCCGACGGGCGCTGGCTGGCGTGCGTGAGCCAGGACGGCGTGCTCAGGGTGTTCCACTTCGCCTCCATGCTGCTGCAGGGCATGATGAGGAGTTACTTCGGGGGGCTCCTCTGCGTCTGCTGGAGCCCCGACGGTCGTTACGTGGTCACCGGGGGCGAGGATGACCTGGTCACCGTGTGGTCATTCGCCGAGGGTCGAGTGGTGGCTCGGGGTCACGGCCACAAGTCGTGGGTCAACGCGGTGGCGTTCGATCCGTTCACTCCTCAGCACGATGGGGATGGGGATGGGGAGGGGGAGACCCCTCAGGAGCCCCCCCAAAGTGTCACCTACCGCTTCGGCTCGGCCGGCCAGGACACGCAGTTCTGCCTGTGGGACCTCACCGAGGACGTGCTGGACCCCCGGCCGCCCCCTCCCCGCCCCCGAGACCCCCCTCCCTCCATCCCCTCCATCCCGGGGGGGTTACCCCGCTCCTTATCCCGCTCCAACAGCCTCCCCCAACCGGGCGGGGGTCCCCAAATCTCCCCCCGAGTCCCCCCGGCCCCGGCGCGTTTCGCCACGCTGACCCTGCGCGACCCCCGCGGGCCCCCCGAGAAGGAGCACAAGCGATACCACAGCCTGGGCAACATCAGCCGGGGAGGGGGCGGCTCCGAGAAACCTCCCGGGGGTCTCCCGGGGGTCTCCCGGGGCTCGCTGGACACGGCCAAGGTGTTGGGGACGTCGCTGTGCCCGCGGCTGCACGAGGTGCCGCTGCTCGAGCCGCTCGTGTGCAAGAAAATCGCGCAGGAGAGGCTGACGGTGCTGCTGTTCCTGGAGGATTGTATCGTGACAGCGTGCCAGGAGGGGCTCATCTGCACCTGGGCGCGGCCGGGGGTCTCTGTGAGTTTGGGGAGGGGGCTCTGTGAGTCTGGGGAGGGGTCTCGGGGGGGTTTAGAGGGGATTTGAGGGGATTTGGGGTGCCAGGAGTTCCAGGTTTGTATCGTGACAGCGTGCCAGGAGGGGCTCATCTGCACCTGGGCGCGGCCGGGGGTCTCTGTGAGTCTGGGGAGGGGGCTCTGTGAGTCTGGGGAGGGGTCTCCGAGGGATTTGGGGGGTTTAGAGGGAATTTGGGGGGGTTTGGGGTGCCAGGAGTTCAGGTTTGTATCGCGATAGCTCTGCCAGGAGGGGCTCATCTGCACCTGGGCACGGCCGGGGGTCTCTGTGAGTGCGGGGAGGGGTCTCTGTGAGTGCGGGGAGGGGTCTCGGAGGGGATTTGGGGGGAGTTTTGGGGGATTTGGGGGGTTTGAGGGGGGATTTGAGGTGCCAGGAGTTCAGGTTTGTATCGTGACAGCCCTGCCAGGAGGGGCTCATCTGCACCTGGGCGCGGCCGGGGGTCTCTGTGAGTCTGGGGAGGGGGCTCTGTGAGTCTGGGGAGGGGGCTCTGTGAGTCTGGGGAGGGGGCTCTGGGGGGATTTTGGGGGTTTAGAGGGGATTTGGAGTGCCCGGAGCTGCAGGTTTGTATCGTGACAGCGTACCAGGAGGGGCTCATCTGCACCTGGGCACGGCCGGGGGTCTCTGTGAGTGCGGGGAGGGGTCTCTGGGGGGGTTTAGAGGGGATTTGGGGGGGGCAGGGGTGCCAGGAGTTCCAGGTTTGTATCGCGATAGCTCTGCCAGGAGGGGCTCAGCTGCACCTGGGCACGGCCGGGGGTCTCTGTGAGTCTGGGGAGGGGGCTCTGTGAGTCTGGGGAGGGGTCTGGGGGGGTTTAGAGGGAATTTGGGGGGTTTAGAGGGGATTTGGGGGGGTTTGGGGTGCCAGGAGTTCCAGGTTTGTATCGCGACAGCCCCGCCAGGAGGGGCTCATCTGCACCTGGGCACGGCCGGGGGTCTCTGTGAGTCTGGGGAGGGGGCTCGGGGGGCGTTTGGGGGGAGTTTTGGGGGGAGTTTTGGGGGGTTTAGAGGGGATTTGGGGGTGCCAGCATCCCCTGGACCATATCGCGACAGTCTGTCGGGACAGATTCGTCTGTCCCCAGAGGCCACCCCACGATCCCCGTGAGTCTGGGGGCGTCGGGGAGGGGATTTTGGGGGGGATTTTGGGGGGTTTTGGGCGTCTAGGTGGAGCTCAGCTGGAGCAGGTTTGTATCGCGATAGTCTGTCGGGACAGACTCGCCTTTTCCCGGTGTCCCCGTGGGTCTGGGGGCGTCCGGGGGGCGATTTTGGGGGGGTTTAGGAGGGTTTAGAGGGGATTTGGGGGGGTTTTGGGGGTCCCAGCAGCACCATGACCATGTCGCGATAATCTGTCGTGACAAATTCGTCACTCCCCGGTGTCCCCGTGAGTCTGGGGGTGTCCGGGAGGGGATTTTGGGGGGGGTTAGGAGGATTTACAGGGAATTTGGGGGGGTTTTGGGGGGGTTTTGGGGGTCCCAGCAGCACCGTGACCATGTCGCGATAATCTGTCGTGACATATTCATCACTTATCGGTGTCCCCGTGAGTCTGGGGGTGTCCGGAGGGCGATTTTGGGGAGGTTTAGGAGGATTTAGAGGGGATTTTGGGGGGGTTTTAGGGGGGATTTGGGGGTCCCAGCAGCACCATGACCATGTCGCGATAATGTCGTGACAAATCCCGATGTCCCCGTGAGTCTGGGGGTGTCCGGGCCGGGATTTTGGGGTGTCCGGGTGACATTTTAGGGACCAAACCGCGGATTTTGGGGTCGGGCGTGGGGAAATCCCCGCGATGACGTCACCGGGGTGGGGTGGTGGCATTTGTCGCCTGCCCCGGTGTCACCGCTGTCCCCTCCCCCCCCGCAGGGCCTGTCCTCGCAGAACGGCGGCTCCCCGAGTGGCACCGTGGTGTAGCTGTCACCTGTGTCACCTCCAGTGTCACCTCCCGCGGGTGTCACCTCTGTCACCTCCCGTGTCACCCGCGGGTGTCACCTCTGTCACCTCCCGTGTCACCCGCGGTGCCACCCCCGCACTACTGAGCCCCCCCCGGCGCTGTCCCCGCTGTCCCCGCGGGCGGTGCCACCGTGTCCCCGCTGTCCCCAGGGTGACATTCCCCCCCCCGTGCCTTTGTCACTTTATTGTCCCCGCGGGGCCACCGCGTGTCCCCCGCCCTTATTTATACTAAAGAGAATTTTTGGCACCGGTGTGTCCCGGGGAGGGGACAGCGAGGGGACAGCGCGGGGGCAACGAGGGGACAGGGAGGGGACAACGAGGGGACAGCGAGGGGACAATGAGGGGGACGCGAGGACAGCGCGGGGACACGCCGGGTGGCACTTGGGGACACACAGAGATGGACTGGGCACACGTCGGGTGGCATTTGGGGACAGCGCGAGGACAACGAGAGGGATGCGGGGACAGAACGGGGACACGCCTGGTGACACTGGGGACAAGAATGGGGACATTTTGGGGACACCTGGGTGGCGCAGAGGAACACGGGGACATTTGGGGACACAAGGGGTGGCACAAAGGGGACACGGGGATGGCGCAGAGGGACAATTTGGGGACACGGGGACATTTTCAGGACACCTGGACGGCACAGAGGGGACAATTTAGGGACACGAGGGTGGCACAGAGGGGACATTGGGGACATCTGGATGGCACAGAGGGGACATTTTGGGGGCACGCGGGTGACACGAGGATATTTTGGGGACACCTGGGTGGCGCAGAGGGGAGAATTTGGGGACACGAGGATGGCACAGAGGACACGAGGACATTTTGGGGACACGTGGCTGGCACAGAGGGGACAATTACGGGACAGCTGGGGACACAAGGGGTGGCACAGAGGGGACAATTTGGGAACACGAGGGTGACAAAGGGGACACGAGGACATTTTGGGGACACCCGGACGGCGCAGAGGAGACAATTCGGGGACAGTTTGGGGACACGGAGATGGCACAGGGGACACGGGGACATTTTGGGGACACAAGGGGTGGCCCGAGGGGACACGGGGGTGGCACAGAGGGGACATTTCGGGGACACGGGGACAATTTGGAGACGCGGGGGTAGCACAGGGGACACGAAGACAATTTGGGGACACAAGAGGTGACACGAGGATATTTTGGGGACACGGGGGTGACACGGGTGACACGGGGACATTCTGGGGACACGTGGATGGCGCAGAGGAGACAGTTTGGGAACACGAGAGTGGCACAGAGGTGACAATTCGGGGACACGCGGGTGGCACAGGGGACACGGGGACATTCTGGGGACACCTGGATGGTGCAGAGGAGACAATGTGGGGACAGGTGGGGACACAAGGGGTGGCACAGGGGACACGGGGATGGCACAGAGGGGACATTTCGGGGACACGAGGACATTCTGGGGACACAAGAGGTGACACGGGGACGTTTTGGGGACACCTGGGTGGCACAAGGGGTCATTTTGGGGACACGGGGATGGCACCGAGGGAACATGAGGACATTTTCAGGACACGGGGGTGGCACAGAGGTGACAATTTGGGGACACGGAGGTGGCACGGGGGACACGAGGACATTTTGGGGACACAAGAGGTGACACGAGGGGACACGGGGATGGCACAGAGGGACAATCTGGGGACACAAGAGGTGACACGAGGACATTTTGGGGTCCCAGGGGTGGCACAGATGCGACAATCCGGTGACACTCAGGTGACACAAAAACATCTTTATTCCCGCCCCCTCCCCCCGCCCCGCGCGGGCTCAATTTGGGGAGGGGGCGGCCCCGGGGGGGCCATAAATAGGGGAGGGGGCGGCAAATAAATTAACAACGGGGGGGGGCGGGGGGCGTGCCCCTCGGGAGGGTCATGGGGGCACCGCGAGACCCCTCCCCAAATTATCTGTGGGTGGAGGAGACCCCTCCCCAAATTATCTGAGGGGAGAGGAGACCCCTCCCCAAATTATCTGGGATAGGAGACCCCTCCCCAAATTATCTGGGAGAGGAGACCCCTCCCCAAATTATCTGAGGGGAGGAGACCCCTCCCCAAATTATCTGGAGGAAGAGACCCCTCCCCAAATTATCTGGGGGAAAGGAGACCCCTCCCCAAATTATCTGAGGGGGGAGAGGAGACCCCTCCCCAAATTATCGGGGGGGATTTGGGGGGGGGGGGAGTGGTTTGGGGAGGGGGGCTCGGATTTGGGGACACGGGGGAGACCCCTCCCCAAATTATCTGGAGGGTGAGGAGACCCCTCCCCAAATTATCTGGGGGGGGTGGAGACCCCTCCCCAAATTATCTGAGGGGGAAGAGACCCCTCCCCAAATTATCTGGGGGAAAGGAGACCCCTCCCCAAATTATCTGAGGGTGGAGACCCCTCCCCAAATTCTCGGGGGGTTTGGGGTGTGGTGTTTGAGGGGGGATTTTGGGGAGGGGTCTTGTGTGATTTTTATTTTCTGGGTGGGGGTCTCTGTACAGGGAACCCCCCCCGTGCGAGAGGGGGGGTCAAGTGCAACAAAAGGGGGGAGGGGACACCGTGGGGACACTTTGGGGACACCGTGGGGACACTTTGGGGACACCGTGGGGACACCTTGGGGACACCGTGGGGACACTTTGGGGACAGCCCCGAATTAGGGGGGGGTCCCGGGGGGCGCGGGCGGGGGGCGCAGGCCGGCGGCGCAGAGCAGCAGACAGTCCTTGGTGGCACCGGGCTGTGGCACCTGGGGACAGCGACACGGTCAGCGCGTTGTCACATTGTCACCAACCCCTCCGTGCCACCCTCCCGGGTCCCCTCCCGATGGTGGCACCTCCGCTGTCACCTCCCCCTCCCGCTGGTGGGGACACAAGGGACACCGGGGTGGCACTGTCCTGTTGTTGGGGACACAAGGGACACCGGGGTGGCACTGTCCCGGTGTTGGGGACATAAGGGACACCGGGGTGGCACTGTCCCGGGGGTGGCACTGTCCCGGGGAGTGGCAGTGGTGGCAGTAGTGGCAGTGGTGGCACTGTCCCAGTGGTGGCACTGCCCAGGGGGTGGCACTGCCGGGTGGTGGCAGTGATGGCAGTGGTGGCACTGTCCCCGTGGTGGCACTGCCCGGGGGGTGGCACTGTCCCAGGGGGTGGCGGTGGTGGCAGTGGTGACACTGTCCCTGGGGTGGCATTGCCCAAGGGATGGCAGTGGTGACAGTGGTGGCATTGTCCCAGGGGTGGCACTGTCCCAGGGGGTGGCACTGTCCCTGGGGTGGCATTGCCGGGTGGTGGCAGTGGTGGCAGTGGTGGCAGTGTCCTGGTGGTGGCAGTGGTGGCACTGTCCCAGGGGTGGCACTGTCCCGGGTGGTGGCACTGTCCCGGGGGTCGCATTGCCAGCGGTGGTGGCAGTGGTGGCATTGTCCCGGTGGTGGCAGTGCCCGGGGGGTGGCATTGCCAGCGGTGGTGGCACTGTCCCGTGGGTGGCCCAGCCGTGTTTGTCACCTCCCCGGGACTGGTGGCCCTGCCTGGGGAGGTGGCCCTGGGGACATGCCCGGAGTGACGGGTGGCAGTGGCAGCGGGTGACAGGGATGAGGGTGGCAGTGGCATGGGTGGGGGTGGCAGGGGTGGCAGTGGCAGGGGATGGCTCTGGGGACAAGCCAAGCCTGGGGGTGACAATGAGAGGGGTGGCCTTGGGGACATGCCCAGAGTGGCAGTGGCAGGGGGTGACAGGGATGAGGGTGGCAGTGGCAGTGGCGGTGGCAGTGGCAGGGGTGGCAGTGACAGGGGGTGACAGTGACAAGGGTGGCAGTGGCATGGGTGGAGATGACAGGAGTGGCACTGGCAGGGGTGGCCTTGGGGACATGCCCGGGGGTGGCAGTGGCAGGGCTGGTGGTGGCAGGGGTGACACTGGCCGGGGTGGCAGTGGCAGGGCTGGTGGTGACAGTGGGACAGGCAGGGGTGACAGTGAAAGGGGTGACAGTGGCAGAGGTAGCCTTGGGGACATGCCCAGGGGTGGCAGTGGCAGAAGTGACAGGGGGTGGCAGTGGTGGCAGGGGTGGCAGTGGCATGGGTCGGGGTGGCAGTGGCATTGGCGGTGGCAGTGGCAGGGGTGGCCTTGGGGACATTCCCGGGGCTGGCAGTGGCAGGACTGGGGGTGGCAGAGGATGACAGGGGATGGCAGTGGGTGACAGGGGGTGGCAGGGGATGGCACAGGTGACACAGTGACACGGTGACACAGTGACAGTGACGCAGCCCCACGTACCCGGGCCCAGAGCAGCAGGTGCCGGGACAGGGGGTGACAGGGGGTGACAGTGGCAGTGACAGGGGATGGCAGGAGGTGGCAGTAGGTGACAGGAGGTGACAGTGGCAGTGACAGGGGATGGCAGGGGATGGCAGGGGATGACAGCGGATGGCAGGGGGTGACACAGTGACAGCGACGCAGCCCAGAGCAGCAGGTGCCGGGACAGGGGGTGACAGGGGGTGACAGCAGGTGACAGGGGATGGCAGGAGGTGACAATGGCAGTGGCAGGGGGTGGCAGGGGATGGCACAGGTGACACAGTGACACGGTGACAGTGACAGTGACACAGCCCCACGTACCCGGGCCCAGAGCAGCAGGTACCGGGACAGGGGGTGGCAGGGGGTGACAGGGGGTGACAGTGGCAGTGACAGGGGATGGCAGGGGGTGGCAGTAGGTGACAGGGGGTGACACGGTGACACAGTGACAGTGACAGTGACGCAGCCCCACGTACCCGGGCCCAGAGCAGCAGGTGCCGGGACAGGGGATGGCAGTAGGTGGCAGTAGGTGGCAGGGGGTGACAATGGCAGTGCCGGGGGATGGCAGGGGATGGCAGGGGATGGCACAGGTGACACGGTGACACAGTGACAGTGACGCAGCCCCACGTACCCGGGCCCAGAGCAGCAGGTGCCGGGACAGGGGGTGGCAGTGGCAGTACCGGGGGGTGACAGGGGATGGCAGTAGGTGGCAGTAGGTGACAGGGGATGGCACAGGTGACACAGTGACACGGTGACAGTGACAGTGACGCAGCCCCACGTACCCGGGCCCAGAGCAGCAGGTGCCGGGACAGGGGCAGCCCCAGGGGGGAGCGGAAAAGCCGGGGGGGCTGCGGAGAGAGCACAGAGCGTCAGCCCCCCCAAATCCCCCCAAAAAACCCCAAATCCCCCCAAAATCACCCCAAAAAAACCCCCCAAAAAAATAAAAAAACCCAAAAAAACCCCAAAATCCCCCCCCCAAAATCCCCCCTCACCTCCGCGGGGGGGGCCATGGGGGGGGGCTGCTCCGCGCCTCCTGCAAAGGAAATTTTGGGGAGGGGGGGGTGGGTCAGGGTGGGACCCCCCCCCAAATATCGGGGAACCCCTTTTGGGGTGTCCCCCCCCAGCCCCAAATTTGGGGAGGGGTCCTGTGTGTGTCCCCTCCCCCCCACAATGGAATTTTTGGGGTTTAAAAGGGGGGGGCGAGGTCCTGCCCACCCCCCCAAAAATATTTTGGGGAGGGGGCGAGCCCCCGTGGGGAGGAATTTGGGGGGGTCCTGGGGAATTTGGGCGGGGGGGTCTGGAGGGATTTGGGGGGTGGGGGGTCTCAGGGATTTGGGGACATTCCCACGATGTCCCCAGGATTTTTTTTGGGGGGGGGGGTGGTCCTTGCCTTGTGCCAGCCGTGGGGGGGTCACAGGGATTTGGGGACATTCCCAAGGGTGTCCCCAAGGATTTTTTGGGGAGGGGTCCTTGCTTTGTCCCAGGCCCGGGGGGGTCACGGGGGTTTGGGGACATTCCCACGATGTCCCCAAGGATTTTCTGGGGAGGGGTCTTGCCTTGGGGCGGGCCCGGGGGGGTCACAGGGATTGGGGACATTCCCAGGATGTCCCCAGGATTTTGGGGAGGGGTCCTTGCCTTGGGGAGGGGGCGGGGGGGTCACAGGGATTTGGGGACATTCCCAGGAGTGTCCCCAGGATTTTTGGGGAGGGGTCCTTGCCTTGGGGCGGGCCCGGGGGTGTCACAGGGATTTGGGGACATTCCCGGGGATGTCCCCAGGATTTTTGGGGAGGGGTCCTTGCCTTGGGGAGGGGGCGGGCCGGGCCCGGGGGGGTCACTCTGCAGCCGCCGCAGTTTCGCTTCCAGTTCCAGGTTGCGGCTCTCGGCCTCCTGCAGGCGCCTGGGGGAGGGGACAGTTGGGGACACCGCGGGGACAGCTGGGGACACCGCGGGGACAGCTGGGGACACCGCGGGGACACCCCCGGATCTCCTCAGCCCCCCCCTCGGTCCCCGTTCTCCCGCGCTGTGGCCGCGGTGTCATTGTCCCCACAGCAGCTGGGGACACCGGTGTCACCTCCCCGGTGGTGGCTCTCACCCTGGTGTCACCCCTGGTGTCACCTCCCGGTACCCAGTGCCACCCACGCCCGCTGCCCGCTGTCCCCCGCCGGTTCCGGTGTCCCCTCGTTGTCCCCTCCACCCTGTCCTCGTGTCCTACTCGGGTCCTGCTGTCCCCGCGGTGTCCCCCCTGTCCCCTCCCTGTCCCCGCTGTCCCCTCCCTGTCCCGCTGTCCCCTCCTGTCCCCGCTGTCCCCTCCCTGTCCCGCTGTCCCCGCTGTCCCCTCCTGTCCCTCCTGTCCCCGCTGTCCCCTCCCTGTCCCCTCCTGTCCCCGCTGTCCCCTCCCTGTCCCGCTGTCCCCGCTGTCCCCTCCTGTCCCTCCTGTCCCCGCTGTCCCCTCCCTGTCCCCTCCGTGTCCCCGCTGTCCCCTCCTGTCCCCGCTGTCCCCTCCCTGTCCCGCTGTCCCCGCTGTCCCCACGGTGTCCCCTCCCTGTCCCGCTGTCCCCGCTGTCCCCTCCTGTCCCCTCCCGTACCGGGCCAGCCCCTGTCCCGCCGCCCGCAGTTTCCCGAGCTCCCGCTCCAGCGCCTCCCGCCCGCGCCGCTCCTGGGCCAGCGCCTCCCGGAGCTCCGGGACCGACACCGGCACCGGGACCGGCTCCGGTACCGCCTCCGGGACCGGGACAGCGACCGGGACCTGCTCCGGGACCGGGACAGGCACCGGGACCGCCGGGACCGCCGGGATCGCCGCCGCCACCTGCGGGAACCGCGTCTGCCTGGAGATCCCCGGGATTCTGGATCACCCCGAACCGGGCACGGACCCCCGGGACCCCCCGAACCGGGCACGGATCCCCGGGACCCCCCGAACCGGGCACGGATCCCCGGGACCCCCCGAACCGGGCAGTGACCCCCGGGACCCCCAGGATCCTCCCAGACCGGGCAGTGACTCCCGGGATTCCCGATCCCCCCGGACCGGGCACTGACCCCCCGGAATTTCTCGAACCGGGCTCTGATCCCGATCCCCCCGAACCAGGCACGGACCCCCGGGACCCCCAGGATCCCCCCAGACCGGGCAGTGACTCCCGGGATCCGCCGAGCCGGACACGGATCCCCAAGATTCGGGATCCCCCCGCACCCGGCACGGAGCCACGGAATTTCCCCGAACCGGGCACTGAACCCCGAAATTTCCGGGATTTGGGATCCCCCCGAACCGGGCACGGATCCCCAAAATTCCCGGGATTCCCCGAACCGAGCACGGACCCACGGAATTCCCGGGATTCGGGATCCCCCCGAACCCGGCAATGAACTCTGAAATTCCCGAAATTCCCGGGATCCCCCCGAACCGGGCACTCAACCCCTGAATTCCAGGGATTCGGGATTCCCCGAACCGGGAACTGACCCTGGGAATTCCCGAAATTCTCGGAATTTCCGGGATCCCCCGAATCGGGAAACAGAACCCGGGAATTCCCGAAATTCCTGGGATCCTCCCGAATCGGGAACTGAACCCCGAAATTCCCGAAATTCCCGGGATCCCCCCCGAACCGGGCACTCAACCCCTGAATTCCAGGGATTTGGGATCCCCCCGAACTGGGCACTGAACCCCGAAATTCCGGGAATTCCCGGGATTCCCCGAACCGGGCACGGATCCCCCAAATTCCCGGGATTCGGGATCCTCCCGAAGCGGGAACTGAACCCCGAAATTCCAGGAATTCCCGGGATCCCCTCGAACCGGGAACTGAACCCCGGAATTCCCGGGATTCGGGATCCCCCCGAACCCGGCAATGAACTCTGAAATTCCCGAAATTCCCGGGATCCCCGGATTCGGGAACTGAACCCCGGAATTCCCGGGATCCCCCCGAACCGGGCAATGAATCTCGAAATTCCCGGAATTCCCGGGATCACCCGAACCGGGAACTGAACCCCGAAATTCCCGGGATTCCAGGAATTCCCGAAATTCTCGGGATCCCCCCGAACCGGGCACGGACTCCTGGAACTCCCGGGATTCCAGGAAATTCGGAATTACCCGAAATTTCTGGAATTCGGGATCACCCGAACCGGGCACTGAATCCTGGAATTCCCGGAATTCCCGAAATTCCCGGGATTCCCCAAAACCGGGATCTGAACCCCGAAATTCCCGGAATTCGGGACCCTCCCCCCAAAACGGAATCACCCTTTTTCCCCCCATCGGCACCGAAATTCCTGGAATTTCTGGAATTCCCGGGTTTTGGGACACCCCCTCCCCCAGCACCCACCGACCCCTCCCCAAATTCCGGGATCCCCCCTCCCCAAATTCCGGGATCCCCCTCCCCAAATTCCGGGATCCCCCTCCCCAAATTCCGGGATCCCCCCTCCCCAAATTCCAGGATTCTCCTCCCCAAATCCCGGGATCCCCCCTCCCCAAATTCCAGGATTCTCCTCCCCAAATCCCGCGCCCCCCCCTCCCCAAATTCCGGTTCCCCCCTCCCCAAATTCCGGGATCCCCCTCCCCAAATTCCGGTTCCCCCTCCCCAAATTCCGGGATCCCCCTCCCCAAATTCCGGTTCCCCTCTCCCCAAATTCCGGGATCCCCCTCCCCAAATTCCGGTTCCCCTCTCCCCAAATTCCGGTTCCCCCCCTTCCCCAAATTCCGGGATCCCCCTCCCCAAATTCCGGTTTCCTCCCTCCCCCAGCACTCCCCGACCCCTCCCCAAATTCCGGACCCCCCCTCACGTACCGGCGGTGCCCGGGGGGGCTCCGTGCCCGGGGGGGGAGGGGCGGTCCTGGGGGGCGCCCCCTTGGCCGGGGGGGGTCCCTTGGGGGCGGGGGGAGGGGCCTGGGGTGGGGGGGGCGATTTTTGGGGAGGGGGAGACCCTTGGGGTGCAGGGACCCCTTTTTGGGGAGGGGCTGCCGGTGGGGGAGGGGCTTTGGGTGGGGGAGGGGATTCTTGGGGGGGGGAGGGCGATTTTTGGGGGGCTGTTCCCGTGGGTGGGGGGGGGCCCTTTTTGGGGCGGGGGTCCCGTGGGTGGGGGGGGCCCTTTTTGGGGCGGGGGTCCCGTCAGTTCCGAGGTCCCCGTGGGTGGGGGGGGTTCCTTTTGAGGGGGGGGTCCCCGGGGGGGGCGTGGGGTGTCTCAGGGGTGGGGGAGGGGGCGTCCCCCTTCGGGGGGGGGTCCCCACGGCCAAGGGGGTGGCGGTGCCCGGGGGGGTCCCCGATTCGGGGGGGGTCCCCCACTCCCCCTCCAGCTCCATGGCCGTGTCCTGGTCCCACTCCTCATCCTCATCCTCATCCTCATCCTCATCCTCATCTTCCTCCTCATCCCTAAAACCCGCGGGGCGGCACAGGGGTGGGGGGGGGCACCTGGAGACCCCCTCCCCTTTTCCAGCTCCCTTGTGCCCCTCCTCCCCCCCATTCCCGCTGTACCCCCATTGTCCCCACCCACCCCCATTTCGCTCCTGGTGCCCCCCGGACCCCCCAGACACCCCCAGACACCCCCCAGCCCCCCCGGACCCTCCCCAGACCCCCCCAGACCTCCCCAGCCTCTCCCCAGACCTCCCTAGGCCCCCCCCCAGAAACCCCCAGACCCCCCCGAGACCCCCAGACCCCCTCAGAAACGCCCCAGACCCTCCCCAGACCCCCGTAAGCCCCCCCCAGAAACCCCCCAGACTCCCCCAGACCCCCCAGACCCTCCCCAGACACCCCCAGACCTCCCCAGACCTCCCCAGATCCACCCAGACCCCCCCAGACACCCCATGACCCTTCCAGACTCCCCCCCAGAAATCCCCCAGACCACCCCAGACCCTCCCCAGACCCCCCTAGACCCCCCCAAACCCACCCCAGACTCCCCCAGACACCCCTAGGCCCCCCCCAGACCCTCCCAGACCCCCCCAGACCCCTCAGAAACGCCCCAGACCCTCCCCAGACACCCTCCAGATACCCCCAGACCCCCCTCAGACACTCCCCAGACCCCTCCAGACCCCCCCAGAACCTCTCCAGACACCCTCCAGACCCCCACCGACCCTCTCCAGATCCCCCCCGGACCCCCGCAGACCCCCGCAGACCCCCCCAGACCCCCCCAGAACCCCCCCCAGGACCCCCCAGTACCCTCCAGACCCGCCCAGACCCCCCTCAGACACCCCCAGTCCCCCCAGATCCACCCAGAACCCCCCAGGCCCTCCCCAGACACCCCCAGCCCCCCCAGATCCACCCAGAACCTCTCCAGACCCCTCAGAAACCCCCCAGACCCCTCCAGCCCCCCTGCAGACCCCTCCAGACCCCCCCAGATCCCCTGCAGACCCCTCCCCAGCCCCCCCGCACTCACTCTGTGTCCCCCCGAGCGTACGAGTACCCCACGAACGGGAGGTGCAGCCCCAGCTCGGGGGGGTCCCCGGGCTCCCCCAGCAGCTCCTGGGGGGGGGGAACACGTTAAATATTGGGGAGGGGGACACACAAATTAAATATGGGAGGGGAACACGTTAAATATTGAGGGGGGGGACATTAAATATGGGGGACACGTTAAATATTGGGGAGGGGGACACAAATTAAATATGGGGGGGACACAAATTAAATATGGGGGGGGACACAAATGTGGGGGACACGTTAAATATTGGGGGAGGGGACACAAATTAAATGTGGGGGGAGCACGTTAAAAATTGGAGGGGCACGTTAAATATTGGGGGGGGACGTTAAAAATTGGGGGGGGGACACAGGGGAGGACACAAATTAAATAAATTAAATATTGGGGGGGGACACGTTAAATATTGGGGGGGGACACGGGAGGGGACACAAATTAAATATGGGGGGGACACGTTAAATATTAAATATGGGGGGACACCGGGGGGGGACACGTTAAATATTGGGGGGGGGCACAAATTAAATGTGGGGGGGGACACGTTAAATATGAGGGGGGACAAATTAAATATTGGGGGGGGGGCACCGGGGAGGGGACACGTTAAATATTGGGGGGAGAACACATTAAATATGGGGGGGGGGGACACGTTAAATGTTGGGGTGGGACATTAAATATGGGGGAGGACACCAGGGGGGACACAAATTAAATAAATTAAATATGGGGGGGGACACCGGGGGTGGGACACGTTAAATATTGGGGGGGGGGACACCAGGGGGGACACAAATTAAATATGGGGGGGGGCATTAAATATGGGGGACACACATTAAATATTGGGGGGGACAAATTAAATATTGGAGGGGGGACATTAAATATGGGTGGGACAATTAAATATAGGGGGGACAATTAAATATCCCAGGGTTATCCCAGAGTTGTCCCGGGTTTATCTCTGATCTGTCCCCGGTTTATCCCGGGTCTATCCCGGTTTAACCCCTCACCTGCTGGCTCAGACAATCGTCCAGCACGGGCTGTCCCTGCTCTATCCCGGATCTATCCCGGGTTTATCCCCGGTTTATCCCGGATCTATCCCATGACTATCCCGGTTCTATCCCGGGTTTATCCCGGTTTAACCCCTCACCTGCTGGCTCAGACAATCGTCCAGCACGGGCTGTCCCTGCTCTATCCCTGCTCTATCCCTGCTCTATCCCATGACTATCCTGGATCCATCCCATGACTATCCCGGGTTTATCCCTGATCTGTCCCAGGTTTATCCCGGGTTTATCCCGGTTTAACCCCTCACCTGCTGGCTCAGACAATCGTCCAGCACGGGCTGTCCCTGCTCTATCCCATGACTATCCCCGGTTTATCCCGGATCTATCCCATGACTATCCCGGGTTTATCCCGGTTCTATCCCGGGTTTATCCCGGTTTAACCCCTCACCTGCTGGCTCAGACAATCGTCCAGCACGTCGAAGTTGGAGGTGTCGGCGGCGCCGGCGGCGCTGGGCGCGAAGGGGGCGGGGCAGCGGCGGAGCGCGCGCCAGCGCATTCCCGCGAACAGCGGAAGGGCGCGGAAATCGCGCGCGCCCCCGCGGCCCAGGCGCGCGCCCGGCGCGCACAGCAGCCCCCGAACCAGAGCGCGCGCGGCCGCGGGGACCCCGCCCCCGGACACGCCCCCGGACACGCCCCCTTCGCTGGCCACGCCCCCTTCGCTGACCACGCCCCCCGCGCCTTCCTCGCCCTCCTCGGGGTCGGGGTCGTCCTCGGGCAGGTGGAGGTGGTCCTGGGGGGGGGGACCAGTACATCCCAGTATGTCCCAGTGTGATCCCAGTGTGGCCCAGTGTGATCCCAGTATATCCCAGTATGATCCCAGTGCGGCCCAGTGTGATCAGAGTATATCCCGGTATATACCAGTACGGCCCAATGTGATCCCAGTATATCCCAGTGTGATCCCAGTGTGATCCCAGTGCGGCCCAGTGCGGCCCAGTGTGACCCCAGTATATACCAGTATGATCCCAGCATGATCTCAGTGTGATCCCAGTATATCCCAGTATGATCTCAGTGTGATCCCAGTATATCCCAGTATGATCCCAGTATATCCCAGTATATCCCAGTGCATCCCAGTGCAGCCCAGTACATCCCAGTGCATCCCAGTGTGGCCCAGTGTGATCCCAGTATATCCCAGTGCATCCCAGTATATCCCAGTGCATCCTAGAGCATCCCAGTGTGATCCCAGTACATCTCAGTGTGATCCCAGTACATCCCCGTACATCCTAGTGTCCTCTGAGTAACCCCCAGTGTATCCCAGTAACCCACCAGTTCCTCCCAGTCCCTCCCAGTCCCCTCCCAGTCCCTCCCATTCCCCTCCCAGTAGTCCCCATCCCTCTCCCAGTCCCTCCCAGTCCCTCCCAGTTCCCTACATTCCCCTCCCAGTCCCTCCCAGTCCATCCCAGTCCATCCCACTCCCCTCCCAGTCCCCCCCAGTCCCTCCCAGTCCCTCCCAGTCCCTCCCAGTCCCTCCCAGTGCTCCCCAGTCCCTCCCAGTCCCTCCCAGTCCCTCCCATTCCCCTCCCAGTCCCCGCATCCTCTCCCAGTCCCCTCCCAGTCCCTCCCAGTCCCTCCCAGTCCCTCCCAGTCCCTCCCATTCCCCTCCCAGTCCCCGCATCCTCTCCCAGTCCCCTCCCAGTCCCTCCCAGTCCCTCCCAGTCCCTCCCAGTCCCTCCCAGTTCCCCCATTCCCCTCCCAGTCCCCCCCATTCCCCTCCCAGTCCCCTCCATTCCCCTCCCAATCCATTCCAGTCCCTCCCAGTCCCTCCCAGTTCCCCCCACTCCCCCCGCATTCCCCTCCCACCCCCTCCCAGTTCCCCCCATTCCTCTCCCAGTCCCCCCCAGTCCCTCCCAGTCCCCCCCCTCCCCCTCCCAGTCCCTCCCCAGTCCATCCCAGTCTCTTCCAATCCCTCCCAGTCCCTCCCAGTTCCCCAAATTCCCCCTCCCAGTCCCCCCCAGTCGCTCCCAGTTTGTCCCAGTGCCCACCTGGAAGTGCAGGATCTTGGCGTAGGTCTCGAGGACGCTGTCGGCGAAGAACGGGGGCCGCCCGTAGAACATCTCGTAGGCCAGGACCCCCAGCGCCCACCAGTCACACTCGGGGCCGTACGAGCGCGAGGGGTCCTCGACGGCCAGGAGCATCTCGGGGGACAGGTAATCGGGGGTGCCCACGGCCACCGAGGAGCGCACCTGGGGACAGGGGACATGGGGACATCACTGAGAGCATCTCGGGGGACAGGTAATCGGGGGTGCCCACGGCCACCGAGGAGCGCACCTGGGGACAGGGGACATGGGGACATCACTGAGAGCATCTCGGGGGACAGGTAATCGGGGGTGCCCACGGCCACCGCCGAGCGCACCTGGGGACAGGGGACATGGGGACATTGGGGACAGGGACATGGGGACAGGTAATCGGGGGTGCCCACGGCCACCGCCGAGCGCACCTGGGGACAGGGGACATGGGGACATCATGGGGACATTGGGGACAGGTAATCGGGGGTGCCCACGGCCACCGCCGAGCGCACCTGGGGACAGGGACATCATTGGGGACATTGGGGACACTGGGGACAGGTAATCGGGGGTGCCCACGGCCACCGCCGAGCGCACCTGGGGACAGTGGGGACATTGGGGTATTGGAGACACTGGGGACATTGGGGACATGGGGACAGGTAATCGGGGGTGCCCACGGCCACCGAGGAGCGCACCTGGGGACAGGGACATTGGGGACATGGGGACATCATTGGGGACATTGGGGACATCATTGGGGACATTGGGGACAGGTAATTGGGGGTGCCCACGGCCACCGCCGAGTGCACCTGGGGACAGGGACATTGGGGACATTGGGGACATTGGGGTATTGGAGACACTGGGGACACTGGGGACACTGGGGACATTTGGGCCAGGGGAATCCTCCAGGTGCTCATAGAGTTGAGCTCTGTGTCCCTCCCGTGTCCCCCCTCTGTCCCCCCCGGTGTCCCCCCCGGTGTCCCCCCCGTGTCCCCCAGTGTCACTCACGGTGCCATCCGGCCCCAGGCGCAGGCAGGACCCGAAGTCCCCAAGCCGGACGTGGCCCCAGCGGTCCAGCAGGATGTTGTCGGGTTTGATGTCCCTGGGGGGGGTGGCCTTTGTCACCTCTCCCTGTCACGGTCCCCAGACCCACCCCAGACACCCCCCAATGTCCCTCCATGTCCCTCAATGTCACCCCCAGTGTCACCATGTCCTGTGTGTCCCCATGTCCCCAATGTCCCCAACGTCCCCAGTGTCCCCATGTCCCCAGTGTCCCCAATGTCCCCAACGTCCCCAATGTCCCCAATGTCCCCACTGTCCCCACCTGTGCACGTATCCCAATCGATGAACGGAGTCGATGGCCATGTCCCCATGTCCCCATGATGTCCCCAATGTCCCCAATGTCCCCATGTCACACCTGTGCACGTATCCCAGTCGATGCACCGAGTCGATGGCCATGTCCCCATGTCCCCAATGTCCCCAATGTCCCCAATGTCACACCTGTGCACATATCCCAGCCGGTGCACCGAGTCGATGGCCATGTCCCCATGTCCCCAATGTCCCCATGTCCCCAATGTCCCCAATGTCCCCATGTCCCCACCTGTGCACATATCCCAGCCGGTGCACCGAGTCGATGGCCATGTCCCCAATGTCCCCAATGTCCCCAATGTCCCCACTGTCCCCATGTCCCCATGTCCCCAATGTCCCCACCTGTGTACATATCCCAGTCGATGAATGGAGTCGATGGCCATGTCCCCATGTCCCCATGTCCCCATGTCCCCATGTCCCCAATGTCCCCATGTCCCCAATGTCACACCTGTGCACATATCCCAGCCGGTGCACCGAGTCGATGGCCATGTCCCCATGTCCCCAATGTCCCCATGTCCCCAATGTCCCCATGTCCCCAATGTCCCCAATGTCCCCATGTCCCCAGTGTCCCCATGTCACACCTGTGCACGTATCCCAATCGATGCACAGAGTCGATGGCCATGTCCCCATGTCCCCAATGTCCCCAATGTCCCCAATGTCACACCTGTGCACGTATCCCAATCGATGCACAGAGTCGATGGCCATGTCCCCAATGTCCCCAATGTCCCCACCTGTGCACATATCCCAGTCGATAAACGGAGTCGACGGCCATGTCCCCAATGTCCCAGTGTCCCCAATGTCCCCAATGTCCCCACCTGTGTACATATCCCAGCCGATGCACAGAGTCGATGGCCATGTCCCCAGTGTCCCCATGTCCCCAATGTCCCCAATGTCCCCACCTGTGTACATATCCCAATCGATGCACCGAGTCGATGGCCATGTCCCCAATGTCCCCATGTCCCCAATGTCCCCATGTCCCCAATGTCCCCACCTGTGCACGTATCCCAGCCGGTGCACAGAGTCAATGGCCATGTCCCCATGTCCCCAATGTCCCCAATGTCCCCAATGTCACACCTGTGCACGTATCCCAGGCGGTGCACCGAGTCGATGGCCATGTCCCCAATGTCCCCAATGTCCCCAATGTCACACCTGTGTACATATCCCAATCGATGAACGGAGTCGATGGCCATGTCCCCAATGTCCCCAATGTCCCCATGTCCCCAATGTCCCCACTGTCCCCAATGTCCCCAATGTCCCCACTGTCCCCAATGTCCCCAATGTCACACCTGTGCACGTATCCCAGGCGGTGCACCGAGTCGATGGCCATCACCAGCTCGGCCAGGTAGAAGCGCGCCATGGCCAGCGGCAGCCGGTCCCCAAATTTGCTGAGCAGGGTCAGGAGGTCACCGCCGATGTAGTACTCCATCACCAGGTACTGAGGGGACATTGGGGACAGATTGGGGACATGGGGACACTGGGGACATGGGAACAGTGTAGTACTCCATCACCAGGTACTGAGGGGACATTGGGGACATTGGGGACATTGGGGACATGGGGATATGGGCACAGTGCAGTACTCCATCACCAGGTACTGAGGGGACATGGGGACATTGGGGACATTGGGACATGGGGACATGGGGACATGGGGACAGTGCAGTACTCCATCACCAGGTACTGAGGGGACATTGGGGACATTGAGGACATTGAGGGGACATGGGGACATTGCAGTACTCCATCACCAGGTACTGAGGGGACATTGGGGACATTGGGGACACTGAGGGGACATGGGGACAGTGCAGTACTCCATCACCAGGTACTGAGGGGACATGGGGACATGGGGACAGTGCAGTACTCCATCACCAGGTACTGAGGGGACATTGGGGACATGGGGACAGCTTAGGGACATGGGGACATTGGGGACATTGAGGGGACATGGGGACATGGGGACATGGGGACAGTGCAGTACTCCATCACCAGGTACTGAGGGGACATGGGGACATGGGGACATTGAGGGGACATGGGGACATTGAGGGGACATGGGACAGTGTAGTACTCCATCACCAGGTACTGTGGGGACATTGGGGACATTGAGGGGACATGGGGACAGCCTGGGGACATGGGACATGGGGACACTGGGGACATTGAGGGGACATTGGGGACATGGGGACATGGGCACAGTGCAGTACTCCATCACCAGGTACTGTGGGGACATGGGGACATTGGGGACATTGAGGGGACATTGGAGACATGGGGATATGGGGACATGGGGACAGTGCAGTACTCCATCACCAGGTACTGAGGGGACAGATTGGGGACATTGGGGACATGGGGACATTGAGGGGACATGGGGACAGCCTGGGGACATGGGGACATGGGGACAGTGTAGTACTCCATCACCAGGTACTGTGGGGACATTGGGGACAGACTGGGGACATGGGGACAGCTTAGGGACATGGGGACATTGGGGACATTGGACAGTGCAGTACTCCATCACCAGGTACTGTGGGGACAGATTGGGGACATTAAGGGGACATGAGGATGGCACAGGGACATGGGGATGGCATGGTTGAAGTGTCACCCTCTGAGGTGACACGGGGACACTGAGGTGATGAGAGGACACTGAAGTGACCCGAGGTGACACGGAGGTGACACACAGGTGGCCCAGTGACACGGAGGTGACCCTGGGTGACACTGAGGTGACCCAGGTGACGCTAAGATGACACTGTGGTGACCCGGGTGACACGGGGACACTGAGGTGACCCTGAGGTATCCCTGAGGTGTCCCCGCGGTGGCCTGGGTGACACTGAGGTGACACCAAGGTGACCCTGAGGTGACACAGAGGTGACACACAGGTGGCCCGGGTGACACAGAGGTTGACCCCGAGGTAATCTCGTGGTGGCCTGGTGACACTGAGGTGCCCCTGCGGTGCCCCCGGTGACACTGAGGTGACCCGAGGTGACACTGAGGTGGCCCGGGTGACACTGAGGTGGCCCAGGTTACACTGAGGTGACCCCGGGTGACCCCCGCGGTGACCCCGAGGTGACCCTGCAGTGGTCTGAGTGACACGGAGGTGACACTGAGGTGGCCCGGGTGACACGGTGGTGGCCGGGTGACCCCGCGGTGACCCCGGGTGACACTGAGGTGACCCCAGGTGACACGGGTGTCCCCTCACCAGGCACTGCGGGTCCTGGAAGGCGAAGTGCAGCCGCGTGATCCAGCGCCGGTCCCCGCGCGCCAGCACCTCCCGCTCCTCGCGGAAACACGACACCTGCGACAGCGACAGTGACAGTGACAACAGTGACAGTGACAGTGACAGCGGCACGGCTGGCACCCGGACACAGCGACAGTGACAGTGACAACAGTGACAGTGACAACAGTGACAGTGACAGTGACAGCGACAGTGACAGAGACAGTGACAGAGACAGTGACAGCGACAACAGTGACAGCGACAACAGTGACAGCGACAGCGACAGTGACAGTGACAACAGTGACAGTGACAGCGACAGAGACAGTGACAGAGACAGAGACAGTGACAGTGACAGTGACAGTGACAGCGACAGCGACAGTGACAACAGTGACAGCGACAACAGTGACAGCGACAGTGACAGCGACAGTGACAGTGACAACAGTGACAGTGACAACAGTGACAGTGACAACAGTGACAGTGACAGCGACAGTGACAACAGTGACGGCGACAGTGACAGCGACAGTGACAGTGACAGCGACAGCGACAGCGACAACAGTGACAGTGACAGTGACAGTGACAGCGACAGTGACAGCGACAGTGACAACAGTGACAGTGACAGCGACAGCGACAGAGACAGTGACAGTGACAGCGACAGTGACAGCGACAGTGACAGCGACAGCGACAACAGTGACAGCGACAGTGACAGTGACAGCGACAGTGACAGCGACAGTGACAGCGACAGCGACAGCGACAGCGACAACAGTGACAGCGACAGTGACAGCGACAGCGACAACAGTGACAGCGACAGTGACAGTGACAGCGACAGTGACAGCGACAGTGACAACAGAGACAGTGACAGTGACAGTGACAGAGACAGTGACAGTGACAGCGACAGTGACAGCGACAGTGACAGTGACAGTGACAGTGACAGCGACAGCGACAACAGTGACAGCGACAGTGACAGTGACAGCGACAGTGACAATGACAGTGACAGTGACAGTGACAGCGACAGTGACAACAGAGACAGTGACAGTGACAGAGACAGTGACAGTGACAGTGACAGCGACAGTGGCAGTGACAGCGACAGTGACACGGCACGGCTGGCACCCCGCGACAGCGACAGTGACAGCGACACGGCTGGCACCGGCGACAGCGACAGCGACAGTGACAGCGGCACGGCTGGCACCCGGCCACACCCACAGCGACAGCGACAGTGACAGCGACAGTGACAGCAACAGCGGCACGGCTGGCACCCCGCGACGGTGACAGCGCGGCACCGGCGACACCTGGCGACAGCGCGGCACCGCCGCGGCACCGCCACCCCCCTGGTGGCACTTCCTGGATGGTGCCATCCCCCTCCGAGTGTCCCCAAGTGTCCTCACACAACCCCCAAGTGTCCCCAGGTGTCCCCGAGTGTCCCTGACTGTCCTCACATGTCCCCCGACTGTCCCCGAGTTCCCTGGGTGTCCCCAAGTGTCCCCCGCGTGTCCCTGCATGTCTCTGTGTGTCCCCGACTGTCCCCACACACCCGCCGAGTGTCCCCAAGTGTCCCCTGACTGTCCCTGAGTGTTCCTGAGTGTCCATGAATGTCCCTGAGTGTCCCCAAGTGTCCCCTGATGTCCCTGAGTGTCCCTGAATGTCCCCAATGACCCCAGTGTCCCCAATGTCCCCAGTCCCCCTCCTGTCCCTCCTGTCCCCGCTGTCCCCAATGTCCCCAGTGTCCCCAGTGTCCCCTCTGTCCCCACTGTCCCCGCTGTCCCCAATCCCCCCAAATGTCCCCAATCCCCCCACTGTCCCCACTGTCTCCAATGTCCCTGCTGTTCCCGCTGTCCCAAATCCCCCCACTGTCCCCAATCCCCCCTCTGTCCCCAGTGTCCCCCCGCTGTCCCCTTTGTCCCCCCGCTGTCCCCGCTGTCCCATATGTCCCCAATCCCCCCAGTGTCCCCTCTGTCCCCAATGTCCCCAATCCCCCCTCTGTCCCCGCTGTCCCCAGTGTCCCCGCTGTCCCCAATCCTCCCTCTGTCCCCAATCCCCCCTCTGTCCCCAATCCCGGCAATGTCCCCAGTGTCCCCGCAGTGTCCCCCCTGTCCCCTCTGTCCCCGCACCTCTCCCCTCCGCAGCATGTCCCACTTGTTCATGATTTTCATGGCGTAGATCTGCCCGCTCTCCTTCATCCTCACCACGGCCACCTGCGCGACACCGGGGTGACCTCAGCGCCACCCGCGCTGTCCCCACAGGTGCCACCCTCGGTGCCACCCCCCGGTGTCCCCCGGGTGTCCCCCGGTGTCGCTGACCTCGCTGAAGGCGCCTCTCCCGATCACCTTCAGGATCTCGAAGTCTCCGCGCTGCAGCTGCAGCTCCTGGACCCGCGCGGCCACCGGCTCGGCTGGGGGGCGACCGAGGGGTCAGGGGTCACCGGGGGGTCAGGGGTCACCAGGAGAGGGGGGTCAGGGGTCACCGAAGGGGTGTGTGACCACCAAGGGGTCAGTGACCACCGGCTCGGCTGGGGGGCGACCGGGAGGGGTCAGGGGTCACCGAGGGGTCAGGGGTCACCGAGGGATCAGTGGTCAGTGAGAGGGGTCAGTGGTCACCGGGGGTCAGTGGCCACCGGGAGGGGTCAGTGGTCACCGGGGGGTCAGTGGCCACCGGGAGGGGTCAGTGGTCACCGGGAGCGGTCAGTGGTCACCGAGGGGTCAGTGGTCACCGGGAGGGGGCGTCAGTGGTCACTGGGAGGGGTCAGTGGTCACCGGGAGGAGTCAGTGACCACTGGGAGGGGTCAGTGGTCACCGGGAGGGGGGGGTCAGTGGTCACCGGGAGGGGTCAGTGGTCACCGGGGGGGTCAGTGACCACTGGGAGGGGTCAGTGGCCACCGGAAAGGGTCAGTGACCACTGAGAGGGGTCAGTGACCACCAGGAAGGGTCAGTGACCACCGGGAGGGGTTTTGGGGGAGAATCTCAGGGAATTTTGGGGTGGGGGTGCTGGACAAAAATCACAGGGAATTATTTTGGGAGGGGGGCTTGGAGGGAGAATCCCATTCAATATTTTGGGGAGGGGTCTGGATGGAGAACCCCACAAAATATTTTGGGATGGGGGCTCAAAGAGGGAATCCCGGGGGGTCTCGGAGATAAAATCCCAGAGAATATTTTGGGGAGGGGTCTCAGAGAGAAAATCCAGGGAATATTTTGGGCAGGATTGGACGGCGAATCCTAATTAATTTTTTTTTTGGGAGGGGTTTGAAGGGAGAATCCCATTGAATATTTTGGGGAGGGGGCTTGGAGGGAAAATCTCATTAAATATTTTGGGGAGGAGGCTCAGAGAGACAATCCAGCGAATTTTTTAATTTTTTGGGGAGGGTAGGATGGGGAATCCCAATGAATTTTTTTTTTGGGGCGGGGAGGTTTGAAGGGAAAATCCCAAATAATTATTTTGGGGAGGGGGTCTCAGAGAGAGAATCCAGGGAATATTTTGGACAGGATTGGATGACGAATCCTAATAAAATTTTTTTTTGGGGGGGGGTTTGAAGGGAGAATCCCATTGAATATTTTGGGGAGGGGGCTGAGAGGGAAAATCTCATTAAATATTTTGGGGAGGGGTCTCAGAGAGAGAATCCAGTGAATATTTTGGGCAGGGTTGGATGGGCAATCCCACTGAATTTTTTTTTGGGGGGGGGAGGTTTGGAGGAAAAATCCCAAATAATTATTGGGGGGGGGGGCGGGAAGTGAAGTGGGGAGGGGGAGGGGACAAGAGGGAGGGTTCCGGGGTGGGGGGTGACAATGCGGGGGGGTGTGACAATTCCGGGGGTGTGACAGTGCCGGGGGGAGGGGTGACAGTGCCAGGGGGGGTGACAATTCCGGGGGTGTGACAGTGAGGAGGGGGTGTGACACTGCCGGGGGGGGGTGTGACACTGCCGGAGGGGTGTGACAGTGCCAGGGGGATGTTGTGACACCCCGGGTGCCGCGGGGGGGGGTGGCCGCGCACCCTCAGCCCATTTATGGCCGCGCAGCGCTCGGAGCCCGCGGGGGGGGGGGGACACCCGGCCCCGCGTGCCCAGAAAAGGAGCGGAGCCACCGGGAACCCCCCCGCGCCCCCCCCGGGACCGACGGGCTGAGCGACCCCCACCCTGAGACCCCCGGGAACCCCCCCGGGCCCCCCCCGGGACCGACGGGCTGAGCGACCCCCACCCTGAGACCCCCGAGACTCCCCCCGGTACCGACGGGCCGAGCCCCCCCAATCTGAGACCCCCGGGACCAACGGGGGGAGCCCCCCCACTCTGAGACCCCCCGGACCCCCCCCGAGACCCCCGGGACCACCGTGGCCGAGCCCCCCCACTCTGAGACCCCAGACCCCAAAATAAAGAGACCCTGACATCGCAACCCCCCCAACGACCCCCAGGTTCGGTTCCCCCCCCCCCAAAATGACCCCCGGGGTTCGGGGGGGTCCCGCAGGTGTCGCCCCCCCCCCACCCGGACGGACCCCCCCGGTTCGGTACCGGTTTAGAGACCCCCCCCCCCACAGCAGGACCCCCGGTACCGGTTCTGCCCCGGACCCAGAACGGTCCCAGTTCCCCTCACCCCAAAAAAAACCCGGTCTGGGCCCGACCCCCCCGGTTCTGGAGCCCCCCCCCAGTCCCGAGCACCCCCGAACCCGGTTCCGAACCCTCCGGGCCCCGACAGCCCCCGGTTCTGGACCCCTCAATCCCGAACTTTCCGGTTCTGGACCCCTCAATCCCGAACTTCCCGGTCCCGGAACCCCCAATTCTGGATCTACCGGTCCCGGGACCCCCCAGTCCCGAACCTCCCGGTCCCGGACCCTTCAAAAATCCCGAACCTCCGGTCCCGGAACTCCTCAATCCCGAACCCCTGGTTCTGGAATCCCGGTCCCGGAACCCCCGGTCTCGGACACCCCCGGTCCCGGATCCCTCAATCCCGAACCTCCCGGTCCTGGAATTCCGGTACCGGACCCGCTGTCCCAGAACCCCCAATCCTGGACCCACCTGAACCCCCCCGGTCCCGGACCCCCAATCCCGGAACTTCCCGGTGCCGGATGCCCCAGAACCCAGAGGTTCCCTGGTCCCGAACCCCCCAGTCCCGGAACTTCCCGGTGCCGGAGCCCCCTCCCCAAATCCGGCTCCTCAATCCCGGAACCTCCCAATCCTGGACCCGGTTTCGGACCCCCCGAACCCGAACCCCCCCGTCCCATACCCGAACCGCCCCTCCCGGTCCCATCCCGGTTTCCCCCCAGTCCGAACCCCCGCCCGAACCGCCCCAAATCCGAATCCCCGGCCCGGTACCCCCCAGACAGAATCTCTCCAATCCGAACTCCTGTCCCGGTACCCCCCCAGCCCGAACCCCCGTTCCGGTGTCCCGGTCCCGGTACCCCCCCAGCCCGAACCCCGGTCCCGGCGCTCCCTCAGCCCGAACCCCCGTCCTGGTACCCCCCGTTCCGGTACCCCCCAGTCCGAACTCCTGTCCCGGTACCCCTCCAGCCCGAACCCCCGTTCCGGTACCCCCGTTCCGAACCCCCCAAGCCGAACCCGGTCCCGGTACCCCCGTCCCGGTACCCCCATTCCGAACCCCCCAACCCGAACCCCGGTCCCGGTACCGCCCCAACCCGAACCCCCCCAGCCCGAAACCTGGTCCCAGTACCCCCATTCCGAACCCCCCAACCCGAACCCCCCATCCCGGTACCCCCTTTCCGAACCCCCATCCCGAACCCCCCTTTCCGAACCCGGTCCCGGTACCCCCATTCCGAACCCCCTGTCCCGGTACCCCCGTTCCGAACCCCCCATTCCGAACCCCCATCCCGAACCCCCTCCCGTCCCTCCTCACCCCAGCTCAGAAACTCCCGGACGTGTTTGTCGCTGTCGCTGTCGCCGCCGCTGTCGCCGCCGCTGTCGCCGGTGTCGCCGGGGGGGTCCCGGTGGTTGAGGCGGTGCCGCAGCCCCCCCGCCAGCCCCAGCAGCAGGTCCAGGAGGGTCTCGAGCCCCAGCGCCCCCCGGCCCAGCGCCAGCGCCCGCAGCCGCTCCCGCCGCCCCGGGGGCGCCGCCATCGCCCGGCCCGGCCCGGCCCGCACCGGGGAGGCTCCAACGCCGCCGCCGCCGCCGCCGCCGCCCGGGCACCGGGGCCGGGCAAACCCGGGCACCTCCCCCCCGCGGGCCGGCCCCCGCCCCTCGGCACCGGGGGGAACGGAGAGGGGGGGGACGGAGGGAACGGAGGGGTGGGGGGTGGGGAAGGGGGGGGGGAAAGTCGGTGCGGGACACCGGGACCGGGACACCGGGACTGGGACCGGAACCCTCAAACTGGGACTGGGACACCGGGACCGGGACACCGGGACCGGGACACCGGGAGTGGGACACCGGGACCGGAACCCAAAAAACCGGGATTGGGACACCAGGACAGCCAAACTGGGACCGGAACTCTCAAACTGGGACCGGGACACCGGGACTGGGACAGCCAAACTGGGACCGGAACTCTCAAACTGGGATTGGGACACCGGGACTGGGACACCGGGACAGCCAAACCGGGACCGGGGGGAACGGAGAGGGGGGGGACGGAGGGAACGGAGGGGTGGGGGTGGGGAATGGGGGAGGGAGACTCGGTGCGGGACACCGGGACCGGGACACCGGGACTGGGACACCGGGACCGGGACACCGGGACTGGGACACCGGGACTGGGACACCGGGACTGGGACACCGGGACCGGAACCCTCAAACTGGGACCGGGACACCGGGACTGGGACAGCCAAACTGGGACCGGAACCCTCAAACTGGGACTGGGACACCGGGACTGGGACACCGGGAGAGCCAAACCGGGACCGGGGCGAACGGAGAGAGGGGGGGAACGGAGGGAACGGAGGGGTGGGGGGTGGGGAATGGTGGGGGAGAAAGTCGGTGCGGGACACCGGGACCGGGATTGGGACTGGGACACCGGGGCTGGGATTGGGACATCGGGACCGGAACCCAAAAACCGGGACTGAGACACCGGGACCGGGACAGCCAAACTGGGACTGGGACAGCCAAACCGGGACCGGAACTCTCAAACTGGGATTGGGACGCCGGGACCATGATCCCCAAACCGGGACCGGAACCCAAAAACCGGGACTGGGACACCGGGACAGCCAAACTGGGACCGGAACTCTCAAACTGGGACCGGGACACCGGGACTGGGACACCGGGACCGGGGCAGCCAAACCGGGACCGGGGGAACGGAGGGGGGGCGGCACCGAGGAAACGGAGGGGTGGGGGGTGGGGAATGGGGGAGGGAAAGTCGGTGCGGGACACCGGGACCGGGACACCGGGACTGGGACACCGGGACCGGGACACCGGGACCGGAACCCAAAAACCGTGATTGGCACACCGGGACCGGGACTGGGACACCGGGACTGGGATTGGGACACCGGGACCGGAACCCTCAAACTGGGATTGGAACACCGGGACAGCCAAACCGGGACCAAGATCCCCAAACCGGGACCGGGACAGCCAAACTGGGACCGGAACTCTCAAACTGGGACTGGGACACCGGGACTGGGACACCGGGACTGGGACACCGGGACAGTCAAACCGGGACCGGGGGGAACGGAGGGGTGAGGGGTGGGGAATGGGGGAGGGAAAGTCGGTTCGGGACACCGGGACCGGGGCAGCCAAATCGGGACCGGAACCCAAAAACCGGGATTGGGACACCAGGACAGACAAACCGGGACCGGAACTCTCAAACTGGGATTGGAACACCGGGACAGCCAAACCGGGACCGAGATCCCCAAACCGGGACCGGAACCCAAAAACCGGGACCGGAATTCAAAAACCGGGACTGAGACACCGGGACCGGGACAGCCAAACCGGGACCGGGATACCCAAACCGGGATTGGAACCCAAAAACTGGGACTGGGACACCGGGACAGCCAAACCGGGACCGGAACCCTCAAACTGGGATTGGGACACTGGGACTGGGACTGGGACACCGGGACCGGGACCCAAAAACCGGGACCGGAATTCAAAAACCGGGACTGAGACACCGGGACCGGGACAGCCAAAGCGGGTCCGGGATACCCAAACCGGGACCGGAACCCAAAAACTGGGACTGGGACACTGGGACAGCCAAACCGGGACTGGGACCCTCAAACTGGGATTGGGACACCGGGACTGGGACTGGGACACCGGGACCGGAATTCAAAAACCGGGACTGAGACACCGGGACCGGGATACCCAAACCGGGACTGAAACTCAAAAACCGGGTCTGAGACACCGGGACAGCCAAACCGGGACCGGAACTCTCAAACTGGGATTGGGACACCGGGACTGGGATTGGGACAAGGACCGGGACAGCCAAACCGGGACCGGAACTCTCAAACTGGGATTGGGACACCGGGACTGGGACAGCCAAACCGGGACCGGGATCCCCAAACCGGGACTGGAACCCAAAAACCGGGATTGGAACCCAAAAACTGGGACTGGGACACCGGGACCGGGACCCCCAAACTCGGTCCGGGACACCGGGACCGGGACACCGGGATCCTCAAAGCGGGACCGGAACTCAAAAACCGGGACTGGAACCCAAAAATCGGGACTGGGACACTGGGACCGGGACAGCCAAACTGGGACCGGGACACGCCCCCCCCACACCGGGACCCTGACCCGAACCCGGGACCCCCCCGTTACCGACCCCCCAGTCCTGAGGATCCTCCCCCCCCTCAGACCCACCCCCCAAATCCTCACTGACCCCAGAGACCCCCCCCAAATCCTGACCCCCCCAAATTCTCACAGACCCCCCCCAAAACTCACCCAGACCTCAGAGACCCCCCCAAATCTCCAGAGACCCCCCCCAAATCCTCACAGACCCCCCAAAACTCATCCAGACCCCAGAGACCCCCCCAAATCCCCAGACCCTCCCTCAATTCCTCAGAGACCCCCCCTCAATTCCTGAGACCCCCCCAAAATCCCCCCAAACCCCCCCAAATCCCCTCAGACCCCCCCCAATTCCTCACTGAACCCCCCAAAATCCTCACAGACCCTAGAGACCCCCCCCAAAATCCCCTAACCCCCCAAAATCCCCCAAACCCCCACAGACCCCCACTCAATTCCTCAGAGACCCCCCAAAATCCCCTCAGACCCCCCTCAATTCGTCAGAGACCCCCCAAAATCCTCACTGAACCCAGAGACCCCCCCCAAAATCCCCCCAAACCCCCCAAACCCCCCCTCAATTCCTCAGAGATCCCCCCAAAACTCACCCAGACCTCAGAGACCCCCCCCCCAAAGTCCCCCAGACCACCCCTCAATTCCTCAGAGACCCCCCCAAATCCCCCCAAAAACAACCAAAATGAGGTCGGGGGGATTTTATTTGGGGTGAGAGGAGCAGATTTTGGGGGGCTGGGGGTGCACTCAGAAGGTCCAAGGAGGTTTTGGGGGGTCCTGGAGTGTCCGGGGAGGATTTTGGGGGGGTCCTGGAGGCTCCTGGGGGGGGGGTCCGGGGGTCTCCTCACGAGTACATGGTGAGCTGGAGCCACTGGTGGGGGGAGAGCAGCTCAGATTTGGGGGGTCCTGAAGGGTCTGGGGTCACCCCATGGGGATTTTGGGGGGTCGTTGGGGGATTTGGGGTCACCCCAGGTGGATTTTGGGGGGTCGTTGGGGGACTTGGGGTCACCCCAGAGGGATTTGGGGTCACCCCGGGGGCATTTGGGGTCACTCCAAGGGGGATTTTGGGGGTCCCTGGGGGGTTTTGGGGGTCCCTGGGGGATTTTGGGGGGTCCTGAAGGGTTTGGGGTCACCCCAGAGGGATTTGGGGGATCCCAGGGGGATTTTGGGGTCCCAGGGGCATTTTGGGGTCACCCCAAGGGGATTTTGGGGGTCCCTGGGGATTTTGAGGTCACCCCAGAGGGATTTTGGGGGGTCCAGGGAGATTTTGGGGGTCCCTGGGGGACTTTGGGGATTCCTGGAGATTTTGGGGACACCCCAGAGGGATTTTGGGGGGTCCAGGGAGGGTTTGGGGTCACCCCAGGGGGATTTTGGGGGATCTCAGGGGGATTTTGGGGGTCCCTGAAGGATTTGGGGTCACCTTTGGGGGATTTTGGGGGTCCCTGGGGATTTTGGGGTCACCCCAAGGGGATTTTGGGGGTCCCTGAAAAGTTTGGGGTCACCCCAGGGGGATTTTGGGATTTGGGGTCTCCCCAGTGACACAAACCCAGCAGGGCCAACTTTGGGGTCTCCCTCCTTTACCCACCCCCCCAAAATTCTGAGGACACCCCAAAAACCCCCGGGGACCCCCAAATCCCCCCCGGGGACCCCAAAACCCCCCCCAGACCCCAAAAATCCCCCCCAGACCCCAGCCCCACCTCCTGCAGGCTGACCCGGATCTGGCCCGAGCCGTCCCGGTCCAGGGACTTGAAGGCACCTGGGGGAGACCCCAAAAATCAGGAGAGACCCCAAAAAATCGGGAGGAAATCCCAAAAAATCGGGGGATCCCAAAAATCAGGGGGGAAACCCCAAAAAATCAGGGGGGAAATCCCAAAAATCGGGGGGGATCCCAAAAATCGGGAGGGACCCCAAAAAATCAGGGGGGGATCCCAAAAATCGTGGGGGGGGGAACCAAAAAAATCCGGGGGATCCCAAAAATCGGGGGAGACCCCAAAAATTGGGGGGGAAACCCCAAAAAATCAGGGGGAAACCCCAAAAATCAGGGGGACCCCAAAATTGGGGGAGTGACCCCAAAAATCAGGGGGATCCCAAAAATCCGGGGGATCCCAAAAAATCAGGGGGGGAAACCCCAAAAATCGGGGGAGGGACCCAAAAATTTGGGGGGACCCAAAAAAATCGGGGGGGAATCCCAAAAAATCAGGGGGGGATCCCAAAAATCGGGGGATCCCAAAATCCGGGGGAAACCCCAAAAATCAGGGGGGGATCCCAAAAAAATCCGGGGAGGGACCCAAAATCCGGGGAGGGACCCAAAAATTTGGGGGGACCCAAAAAAATCGGGGGGGATCCCAAAATCCGGGGAAGACCTCAAAAATTGGGGGGGAAACCCCAAAAAATCGGGAGGGGGATCCCGAAAAATCAGGGGGGAACCCCAAAAATCAGGGGATCCCAAAAAATCAGGGGGATCCCAAAAAATCGGGAGGAAATCCCAAAAAATCAGGGGAGAAACCCCAAAAAATCAGAGGGGAAATCCCAAAATTCGGGGTTTTGCACCCACCCCCCCCCCTCAAGGAACCCAAATAATTTTCGGGATTTTGGGGTCTCCCCCAAATTTTAGGGTCCCACATCGATTTTGGGATTTCCCTCTCTCGGTTTTGGGATTTTCCCCTCCTCCAGATTTTGGGGTTTCTCCACCAATTTTGGGGTTTTCCTCCCAATTTTAGGGTTTTTCCTCCCGAGTTTTGGGATTTACCGCCAAGATTTTGGGATTTTCCCCCCAATTTTAGGATTTCCCATACAATTTTGGCATTTTTTCCCCCCAGATTTTGGGATTTTTTCCCCCAATTTTACGATTTTCCATACAGTTTTGGGATTTTTTCCCCCCAGATTCTGGGATTTTCCCCCCAAATTTTAGGATTCCACTCCCTCGATTTCAGGATTTTTCCTCCAATTTTGGGGTTTCCCTCCCGAGTTTCGGGATTTCCCCCCCGAATTTTGGGATTTCACCCCAGATTTTGGGACTTCCCCTCCGATTTTGGGATTTTCCCCCCAGGTTTTGGGATTTCCCCCCAGATTTTGGGATTTTCCCTCTGATTTTGGGATTTTCCCTCCGATTTTGGGATTCCCTCCTCGAATTTTGAATTCCCCCCCATATTTTATGTTTTTCCCCCCCTGCCCCGATTTTTGTATTTCCCTTCCCAAATTTTGAATTTTCCCCCCATATTTTGAATTCCCCCCCAGATTTGGGATTCCCCCCCATATTTTGAGATTTTACCCCCCAAATTTTGACATTACCCGTCCCAGATTTTTGGATTCCCCCCCATATTTTGTATTTTCCCCCCATATTTTGAATTCCCCCCAGATTTTTGATTCCTCCCCGTATTTTGACATTTTCCCCCCCAAATTTTGAAATTTCCCCTCCCAGATTTTTGTATTTCCCATATTTTATGATTTTCCCCCCAGATTTTGGAATTTTCCCCCCCATATTTTTAATTCCCCCGCATAAATTCCCCCCATATTTTGGGATTCCCTCCCATATTTTGAATTTTCTCCCCCATATTTTTGGATTCCCCCCCGATTTTTGTATTTTCCCCCCAAATTTTGAATTCCCCCCAATATTTTGAGATTTTCCCCCCAGATTTTGGAATTTCCCCCCCCATACTTTTGGATTCCCCATATTTTTTGACCCCCCCCCCCTATTTTGAATTCCCCCCCATATTTTGGATTCCCCCCCAAATTTTGAATTCCCCCCAGATTTTGAAATTTCCCCCTCCCTATTTTGGGTTCCCTCCCCGAATTTTGAATTCCCCCCCATATTTTGGGATTTCCCCCCCAGATTTTGTGATTTTCCCCCCCAAATTTTGACATTTCCCCTCCCAGATTTTTGGATTCCCCCCCCATATTTTATGATTTTCCCCCCCAGATTTTGGAATTTTCCCCCCCAGATTTTTGGATTCCCCATATTTTTGATTCCCCCCCAGATTTTGGAATTTCCTCCCCATATTTTGTATTTTCCCTCCCATATTTTGGGATTTTCCCCCCCATATTTTGGATTCCCCCCCGATTTTTGTATTTCCCCCCCCGGATTTTTGAATTCCCTCCCATATTTTGTATTTTCCCTCCCATATTTTGTATTTTCCCCCCCATATTTTGAATTCCCCCCCATATTTTGACATTTCCCCTCCCATATTTTGGATTCCCCCCCATATTTTGTATTTCCCCCCCCCCAGATTTTGAGATTTTCCCCTCCATATTTTTGTATTTTCCCCCCCATATTTTATGATTTTCCTCCCAAGATTTTTGTATTTCCCCTCCCAAATTTTGAATTTCTCCCCCCATAATTCTGAATTCCCTCCCATATTTTGGATTCCCCCCCAGATTTTGAGATTTCCCCCCCAGATTTTAGGATTCCCCCCCATATTTTAGGATTTCCCCCCCCAGATTTTTGAATTCCCCCCTATATTTTGAGATTTTCCCCTCCATATTTTTGTATTTCCCCCCCATATTTTGAATTTCCCCCCCATATTTTGAATTCCCCCCCATATTTTGAATTCCCCCCCATATTTTGAATTTCCCCCCCATATTTTGTATTTCCCCCCCATATTTTGAATTTCCCCCCCCATATTTTGAATTTCCCCCCCCATATTTTGAATTCCCCCCCCATATTTTGAATTTCCCCCCCAGATTTTGGGATTTTCCCCCCCATATTTTGAATTTCCCCCCAAATTTTGTTTTGTCCCCCCATATTTTGAGATTTTCCCTTCCCATATTTTGAATTCCCCCCCCATATTTTGAATTTCCCCCCATATTTTGTCCCCCCCCCGAGCTCCCCTCCGTACGGAACATGGCATCGAGGCGCACGAGGCAGCTGATGAAGTTGTCGAAGTCCAGGTTCCCGCTCTCGTCCCCGTAACGGCGCCCCAGGACCGCCCAGAGCGCGGGGGGCAGGCGGAACCCTGGGGAGGGGACACAAAAATCCATAAAATCCAAAAAAATCCCAAAAAATCCACCCCAAAACCACCAAAAATCCACCAAAAAATCGTCAAAATCCCCAAAAATCCACCCCAAAAAACCCAAAAATGGCCCCAAAATCCCCAGAACCGCCCAGAGCGTGGGGGGGAGGCGGAACCCTGGAGAGGGGACAAAAAATCTGTGAAATAAAAAAAAAATCCCCAAAAAATCCACCCCAAAAACCCCAAAAATCCCCCAAAATCTACACCAAAAATTGGTTAAATCCACCCAAAAATGGCTCCAAAATCCCCAGAACCGCCCAGAGCACGGGGGGCAGGCGGAACCCTGGGGAGGGGATAAAAAAATCTGTGAAATTCAAAAAAATCCCCCCAAAAACCAAAAAATTCCACCCCAAAAACCCCCAAAATCCACCCCCAAAAACCCAAAATCCCCAGAAATCTACACTAAAAATTGGTTAAATCCACCCCAAAATGGCCCCAAAATCCCCAGGACCGCCCAGAGCGCGGGGGGCAGGCGGAACCCTGGGGAGGGGACAAAAAATTGATCAAATTCCCAAAAATCCCCAAAAAATCCACCCCAAAAACCCCCAAAATCCACCCCAAAAACCCCAAAATCCCCAAAAATCCACCCCAAAAAACCCAAAAATGGCCCCAAAATCCCCAGAACTGCCCAGAGAGCGGGGGGCAGGCGGAACCCTGGGGAGGGGCAAAAAAAATCCCCCCAAAAATCCCTAAAAAATCCAGAAAAAAATCCCAAAAAAATCCCAAAAAATGCCCCCAAAAATCTCACAAAAAATTCCCAGAAAATAAAAAAAAAATCCCAAAAAATTCCAAAAAAATGAAAAAAAATACCCCAAAAATCCCAAAAAATCGCAAGAAAATCCCCCCAAAAATCTCCCCAAAATAGCAAGAAAATCTCCAAAAAATTGCCCCAAAAGTCCCCCAAAAGTCCCCAAAAATCCCCTTAACTTCCACCCAAAAAACCCCAAAAATCCACCAAAAAAACCCCAAAAATCCCCTCAAAAATGGTGAAAATCCCCCAAAAATTGGTTAAATCCACCCAAAAATGGCCCCAAAATCCCCAGAACCGCCCAGAGCGCGGGGGGAGGCGGAACCCTGGGGAGGGGACACAAAATTGGTCAAATTCCAAAAAAATCCCCAAAAAATCCACCCCAAAACCACCAAAAATCCATCCAAAAAAACCCAAAAAATCCCCCAAAAAATCCCTGAAAAATCAAAAAAAAATCCAGAAAAAAATTCCCCAAAAATCCCCCCAAAAATCTCCCAAAAAATCCTCAAAAAAAAAAAAAAATCCCAAACAATTCCCCAAAAATGAAAAAACATCCCAAAAAAAATCCCAAAAAAATCGCAAGAAAATCCCCCAAAAATTCCCCAAATAGTCCCCAAAAAGTCCCCAAAAATCCCCTTAAAATCCACTCCAAAAACCCCCAAAAAACCCAAAAATACCCTCAAAAATTGGTTAAATCCACCCAAAAAATGTCCCAAAATCCCCAAAATTGCCCAGAGTGCAGGGGGGAGGCGGAATCCTGGGGAGGGGACAAAAAATTGGTCAAATCCCCAAAAAATCCAAAAAAATCCACCCCAAAAACCCCAAAAATCCCCCCAAAAATCCCTGAAAAATCCAAAAAAATCCAGAAAAAAATCCCCCAAAAATCCCCAGAAAATCCAAAAAAATCCAAAAAAAATTCCCTAAAAATGAAAAAAACATCCCCCAAAAATCCCCAAAAAATCCAAAAAATCCCCAAAAAAATCCAAAAAATCCCCAAAAAAATCCAAAAAATCCCCAAAAAAATCCCCAAAAAAGCCCAAAAATCCCCCCAAAAATCCAGAAAAAAATCCCAAAAATCCCTAAAAAATCCTAAAAAACCCATTAAAAAATAAAAAAAAAATCCCAAAAAAACCCCCAAAAAATCCTAAAAAATCCCCAAAAACTTCCCCTAAATTCCAAAAAAAATCGCCAAAAAATCGCCAAAAAAACCCAAAAATATCCCCAAAAAAACCCAAAAATCCCCCCAAAAAATCCAGAAAAAAAATCCCAAAAAACCAAACCCCCCCCAAACCCCAAAAAATCCCAAATTTCCCCCAATTTCCGACCTGCAGCCTGGAAGGCCCCGGGCAGCTCCTGGGGCCCGATGGTTCCCGAGCGGTCGCTGTCGAATTGTTTGTACACGCACTGGGGGAGGGGAATTGGCAATTTGGGGAGGGGTCTCCGACCCCAAAAACCCCAAATCCCCCTCCCCAAAATTCGGGGACCCCCCCAGACCCCAAATTTCCCCCCCCATCCTCATTTATGGGATTTAAATGGAATTTAAAAATAATTATTTCTAATTTTTGGGGTCCCAAAATCACTAAATTCCCCCCCCAAAAAAAATTTTTTGGGGGTCCTGAACCTCAAGCCCCCTCCCCAATATTTTTGGGTCCCCTCCCCAATTTTTTGGGATCTCCCTCCCCAAATTCTGTCCCCACCTGCCACTTCTTGATGTTGTTCCAGAGATATTTGAACTCCTCAAACCCCAATTTCCCGGTGGTGTCGCTCTGGGGGGGCTGTCAGGGAAATTTTGGGGACCCCCAAAGTTCCACAAAACCCAAAAAAATTTTTGGGTTTCCACAAATTTTCAAAATCCACCCAAAAATAAAAAAAAAATCCACCTAAAATTGCCCAAAAATGTCCCAAAATCCCTTAAAAATCACTAAAAAATCCCAAAAAATCCCCCCAAAATCCCCTAAAAATAATTTTAAAAATCCACCCAAAATGCCCTAAAAATCCCCCCAAAAATCCTCTAAAAATTCCCAAAACATCCCCTAAAATTCCCTAAAAATTCCCCAAAAAATCCCCCCAAAATTCCCTAAAAAATAAAAAAATTTCCCCCAAAACTCCCCAAAAAATCACCCAAAATATCCCAAAAAAATCCCCAAAATCTCCCCAAAATGCCCCAAAAAAAACCCCAAAATTGCCTCAAAATTCCCCCAAAAAATCCCCAAAAATTCCCAAAAAATCCCCAAACCCCCAAAATCCCAAAATCCCCCAAAATTCTCCTAAAAATCCCCCCAAAATAAAAAAAACCCAAAAAAATCCCCAAAAAATCCACCCCAAAAAATCCCAAAAATCCCTCAAAATCCCCCCAAAAAATCCCCCAAAAAATCTCAAAAAATCCCCAAAAATCCCCCAAAAATCTCCTAAAAATTGCAGAAAAATCACCCAAAACCTCCCAAAAAATCCCAAAAAAATCCCAAAAAATCCCCCAAAAATTCCCAACCCCCCCCAAACCCCAAAACCCCCCAAAACCCCAAAATTCCCCCAAAATCCCCCCCAAAATTCCCCAAAATCCCCCCAAAAAATCTCCCAAAAATCCCAAAAAATCCTCCCAAACCGCCCCAAAACCCCCCAAAAAATCCCCAAAAAACCCCAAAAAAATCCCAAAAAATCCCCAAACCCCCCCAAAACCCCCCAAAAACCCCAAAATCCCCCCCAGAAAATCCTCCAAAAATCCCCCAAAAAATCCCCAAAAACCTCTCAAAAAATCCCCCAAAAAATCCCCCAAAAAATCCCAAAAAACCCCCAAAACCTCCCAAAAAATCCCCAAAAAATTCCCAAAAAATCCCAAAACTCCTCCAAACCCCCAAAACCCCCCAAAATTCCCCTAAAATCCCCCAAAATTCCCCAAAATTGCCCCAAAATCCCCCCAAAAAATCCCAAAAATCCCCCCAAAACCCCCCAAAAAATCCCCCAAAAAATCCCCCAAAAAATCTCCAAAAATCCCCAAAAAATCCCAAAAAAAATGCAGGAAAATCCCCCCAAAAAATCCTCAAAAAATCCCTAAAAATCCCCCCCAAAAATCCCCTCAACACCCCCAAAAATCCCAAATCCCCCAAAAAATCCCAAAAATTCCTCAAACCCCAAAACCCCCCAAAATTGCCTCAAAATCCTCCCAAAAATTCCCAAAAAAACCCCGAAAAAACAAAAAAAAATCCTAAAAAAATCCCCAAAACCCCCCAAAAAATCCCAAAAAAACCCCGAAAAAACCCAAAAAAATCCTCAAAAAATCCCCAAAACCCCCCAAAAAATCCCCCAAAAAATCCCAAAAAAATCCCAAAAAATCCCCAAATCCTCCCCCACAAATCCAAAACCCCCAAACCCCCCCAAAAACCCCAAATTCCCCCCAAAATCGAGGATACATCCATCACAGCCACCATGCTCCTGCAGGTGTCCAGCCCGAACCCGTCCGTCTTCAGGTCGGGATCTGGGGGGGTTTGGGATTTTTTTGGATCTTTTTTGGGGAATTTTGGGGGGTTTGGGGATTTGGGATTTTTGGGATTTTTTGGGAATTTTTTGGGATTTTTTTGGGATTTTTTTGGGATTTTTTTTTTATTTTTTCGGGGATTTTTTGGGATTTTTTTGGGGTTTTTTGGGGGATTTTTGGGGATTTTTTGGGGAACTTTGGGGGGAGATTTTGGGGTTTTTGGGGGATTTTTTTGGGATTTTTTGGGGATTTTTGGGGGATTTTTTGGGGATTTTTTGGGAATTTTTGGGGATTTTTGGGGGATTTTTTTGGGATTTTTGGGGGGGATTTTGAGGCAATTTTGGGGAATTTTGGGGGGGATTTTGGGGGGATTTTGGTGATTTTTTTGGGATTTTTTGGGATTTTTTGGGGGATTTTTTCAGGGGTTTTGGGGATTTTTTGGGGATTTTTTGGGGGATTTTTGGGGGATTTTTTGGGATTTTTTTTGGGGATTTTGGGGGATTTTTTGGGGATTTTTTGGGGGATTTTGAGAAAATTTTGGGGGGATTTTGGGGTTTTGGGGGGGTTTGGGGATTTGGGATTTTTGGGATTTTTTGGGGATTTTTTTGGGATTTTTTGGGGGATTTTTTGGGATTTTTTTGGGATTTTTTGGGGATTTTTTGGGATTTTTTGGGACTTTTTGGGGATTTTTTTGGAATTTTTGGGGGGGATTTTGAGGCAATATTGGGGAATTTTGGGAGGGAATTTGGGTGGATTTGGGGGATTTTTTGGGAATTTTTTGGGATTTTTGGGGGATTTTTTGGGATTTTTGGGGATTTTTTGGGGGATTTTTTTGGGGGTTTTGGGGATTTTTTAGGATTTTTTGGGGGATTTTTTTGGGATTTTTTGGGGATTTTTTGGGGGGGATTTTGAGGCAATTTTGGGGAATATTGGGGGGATTTTGGGGGATTTTGGGGGTTTTTTTGGGATTTTTTGGGGATTTTTTAGGATTTTTTGGGGATTTTTTGGGGGATTTTTGGGGGATTTTTTGGGATTTTTTTGGGATTTTTGGGGGATTTTTGGGGGATTTTTGAGGGATTTTGGGGAATTTTGGGGGGATTTTGAGGCAATTTTGGGGAATTTTGGGGGGAATTTTGGGGGGGATTTTGGGGTTTTTGGGGGGATTTGGGGGGATTTAGGGGATTTTTTGGGATTTTTTTTTTAATTTTATGGGGGATTTTTTCGGAGGTTTTGGGGATTTTTTAGGATTTTTTTTGGCATTTTTGGGGGATTTTTGGGGGGGATTTTGAGGCAATTTTGGGGCATTTTGGGGGGGATTTTGGGGGGATTTGGGGGATTTTTTGGGAATTTTTGGGATTTTTTTGGGATTTTTTGGGGATTTTTTTGGGGATTTTTTCGGGGGTTTTGGGGACTTTTTAGGATTTTTTTGGGATTTTTTGGGGATTTATTGGGGGATTTTGGGGGGATTTTTTGGGATTTTTTTGGGATTTTTTGGGGGATTTTTTTGGGAGATTTTTTTGGATATTTTGGGGGTGACCCCAAATCCTGGACCCCTCCCCATTTTTGGGGTCCCCCCCCGATTTTGGGGTCGGTTTTTGGGGTCGGTTTTTGGGGCACTCACGGCGCGTCACGACCCTGTTGAGGATGTTCATGAGCTCGGTGGGGCTGACCTCCATGTCCTGGGGAAATTGGGGGGGTCAGGGGGGGCTGGGACCCCAAATCCTGACCCCAAAAATGGGGGGGAGCCAAAATGATGATCCTAAAAACTGGGGAACCCCAAAATCCTGATCCTAAAAATCCTGATCCCAAAAATTGGGGAACCTCAAAATCCTGGGGAACCCCAAAATCCTGATCCTAAAAACTGGGGAAAACCTCAAAACCTGGGAAATCCCAAAATGTTGATCCTAAGGAAACCCTAAATCCTGATCCCAAAATCCTGATCCCAAAATCCTGATCCTAAAAATTGGGGGAACCCCAAAATCTTGATCCCAAATCCTGGGGAACCTCAAAATCCTGATCCTAAATCGTGGGGAACCTCAAAATCCTGATCCTAAATCGTGGGGAACCTCAAAACCTGGGAAATCCCAAAATTCTGATCCCAAAATCCTGATCCTAAGAACTGGGGGGCCTCAAATCCTGGGAAATCCCAAAATGCTGATCCTAAGGAAACCCCAAATCCTGATCCTAAAAATTGAGAGAACCCAAAATCCTGATCTTAAAAACTTGGGGAACACCAAAATCCTCATGCCAAAAATTGGGGGACACCCAAATCCTCATCCTAAATCCTGGGGAACCTCAAATCCTGATCCCAAAATCCTGATCCTAAAAACTGGGGGAATCCCAAAATCCTGATCCTAAACCTTGGGAGGAACCCCAAAATCCTGATCCCAAATCCTGGGGAACCTCAAATCCTGGGAAACCCCAAAATCCTGATCCTAAAAATTGGGGGAAACCTCAAATCCTGATCCTAAAAATTGAGAAACCCCAAAATCCTGATCCCAAACTTTGGGGAATCCTAAAATGCTGATCCTAAAAATTGGGGAACCTCAAATCCAGGGGAACCTCAAAATCCTGATCCCAAAATCCTGATCCTAAAAACTGGGGAACCTGAAATCCTGGGAAACCCCAAAATCCTGATCCTAAAAATGGGGGGAACCCCAAAATTCTGATCCCAAACCTTGGGAAATCCCAAAATCCTGATCCTAAGGAAACCCCAAATCCTGATCCTAAAAATTGAGACAACCCCAAAATCCTGATCTTAGAAACTGGGGAACCCCAAAATACTGATCCCAAAAATCGTGGGAAACCTCAAATCCTGACCCCAAAAAATGAAGGGAACCTCAAAATGATGATCCTAAATCCTGGAGAAACCCTAAATCCTGATCCTAAAAATTGAGAGAACCTCAAAATCCTGATCTTAAGGAAAGCCCAAATCCTGATCCCAAAATCCTGATGCCAAATCCTGGGGAACCCCAAAATCCTGATCCCAAACTTTGGGGAATCCTAAAATTCTGATCCTAAAAATTGGGGGGACCCCAAAATCCTGATCCTAAATCCTGCGAAACCCCAAAATCCTGATCCTAAGGAAACCCTAAATACTGATCCCAAAATCCTGATCCTAAAAATTGGGGAACCTGAAATCCTGGGAAACCCCAAAATCCTGATCCTAAAAATTGGGGAACCTGAAATCCTGGGAAACCCCAAAATCCTGATCCTAAAAATGGGGGAACCTGAAATCCTGGGAAACCCCAAAATCCTGATCCTAAAAATGGGGGAACCTGAAATCCTGGGAAACCCCAAAATCCTGATCCTAAAAATGGGGGGAACCCCAAAATCCTGATCTCAAACCTTGGGAAATCCCAAAATCCTGATCCTAAAAATTGAGACAACCCCAAAATCCTGATCTTAAAAATTGGGGAACCCCAAAATACTGATCCCAAAAATCGTGGGAAATCTCAAATCCTGACCCCAAAAAATGAGGGGAACCTCAAAATGATGATCCTAAATCCTGGAGAAACCCTAAATCCTGATCCTAAAAATTGAGAGAACCTCAAAATCCTGATCCTAAGGAAACCCCAAATCCTCATCCCAAAATCCTGATGCCAAATCCTGGGGAACCCCAAAATCCTGATCCCAAACTTTGGGGAATCCTAAAATTCTGATCCTAAAAATTGGGGGGACCTCAAAATCCTGATCCCAAATCCTGCGAAACCCCAAAATCCTGATCCTAAGGAAACCCTAAATCCTGATCCCAAAATCCTGATCCTAAAAATTGGGGAACCTGAAATCCTGGGAAACCCCAAAATCCTGATCTTAAGGAAACCCCAAAATCCTGATCCTAAAAATTGAGAGAACCTCAAAATCCTGATCCCAAATCGTGGGGAACCCCAAAATCCTGATCCTAAAAACAGGGGGGCCTCAAAACCTGGGAAATCCCAAAATTCTGACCCCAAAAATTGAGGGAACCCCAAATTCTGATCCTAAAAATTGGGGGAAACCCCAAAATCCTGATCCTAAATCCTGGGAAATCCCAAAATCCTGATCCTAAAAATGGGGGGAACCCCAAAATCCTGATCTTAAAAATTCGGGAACCCCAAAATACTGATCCCAAAAATTGTGGGAAACCTCAAATCCTGGGAAACACCAAATCCTGACCCCAAAAAATGAGGGGAACCTCAAAATGCTGATCCTAAATCGTGGGGGGCCCCAAATCCTGGGAAATCCCAAACTCCTGATCCTAAAAATTGGGGAACCTCAAATCCAGGGGAAACCCAAAATCCTGATCCTAAGGAAACCCTAAATACTGATCCCAAAATCCTGATCCCAAAAATAGAGGGAACCCCAAAATCCTGATCCCAAATCCTGGGAAACCCCAAAATCCTGATCCTAAGGAAACCCCAAAATCCTGATCCTAAAAATTGACAGAACCCCAAAATCCTGATCCTAAATCCTGGGGGGCCTCAAAATCCTGGGAAACCCCAAAATCCTGATCCTAAAAATTGAGGGAAACCTCAAAATCCTGATCCCAAATCCTGGGGAACCCCAAAATCCTGATCCCAAAAATGGGGGGAACCCCAAATCCTGATCCTAAATATTGGGGAACCCCAAATCCTGAACCCAAATCCTGGCCCCCCAGTATCCCCAGTGGCTCTCAATGGATCCCAGTGGGATTTCTGGTGTCCCAGTACCCTCCCAGTATCCCCAGTTTCCCCCTAGTATCCCCAGTACCCCTCCAGTACCTCCCAGTATCCCCAGTATCCCCAGTTTCCCCAGTAGATCCCAGTGGGATTTCTGGGGTCCCAGCACCCTCCCAGTACCCTCCCAGTACTCCCAGTTTCCCCAGTTTCCCCAGTCCCCACCTCCCCAGCCAGCTGGGCGAAGAGCCCCCCAGTACTCCCAGTATCCCCAGTACCCTCCCAGTACCCTCCCAGTACCCTCCCAGTACTCCCAGTATCCCCAGTACCCTCCCAGTATCCCCAGTTTCCCCAGTATCCTATCCCCAGTATCCCCAGTACCCTCCCAGTATCCCCAGTTTCCCCAGCATCTCCCAGTGGATCCCAGTGGGATTTCTGGGGTCCCAGTACCCTCCCAGTACTCCCAGTTTGCCCAGTGCCCACCTCCCCGGCCAGCTGGGCGAAGAGCCCCCCAGTATTCCCAGTACTCCCAGTATCCCCAGTACCCTCCCAGTACCCCCCAGTACCCTCCCAGTACTCCCAGTTCCCCCAGTTTGCCCAGTCCCCCTCACCTCCCCGGCCAGCTGGGAGAAGAGGCGCCGGAACTGCCGAACCTCGTCGCTCTCGTTGGCATCGACCGTGGAGATGTGGGAGCGGGGGGGCTGGGGGGGGGAAAATGGGGTGAGGGGACCCCAAAAACCAGAGAGGGGACCCCAAAATCTGAGTGGGGACCCCAAAAAATGGGGAGGGGGGGTCAGGGACCCCAAAAAATGGGGGGGACCCCAAAATCAGAGTGGAGGACCCAAAAAATGGGGAGGGGGGGTTGGGGGGGAAATGGGGGGTCAGGGACCCCAAAATCTGAGTAAGGGACCCCAAAACTGGGGGGGGGGGGGGCTGGGGGGGAAGTTGGGGGTGAGGGGGGGTCAGGGACCCCAAAAACTGGGGAGGGGACCCCAAAACTGGGGAGGGGGGGCTGGGGGGGAGAAAAATGGGGGGTCAGGGGGGGTCAAGGGGGGTCAGGGACCCCAAAATCTGAGTGGGGGACCCCAAAACTGGGCACGGGGGGTTGGGGGGGAAATGGGGTGAGGGGGACCCCAAAACTGGGGAGGGGTCCCCAAAAACCAGAGAGGGGACACCAAAATCTGAGTAAGGCACCCCAAAAATTGGGGAGGGGGGGCTGGGGGGAAATGGGGGTCAGGGGGGGTCAGGGACCCCAAAACTGGGGAGAGGGAAAATGGGGGGAAAATGGGGGTGAGGGGATCCCAAAACTGGGGAGGGGTCCTCAAAAACTGGGCACGGGGCGGTTGGGGGGGCAAATGGGGGGTGAGGGGTCCCCAAAAATCGGGAGGGGACCCCAAAACCCGGGGGGACACAGAGTCGGGGGGGTCAGGGGTCCCCAAATCCGGGCAGGGGTCCCCAAAATCCGGGGGTAGGATCAGGGGGTGTCAGGAGTCCCCAAATTTGGGCAGGGGTCCCCAAAAAGGGTCTCGGGGGGTCAGGGGTCACTCACGGGGGGCTCGGGGTTGTAGTGAGCGGCGGCTTCGCTGTGGGAGGGGGCACAGGGGTCAGTGCTGTCCCCAAGTGTCACCTCCCCCTCCCAAAAGTGTCACCTCCCACCACAAAGTGCCACCTCCCACCCCTCAAAGTGTCACCTCCCCCACCCTAAAGTGTCACCTCCCCCTCTCAAAGTGTCACCTCCCCCTCCCCAAAGTGTCACCATTCCCCAATGTCCCCAATGATGTCACCAATGACCCAATGTCCCCAATGTCCCCAAATCCCCCAATGTCCCCCCAGTGTCCCCCATGTCCCCAACCCCCCCATTGTCCCCAATGTCCCCATTGTCCCCAATGTCCCCAACCCCTCAATGTCCCCATTGTCCCCTCACCTGATGGCGCTGATGACGCCCCCCAGGACCCCCAACCCATCGTCCCCAAACCCCTCCCTGTGTCCCCAATGTCCCCATGATGTCCCCAGTGTCCCCAATCCTCCACAATGTCCCCAATCCCCCCAATGTCCCCTCAGTGTCCCCAATCCCCCCACTGTCCTCAAATCCCCCCAGTGTCCCCCAATGTCCCCAATCTCCTCATTGTCCCCCCAATGTCCCCAATGTCCCCAATGTCCCCAATCCCCCCCAATGTCCCCTCAATGTCCCCGATGTCCCCCCAGTGTCCCCTCACCTGATGACGCCCCCCAGGACCACCAACCCCAATGTCCCCAGTGTCCCCACTGTCCCCAAATCCCCCCACTGTCCCCATTGTCCCCTCAATGTCCCCAATCCCCCCATGTCCCCAACCCCCCCAATCCCCCCGATGTCCCCAATGTCCCCTCACCTGATGGCGCTGATGACGCCCCCCAGGACCCTCAAACCCAAATATCCCCAATGTCCCCAATCCCCCCAATGTCCCCAAATCCCCCAATGTCCTCATTGTCCCCCCACTGTCCCCAGTGTCCCCTCACCTGATGGCGCTGATGATGCCCCGCAGGACCCCCAATCCCCCCACTGTCCCCAATGTCCCCAATCCCCCCACTGTCCCCAAATCCCCCCAGTGTTCCCAATGTCCCCAGTGTCCCCAATATCCCCAAATCCCCCCAATGTCCCCAATCCCCGCATTGTCCCCGATGTCCCCTCAATTTCCCCAATCCCCCCAATGTCCCCAATGTCCCCAATCCCCCCACTGTCCCCAGTGTCCCCAATGTCCCCTCAATGTCCCCACTGTCCCCGATGTCCCCTCACCTGATGGCGCTGATGACGCCCCCCAGGACCCCCACTGTCCCCAATCCCCCCATTGTCCCCAATGTCCCCGATGTCCCCTCACCTGATGGCGCTGATGACGCCCCCCAGGACCCCCATGGCCCCCCCGGCGCCGCCCCCGCCGCCCCCTCCCCCGCTCAGGAGCCCCCCCAGGACGGAGCCGATGCCCCCCGGGAGGGACCCCCCGGAGCCGCCCCCGCCCCCTCCGCCCAGTAACCCCTTCACCAGGAACATGCTGGGAGCACTGGGAGCGCTGGGGGGATACTGGGAGTGCTGGGAGTGGTTACTGGGAGCGCTGGGGGGTTACTGGGAGGGTACTGGGAGTGCTGGGGGGGTACTGGGAGCGTTAGGGGGGTACTGGGAGTGCTGGGAGTGGTTACTGGGAGGGTACTGGGAGTGCTGGGGGGTTACTGGGAGGGTACTGGGAGTGCTGGGAGTGGTTACTGGGAGCACTGGGAGTGCTGGGGGGGGGTAACTGGGAGTGCTGGGGGGGTACTGGGAGTGCTGGGAGGGGTTACTGGGAGCGCTGGCGGGGTACTGGGAGTTCTGGGTGGGTACTGGGATCGCTAGGGGTTTACTGGGTGGGTTACTGGGAGTTCTGGGCGGGTTACTGGGAGTTCTGGGGGGTACTGGGAGCGCTAGAGGGGTTACTGGGGGGGTTACTGGGAGCGCTTTGAGGTTACTGGGAGCGCCGGGGATCCCCCCGGGGCGATACTGGGAGCACTGGGAGCGGCACCGGGGCGGTACTGGGAGCACTGGGAGCGGCTGGAAGAGAAGCAGACAGAACCGTTAGGACACACCCGGGACTCCGGGGCGGTTCCGAGGGTCCCGAACACCCCCGGAACCCACCCGGGACCCCCCCGAACCCCCCGGGACCCCCCGGTCCGGTCCCGGTTCTGATTTCCGGGAACGGGGCGGGGCCGGCGCTGAGTCACGGAGCGGTTCGGGGGGGCTCGGGGGGGCTCGGGGGGGTTCGGGAGGGCTCGGGAAGGTTCGGGAAGGTTCGGGGGGGGTTCGGTACCTGCGGGAGCGGCGCCGGTTCGGGACCGAGTCCGGGACCGGAACGGGGAAAGGGGCGGGGCCACGGCGGGGGCTGGGACCGGGACCGGGACCGGACGGCGGGAACCGCCCGGGGGCGGGGCCTGGGACAGGGCGGGGCCTAAATGGGCGTGGTTTAGATAACGGAGTGTGTAGGGGCGTGGCCAACGCATTGAGTGACAGCAGCATCAGCCCATAGAGTTCAATGGAGTGGGCGTGGCCAACGCATTGAGTGACAGCGGCTCTCGTCCATAGCTTCCAATGCAGTGGGCGTGGCCAATAAATTGAGTGACAGCAGCGCCCGTCCATAGCTTCCAATGCAGTGGGCGTGACCAATGCATTGAGTGACAGCAGCATCAGCCCATAGAGTTCAACGGAGTGGGCGTGGCCAACGCATTGAGTGACAACCGCGCCCGTCCAGAGCGTCCAGAGTGGGCGTGGCCAATAAATTGAGTGACAGCAGCACACGCCCGTAGATTTCAATTGAGTGGGCGTGGCCAACGCCGTGAGTGACAGCTCGCCCGCATGGGGCGTGGTTATGCAGACACGTCACTGAGTCGACGCGTGACGTCATCAGCGCGCGCCGGGACAAGATGGCGGCGCTGGGGAATTTGAGGTCCCCCTCCCCAATTTTGAAGTTTTCCCCTCCCCCCGCATTTTTGGGGTCCCTCCATGTCTCCCCCCCCGTTTTTTGGGGTTTCTTTCCCAATTTTGGGGATCTTTTCCCAGTTTTGGTGTCCCCTCCCCATTTTCGGTGTCCCCCCAATTTTGGGATCCTCCCCCATCCAATTTTGGGATCTTCCCCCCACCCCCTCCCCAATTTTGGATTCCCCTCCCCATATTTGGGATTCCTCACCCCAATTTTTGGGTTCCCCACCCCAATTTTGGGGTCCCCTCCCCAAATCCGGGGGTCGCGGGCGGTACAAAGGATTTTATTGGTGGCAGAAGCGGCTCCGGGGGGGCCCATGCGGCAGCGGGGGGGACAGTTGGGGACATTTGGGGACATTAAAGCCACTGACACGAGCGCGGGGTGGGGGAGGGGACGTTATTGCTACTGCAGGGTGGGGGAGGGGCGGCCAGGAGGGAAAAAAAGCGGGAATTTGGGATCCCCAAAATATTTCGGGAATTTGGGGGGCGTGGCGTCGATTCCCAAAAAAAAAAAAAAAAAATTTAAAAATAATAATAATAAAAAAAACTTATCGGAGAAAATTCCAGAAGTGTGAAAAAAAAAAAAAAAATCGGGATTTGGTCCCCAAAATATTCCGGGAATTGGGGGGCGTGGCCTCCGCCCCCCTCAGTTAATTAATTAATTCATTAATTAATGAGTTCCAGAGTGAACACCCCAAAATTAATTTGGGGGGGAGGGGGAGGGGGGGGCTGTGGTCATTTATCCCCATCGCTGTTTTGGGCGGATTTGGCCCCAAATTTGGGTCTGGGGGGGTCCTGGGGGGGTCTGGCCCCTCCCCCATCGCTGATTTCACCCCAAATTTTGGGTCTGGGGGTTCTGGGGGGGTCTCGCCCCTCCCCCATCGCTTTTTCACCCCCAAATTTTGGGTCTGGGGGTTCTGGGGGGGTCTGGCCCCTCCCCCATCGCGGTTTTTTGCAGATTTGGCCCCAAATTTGGGGGAGGGGTCGCACCCAAATCCCCCCCCCCCCCCAGTGCAGAAGGTTCCAGAATGAACAGCCCGGGACGAGGGGGAGGGGACAGGGGGGGACAGGAGGGGACAGGGGGGTCACATCACGTCTCCCCGGGTGGGGGGAGGGGCACCAAGGCACTGGGTGGGGGAGGGGCGGCGGGGGGGGGGGGGAGGGGAGGGGGGAGGGGGGGTTAGGATTGCATCTCGGCCCGGAGCATCCACGGGAACCAGCAGCAGAAGAGTAACCTGGGGACAGGGACAGCGACACCGTGGGGACAGGGACAGGGGACAGCCCCTGGGGACAGGGACAGGGACAGGGACACCGTGGGGACAGGGACATGGGGACAGGGACAGGGGGACAGCCCCTGGGGACAGGGACAGGGGGACAGCCCCTGGGGACAGGGACACCGTGGGGACAGGGACAGGGACAGGGGGACAGCCCCTGGGGACAGAGACACCGTGGGGACAGGGACATCCCCTGGGGACAGGGACAGGGACAGGGGGACAGCCCCTGGGGACAGGGACACCGTGGGGACAGGGACAGGGACAGGGACAGCCCCTGGGGACAGGGACAGGGGGACAGCCCCTGGGGACAGGGACACCGTGGGGACAGGGACAGGGGACAGGGACAGGGACACCCCCCTGGGGACAAGGACATGGTTTGGGGACACCCCCATGGGGACAGGGACAGGGACAGGGACAGGGACACCCCCCTGGGGACAGGGACACCGTGGGGACAGGGACATGGGGACAGGGACAGGGGGACAGCCCCTGGGGACAGGGACAGGGACACCCCCTGGGGACAGGGACACAGGGACACTGTGGGGACAGGGACAGGGGGACAGGGACAGGGACACCCCCCTGGGAACAGGGACACTGTGGGGACAGGGACAGGGGACAGGGACACCCCCCTGGGGACAGGGACACCGTGGGGACATCCCCTGGGGACAGGGACAGGGGACACGGCCTGGGGACACCCCCATGGGGACAAGGACAGGGACACCCCCCTGGGGACAGGGACACCGTGGGGGACAGGGACAGGGACAGGGGGACAGCCCCTGGGGACACGGCCTGGGGACAGGGACACCCCTATGGGGACAAGGACACCGTGGGGCCAAGGACACCCCCCAGGGACAACCCATGGGGACAGGGACACAGCCTGGGGACAGGGACACCGTGGGGACAGGGACATGGGGACAGGGGGACAGGGACATCCCCTGGGGACAGGGACATGGCCTTGGGGACAGGGACATCCCCTGGGGACAGGGACACAGCCTGGGGACAGGGACACCGTGGGGACAGGGACACCCCTATGGGGACAGGGACAGGGGGACAGGGAGACCCTCCCTGGGACAACCCATGGGGACAGGGACACTTCCCTGGGGACAGCGTTGGGACAGGGCCAACCTGAGGTGTGGCAGTGTCCCCTATGTCCCTGTCCTCTCTGTCCCTCTGTCCCCTCTCCATCCCCTGTGTCCCCCCTCTGTCCCCTCTGTGCCACCCCCTGTCCCTGTGTCCCCCCTCTGTCCCCTCTGTCCTTTCTGTGTCCCCCGTGTCCCCTCTGTGTCCCCTGTGTGTCCCCTGTGTCCCTCTGTCCGTGTCCCCCCTGTCCCTGTGTCCCTTCTGTCCCCTGTGTGTCCCCTCTGTCCCTCTGTCCCCTCTGTGTCCCTTCTGTCCCCTCTGCCCCCCCGTCCCTCTGTCCCCTGTGTGTCCCCTCTGTCACCCCTGTCCCTGTGTCCCCTGTGTCCCCTGTGTCCCTTGTGTGTCCCTGTGTCCCCCCTCTGTCCCCCCGTCCCTGTGTCCCCTCTGTCCTCTCTGTGTCCCCTCTGTCCCCTGTGTCCCCTCTGTGTCCCCTCTGTGTCCCCTCTGTGTCCCTCTGTCTGTGTCCCCCCGTCCCTGTGTCCCCTGTGTCCCCTCTGACCGCTCTGTCCCCCCTGTCCCCTGTGTCCCCTGTGTGTCCCCTCCTGTCCCTGTGTGTCCCCTGTGTGTCCCCCCTGTCCTCTGTGTCCCCTTTTTGTCCCCTCCTGTCCCCTGTGTCCCCCGTGTGTCCCCCCTGTCCCCTGTGTCCCCCGTGTGTCCCTACTGTCCCCTGTGTCCCCCCTGTGTCCCCTCCGGTCCCCACCTGGAGAAGGAGCTCTCGGACGTGATGTCCTTGGGGGTTCGCACGGCCGGGAAATTGCGCTTGGGCTGTGACACTGCGGGGACAGAGGGGACAGGGGGGACAGAGGGGACAGAGGGGACAGGGACAGGGGACAGGGACAGGGACAGAGGGGACAGGGACAGAGGGGACAGGGACAGGGGCAGGGGACAGGGACAGGGACAGAGGGGACAGGGACAGAGGGGACAGGGACAGGGACAGAGGGGACAGGGACAGGGACAGAGGGACAGGGACAGGGACAGAGGGGACAGGGACAGGGACAGAGGGACAGAGGGGACAGAGGGGACAGAGGGGACAGGGACAGGGGACAGGGACAGAGGGACAGGGACAGGGACAGGGACAGAGGGGACAGGGACAGGGACAGGGAGGACACAGGGGACAGGGGGACAGAGGGAGCTGTCAATCACTGCCCCACCCAGCTGTCAATCACTGCCCCACCCACCTGTCAATCACAGCCACACCCACCTGTCAATCACTGCCCCACCCAGCTGTCAATCACTGCTACACCCAGCTGTCAATCACTGCCCCACCCAGCTGTCAATCACTGCCACACCCAACTGTCAATCACTGCCCCGCCCAGCTGTCAATCACTGCCCCGCCCACCTGTCAATCACTGCCACACCCAGCTGTCAATCACTGCCACACCCAACTGTCAATCACTGCCCCGCCCAGCTGTCAATCACTGCCCCGCCCACCTGTCAATCACTGCCCCGCCCAGTTGTCAATCACCGCCCCACCCAGCTGTCAATCACTGCCCCACCCAGCTGTCAATCACTGCTACACCCAACTGTCAATCACTGCCCACCCAGCTGTCAATCACTGCCACACCCAACTGTCACTCACAGCCCCGCCCAGCTGTCAATCACAGCCCCACCCAGCTGTCAATCACTGCCTCAGCCAGCTGTCAATCACCGCCCCACCCAGCTGTCAATCACCGCCCCACCCAGCTGTCAATCACCGCCCCACCCAGCTGTCAATCACCGCCCCACCCAGCTGTCAATCACTGCCCCACCCAACTGTCACTCACAGCCCCGCCCAGCTGTCAATCACAGCCCCACCCAGCTGTCAATCACGGCCCTGCCCCGCCCCTCACCTGTGACTGGCTCCGCCTTCTTTTCGGCGCTGCCGTCCCCGGGCTCCTCCTTGGGACCCCCGATCCTGGGGGGACACGGGGACAGGGTGGTACCGGTGCCACCTCAGTGTCCCCTCGGTGTCCCCTCGGTGGCCCCTGTCACCTCCCTGTGACCCCTGTGACCTCTCTGTGACCCCTGTCCCCCCACGTCCCCTCAATGTCCCCCCAAGTCCCCAGCGTCCCCACCATGTCCCCGTCATGTCCCCCCCGTGTCCCCTCCATGTCCCCTCAGGTCCCCCCATGTCCCCAAATGTCCCCGCCGTGTCTCCCCCTGTGTCCCCTCATCTCCTCCCAATGTCCCCAAATGTCCTCGCTGTGTCTCCACAATGTCCCCAATGTCCTCAGATGTGCCCTCGTGTCCCTCCGTGTCCCCCCAATGTCCCCAGTGTCCCCAACTATCCCCCCAGTGTCCCCAATGTCCCCAATGTCCCCAGTCCCCCCAATGTCCCTCAACGTCCCCAATATCCCCAATGTCCCACTCAATCCCCCCAATGTCCCCTCAATGTCCCCCAATCCCCCCACTGTCCCCCCAATGTCCCCATGTCCCCACTGTCCCCACTGTCCCCAATCCCCCCATGTCCCCATGTCCCCCCAGTGTCCCAGTGTCCTCAATGTCCCCACTGTCCCCAATCCCCCCATGTCCCCATGTCCCCCCAGTGTCCCAGTGTCCTCAATGTCCCCAATGTCCCCAATCCCCCCAATATCCCACTGTCCCCCCAATGTCCCCACTGTCCCCAATGTCCCCAATGTCCCCCCAACGTTCCCCAATCCCCCCAATGTCCCCATGTCCCCACTGTCCTCAATGTCCCCTCACTGTCCCCAGTGTCCCCATGTCCCCCCAGTGTCCCCAACGTCCCCAATATCCCCACTGTCCCCAATCCCCTCACTGTCCCCCCAGTGTCCCCGTGTCCCCCCAAATGTCCCCATGTCCCCCCAGTGTCCCCAATGCCCCCAATGTCCCCCCAGTGTCCCCACTGTCCCCCCAATGCCCTCAATGTCCCCAAATCCCCCCAATGTCTCCAATGTCCCAAATCCCCCCAATGTCCCCAATGTCCCCAATCCCCCCCATGTCCCCCATGTCCCCCATTGTCCCCATGTCTCCAATGTCCCCAGCGCCCCCAATGTCCCCCAATGTCCCCCCAGTGTCCCCGCACCTCTGGACGCGGGAGGGCGGAGCGAACACGCCGTGTTTGGGGGCGCAGCTGAAGTAACGAACCCCGAACACGGAGCCGTCGTGTTTGCCCCCCGCAGAGTCCAGCTCCACCCCGAACCAGTACCCTGGGGACAGGGACAGTGAGGGGACAGTGAGGGGACATGGCTACAGTGGGGGGATTGGGGACACTGGGGACAGGGGGATATCAGGGATATTGGGGACACTGGGGACATTGGGGGGACATTGAGGGCATTAGGGACACTGGGGGACATTGGGGACAGTGGAGACAGTGGGGAGATGGGGGAGATTGGGGACATTGGGGACATTGGGGGGATTGGGGACAGTGGGGACATCAGGGACATTGGGCATTGAGGACATGGAGGGACATTGGGGGGATTTGTGACTCTGGGGACATCGGGGACACTGGGGACATCAGGGATATTGGGGACATTGGGGACATTGGGGGGACATGGGGACATTGGGGACAGTGGGGACAGTGGAGACAGTGGAGGGATTGGGGGGACATGGGGACAGGGGGACAGTGGGGACATCAGGGATATTGGGGACACTGGGGACAGTGGGAACAGTGGGGACAGTGGGGGGACACAGGGGGCGTTCCCCAGCCCATGGGGGTCCCAGGGGGTCCCAGGCGGTCTCAGAGGGTCTCAGGGGGTCCCAACCCGGGGGTCTCAGGGGTCCCGGGGGGGTCTCAGGGGATCTCAGGGGGTCTCAGGGGTCCCACCAGGGGATCCCAGATGGTCCCACCCTGGGGGTCTCAGAGGGTCCCAGAGGGTCCCAGGGGATCCCGGGGGTCCCAGGGGGTCCCAGGGGGTCCCAGGGGGTCTCAAGGGGTTCCTGGGGGGTCCCAGGGGGTCCCAGGGGGTACTGAGGGTCTCAGGGGTCCCACCTGGGGATCTCAAGGGGTCTCAGGGGTTCCTGGGGGGTCCCAGAGGGATTCCCGGGGGTCTCAGGGAGGGTCTCAGAGGGTCCCAGGGGGTCTCAGGGGGTCCCAACCCGGGGGTCTCAGGGGGTCCCGGGGGTCCCAGGGGTCTCACCGGGGGCGAAGTCGGTGCGTCCGTAGAATCGAGCGCGGCCCTGGCGCTGCCCGGCCACCAGCACCGCGTCCCCCGGGGCCACGCGCCGGCCCTCGCGGTCCAGCCACGCCCCGGCGCGCTTCCGGGACCCTGGGGGCGGGGCCAGAGTGACCACACCCACCGGGACACACCCTGACCACACCCAGCCACGCCCCGGCCCGCTTCCGGGACCCTGGGGGCGGGGCCGGACTGACCACACCCATCCTGACCACACCCAGCCACACCCGGACACACCCAGCCACGCCCCGGCGCGCTTCTGGGACCCTGGGGGCGGGGCCACACTGACCACACCCACCCTGACCACACCCACACCCAGCCAGCCACGCCCCGGCCCGCTTCCGGGACCCTGGGGGCGGGGCCACGCTGACCACACCCACCGGGACACACCCAGACACACCCAGCCACACCCAGCCACGCCCCCGCGCGCTTCCGGGACCCTGGGGGCGGGGCCACACTGACCACACCCACACTGACCACACCCAGCCACACCCAGCCACACCCAGCCACACCCACACCCACCCTGACCACACCCACACACACCCAGCCACGCCCCCGCACACTTCCGGGACCCTGGGGGCAGGGCCGGACTGACCACACCCACTGGGACACACCCAGCCACACCCCTGGATTTTAAGGAGGGGGTCCCCTGGATTTTGGAGGTCCCTGGATTTGGGGAGGGGTCTACCAGATTTTGGAGAGGGGTCTCTGGGTTATTTTGGGGTCTCAGTAATTTGGGGAGGGGTCTCTGTAATTTGGGGAGGGGTCTCTGGGTTAATTTGGGGAGGGGTCTCTGTAATTTGGGGAGGGGTCTCTGTAATTTGGGGAGGGGTCTCTGGGTTAATTTGGGGAGGGGTCTCTGTAATTTGGGGAGGGGTCTCTGGGTTATTTTGGGGTCTCTGGGTTAATTTGGGGAGGAGTCTCTGTGTTAATTTGGGGAGGGGTCTCTGTGTTAATTTGGGGAGGGGTCTCTGTGTTATTTAATTTGGGGAGGGGTCTCTGTGTTAATTTGGGGAGGGGTCTCTGTGTTATTTAATTTGGGGAGGGGTCTCTGTGTTAATTTGGGGAGGGGTCTCTGTGTTATTTAATTTGGGGAGCGGTCTCTGTGTTAATTTGGGGAGGGGTCTCTGTGTTATTTATTTTGGGGAGGGGTCTCTGTGTTAATTTGGGGAGGGGTCTCTGGGTTATTTTGGGGAGGGGTCTCTGGGTTAATTTGGGGTCTCTGTGTTAATTTGGGGAGGGGTCTCCGGGCCGCACCTCTCTTGTCCTTGCGGGGTTTGTGGGGGGCTCGGGCCGGGGGTCCCGGGGGGCTCGGGGGGGGCGACGGCGCCGGGGGCGGCTCCTCGGCCTTGGAGATCTTGGACACCGAGGCGAAGATACCTGGGACCAGTACGGACCAGTACGGACCAGTATGGACCAGTACGGACCAGTATGGACCAGTATAACCCAGTACGGACCAGTACGGACCAGTACGGACCAGTACGGACCAGTACGGACCAGTATAGACCAGTATAACCCAGCATGGACCAGCATGGACCAGTATGGACCAGTATGGACCAGTATAACCCAGTACGGACCAGTACAGACCAGTACGGACCAGTATGGACCAGTATAACCCAGTACGGACCAGTACGGACCAGTATGGACCAGTATGGACCGGTACGGACCAGTATGGACCAGTATGGACCAACACGGACCAGTATGGACCAGTATGGACCAGTATGGACCAGTATAACCCAGTACAGACCAGTATGGACCAGTATAAACCAGTACAGACCAGTATGGACCAGTACGGACCAGTACGGACCAGTATGGACCAGAATAACCCAGTATGGGCCAGTATGGACCAGTACAGACTGGTATAACCCAGTATGGACCAGTACGGACCAGTATGACCCAGTATAACCCAGTATGGACTGGTCCAGCCCAGTCCAACCCAGGGACAGAGCAGAAATTCCCCCCCTCCCCAAACACATCCAGGGAAGCCCCGCCGGGGGGTCCCGGGGGTCTCAACCCCACCCCAGAGACCCCAGCCCCACCCCAGAGAGTCCTGGGGATCTCAGAGGGTCCCAGCCCCACCCAGAGGGTCCCGGGGGTCCTGAGGGTCCCAGCACCCCCCGGGGGTCCCACCCCAGGGGATCCCGAGGGTCTCAACCCCACCCCAGAGAGTCCCAGAGGGTCCCGAGGGTCCCAGTCCCACCTCGGGGGGTCCCGGCCCCACCTCAGAGGGTCCTGGGGGTCTCAGCCCTAACCTAGAGGGTCTTGGGGGTCCCAGAGGGTCTCAACCCCACCCCAGGGGGTCCTAGCCCCACCCAGAGGGTCTCAGCCCCACCCCAGAGGGTCTCGGGGGTCCCGGAGGGTCTCAACCCCACCCCAGGGGGTCCCAGCCCCACCCCGAGGGTCCCACCCCATCCCGGGGGTCCCAGCCCCACCCCGAGGGTCCCATCCCCACCTCGGGGGGTCTCAACCCCACCCCAGGGGGTCCCAGAGGGTCCCAGCCCCACCCTGGGGGTCCCAGCCCCACCTTGGGGGTCCCGAGGGTCCCAGCCCCACCCCGAGGGTCCCAGCCCCCCCCGGGGGTCTCAGCCCCCCCCCCGAGGGTCCCAGCCCCCCCCGGGGGTCTCAGCCCCCCCCCGAGGGTCCCAGACCCCCCCGGGGGTCGCGGGGGTCGGGGGTCCGTACCCTGTTTGGGGGGGCAGATGAAGTACCGCACCCCCCCCACGCTGCCGTCGTTCTTCCCCTCGGGCTCGTCCAGCTCCACCCCGGCCCACTGCCCGCTGGCGAAGGCCGTGGTGCCACAGAACCTCAGCGTGCCCACCTGGGGACAGGGGACACACCTGGTGACACCGGGGTGACACCTGAACCCCAAAAATCCCCACCCCAAAAATCCCCACCCCAAAAATCCCCACCCCAAAATATCCACGCAAAAAAAATCCCAAAAATCCCAAACTCCCAAATCCTCCTGAGTCCCCTCACAGGCCATGGTGCCACAGAACCTCAGCGTGCCCACCTGGGACAGGGGACACCGGGGTGACACCGGGGTGACACCTGAACCCCAAAAATCCCCACAAAAAAATCCCCAGCCCAAAAATCCCCACCTCAAAGTACCCCTGAACCCCAAAATAAACCCACCAAAAAAATCCCAAACCGCAAAAATCTCAAACCCCAAAAATCCCAAACCCCAAAATCCTCCTGAGTGCCCTCCCAGGCCGTGGTGCCACCAAACCTGGGGACAGGGACACACCTGGGGACAGGGGACACACCTGGGTGACACCTGAACCCCAAAAATCCCCACCCCAAAAATCCCCTGAACCCCAAAATAAACACACAAAAAAAATCCCAAATCCCAAACCCCAAATCCTCCTGAGTCCCCTCCCAGGCCGTGGTGCCACAGAACCTCAGCGTGCCCACCTGGGGACAGGGACACCGGGGTGACACCGGGGTGACACCTGAACCCCAAATCATCACCCCAAAAAAAATCCCACCCCAAAAATCCCCACCCCAAAATATCCACACAAAAAAATACCACACCCCAAAATGCCAAACCCCAAAATCCTCCTGAGTCCCCTCACAGGCCGTGGTGCCACCAAACCTGGGGACAGGTACACACCTGGGGACAGGGACACACCTGGGTGACACCGGGGTGACACCTGAACCCCAAATCATCCCCCTAAAATAAACCCACAATTCCCAAAAATCCCCTTGAACCCCAAAATAAACCCACAAAAAAAATCCCAACCCCCAAAATCCTCCTGAGTGCCCTCCCAGGCCGTGGTGCCACAGAACCTCAGCGTGCCCACCTGGGGACAGGGGACACCGGGGTGACACCGGGGTGACACCTGGACCCCAAAAATCCCCACCCCAAAATACCCCTGAACCCCAAAATATCCACACAAAAAAAATCCCAAACCCCAACAATCCCAAACCCCAAAATCCTCCTGAGTCCCCTCACAGGCCGTGGTGCCACAGAACCTCAGGGTCCCCACCTGGGGACAGGGGACATCGGGGTGACACCGGGGTGACAAAAATCCCCACCCCAAAATACCCCTGAACCCCAAAATAAACCCACAAAAAAAATCCCAAACCCCAAAAATCTCAAACCCCAAAAATCCCAAACCCCAAAATCCTCCTGAGTCCCCTCACAGGCCGTGGTGCCACAGAACCTCAGGGTCCCCACCTGGGGACAGGGGACACCGGGGTGACACCTGAACCCCAAATCATCACCCCAAAATAAACCCACAACTCCCAAAAATCCCAAACCCCAAAAATCCCCACCCCAAAATATCCACACAAAAAAAATCCCAAAAATCCCAAACTCCCAAAATCCTCCTGAGTCCCCTCACAGGCCGTGGTGCCACCAAACCTGGGGACAGGGACACACCTGGGGACAGGGACACACCTGGGTGACACCGGGGTGACACCTGAACCCCAAATCCTGGCAGGCTCTGAGGCTCTGGGGGTGGCACGGGGTGACAGAGAGGGACATGGGGTGACACTGGGGGTGACACAGGTGACACGGGGCGAGTTTGCGGTCACACAGGTGACACACAGGTGACACAGGTGACACAGGTGGTGACATAGGGTGACACAGAGTGGCTCTGGGTGACACAGGTTTGGTGTGACACAGGGGGTGACACAGGTGACACACAGGTGACACACAGGTCACCTCTGGGGTCACACAGAGGGGTCTGAGGGGACAGGCGGTGACAGAGAGAGACATGGGGTGACACAGGTGACACAGGGTGGGTTTGGGGTCACACAGGTCACACAGGTGACACCGGTGGTGACACGGAGTGGCTCTGAGTGACACAGGTGACACTGGGTGGGTTTGGGGTGACACAGGTGACCTCTGGGGTGACACTGAGGGTCTGGGGGTGACACAGGGTGAAAAGAGAGGGACATGGGGTGACACTGCGTGACACTGAGTGACACTGGGTGGGTTTGGGGTCACACAGGTGACACAGGTAGTGACACAGACTGGGTCTGGGTGACACAGGTGACACAGGGCGGGTTTGGGGTCACACAGCTGACACACAGGTGACACAGGTGACACTGGGTTCCCACCTTGTCGCTGTCCAGCCGCACCCCCAGGCACAGCAGCACCAGGGTGACACAGGGGATGGGTTTGGTGACACACAGGTGACACACAGGTGACACAGGTGACACAGGTGACACAGGTGACACATGGGGCGGGTTTGGGGTCTTACAGGTGACACAGGGGGCGGGTTTGGGGTCACACAGGTGACGCGGGGCAGGATTGGGGTGACATGGGGTGGGTTTGGTGACACACAGGGTGGGTTTGGTGTGACACAGGTGACACACAGGTGACACACAGGTGACACAGGTGACACACAGGTGACACAGCACCCACCTTTCCGCTGTCCAGGCGCACCCTGTCCCCCAGCTGCAGCCCCAGGCACAGCAGCATGAGGGTGACACAGGGAGTGACACAGGTGACACACAGGGCGGGTTTGGGGTCACACAGGTGACACAGGTGACAAAGGGGGTCACACAGGATGGGTTTGGGGTCACACAGGTGACACACAGGTGACACAGGTGACACATGGGGTGGGTTTGGTGTCACACAGATGACACAGGTGACACAGGCAGAAGGTTTGGGGTCACACAGGTGACGCGGGGCAGGGTTGGGGTCACACAGGGCGGGTTTGGTGTGACACAGGTGACACAGGTGACACATGGGGTGGGTTTGGGGTGACACAGGTGACACAGGTGACACAGGTGACCCAACTTACTGCTGTCCAGCTGCAGCCCCAGGCACAGCAGCATGAGGGTCCCCGGCAGGTTGTCGTAGTTGGGCAGGGTGACACAGGGGGTGACACAGGGCGGGTTTGGTGACACAGGTGACACACAGGTGACACAGGTGACACAGCACCCACCTTTCCGCTGTCCAGGCGCACCCTGTCCCCCAGCTGCAGCCCCAGGCACAGCAGCATGAGGGTCCCCGGCAGGTTGTCGTAGTTGGGCAGGGTGACGCGGGGCAGGGTTGGTGACACACAGGTGACACAGGTGACACAGTACCCACCTTCCCGCTGTCCAGGCGCACCCTGTCCCCCAGCTGCAGCCCCAGGCACAGCAGCATCAGTGTCCCCGGCAGGTTGTCGTAGTTGGGCAGGGTGACGCGGGGCAGGCTGCAGCTCAGCGGCACCGCGTCCAGCAGCAGCCGCCGCAGCTCCCGCGCAGCCTCGGCCGCCTCGGCCCGGTCCAGGGCCATGTCCGTGGGGTCCGGAACCACCTCGGCCGCCACCTGGCCCTTGCTGTTCTGGGGGGGCAACGGGGGGAGCCAAGGGGGTGGTCACGGGGGGGTGGTGGGTGGGGGTTTGGGGTGATTTTGGGGTGGTTCTGGGGTGGTTCTGGAATGGCCTCAAATGGTTCTGGGTGGTTCTGGGTGATTTTGGGGTGGTTCTGGAATAGCCATGGGTGGTTCTGAGTGATTCTGGGGTGGTTCTGGGGTGGTTTTGGGTGATTCTGGGGTGGTTCTGGGGTGGTTTTGGGTGATTCTGGGGTGGTTCTGGATGACTCTGGGGTGATTCTGGGGTGGTTCTAGATGGTTCCAGTTGGTTCTGGATGGTTCTGGGATGGGTATGGGTGGCCAGGGGTGGTTCTGGGCTGGGTATGGGGTGGTTCTAGGGGGGGTATGGGGTGGTTCTGGGGTAGTTTTGGGGTGGTTCTGGATGTTTCTGGGGTGGTTCTGGGGTGGTTCTGAATGGTTCTGGGGTGGTCATGGGTGATTTTTGGGTGGTTCTAGATGTTTCTGGGGTGGTTATGGGGTCGTTCTGGACGGATCTGGGTGATTTGGGGATGTTTCTGGGGTAGTTGTGGGTGATTTTGGAGTGGTTCTGGATGGTTCTGGATGATGCTGGAGTGACCAGGGGTGGTTCTGGGTGGTTTTGGGGGGGTTCTGGATGGTTCTGGGCAGGTTCTGGGTGATTTTGGGGTGGTTTTGGGTGATTTTGATGTGTTTCTGGGATGGTTCTGGATGGTTCTGGGGTGATTCTGGGTGTCCAGGGGTGATTTTGGGGTGCTCAGTGGTGGTTCTGGGGTGATTCTGGGGTGGTTCTGGATGGTTCTGGAATGGCCTCAGGTGGTTCTAGATGGTTCTGGGGTGGTTCTGGATGGTTCTGGGGTGGCCACGGGTGGTTCTGGATGGTTCTGGAGTAGCCAGGGGTGGTTCTCCGTGTTCCAGGAGATAATACACACCCCAAACCCCAAATCCCGAACCCCCCCGGACCCCCCCAAATCCCCTCAAAATCCCCGACCACCCCCAGACCCCAAAATCCCCCCCCAAATCCCCCAAAATCTCTGATTTCCCCCAAAATCCCCCAAAATCCCCGAGCCCCCCGAAGCCCCCAGACCCAATTCCCCCGTACCCTCAGGGCGGGGTCGGCCCCGTGCTCCAGCAGGCACCGCATGGTCCCAAACCCCAAATCTCTGATTTCCCCCAAATTCCCCCAAATCCTCCAAATCTCCCCAAAATCCCCGAGCCCCCCCGAAGCCCCCAGACCCAAATCCCCCCCAAAATCCCCTCAGGGCAGGGTCAGCCCCGAGCTCTAGCAGGAACCGCATGGTCCCAAACCCCAAATCCCCCCCAAAATCCCCCAAAATCTCTGATTTCCCCCAAAATCTCTGATTTCCCCCAAAATCCCCGAGCCCCCCGAAGCCCCCAGACCCAAAAATCCCCCCGTACCCTCAGGGCGGGGTCTGCCCCGTGCTCCAGCAGGCACCGCATGGTCCCAAACCCCAAAATCCCCCCCAAAATCCCCCAAAATCTCTGATTTCACCCAAATCTCCGAGCTGCCCCGAGACCCCCTGAAGCCCCCAGACCCAATTCCCCCGTACCCTCAGGGCGGGGTCCGCCCCGTGCTCCAGCAGGCACCGCACCGCCCCCAGGCACAGGTTGGAGGCCGCGATGTGCAGCGCGGTGCCGTGGCTGAAATCGCTGCAGGTCGAGTGAAGAACTGCGGGGGATTGGGGAAACTGAGGCACGGGGGACCCCAAAAATGAGGGGGGGGGGGTGGTGGTGCAGGGGGGTCCCAAAAAATTACTGGGATTGCAAAAAATCCGGGGGGAAACTGAGGCACGGCCAGAGGGGAAAGCTCAAAAATATAAAAATAGGAGGGGGAAACTGAGGCACGGGGCATGGGGGGGTCCCCAAAAATTCGGAGACCCCAAAACCCGGGGGGAAACTGAGGCACGGCAAGGGGGAAAGCTCAAAAATATAAAAATAGAAGGGGAAACTGAGGCACGGGGCATGGGGGGGGGGTCCCAAAAACTCCGGGGATCCCAAAATCAGAGGGGAAACTGAGGCACGGCAAGGGGAGACCCCCAGAAACGCCAAAAACTCCGGGGATCCCAAAAAATCCGGGGGGAAACTGAGGCACGACCAGGGGGAAAGCTCAAAAATACCAAAATAGGAGGGGAAACTGAGGCACAGGGCATGGGGGGCACCCCAAAAACTCCCGGACCCCAAAACCAGAGGGGAAACTGAGGCACGGGGTATGGGGGGGTCCCCAAAAACTCGGGGGATCCCAAAAAACAGAGGGGAAACTGAGGCAGGGGACACGGGGGGGGTCCCCAAAACCCCCGGGGGGGATCCCCAAAATGACAGAGCCGGAGCAGGGTTGGGATGAGCTCGGGGACATCAAACAGGGCTTGGGGACATCCCGCCCTCCCTGGGGATTTTGGGGTGTCACTCCCGATTTTGGGGTGTCATTCCCGATCCGGGGGTGTCATTCCCGATCCGGGGGGGTCAGTGAATATTTCGGGGTGCCCCCCTGACCTCGGGGGGCCGCGGCGCGCAGCAGGGTGCGGATGAGCTCGGGCACATCGAAGTAGGCGGCGTAGTGCAGCGCGTTCATGTGAGTCCAGCGGCTGCGCAGCCCCGCGTCACCGCCGAGCGCCAGCAGCCGGGTGGACAGACGGACAGCGGCCGCGGGGTCACCTGGGGACATTGGGGACATTGGGGACATTGGGGACACCCCGCGTCACCGCCGAGCGCCAGCAGGCGGGTGGACAGACGGACAGCGGCGGCAGGGTCACCTGGGGACATTGGGGACATTGATAGGGACACCCCGCGTCACCCCCGAGGGCCAGCAGGCGGGTGGACAGACGGACAGCGGCCGCGGGGTCACCTGGGGACAGTGGGGACATTGGGGACATTGGGGACATTGGGGACAGGGACAGACGGACAGCGGCCGCGGGGTCACCTGGGGACATTGATAGGGACACCCCGCGTCACCGCCGAGCGCCAGCAGGCGCGTGGACAGACGGACAGCGGCCGCGGGGTCACCTGGGGTGACAATGGGACATTGGGGACATTGGGGACAGGGACAGACGGACAGCGGCCGCGGGGTCACCTGGGGACATTGATAGGGACATTGGGGACACTAAGGACACCCCGCGTCACCGCCGAGCGCCAGCAGCCGGGTGGACAGACGGACAGCGGCCGCGGGGTCACCTGGGGACAGTGGGGACATTGGGGACAGGGACAGACGGACAGCGGCCGCGGGGTCACCTGGGGACAGTGGGGACATTGGGGACAGGGACAGACGGACAGCGGCCGCGGGGTCACCTGGGGACATTGGGGACACCCCGCGTCACCCCCGAGGGCCAGCAGGCGGGTGGACAGACGGACAGCGGCCGCGGGGTCACCTGGGGACAGTGGGGACATTGGGGACATTGGGGACATTGGGGACAGGGACAGACGGACAGCGGCCGCGGGGTCACCTGGGGACATTGATAGGGACACCCCGCGTCACCGCCGAGCGCCAGCAGGCGCGTGGACAGACGGACAGCGGCCGCGGGGTCACCTGGGGTGACAATGGGACATTGGGGACATTGGGGACAGGGACAGGGACACCCCGCGTCACCCCCGAGCGCCAGCAGCCGGGTGGACAGATGGACAGCGGCCGCGGGGTCACCTGGGGACAGTGGGGACATGGACAGGGACACTAAGGACACCCCGCGTCACCCCTGAGCGCCAGCAGGCGGGTGGACAGACGGACAGCGGCTGCGGGGTCACCTGGGGTGACAATGGGACAGTGGGGACATTGGGGACATGGACAGACACAGGGACAGACGGACAGCGGCCGCGGGGTCACCTGGGGACAGTGGGGACATTGGGGACACAGGATTGTCCCTGTCCTTGTCACCCACCAACGCCGTGCGCCCCGGCCTTGGGGACACCCTGAGGACACTGGGGACATTGGGGACACTGTCCCTGTCCCTGTCCCTGTCCCTGTGACCCACCGATGCCGTGCGCCCCGGCCTTGGGGACATTGGGGACACTCTGGGGACACTGGGGATATTGAGGACAGGGGGTGGCCCTGTCCCTGTCCCTGTCCCTGTCCCCGTCACCCACCGACGCCGTGCGCCCCGGCCTTGGGGACACTCTGGGGACACCCTGGGGACATTTTGGACACTGGGGACATTGGGGACATTGGGGACAGGGGTGTCCCTGTGACCCACCGACGCCGTGCGCCCCAGCCTTGGGGACATTGAGGACAGGGGGTGGCCCTGTCCCTGTCACCCACCCACGCCGTGCGCCCCGGCCTTGGGGACACCCTGGGGACATTGCGGACACCCTGGGGACACAGGACTGTCCCTGTCCCCATCACCCATTGACGCCGTGCGCCCCAGCCTTGGGGACACTGGGGACATTGGGGACACCCTGGGGACACTGGGGGTGACCCTGTCCCTGTCCCTGTCCCTGTCCCCGTCACCCACCGACGCCGTGCGCCCGGGCCTTGGGGACACCCTGAGGACATTGGGGACACCCTGAGGACATTGGGGACATTGGGGACATGGTGTCCCCGTCACCCACCGACGCCGTGGGCCCCGGCCTTGGGGACACTGGGGACACCCTGAGGACTCTGGGGACACTGGGGACACTGGGGGTGTCCCTGTCACCCACCGACGCCGTGCGCCCCGGCCTTGGGGACACCCTGGGGACACTGGGGACACAGGGATGGCCCTGTCCCTGTCCCTGTCCCTGTCACCCACCGACGCCGTGCACCCCGGCCTTGGGGACATTGAGGACACCCTGGGGACATTGGGGACATTGGGGACAGGGTGTCACTGTCACCCACCGACGCCGTGCGCCCCGGCCTTGCAGGCGTAGTGCAGCAGGGTCATGTCCGTCAGCCCGTCCCGATCGTCCACGTGGCAGCCGCGCCGCAGGATCTGTCACCACAGTGTCACCGGGGTCACCAGGGTCACCTCGGTGTCACCGGGGTCACCCCAGGGTCACCTCAGTATGACCAGGGTCACCTCAGTGTCACCAAAGACACCTCAGTGTCACCTCAGGGTCACCTCAGTGTCACCAGGGTCACCTCAGTGTCACCGGGGTCACCTCAGTGTCACCTCAGGGTGACGAGGGTCACCTCAGTGTCACCAGGGTCACTTCAGTGTCACCAAAGACACCTCAGTGTCACCTCAGGGTCACCTCAGTGTCACCAGGGTCACCTCAGTGTCACCGGGGTCACCTCAGGGTCACCAGGGTCACTTCAGTGTGACCAGGGACACCTCAGGGTCACCAGGGTCACCAGGGACACCAGGGACACCTCAGTGTGACCAGGGTCACCTCAGAGCCACCAGTGTCACCTCAATGTCACCTCAGTGTGACCAGGGTCACCTCAATGTCACCTCAGTGTGACCAGGGTCACCAGGGACACCTCAGTGTCACCAGGGTTATCCCAGGGTCACTTCAGTGCCACCAGGGTCACCCCAGTGTCACCTCAGGGTCACCAGGGTCATCCCAGGGACACCAGGATCACCTCAGTGTCACCTCAGTGTCACCTCAGTGTGACCAGGGACACCTCAGGGTCACCTCAGGGTCACCCCAGGGTCACCAGGGTCACCCCAGGGTCACCTCAGTGTGACCTCAGTGTGACCTCAGTGTGATCAGGGACACCTTAGTGTCACCTCAATGTCACCAGGGGTCACCCCAGTGTCACCTCAGGGTCACCCTGGTGACACCCAGGATTCCCCAAACCCCTTCAGCACCCCTCAAACACCCCCAGCACCCCTCTAACCCCCCCAGGACCCCCCCAAACCCCTTCAGAACACCCCCAAACCCCTTCAGGACCCCCCAAACTCTCTCAGCCCCCCCAGGACTCCTCAAACCCTCCCCAGGACCCCCTCTAACCCCCTCAGCCCCCCCCCAGGACCCCCCAGAACCCCCCCAGGACTGCTCTAATCCCCCCAGGACCCCCCAAACTCTCTCAACACCCCCCCCAGGACCCCTCTAACCACCTCAGGACCCCCTCAAATCCCTCAGGACCCCCCTAAACCCTCTCAGGACACCCCCAGAACCCCCCCAAACCCCTTCAGCACCCCTCAAATTCCCCCAGGATCCCTTCAGGACCCTCCCAGGATCCCCCCAAGACCCCCCAGCCCCCTCAGAACCCCCCCAAACTCTCTCAGCACCCCCCAGGACACATCCAGGACCCCCCTAGGACTCCCCAAACCCCTTCAGGTCCCCCTCCAAGCCCCCCAGCCCCACCCCGGACCCCCCTCAGGACCCCTCAAACTCCCCCAGGACCCCCCCAAACCCCTTCGAGCCCCCCCCAGGACCCTCAAATCCCCCCCAAACCCCCTCTGGACCCCTCAAACCCCCCCAGAACCCCCCCAAACTCTCTCAGCATCCCCCCAGGACCCCCCAAACCCCCCCAGGACCCCCCAGGACCCGGTGCCCACCTCGTTGCCGATGACATCCACGCTGTGCTGCACCTGCGGCACCCACTGGCGCAGGATGGCGAAGAGCTGCGGCACCGTGGTGCGCGGGTCCAGCAGGATCTCCCGGCACGCCGCGTCGTTGGGGTCAAAGAAGGTGAAAGCTGGGGGGGGGGACACGGGGGGACACGGGGGGGACACGGGGGGACACGGGGGGGACACCCCAGAAATGCTCAGCCCAGGATCAGCCAGCACAGAAACCCCCAGACCCACCCCGGGCATTTTTGGGGGGTCCCAAACGGGATTTTGTGACCTTGGGGGATCCCTGTGTCACTTAGGGGGGTCTCTGTGTCACCTGGAGGGGTCTTTGTCACCTGGAGGGGTCTTTGTCACCTGGGGGAGGTCGTTGTCACCTGGGGGTCACACCCCAGAAATGCTCAGCCCGGGATCAGGCAGCACAGAAACCCCCAGACCCATCCTGGGCATTTTTGGGGGGTCCCCACAAGGGTTTTGTGTCCTGGGGAGGGGTCTCTGTGTCCTGAGGGGGTCTGTGTCACCTAGAGAGGGTCTCTGTCACCTGGGGGTGTCGTTGTCACCTGGGGGGGTCACACCCCAGAAATGCTCAGCCCGGGATCAGCCAGCACAGAAACCCCCAGACCCATCCTGGGCATTTTTGGGGGATCCCCACAGGGGTTTTGTGTCCTGGGGAGGGGTCTCTGTGTCACCTAGAGGGGGTCTCTGTCACTTGGGGGAGGGTCCCTGCCACCTGGGGGGGTCGTTGTCACCTGGGGGGGGTCACACCTCAAAAATGCTCAGCCCAGGATCAGGCAGCACAGAAACCCCCAGACCCATCCTGAGCATTTTTGGAGGGTCCCCACTTGGGTTTTGTGTCCTGGGGAGGGGTCTCTGTGTTCTGAGGGGGGTCTCTGTCATTTGGGGGGTGGTCTCTGTCACCTGGAGGGTCCCTGTCACCTGGGGGGGTCACACCCCAGAAATGCTCAGCCTGGGATCAGCCAGCACAGAAACCCCCAGACTCATCCTGGGCATTTTTGGGGGGTCCCCACAGGGGTTTTGTGTCCTGGGGAGGGGTCTGTGTGTCACCTAGGGAGGGTCCCTGCCACCTGAGGGTGTCATTGTCACTTGGGGGAGGGTCCCTGTGTCACCTGGGGGGTCACACCCCAGAAATGCTCAGCCTGGGATCAGCCAGCACAGAAACCCCCAGACCCACCCCGGGCATTTTTGGGGGGTCCCCACGGGGGTTTTGTGTCCTGGGGAGGGGTCTGTGTGTCACCTAGGGAGGGTCTCTGTCACCTGGGGGTGTCATTGTCACCTGGGGGGTGTCGTTGTCACCTGGGGGGTCACACCCCAGAAATGCTCAGCCCGGGATCAGCCAGCACAGAAACCCCCAGACCCATCCTGGGCATTTTTGGGGGGTCCCCAGTGGGGATTTGTGTCCTGGGGAGGGGTCTCTGTGTCCTGAGTGGGTCCCATTTTGGGGAGGGGTCCCATTTTGGGGAGAAGTCCCATTTTGGGGAGGGGTCCCAATTTGGGGAGGGGTCTCACCGTAGTCCTTGGGCAGGGGGGCGGGGGCTGCAGGATGAACCAGGGGCTGGGGGAGGGTCCCGTTTATTTTGGGGAGGGGTCTCACCGTAGTCCTTGGGCAGGGGGGCGGGGGCTGCAGGATGAACCAGGGGCTGGGGGAGGGTCCCGTTTATTTTGGGGAGGGGTCTCACCGTAGTCCTTGGGCAGGGGGGCGGGGGCTGCAGGATGAACCATCGGCTTCTTGCGCCGCTCCACCACCGGGCTGGGCGGGTCTGGGGGCGGCGTCCCCCCCGCAGGGGGGTCCCCCCCGCGCTCCTTGGTCATGGCGAGGCCTGGGGGGGGGGGACAGGGGGGGTCTGGGGGCGTTGGAGACCCCTCCTCAGTCTGAGGGGGTGAGGGGGTGGGGGAATGGGGAGGGGGAAATGGGATTGGGGAGGGGGCGACACTGGGGACAGGGATTGGGGAGGGGACGACACCGGGATGGGGGATGGGGAAATGGGGAGGGGGCGACACTGGGATGGGGAGGGGGAATGGGGAGGGGGCGACACTGGGACGGGGAGGGGGCGATTCTGGGATGGGGACAGGGAATGGGGAGGGGGCGACACTGGGGACAGGGATTGGGGAGGGGGCGACTCTGGGGACAGGGATTGGGGAGGGGGCGACACTGGGGACAGGGATTGGGGAGGGGGCGACACTGGGATGGGGGACAGCGATTGGGGAGGGGGCGACACTGGGGACAGGGATTGGGGAGGGGGTGGCACTGGGATGGGGACAGGGAATGGGGAGGGGGCGACACCGGAATGGGGAGGGGGAATGGGGAGGGGGCGACTCTGGGGACAGGGAATGGGGAGGGGGCGACACCGGGATGGGGGATGGGGAAATGGGGAGGGGGTGACACTGGGATGGGGGACAGGGACTGGGGAGGGGGCGACACTGGGGAAAGGGATTGGGGAAGGGGACACTGGGATGGGGAGGGGGAACAGGGATGTGTCCCGGGAATGGGGAGGGGTCCCCGGGATGCGGAGGGGACAGGAATGGGGAGGGGGCCACAGGAATGGGGAGGGGGCTCCGGGATACCGGGGGAAATCGGGATACTGGGAGCGACTGGGATACTGGGAGGGACCGGGATGGGGATGAAGGGGGGGCCTGGCTGGGGGTCCCGGGGATGGGGAGGGGTCCCTGGGATGAGGAGGGGTCCCAGCAATGCGGATGTGCCCCAGAATTGGGGAGGGGTCCCCGGGATGCGATGGGGACACGAATGGGGAGGGGGCTCCGGGATACTGGGGGAAATCGGGATACCGGGACTGGGATACTGGGAGGGACTGGGATGGGGATGAAGGGGAGGCCTGGCACGGGGTCCCCGGGAATGGGGAGGGGTCCCAGCAATGTGGATGTACCCCAGAAATGGGGAGGGGTCCCCGGGATGCGATGGGGACAGGAATGGGGAGGGGGCTCCGGGATACTGGGGGAAATCGGGATACTGGGAGGGACTGGGATGGGGAGCACCGGGATGAAGGGGGAGACTGGCTGGGGGTCTCCGCGATGGTGAGGGGTCCCCGGCAATGAGGATGTACCCCAGAAATGGGGAGGGGTCCCCGGGATGCGATGGGAACAGGGATGGGGAGGGGGCTCCGGGATATTGGGGGAAATCGGGATACCGGGAGCGACTGGGATACTGGGAGGGACCGGGATGGGGATGGGGAGCACCGGGATGAAGGGGGGGCCTGGCAGGGGGTCCCCGGGATGGGGAGGGGTCCCCGGGATGGGGAGGGGTCCCGGTAATGCGGATGTACCCCAGAATTGGGGAGGGGTCCCCGGGAATGGGGATGTGCCCCAGAAATGGGGAGGGGTCCCCGGCAATGGGGAGGGGGCAGGGATGGGGAGGGGGCTCCGGGATACTGGGGGAAATCGGGATACCGGGACTGGGATACTGGGAGGGACCGGGATGGGGATGAAGGGGGGACCTGGCTGGGGGTCTCGGGGATGGGGAGGGGTCCCCGGGATGGGGAGGGGTCCCGGCAATGCGGATGTACCCCAGAATTGGGGAGGGGTCCCCGGGATGCGATGGGGACAGGAATGGGGAGGGGGCTCCGGGATGCAGGAGAGGATGGAGATGCTGGGAGGGACGGGGATGGGGATGAAGGGGGGGCCTGGCTGGGGGTCCCCGCGATGGGGAGGGGTCCCTGAAATGGGGAGGGGTCCCGGCAATGTGGATGTACCCCAGAATTGGGGAGGGGTCCCCAGGAATGTGGATGTACCCCAGAATTGGGGAGGGGGCTCCGGGATACAGGGGAGGATGGAGATGCTGGGAGGGACCGGGATGGGGATGGGGATGAAGGGGGGCCTGGTTGGGGGTCCCGGGATGGGGAGGGGTCCCTGAAATGGGGAGGGGTCCCGGCAATGTGGATGTGCCCCAGAACTGGGGAGGGGTCCCCGGGATGCGATGGGGACACGAATGGGGAGGGGGCTCCGGGATGCAGATGAGGATGGAGATGCTGGGAGGGACCGGGATGGGGATGAAGGGGGGGCCTGGGGAGGGGTCCCCGCGATGGGGAGGGGTCCCTGAAATGGGGAGGGGTCCCGGCAATGCGGATGTACCCCAGAATTGGGGAGGGGTCCCCGGGATGCCGCCCCCTCCCCCGCCGGGGCCGGGCCGGGCCCGAGGGATGCGCAGGGAGCGCGGCCGGGGATGGCGAGGCCGGGGCGGGGCTGAAGGACCGGGGGGACACCGGGAGCGACCCCCCCGCCCCCCCACGGGGTGAAACCGGTACCGACCCCCCCCCAAATTCCCAAATTCCGCCCCCTCCCCTCCCCTCCCCCCCCCGGTACCGGCGGGTCCGCGGCCGCGGGATGGGCCCGGCGCAGTGCGCGTGCGCGGAAAGCAGGGGGCGGGGCCTGGGCAGGGGAGGGGGTGGGGCTTGGGGCGGGGGGCGTGGCCAAGGGGGCTGGGGGGTGGGGGGCTATGGGGGATATAGGGGGATATAGGGGAGCTATAAAGGATATACGGGATATAGGGGGTATAAGGGGGATATAGGGGGATATGGGGGCTATAGGGGATATAGGGGGTATGGAGATAAGGAGGCTAAGGGGGATATAGGGGATATAAAGGATGTAGGAGCTATAGGGGATGTGGTCTATGAGAGTATGGGGAGTATGGAGGATATAGGGGATGGGGGGCTATAGGCGCTATAGGCGCTATAGGAACTATAGAGGATATAAGAGTTATAGGAACGATAGCAGGTATAGAGGCTACAGGACCTATAGGAGCTGTAGGGACTATAGGATCTATAGGAGCTATAGGGGCTATAGGGGCTATAGGGGCTATAGGGGCTGTAGGGGCTATAGGGGCTATAGGATCTATAGGAGCTATAGGGGCTATAGGGGCTATAGGGGCTATAGGAGCTATAGGAGCTATAGGGGCTATAGGGGCTATAGGGGCTATAGGGGCTATAGGGGCTATAGGATCTATAGGAGCTATAGGGGCTATAGGGGCTATGGGGGCTATAGGAGCTATAGGGGCTATAAGGGCTATAGGGGCTATAAGGGCTATAGGAGCTATAGGGGCTATAGGGGCTATAGGGGCTATAGGGGCTATAGGAGCTATAGGGGCTATAGGAGCTATAGGAGCTATAGGGGCTATAGGGGCTATAGGAGCTATAGGAGCTATAGGGGCTATAGGGGCTATAGGGGCTATAGGGGCTATAGGGGCTGTAGGAGCTATAGGGGCTATAGGGGCTATAGGAGCTATAGGGGCTATAGGAGCTATAGGGGCTATAGGAGCTATGGGGGCTATAGGGGCTATAGGGGCTATAGGGGCTATAGGGGCTTTGGGGGCTATGGGGGCTATAGGAGCTATAGGAGCTATAGGGGCTATAGGAGCTATAGGGGCTATAGGGGCTATAGGGGCTATAGGGGGTATAGGAGCTATAGGATCTATAGGAGCTATAAGGGCTATAGGGGCTATAGGGGCTATAGGAGCTATAGAGGCTATAGGGGCTATAGGGGCTATAGGGGCTATAGGAGCTATAGGGGCTGTAGGGGCTATAGGGGCTATGGGGGCTATGGGGGCTATAGGAGCTATAGGGGCTATAGGGGCTATAGGGGCTATAGGAGCTATAGGAGCTATAGGGGCTATAGGGGCTATAGGGGCTATAGGGGCTATAGGGGCTATAGGGGCTATAGGGGCTATAGGGGCTATAGGAGCTATAGGAGCTATAGGAGCTATAGGAGCTATAGGGGCTATAGGGGCTATAGGGGCTATAGGGGCTATAGGAGCTATAGGGGCTATAGGAGCTATAGGAGCTATAGGGGCTATAGGGGCTGTAGGGGCTATGGGGGCTATAGGGGCTATAGGAGCTATAGGGGCTATAGGAGCTATAGGAGCTATAGGAGCTATAGGGGCTATAGGAGCTATAGGGGCTATAGGGGCTATAGGAGCTATAGGGGCTATAGGGGCTATAGGGGCTATAGGGGCTATAGGAGCTATAGGGGCTATAGGGGCTATAGGGGCTATAGGGGCTATAGGGGCTATAGGGGCTGTAGGAGCTATAGGGGCTATAGGGGCTATAGGGGCTATAGGGGCTATAGGGGCTATAGGGGTTATAGGGGCTATAGGAGCTATAGGAGCTATAGGAGCTATAGGGGCTATAGGGGCTATAGGGGCTATAGGGGCTATAGGGGCTATAGGGGCTATAGGGGTTATAGGGGCTATAGGAGCTATAGGAGCTATAGGAGCTATAGGAGCTATAGGGGCTATAGGAGCTATAGGGGCTATAGGGGCTATAGGGGCTATAGGAGCTATAGGGGCTATAGGGGCTATAGGGGCTATAGGGGCTATAGGAGCTATAGGGGCTATAGGGGCTATAGGGGCTATAGGGGCTATAGGGGCTATAGGGGCTGTAGGAGCTATAGGGGCTATAGGGGCTATAGGGGCTATAGGGGCTATAGGGGCTATAGGGGCTATAGGGGCTATAGGGGTTATAGGGGCTATAGGAGCTATAGGAGCTATAGGGGCTATAGGAGCTATAGGAGCTATAGGGGCTAAAGGAGCTATAGGGGCTATAGGGGCTGTAGGGGCTATAGGGGCTATAGGGGCTATAGGGGCTATAGGGGCTATAGGGGCTATAGGGGCTATAGGGGCTATAGGAGCTATAGGAGCTATAGGAGCTATAGGGGCTATAGGGGCTATAGGGGCTATAGGAGCTATAGGGGCTATAGGGGCTATAGGAGCTATAGGAGCTATAGGAGCTATAGGGGCTATAGGGGCTGTAGGGGCTATAGGGGCTATAGGGGCTATAGGAGCTATAGGAGCTATAGGGGCTATAGGGGCTATAGGGGCTATAGGGGCTATAGGAGCTATAGGGGCTATAGGGGCTATGGGGGCTATAGGGGCTATAGGGGCTATGGGGGCTATAGGGGCTATAGGGGCTATAGGGGCTATAAGGGCTATAGGAGCTATAGGGGCTATAGGGGCTATAGGGGCTAAAGGGGCTATAGGAGCTATAGGAGCTATAGGGGCTATAGGAGCTATAGGGGCTATAGGAGCTATAGGGGCTATAGGGGCTATAGGGGCTATAGGGGCTATAGGAGCTATAGGAACTATAGAGGATATAAGAGTTATAGGAACGATAGCAGGTATAGAGGCCATAGGACCTATAGGAGCTGTAGGGACTATAGGATCTATAGCAGCTGTAGGGGCTATAGGAGCTATAGGGGCTATAGGGGCTATAGGGGCTATAGGGGCTATAGGGGCTATAGGGGCTGTAGGGGCTATAGGGGCTATAGGGGCTATAGGGGCTATAGGGGCTATAGGGGCTAAAGGAGCTATAGGGGCTATAGGGGCTATAGGGGCTATAGGAGCTATAGGAGCTATAGGGGCTATGGGGGCTATGGGGGCTATAGGGGCTATAGGAGCTATAGGGGCTATAGGGGCTATGGGGGCTATGGGGGCTATAGGGGCTATAGGAGCTATAGGGGCTATAGGAGCTATAGGGGCTATAGGAACTATAGGGGCTATAGGGGCTATAGGGGCTATAGGAGCTATAGGGGCTATAGGGGCTATAGGAGCTATAGGGGCTATAGGAGCTATAGGGGCTATAGGGGCTATAGGGGCTATAGGAGCTATAGGAGCTATAGGGGCTATAGGAGCTATAGGGGCTATAGGAGCTATAGCGGCTATAGGGGCTATAGGGGCTATAGGGGTTATAGGGGCTATAGGAGCTATAGGAGCTATAGGGGCTATAGGAGCTATAGGAGCTATAGGGGCTATAGCGGCTATAGGGGCTATAGGAGCTATAGGGGCTATAGGAGCTATAGGGGCTATAAGGGCTATAGGGGCTATAAGGGCTATAGGAGCTATAGGGGCTATAGGGGCTATAGGGGCTATAGGGGCTATAGGAGCTATAGGGGCTATAGGAGCTATAGGAGCTATAGGGGCTATAGGGGCTATAGGAGCTATAGGAGCTATAGGGGCTATAGGGGCTATAGGGGCTATAGGAGCTATAGGGGCTATAGGGGCTATAGGAGCTATAGGGGCTATAGGAGCTATAGGGGCTATAGGAGCTATGGGGGCTATAGGGGCTATAGGGGCTATAGGGGCTATAGGGGCTTTGGGGGCTATGGGGGCTATAGGAGCTATAGGAGCTATAGGGGCTATAGGGGCTATAGGGGCTATAGGGGCTATAGGGGCTTTGGGGGCTATAGGGGCTATAGGGGCTATAGGAGCTATAGGGGCTATAGGGGCTATAGGGGCTATAGGGGCTATAGGGGCTATAGGAGCTATAGAGGCTATAGGGGCTATAGGGGCTATAGGGGCTATAGGAGCTATAGGGGCTGTAGGGGCTATAGGGGCTATGGGGGCTATGGGGGCTATGGGGGCTATAGGAGCTATAGGAGCTATAGGGGCTATAGGAGCTATAGGGGCTATAGGGGCTATAGGGGCTATAGGGGCTATAGGGGCTATAGGGGCTATAGGAGCTATAGGAGCTATAGGAGCTATAGGGGCTATAGGGGCTATAGGGGCTATAGGAGCTATAGGGGCTATAGGGGCTATAGGGGCTATAGGGGCTATAGGGGCTGTAGGAGCTATAGGAGCTATAGGGGCTATAGGGGCTATAGGGGCTATAGGGGCTATAGGAGCTATAGGGGCTATAGGAGCTATAGGAGCTATAGGGGCTATAGGGGCTGTAGGGGCTATGGGGGCTATAGGGGCTATAGGAGCTATAGGGGCTATAGGGGCTACAGGAGCTATAGGGGCTATAGGGGCTGTAGGGACTGCCCAAAGAGATTTTGGATCCTTTCAAGAGGGTTTGGATCCCTCCAAGAAGATTTCAGATCATTCTGAGGGGATTTTCGATCTTCTCAAGAGGATTTAGGATCTTTTCAAGGGAATTTTGGATCATTCCAAGGGGATTTCGGATCCGTTCACGGGGATTTTGGATCCTTTCAAGAGGGTTTGGATCATTTCAAGTGGATTTCAGACCTCCACGAGGGGATTTCGGATCCTTTCCAGGATATTTTGGATATTTTCACAGGGTTTGGATCCCTCCAAGAAGATTTCAGATAATTTCAAGGGGATTTAGGATCCTTTCTAGGATATTTTGGATCCCTTCAAGAGAATTTGGGACTGCTCAAAGGGATTTTGGATCTTTTCCAGAGGGTTTGGATCCCTCCAAGAAGGTTTTGGATCCTTTCAAGGATATTTTGGATCCCTTCAAGGGAATTTGGATCCTTTCAAAGGGATTTTGGATCCTTTCAAGGGGATTTTCGATCCCTTCAAGAGAATTTGGGACTGCCCAAAGAGATTTTGGATCCTTGCAAGAGGATTTTGGATCCTTTCAAGAGGGTTCGGATCATTTCAAGGGGATTTCAGACCTCCCCGAGGGGATTTTGGATCCTTTCAAATGGATTTTGAATCTTTTCAGGAGGGTTTTGGATCCTTTCAAGGGGGTTCAGACCCATCCAAGGAGATTCTGGATCCTTTCAAATGGGTTTTGGATCCTTTCAAGAGGGTTTTGAATCCTTTCAAGAGGGTTTTTTATTCTTTCAAGGGGATTTGGAACCCTCCAAGGGGATTTTGGATCCTTTCAAAAGGATTTTGAATCCTTTCAGGAGGGTTTGGGATCCTTTCAAGAGGATTTTTAATCTTTTCAAGAAGGTTTTTTTATTTTTTCAAGGGGTTTTGGAACCCTCTGAGGGATTTCAGATCCTTTCAAGGGGATTCCAGATCCCTCCGAGAGGATTTTGGATCCTATAAAGGAGATTTTGGATCATTTCAAGAGGATTTTGAATCCTTTCAAGAGGATTTTGAATCCTTCCAAGAGGGTTTTTTATTCTTTCAAGGGGGTTTGGAACCCTCCAAGGGGATTTTGGATCCTTTCAAGGGGATTCCAGATCTCTCCGAGGGGATTTTGGATCCTTTCAAGGGGGTTCAAACCCATCCAAGGAGATTCTGGATCCTTTCAAGGAGATTCTGGATCCTTTCAAGGAGATTCTGGATCCTTTCAAATGGGTTTTGGATCCTTTCAGGAGGGTTTTTTATTCTTTCAAGGGGATTTGGAACCCTCCAAGGGGATTCTGGATCCTTTCAAGGGGATTCCAGAACTCTCTGAGAGAATTTTGAATCCTCTAAAGGAGATTTTGGATCATTTCAGGGGTTTTTTTATCCTTTCAAGGGGGTTTGGAACCCTCCAAGGGGTTTTTGGATCCTTTCAAGAGGATTTTGAATCTTTTCAGGAGGGTTTTGCATTCTTTCAAGGGGATTTGGAACCCTCCGAGGGGATTTTGGATCCTTTCAAGAGGTTTTTTATTCTTTCAACGGGATTTGGACCACTCCAAGGGGATTTTGGATCCTTTCAAGGGGATTCTGGATCTCTCCGAGGGGATTTTGGATCCTATAAAGGAGATTTTGGATCATTTCAGGGATTTTTTTTAACCTTTCAAGGGGATTTGGACCCCTCCAAGGGGTTTTTGGATCGTTTCAAGAGGTTTTTTTTTTCTTTCAAGGGGGTTTGGAACCCTCCAAGGGGATTTCGGATCCTTTCAAGGGGATTCCAGAACCCTCTGAGAGAATTTTGAATCCTCTAAAGGAGATTTTGGATCATTTCAGGGGTTTTTTTATCCTTTCAAGGGGGTTTGGAATCCTCCAAGGGGATTTTGGATCCTTTCAAGGGGATTTTGAATCCTTTCAGGAGGGTTTGGGATCCTTTCAAGGGGATTTGGAACCCTCTGAGGGATTTTTTGGATCCTTCCAAGGGGATTTCGGATCCTTTCAAGAGGATTTTGAATCTTTTCAGGAGGGTTTTGCATTCTTTCAAGGGGATTTGGAACCCTCCGAGGGGATTTTGGATCCTTTCAAGAGGTTTTTTATTCTTTCAACGGGATTTGGACCACTCCAAGGGGATTGTGGATCCTTTCAAGGGGATTCTGGATCTCTCCGAGGGGATTTTGGATCCTTTTAAGGGGATTTTGGATCATTTCAGGGGGGTTTTGGATCCTTTCAGGGGGGTTTGGACACATCCAAGGCGCTTTTTGAACTTTCCCAGGGGATTTTGGGTCCATCCTAAGGGATTTTGGGTCCTTCCAAGGGACCTTCAGCCCCTTCTGAGGAGGATTTGTATCTCTCCAAGGGGATTCAAACTCTTCCGAAAGGGTTTCAGGTCCCTCCGAGGAGATTTTGGGTCTTTCCGAGGTGATTTTGGGTCATTCCGAGGGGATTTTGGGTCGTTCCGAGGGAATTTTGGGTCATTCCGAGGGGATTTTGGGTCATTCCGAGGGATTTTAGGACATTCCGAGGGAACTTTGGGTCATTCCAAAGGGATTTTGGGTCATTCCGAGGGAACTTTGGGTCATTTCGAGGGGATTTTAGGTCATTCCGAGGGGTTCTGGGTCATTTCGAGGGAATTTTTGGTCATTCCGAGGGGATTTTGGGTCATTCCGAGACGTTTCGGTCCCGTCCGACATTCGCGGCCGGGGGCGTGATCAGTGGAAGCGCTCCGCGCTCCTATTGGCTGAGAGCGTGACTGACGGGGACGCTCCGCGCTCCTATTGGCTGAGGGCGTGACTGACGGGGACGCTCCGCGCTCCTATTGGCTGAGAGCGTGACTGACGGGGACGCTCCGCGCTCCTATTGGCTGAGCGGCGTTGATTGGCAGGACGGGCCGGGATCTCGCTCCGCCACTGGAACTGGTCCCAGTGCCAAACTGGGAGGGGCTCAGACTGGTCCAGGCCCCCCAAACACCCCCCAGAGTCCCCCCAAAAACCCAGAGCCCCCCAAGAGTTGTAGAAACTTCTGGAGGTTTTGGGGGAGGGTCCAGGGTGGGACTGGAGGATCTGAATTGAGGTGGGGGGGGAGGTCCCAGGGAGATTTTGGGGGTCCCTGGGGTTGGGTTTGGGGTTGTTTTTGGAAATTTTGGGGTCCCCAGAGGTGAATTTGGGGTCCCTAAAGAAAGTTTGGGGGTCCCTTGGGTTGGGTTTTGGGGTTGTTTTTGGAAATTTTGGGGTCCTCAGAGGTGAATTTGGGGTGCCCAGGGAGATTTTGGGGTTCCCTGAGTTGTTTTCGGGATTGGTTTTGGAAATTTTGGGATTCCAAAGGTCAATTTGGGGTCCCCAAGGAGATTTTAGGGGTCCCTGGGTTGTTTTTGGGGTTGTTTTTGGAAATTTTGGGGTCCCCAGAGGTGAATTTGGGGTCCCCAGGGAAATTTTGGAAGTTCCTGGAATGAATTTGGGGTCCCCAGAGAGGTTTTAGGGGTCCCTGGGGTTGGTTTTAGGGTCCCCATGGAAAATCTGGGAGTTCCTGGGGTGAATTTGGGGTCCCCAGAGAAGTTTTGGGGGTTCCCTGAGTTGTTTTTGGGGTTGTTTTTGGAAATTTTGGGGGTCCCCAGAGACGAATTTGGGGTCCCCATGGAAATTTTGGGGGTCCCTGGAGTTGTTTTTGGGGTTGGTTTTGGAAATTTTGGGATTCCAGAGATGAGTTGGGGGTCCCCAGGGAGGTTTTGGGGGTCCCCGGGGCTGGGTTTTGGGGTCCCCGGGTTGTTTTTGGGATTGTTTTTGGAAATGTTGGGGTCCCCAGAGGTGAATTTGGGGCGCCCTGGATTGGTATTGGGGTCCCCATGGAAATTTTGGGGGTCCCTGAGTTGTTTTTGGGGTTGTTTTTGGAAATTTTGGGATTCCAGAGGTGAATTTGGGGTCCCTATGGAAATTTTGGGGTCCCTGGGCTGAATTTGGGGTCCCCAGGGAGATTTTGGGGTTCCCTGGGTTGTTTTCGGGATTAGTTTTGGAAATTTTGGGGTTCCAGAGGTGAATTTGGGGTCCCCAGAGAAGTTTTGGGGGTCCCCGAGTTGTTTTTGGGGTTGTTTTTGGAAATTTTGGGGTCCCCAGAGGTGAATTTGGGGTCCCCAGAGAAGTTTTAGGGGTCCCTGGGTTGTTTTTGGGGTTGTTTTTGGAAATTTTAGGGTCCCCAAGGAAAGTTTGGGGGTCCCTGGGTTGTTTTTGGGGTCCCCAGAGAAGTTTTAGGGATCCCTGGGGTTGTTTTTGGGGTTGTTTTTGGAAATTTTTGGGATTCCAGAGGTGAATTTGGGGTCCCTATGGAAATTTTTGGGATTCCAGAGGTGAATTTGGGGTCCTCATGGAAATTTTGGGGTCCCTCGGGTGAGTTTGGGGTCCTCAGGGAGATTTTAGGGTTCCCTGAGTTGTTTTTGGGGTTGTTTTTGGAAATTTTGGGGTCCCCAGAGACGAATTTGGGGTCCCCAAGGAAAGTTTGGGGGTCCCTGGGCTGAATTTGGAGTCCCCAGGGAGATTTTAGGGTTCCCCGAGTTGTTTTTGGGGTTGTTTTTGGAAATTTTGGAGTTCCAGAGGTGAATTTGGGGTCCCCAGGGAGATTTTAGGGTTCCCTGGGGTTGTTTTTGGGGTTGGTTTTGGAAATTTTGGGGTCCCCAGGGAGATTTTGGGGTCCCCATGGAGATTTTGGGGTTCCCTGAGTTGTTTTCGGGATTGGTTTTGGAAATTTTGGGATTCCAGAGGTCGATTTGGGGTCCCCAGGGAGATTTTAGGGTTCCCTGAGTTGGTTTTGGGGTTGTTTTTGGAAATTTTGGGGGTCCCTAGGGTGAGTTTGGGGTCCCCAGAGAAGTTTTAGGGTTCCCTGAGTTGTTTTTGGGGTTGTTTTTGGGAAATTTTGGGATTCCAGAGCTGAATTTGGGGTCCCTATGGAAATTTTGGGGTCCCCAGAGGTGAATTTGGGGTCCCCAGGGAGATTTTGGGGGTCCCTGGGCTGAATTTGGAGTCCCCAGGGAGATTTTGGGGTTTCCTGAGTTGTTTTTGGGGTTGTTTTTGGAAATTTTGGGGTTCCAGAGGTGAATTTGGGGTCCCCAAAGAAGTTTTGGAGGTCCCCGAGTTGTTTTTGGGGTTGTTTTTTGGTAATTTTGGGATTCCAGAGCTGAATTTGGGGGTCCCCAGAGAAGTTTTAGGGATCCCTGGGGTTGTTTTTGGGGTTGTTTTTGGAAATTTTGGGGTCCCCAGAGATGAATTTGGGGTCCCCAGAGAAGTTTTAGGGTTTCCTGAGTTGTTTTTGGGGTTGTTTCTGGAAATTTTGGGATTCCAGAGCTGAATTTGGGGTCCCCATGGAAATTTTGGGGGTCCCTGGAGTTGTTTTTGGGGTTGTTTTTGGAAATTTTGGGATTCCAGAGGTGAATTTGGGGTCCCCAGGGAGATTTTGGGGTCCCCAGAGGTGAATTTGGGGGTCCCCAAGGAAAGTTTGGGGGTCCCTGGGTTGTTTTTGGGGTCCCCAGGGAGGTTTTAGGGATCCCTGGGGTTGTTTTTGGGGCTGTTTTTGGAAATTTTTGAGTCCCCAGAGACGAATTTGGGGTCCCCAAAGAAGTTTTGGGGGTCCCCGAGTTGTTTTTGGGGTTATTTTTTGGGAAATTTTGGGATTCCAGAGGTGACTTTGGGGTTCCCAGGGAGATTTTAGGGGTCCCTGAGTTGTTTTTGGGGTTGTTTTTTGGAAATTTTGGGGTTCCAGAGGTGAATTTGGGGTCCCCATGGAAATTTTGGGGGTCCCAGAGGTGAATTTGGGGTCCCCCGGGCGATTTTCGGGTTCCCTGAGTTGTTTTTGGGGTTGTTTTTGGAAATTTTGGGATTCCAGAGGTGAATTTGGGGTCCCCAGAGAAGTTTTAGGGGTCCCTGAGTTGTTTTTGGGGTTATTTTTTGGGAAATTTTGGGATTCCAGAGCTGAATTTGGGGTCTCCATGGCAACCAACCCCCGGCCCCACAGCGCCCCCCAGCGGGCGGCACCGGACCTGCTAATGAGCTTTTAATTAACTTTTATTGAACGTGATTAATTAATTAATTAATTACAGAGATGGTAAAACCGCACGGCGGGTGGGGGGAGGGGCGGGGGGGGAGGGAGGTGAAGGGGGGGGAGGGGCGGCACCAGACCCTCCCCTCCCCCCCCTTCCTCCTCCCCTTCCTCCTCCTCCTCCTCGCACCTATTGCTCGTTTATTTTGGGGGGTGGGGGAGGGGGAGGAGAGACCCCCCCCCCAAAATTCCAACACCTCCCCCCCCCCCTCCCCCTCCCCCAACCCCGGGAGGTGCCGCCCCAGTCCCAGCCCCAAACTGGGAGCACTGGGGAGGGGGGAGGGGAATAAATACAATCTTCCAATATATTAAAACCCCCGTGGGGGGTGCTGAGGGTGGGGGGCGGGTGGGGGGGGTGGGGAGGGGTCCTGGGGGGGGGGGGGATTTTTTTTATTTTATTTTTTATTTTGGGGAGGGGTCACATCATGCCCAGCTGCAGGAGGGTGTTCGCGTACATCATGGGCTTGACGTTGGGGTGAGGCTGGGGGGGGAAATTTGGGGGGGTCAGGGGGGGTTTGGGGGGGGTCTCCCCCACCCCAAATTTCCAGAGTGGGGGTCTCCTCACCTCCCCCCCAACCCAAATTGGAAACCTGGACACGGCCCCTGAGACCCCCCACCCAAAATTCCTGAGGTTGCAGCAATAAAGATGAGGGAGGAAAGAGATTTCACCCCCAAAATAACCCCTGGGACCACCCCCCCAAAAAAGGGTGAGACCCCCTAAAATCCCCCCAAAAATCTCCCCAAATTACCCCTAGGACCCCTAAAATCCCCCCTAAATAACCCCTGGGACCACCCCCCAAAAAAGGGTGAGACCCCAAAAATCCCCCCCAAACAATCCCTGGGACCACCCCCCAAAAATCCCCCCTAAAATCCCCCCAAAAGGGTGAGACCCCAAAAATCCCCCCCTAAATAACCCCTAGGACCCCCAATAAAGGATGAGACCCCAAAAGTTTTCCCCAAATTACCCCTGGGACCACCCCCTAAAAAAGGATGAGACCCCAAAAGTTTTCCCCAAATTACCCCTGGGACCCCTAAAATCCCCCCTAAAATACCCCTGGGACCACCCCCCAAAAAGGGTGAGACCCCAAAAATCCCCTCTAAATAATCCCTGGGACCACCTCCCAAAAAAGGATGAGACCCCAAAAATCCCCCCAAAAATCCCTCTCGACCACCCCCCATAAATTCGAGCCCCCCCCCCCATATTTTTGGGGGTCCCTGGGTCAGATTTTGGGGGTCCCCAGCCCCATTTTGGGGTCCCTGGGTTGGATTTTGGGGTCCCCAGCCCCATTTTGGGGTCCCTGGGTTGGATTTTGGGGGTCCCCAGTCAGATTTTGGGGTCCCCAATCCGATTTTGGGGCCCTGGGTTGGATTTTGGGGTCCCCAGCCCCATTTTGGGGTCCCCAGCCCCATTTTTGGGGTCCCCAATAAGATTTTGGGGGTCCCCAGCCCCATTTTGAGGGTCCCCAGCCCCATTTTGGGGTCCCCAGCCCCATTTTGGTGTCCCCAGCCCCATTTGGGTGTCCCCAGCCTCATTTTTGGGTCCCCAGTCCCATTTTTGGTGTCCCCAGCCCCATTTTGGGGTCCCCAGCCCCATTTCGGGGGTCCCCCAGCCCCATTTTTGGGGTCCCCAGCCCCATTTGGTGTCCCCCAGCCCCATTTTTGGGGTCCCCAGCCCCATTTGGTGTCCCCCAGCCCCATTTTGGGTGTCCCCAGCCCCATTTTTGGGGTCCCCAGCCCCATTTTGGGGTCCCTGGGTTGGATTTTGGGGTCCCCAGCCCCATTTTTGGTGTCCCCCAGCCCCATTTCGGGGGTCCCCAGCCCCATTTGGGGGTCCCAGCCCCCAGACTCACCACTGCTGTGAACTGGTGGAAGTCGGGGCGGAGGTCGCTGCCCCGCAGGTGAATGTACGAGCCCTTGTTGCCCATCTGGTCACTGCAGGGACATTTGGGGACAGTTGGGGACACTTGGGGACATCAGAGCACGGTGCCCATGGAGCACCAAGGCTGGGGACCACCAGGGATGGGACATTTGGGGACATTTGGGGACATTTGGGGACATCAGAGCACGGTGCCCATGGAGCACTAAGGCTGGGGGACCACCAGGGATGGGACATTTGGGGACACTTGGCAACATTTGGGGACACTTGGAGACACTTGGGGACACTTGGGGACACCACACCATGGCCCCCGTGGGCTACCAAGGCTGGGGATCACCAGGGATGGGACATTTGGGGACACTTGGGGACATTTGGGGACACTTGGGGACACCAGAGCATGGCCACCGTGGGCCACCAAGGACATTTGGGGACATTTGGGGACACTTGGGGACACCACACCATGGCCCCTGTGGGCTACCAAGGCTGGGGATCATCAGGGATGGGACATTTGGGGACATCTGGGGACACTTGGGGACACCACAGCATGGTCCCTGTGAACTACCAAGGCTGGGGGATCACCAGGGATGGGACACTTGGGGACATTTGGGGACATCAGAGCATGGCCCTTGTGGGCCACTGAGGCTGGGGGACCATCAGGGATGGGACATTTGGGGACATTTGGGGACACTTGGGGACATTGGGGACACCACAGCGGCCATCGTGGCCACCATGGACACTGCCCCACGGCCACCTCAGTGTCCCCAGTGTCCCCCCAGTGTCCCCTCAGTGTCCCCAGTGTCCCCTCACTGTCCCCAGCAGTGTCCCCAGTGTCCCTAGTGTCCCCAGCAGTGTCCCCAGTGTCCCCTCAGTGTCCCCCAGTGTCCCCTCAGTGTCCCCCCAGTGTCCCCAGCAGTGTCCCCCCAGTATCCCCTCAGTGTCCCCAGTGTCCCCCCAGTGTCCCCTCAGTGTCCCCAGTGTCCCCAGCAGTGTCCCCAGTGTCCCCTCAGTGTCCCCCAGTGTCCCCAGTGTCCCCTCAGTGTCCCCAGTGTCCCCTCAGTGTGTCCCCAGTGTCCCCAGTGTCCCCTCACCAGTAGTTGGGCGCAGAGAAGACGGTGACACAGCGGCCATCGTGGCCACCACGGACACTGCCACACGGCCACCCCAGTGTCCCCAGCAGTGTCCCCAATGTCCCCCCAGTGTCCCCAGCAGTGTCCCCAGTGTCCCCCCAGTGTCCCCCAGTGTCCCCCCAGTGTCCCCCAGTGTCCCCAGTGTCCCCAGTGTCCCCAGCAGTGTCCCCCAGTGTCCCCAGTGTCCCATCCAATGTCACCCCAGTGTCCCCAGTGTCCCCAGTGTCCCATCCAATGTCCCCCCAGTGTCCCCAGCAGTGTCCCCCAGTACCCCCCCGTGTCCCCCAGTGTCCCCAGTGTCCCCAGTGTCCCCCCAGTCCCCCAGTGTCCCCAGTGTCCCTCAGTGTCCCCCAGTGTCCCCAAATGTCCCCCCAGTGTCCCCAGTGTCCCCCCAGTGTCCCCAGCAGTGTCCCCAGTGTCCCCTCAGTGTCCCCAGTGTGTCCCCAGTGTCCCCTCAGTGTCCCCAGCAGTGTCACTCACCAGTAGTTGGGCGCAGAGAAGACGGTGACACAGCGGCCATCGTGTGCCACCATGGACACTGCCCCACGGCCACCCCAGTGTCCCCAGCAGTGTCCCCAATGTCCCCAGCAGTGTCCCCAGTGTCCCCTCACCAGTAATTGGGCGCAGAGAAGACGGTGACACAGCGGCCATCGTGTGCCACCATGGACACTGCCCCACGGCCACCCCAGTGTCCCCAGTGTCCCCAGTGTCCCCTCAGTGTCCCCAATGTCCCCAGCAGTGTCCCCAGTGTCCCTCCAATGTCCCCTCACCAGTAGTTGGGCGCAGAGAAGACGGTGACACAGCGGCCATCGTGTGCCACCATGGACACTGCCCCACGGCCACCCCAGTGTCCCCAGTGTCCCCTCAGTGTCCCCAGTGTCCCCCCAGTGTCCCCAATGTCCCCAGCAGTGTCACTCACCAGTAGTTGGGCGCAGAGAAGACGGTGACACAGCGGCCATCGTGTGCCACCATGGACACTGCCCCACAGCCACCCCAGTGTCCCCAGTGTCCCCAGCAGTGTCCCCAGTGTCCCCCAATGTCCCCAGTGTCCTCCCCAGTGTCCCCAGCAGTGTCCCCTCAGTGTCCCCAGTGTCACTCACCAGTAGTTGGGCGCGGAGAACACGGTGACACAGCGGCCATCGTGTGCCACCATGGACACTGCCCCACGGCCACCCCAGTGTCCCCAGTGTCCCCAGTGTCCCCCCAGTGTCCCCTCAGTGTCCCCAGTGTCCTCAGCAGTGTCCCCAGTGTCCCCTCAGTGTCACTCACCAGTAGTTGGGCGCAGAGAAGACGGTGACACAGCGGCCATCGTGTGCCACCATGGACACTGCCCCACGGCCACCCCAGTGTCCCCAGTGTCCCCAGTGTCCCCAGTGTCCCCAGTGTCACTCACCAGTAGTTGGGCGCGGAGAAGACGGTGACACAGCGGCCATCGTGTGCCACCTCGTAGCCCTCGGCCTTGACCTCGTGGCTGCGGATGATCAGCTCCAGGCGGTTCCGCTCCAGGAAGCGCTTGGTGACATCGGGGCCGAACTGGCAGCTGACCCCGCGCTTGCTGACCGAGCGGCCGTTCTGGGGACATGGGGACATTGGGGACATTGGGGACATTGGGGGGATTGGGGACATTGGGGACATCGGGGCCAAACTGGCACCTGGGGACACCATGGGGGCACCCCCAGGACTTGGGGACAGGGGGGAGAATGTCACCAGAACTTGGGGACAGGGGAGGTGACACCCCCAAGGAGTTGGGGACAGGGGAGGGGACATCCCCAGGACCTTGGGGACAGGGAAGGTGACACTTGGGGACAGGGGAGGTGACACCCCCAGAATCTTGGGGACAGGGGAGGTGACACCCCCAAGGACTTGAGGACAGGAGAGGTGACACCCCCAGGACCTTGGGTCAGGGGAGGTGACATCCCCAGGACCTGGGGACAGGGGAGGTGACACTTGGGGACAGAGGAGGGGACACCCCAAGGACTTGAGGACAGGGGAGGTGACACCCCCAGGACCTTGGGGACAGGGGAGGTGACACCCCCAAGGACTTGAGGACAGGAGAGGTGACACCCCCAGAACCTTGGGGACAGGGGAGGTGACACCCCCAAGGACTTGAGGACAGGAGAGGTGACATCCCCAGGACCTTGGGGACACCATGGTGACACCCCCAGGACATGGGGACAGGGGAGGTGACATCCCCAGGACCTTGGGGACAGGGGAGGTGACATCCCCAGGACCTTGGGGACACCATGGTGACACCCCCAGGACCTTGGGGACATCCCGGGGGGTCACAGCTCACCTGGGGCTGGGGGTCAGACCAGAGCAGGTCACACATCGGCCCTGAGGGGACACAGGGGGGGTCACAGCTCTGTCCCCTGGCTGGGGACACCCTGGGGACACCTTGGGGACACCTTGGGGACACCTTGGGGACACGTCCCCGTCCCACCTGAGTCCGGGGGCTGCCGGTTGCGCTCGATCTTGCGGATGTCATCGAGGGTGACGCCGTCCTCGCTGAAGAGACCCCCGTGCATGATCTGGGGACACGGGGTGGGGACACGGGGACAGGGGGGACATGGGGGGGATGGCAGGGACAGCAGGGGACAGCAGGGACAGGAGGGGATGGCAGGGACAGGAGGGGATGGCAGGGACAGGAGGGGATGGCAGGGACAGGAGGGACATGGGGGGGATGGCAGGGACATGGGGACAGTGGGGACAGGAGGGGACGGCAGGGACAGGAGGGGACAGCAGGGACAGGAGGGGACAGCAGGGACAGGAGGGGATGGCAGGGACATGGAGGGGACAGCAGGGACAGCAGGGACAGAGGGGACAGCAGGGGATGGCAGGGACAGGAGGGGACAGCAGAGACAGCAGGGACAGGAGGGGATGGCAGAGACATGAGGGGACAGGGGGATGGCAGGGACAGCAGGACATGGGGACAGCAGGGACAGGGGGGGATGGCAGGGACAGGAGGGGACAGCGGGGACAGGAGGGGACAGCAGGGACATGGGGGACAGCGGGGACAGCAGGGACATGGGGGGGATGGCAGGGACAGTAGGGGACAGTAGGGACAGGAGGGGACAGCGGGGACAGGAGGGGATGGCAGGGACATGGGGGGATGACAGGGATTGGGGGGACAGCAGGGACAGGAGGGGACAGTGGGGACAGGAGGGGATGGCAGGGATGGGGGGACAGCAGGGACAGGAGGGGACAGCAGGGACAGGAGGGGATGGCAGGGACATGGGGGACAGGGGGGGACATGGGGGGGATGGCAGGGACAGGAGGGGACAGCAGGGACACGGGGGGGGATGGCAGGGACAGGAGGGGACAGGAGGGGACAGGAGGGGACAGCAGGGACAGGAGGGGACAGCAGGGACAGGGGGACAGTGAGGACAGGAGGGGACACGGGGACAGGAGGGACATGGGGGGGATAGCAGGGACAGGAGGGACATGGGAACAGCAGGGGACAGGAGGGGACAGCGGGGACAGGAGGGGACAGCAGGGACAGGAGGGGATGGCAGGGACAGGAGGGACAGGAGGGACAGGAGGGACAGGAGGGGATGGCAGGGACAGTGGGGACAGGAGGGGACAGCAGGGACAGGAGGGGATGGCAGGGACAGGAGGGGACAGTGGGGACATGGGGGGACAGCAGGGACAGGAGGGGACAGCGGGGACAGCAGGGACAGGAGGGGACAGGGGGGGACAGATAGTGAGCCACTTGGGCTGCCAAAAAGGGATCTATACAGGCCAATGGGCACTGCCAAATAGTGAGCCATCCGGATGCCAAATAGGGACCTATAGCAGCCAATAGGAGCTGCCAGATAATGAGCCACTGGGGCTGCCAAATAGAGAGCTATTCTAGCCAATGGGAGCTGCCAGATAGTGATCCCGGGTGGCAGTGTGCCCCCCGGTGTCCCCCCCGGTGTCCCCCCCGTGCCCCCCCGGTGTCCCCCCCCGTGTCCCCCCCGTGTCCCCCCGTGTCCCCTCACCAGCACTTTGCCGTTGATGCACTGGGCCAGGGGCAGCCACTCGAAGACCTCGCTGAAGAGCGCGAACATCTGCGCCGTGTACTTGGCCTTCACCTCGCCCTCGAAGCCGTAGATCTGGTTCATGTTGTCTGTCTCGTGGTTCCCTGCGGGGACACGGGGACACTGCCACCCCTGGGGACACTGCCACCCCTGGGGACAGTGTCTGGGGTCTGGGGACACTGCCTGGGGTCTGGGGACACTGCCACCCCTGGGGACAGTGTCTGGGGTCTGGGGACACTGCCTGGGGTCTGGGGACACTGCCACCCCTGGGGACACTGCCTGGGCCTGGGGACACTGCCACCCCTGGGGATACTGCCACCCCTGGGGACACTGTCTGGGGACACTGCCTGGGGTCTGGGGACACTGCCTGGGGTCTGGGGACACTGCCACCCCTGGGGACATTGCCTGGACCTGGGGACACTGCCACCCCTGGGGACACTGCCACCCCTGGGGATACTGTCCGGGGTCTGGGGACACTGCCACCCCTGGGGACACTGCCACCCCTGGGGACACTGTCTGGGCCTGGGGACACTGCCACCCCTGGGGACACTGCCACCCCTGGGGACACTGTCTGGGGTCTGGGGACACTGCCACCCCTGGGGACAGTGTCTGGGTCTGGGGACACTGTCTAGGGTCTGGGGACACTGTCTGGCGTCTGGGGACAGGGATGCCACCAACCCCAAGGGGACAGGGATGTCCCCAAATCCTCCAAGGGGACAGGGACGTCCCCAACCCCAAGGGACAGAGATGTCCCCAACCCCAAGGGACAGGGACGTCCCCAAACCCTCCAAGGGGACAGGGATGTCCCCAACCCCAGGGACAGGAATGCCACCAACTCCAAAGGACAGGGATGTCCCCAACCCCACAAGGGACAGGAATGTCCCCAACCCCAAGGGACAGGGATACCACCAACCCCAAGGGACAGGGATGTCACCAACCCCAGGGGACAGGGACGTCCCCAACCCCAAGGGACAGAGATGTCCCAAACCCCAAAGGCACAGGGATGTCCCCAAACCCTCCAAGGGGACAGGGACATCCCCAAACCCTCCAAGGGGACAGGAATGCCACCAACCCCAAGGGACAGAGATGTCCCCAAACCCAAAAGCGACAAAACTTCAAGACCTGCCAGAAAGTGAGCTATAGCGTACAACGGGGGCTGCCAGATAGTGATCCACAGGGGACAATGGGGGACAGGAGGTGACAGGAGGGGACAGGAGGTGACAGGAGGTGACAGGAGGTGACAGGAGGTGACAGCTGTGGGGACTGCAGGCCCTGCATTACCTCGGAGCAGGTGGAAATGGTCGGGGTAGAGCAGCTTGAAGCCAAAGAGCGTCAGGATGACCTCGACCGAGAAGGAGCCGCGGTCCACGAAGTCCCCGTTGAAAATCTGTCACCAGCTCAGGACAATGCCACCCCCAGGAGTGTCCCCAGCGTCCCCTCGGTGTCCCCCCCAGCCCAGCCCAGCCCAGGGTTGGATACATAAGGGTTGGCCTCGGAGGGGAGCCCGTTGAGCTCGAAGATGTTGAGCAGGTCGTAGAACTGGCCGTGGGTGTCCCCGCACACTGTCACCTTCTCTGTCTGCTCAGGGGACACGGGGGTGGCACCAGTGTCACCGTGCCACCACGGGGACACCCCCTCAGAGCCCCCAAAAAAGCAAAGGGGGCACTCACCTCCTTCAACGTGGTCTCCACCAGGGTGGGCAGCTTGGCCAGCACCTCCTTCACCTGCACCAGGATCTGCGGGGCGGGGACATTTGGGGACAGCACAGTTGGGGACAGCAGAGTTGGGGACAGTTGGGGACAGCCCTGGGGGGTTTGGGGGGTACCTGGTAGGCGCATTTTCTGTGGAGTTTCTTCTGGTCCTTGTACCACTGCATCAGCTCCTTCATGAAGGCCAGCGTCACCTTGCCGTCCTCCAGCTTGGGGCCGCTGTACTCGTCCTCGATGGCTTGGGGACACGGGGGACACGGGGGACAGTGGGGACAGACAGGACAGTGGGGACAGAGGGGACAGTGAGCGGATAGAGGGGACAGTGAGGGGACAGTGAGGGGACACAGAAGGGATAGAGGGGACACAGGGGACACAGGGGACACAGGGGACAGTGAGCGGATAGAGGGGACAGTGAGGGGACAGTGAGGAGACAGAGAAGGGATAGAGGGGACACAGGGGACACAGGGGACAGTGAGGACAGTGAGGACAGTGAGGAGACACAGGGGACAGAGGGGACAGTGAGGTGACACAGGGGACACAGGGGACAGTGGGGACAGTGAGGGGACAGTGAGGTGACACAGGGGACACAGGGGACAGTGGGGACAGTGGGGACGGAGAGGGGATAGAGGGGGGATAGAGAGGGGACAGGGAAGGGACAGGGAGGGGGACAGAGGGACAGAGGGGATAGAGGGGACAGAGGGGACAGAGGGGACAGTGGGGACAGTGAGGGGACAGAGGGGACAGAGGGGGGACAGGGAGAGACAGAGGGGACAGGGAGAGGACAGTGAGGGGACAGAGGGGACAGTGAGACCCCCGTGGGGACCCCCAGACATTCATGGGGACCCTAAAAACCTCCCAGGGACCCTCCTGGACCCCCGAGCCCTTCCCAGGGACCCCCAGGGACCCTTATGGGGACCCCAGCCCCTCCCAGGAACCCTTATGGGGACCCCAGCCCCTTCCAGGGACCCTTATGGGGACCCCAGACCCTTCCAGGGACCCCCCAGCCCCTCCCAGGGACCCTTATGGGGACCCCAGCCCCTCCCAGGGACCCTCATGGGGACCCCAGCCCCTCCCAGGGACCCCAGCCCCTTCCAGAGACCTTTATGGGGACCCCCAAAACCCTCCCAGAGACCCTCCTGAAGACCCCAGCCCCTCCCAGGGACCCCCAGCCCCTCCCAGGAACCCCCCAGCCCCTCCCAGAGACCCTTATGGAGACCCCAGCCCCTCTCAGGGACCCCAGCCCCTCCAGAAGACCCCCCCCAGCCCCTCCCAGGACCCCCCAGCCCCTTCTGAGGACCCCCAGGGATCCTTAGGGATCCCCAGCCCCTCCCAGGGACCCTCCAGCCCCTCCCAGGGACCCTCATGGGTACCCCAGATCCTCTCAGGGACCCCCCAGATCCTCCCAGGGACCCCCAGGGACCCTTATGGGGACCCCAGACCCTTCCAGGGACCCTTATGGGGATCTCAGCCCCTCCTAGGGACCCCCCTGGACCCCCCAGCCCCTCCCAGGACACCCCCACCCCCTCCCTTGGCCCTTGATCCTCCCCCAGGACCCCCGAGTGACCCCTGACCCCCCTCCCAGGGACCCCCAATGCCCTTGATCGTCCCCCAGGACCCCGAGTGACCCCTGACCCCCCTCCCAAGGCCCTTGATCCTCCCCCAGGACCCCCGAGTGACCCCTGACCCCCTCCCAGGGACCCCCAGGGCCCTTGATCCTCCCCCAGGACCCCCGAGTGACCCCTGACCCCCCTCCCAGGGACCCCCAAGGCCCTTGATCCTCCCCCAGGACCCCCGAGTGACCCCTGAGCCCCCTCCCCAAGGCCCCCCGGGTGGGTGGGGGTCTCACTCATGCTCTCGATGTCCAGCGAGTCGACCACGGAGCGCTTGTGCTCGTCGCTGGCGATGGCGCGCTCGAACGCCTTCTGCTTGACGATGCGGTGACACTCCTGGTACTTGAGCTTGGCGTCCTTGTCGTTGGGCCGCACCTTCACCACCTGGGGACACCGGGGGACAGGGTCAGGGGGTGTGGGGGGACAGCAGGGGACAGCGGGGGGACAGCTGGGGACACGGTCAGGGGGGGTGGGGACAGCGGGGGACAGCGGGGGACACGGTCAGGGGGTGTGGGGACAGCTGGGGACAGCGGGGGACAGCGGGGACACCGTCAGGGGGGTGGGGACATGGTCAGGGGGTGTGGGGACACGGTCAGGGGGTGTGGGGGACAGCGAGGGGACAGTGAGGGACACTGTCAGGGGGGCTGGGGACAGCGGGGGGACATGGTCAGGGGGGTGGGGACAGTGAGGGGACAGCGAGGGGACATGGCCATGGGGTGTGGGGACAGCGGGGGACACCTGGGGACACGGTCAGGGGAGTGGGGACAGCTGGGGACAGCAAGGGGACAGTGGGGGACACGGTCGGGGGTGTGGGGACACGGTCACAGGGCATGGGGACACGGTCAGGGGGTGTGGGGGACAGCAGGGGACAGTGGGGGGACATGGTCAGGGGGTGTGGGGACAGCAGGGGACAGTGGGGGGACATGGTCAGGGGGTGTGGGGACAGCAGGGGACAGTGGGGGGACATGGTCAGGGGGTGTGGGGACAGCAGGGGACAGTGGGGGGACATGGTCAGGGGGTGTGGGGACAGCAGGGGACAGTGGGGGGACACGGTCAGGGGGTGTGGGGACAGCAGGGGACAGTGGGGGGGACACGGTCAGGGGGTGTGGGGACAGCAGGGGACAGTGGGGGGACACGGTCAGGGGGTGTGGGGACAGCAGGGGACAGCGGGGGGACACGGTCAGGGGGTGTGGGGACAGCAGGGGACAGCAGGGGGACACGGTCAGAGGGGGTGGGGACAGCGGGGGACAGCGGGGGGACACTGTCAGGGCGGGTGGGGACACGGTTATGGGGTGTGGGGACAGCGGGGGACACCATCAGGGGGGGTGGGGACATGGTCAGGGGGAGTGGGGACAGCTGGGGACACGGTCAGGGGGGTGAAGGGACATGGTCAGGGGGTGTGGGGACAGTGGGGGACACAGTCAGGGGGGTGGGGACAGCAGGGGGCAGCAGGGGACACGGTCAGGGGGGTGGGGATACGGTCAGGGGGTGTGGGGACAGCTGGGGACAGTGAGGGGGACATGGTCACAGGGGGTGGGGACACGGTCAGGGGGAGTGGGGACACTGTCAGGGGGGTGGGGACAGCTGGGGGCAGTGGGGGGACATGGTCAGGGGGGTGGGGATACGGTCAGGGGGTGTGGGAACAGCTGGGGACAGCAAGGGGACAGTGGGGGACACGGTCGGGGGTGTGGGGACACGGTCACAGGGCATGGGGACACGGTCAGGGGGTGTGGGGACAGCAGGGGACAGCAGGGGGACACCGTCAGGGGGTGTGGGGACAGCGGGGGACAGCTGGGGACAGTGGGGGGACACGGTCAGGGGGTGTGGGGACAGCTGGGGACACTGTCACAGCGTATGGGGACAGCGGGGGACAGCAGGGGACAGTGGGGGACACCGTCAGGGAGTGAAGGGACACGGTCAGGGAATGTGGGGACAGTGGGGGAAAGTAAGGGGACAGCAGGGGACACGGTCAGGGGGGTGGGGACAATGGGGGACATGGTCAGGGGGTGTGGGGACATCGAGGGACACAGTCACAGGGCATGGGGACAGCTGGGGACACATCCACAGGAGAGACGGGGACATCAAAGGACACCTTCAGGGACCAGGGATGTCCCCAAGGCTTCCCTGACCCCAGAGTGGACACACTGACCCCATGGATGGACACACTGACCCCATGGATGGACACACTGACCCCATGGACACACTGACCCCATGGACACACTGACCCCATGGAGCACACACTGACCCCATGGATGGACACACTGACCCCATGGAGCACACACTGACCCCATGGATGGACACACTGACCCCATGGAGCACACACTGACCCCATGGATGGACACACTGACCCCATGGACACACTGACCCCATGGATGGACACACTGACCCCATGGATGGACACACTGACCCCATGGACACACTGACCCCATGGATGGACACACTGACCCCATGGAGCACTGACCCCATGGATGACACACTGACCCCATGGACACACTGACCCATGGAGCACACACTGACCCCATGGATGGACACACTGACCCCATGGAGCACACACTGACCCCATGGATGGACACACTGACCCCATGGACACACTGACCCCATGGAGCACACACTGACCCCATGGATGGACACACTGACCCCATGGACACACTGACCCCATGGAGCACACACTGACCCCATGGATGGACACACTGACCCATGGACACACTGACCCCATGGATGGACACACTGACCCCCATGGACACACTGACCCCATGGAGCACACACTGACCCCATGGATGGACACACTGACCCCATGGACACACTGACCCATGGATGGACACACTGACCCCATGGACACACTGACCCCATGGAGCACACACTGACCCCCATGGAGCACACACTGACCCCTATGGATGGACACACTGACCCCATGGATGACACACTGACCCCATGGACACACTGACCCCATGGAGCACACAACTGACCCCATGGATGGACACACTGACCCCATGGACACACTGACCCCATGGACACACACTGACCCCATGGACACACACTGACCCCATGGACACACTGACCCCATGGATGGACACACTGACCCCATGGACACACTGACCCCATGGAGCACACACTGACCCCATGGATGGACACACTGACCCCATGGATGGACACACTGACCCCATGGATGGACACACTGACCCCATGGAGCACACACTGACCCCATGGATGGACACACTGACCCCATGGATGGACACACTGACCCCATGGAGCACACACTGACCCCATGGAGCACACACTGACCCCATGGATGGACACACTGACCCCATGGAGCACACACTGACCCCATGGAGCACACACTGACCCCATGGATGGACACACTGACCCCATGGACACACTGACCCCATGGATGGACACACTGACCCCATGGACACACTGACCCCATGGAGCACACACTGACCCATGGAGCACACACTGACCCATGATGGACACACTGACCCCATGGACACACACTGACCCCATGGACACACACTGACCCCATGGACACACTGACCCCATGGATGGACACACTGACCCCATGGAGCACACTGACCCCATGGATGGACACACTGACCCATGGATGGACACACTGACCCCATGGAGCACACACTGACCCCATGGATGGACACACTGACCCCATGGACACACTGACCCCAGGGATGGACACACTGACCCCATGGACACACTGACCCCAGGGATGGACACACTGACCCCATGGATGGACACACACTGACCCCATGGACACACTGACCCCATGGATGGACACACTGACCCCATGGACACACTGACCCCATGGACACACTGACCCCAGGATGGACACACTGACCCCATGGACACACTGACCCCATGGAGCACACACTGACCCCATGGACACACTGACCCCATGGACACACTGACCCCATGGATGGACACACTGACCCCATGGAGCACACACTGACCCCATGGAGCACACACTGACCCCATGGATGGACACACTGACCCCATGGAGCACACACTGGACCCCATGGACACACTGACCCCATGGACACACTGACCCATGGATGGACACACTGACCCCCATGGACAACACTGACCCCATGGAGCACACACTGACCCCATGGACACACTGACCCCATGGATGGACACACTGACCCCATGGACACACTGACCCCATGGATGGACACACTGACCCCATGGACACACACTGACCCCATGGACACAATGACCCCATGGAGCACACACTGACCCCATGGAGCACACACTGACCCCATGGATGGACACACTGACCCCATGGACACACTGACCCCATAGAGCACACACTGACCCCATGGAGCACACACTGACCCCATGGACACACTGACCCCATGGACACACTGACCCCATGGATGGACACACTGACCCCATGGATGGACACAACTGACCCCATGGACACACTGACCCCATGGATCGACACACTGACCCCATGGGACACACTGACCCCATGGAGCACACACTGACCCCATGGATGGACACACTGACCCCATGGACACACTGACCCCATGGAGCACACACTGACCCGATGGATGGACACACTGACCCCATGGACAACACTGACCCCATGGACACACACTGACCCCATGGATGGACACACTGACCCCATGGAGCACACACTGACCCCATGGATGGACCACACTGACCCCATGGATGGACACACTGACCCCATGGATGGACAAACACTGACCCATGGACACACTGACCCCATGGAGCACACACTGACCCCCATGGACACACTGACCCCATGGATGACACACTGACCCATGGAGCACACACTGACCCACATGGAAGCACACACTGACCCCATGGACACACTGACCCATGGATGGACACACTGACCCATGGACACACTGACCCCATGGATGGACACACTGACCCCATGGAGCACACACTGACCCCATGGATGGACACACTGACCCCATGGAGCACACACTGACCCCATGGACACACTGACCCCATGGAGCACACACTGACCCCATGGATGGACACACTGACCCCATGGACACACTGACCCCATGGAGCACACACTGACCCCATGGACACACTGACCCCATGGAGCACACACTGACCCCATGGATGGACACACTGACCCCATGGACACACTGACCCCATGGACACACTGACCCCATGGATGGACACACTGACCCCATGGACACACTGACCCCATGGACACACTGACCCCATAGAGCACACACTGACCCCATGGACACACTGACCCCATGGAGCACACACTGACCCCATGGATGGACACACTGACCCCATGGACACACTGACCCCATGGAGCACACACTGACCCCATGGACACACTGACCCCATGGAGCACACACTGACCCCATGGATGGACACACTGACCCCATGGACACACTGACCCCATGGACACACTGACCCCATGGATGCACACTGACCCCATGGATGGACACACTGACCCCATGGAGCACACACTGACCCATGGACACACTGACCCCATGGATGGACACACTGACCCCATGGACACACTGACCCCATAGAGCACACACTGACCCCATGGAGCACACACTGACCCCATGGACACACTGACCCCATGGATGGACACACTGACCCCATGGACACACTGACCCCATGGATGGACACACTGACCCCATGGACACACTGACCCCATGGATGGACACACTGACCCCATGGACACACTGACCCCATGGAGCACACACTGACCCCATGGACACACTGACCCCATGGATGGACACACTGACCCCATGGAGCACACACTGACCCCATGGACACACTGACCCCATGGACACACACTGACCCCATGGATGGACACACTGACCCCATGGACACACTGACCCCATGGATGGACACACTGACCCCATGGATGGACACACTGACCCCATGGACACACTGACCCCACGGATGGACACACTGACCCCATGGACACACTGACCCCATGGAGCACACACTGACCCCATGGACACACTGAACCCCATGGATGGACACACTGACCCCATGGACACACTGACCCCACGGATGGACACACTGACCCCCATGGATGGACACACTGACCCCATGGACACACTGACCCCATGGATGGACACACTGACCCCATGGAGCACACACTGACCCCATGGATGGACACACTGACCCCATGGAGTGGACACACTGACCCCATGGACACACTGACCCCATGGAGCACACACTGACCCAATGGATTGGACACACTGACCCCAGGATGGACACACTGACCCCATAATGACCACACTGACCCCATAGAGGCACACACTGACCCCATGGATGGACACACTGACCCCATGGACACACTGACCCCATGGAGCACACACTGACCCCATGGACACACTGACCCATGGAGCACACACTGACCCCATGGACACACTGACCCCATGGACACACTGACCCCATGGAGCACACACTGACCCAATGGATGGACACACTGACCCCAGGATGGACACACTGACCCCATGGACACACTGACCCCATGGAGCACACACTGACCCCATGGACACACTGACCCCATGGACACACTGACCCCATGAACACACTGACCCCATGGATGGACACACTGACCCCATGGACACACTGACCCCATGGAGCACACACTGACCCAATGGATGGACACACTGACCCCATGGATGGACACACTGACCCCATGGACACACTGACCCCATGGAGCACACACTGACCCAATGGATGGACACACTGACCCCAGGATGGACACACTGACCCCATAATGACCACACTGACCCCATAGAGCACACACTGACCCCATAATGACCACCCTCACCCCATAATGACCACACTGACCCCGGGAAGGGACACACTGACCCTCTCTCACCCCCCAAAACCGCTCTCACCATCTCGTAGTCTCTCAGTGCCGCCTTGAACTTGCCCAGGCCATGATGCTGACCCATAATGACCACACTGACCCCATAATGACCACACTGACCCCAGGATGGACACACTGACCCCAGGATGGACACACTGACCCATAATGACCACACTGACCCCATAATGACCACACTGACCCCAGGATGGACACCTGACACCACAATGACCACACTGACCCCATAATGACCACACTGACCCCGGATGGACACACTGACCCCCCCAAACCCCTCTCACCATCTCGTAGTCTCTGAGGGCCGCCTTGAACTTTCCCAGAGCCATGTTGCTGACCCCATAATGACCACCCTCACCCCATAATGACCGCACTGAACCCATGGGTGACCACCCTGACTCCATGGAGCACACACTGACCCCAGGGACACCCTCAACCCTCCCTGACCACAGAATGACCACCCTGACCCCATGATGGACACACTGACCCCATAACGACCACTCTGACCCCGGAATGGACACACTGATCCCATGGAGCACACTGTGGCCCATGGATGGACACACTGACCCATAATGACCACACTGACCCCGGGATGGACACACAGACGCCCTCACACCCCCCAAACCCCGCTCACCATCTCGTAGTCTCTTGAACTTGCCCAGGGCCCTGTTGCTGACCCCAGGATGGACACACTGACCCCACAATGACCACCCTGACCCCAAACCCCGCTCACCATCTCGTAGTCTCTCAGTGCCGCCTTGAACTTGCCCAGGGCCATGTTGCTGACCCCATAATGACCACACTGACCCGTGATGGACACAGCTGACCCATAATGACCACCGTGACTCCATAATGACCACCCTGACCCAAACCCCGCTCACCATCTCGTAGTCCCTGAGGGCCGCCTTGAACTTGCCCAGGGCCATGTTGCTGGCGGCTCTGCGGTAGTAGCCCTTGACGTACTTGCCGTCGAGCTGCACGGCGCGCGTGGCGTCGGCCAGGGCGTAGCCGTAGCACTCGGTGCGCAAGGTAGGCCAGGCTGCGGTTCCCATAGTAGATGGCGTTGGACGGGTTCAGCTCGATGGCGCTGCTGTACAGCTTGACCGCGTTCTCGTAGTCCTTGCCTGGGGGGACACAGGGGTGGGGACAGAGGGGTGGGCACAAAGGGTGAGGGTGGTGGGACCCTGAAGTCCAGCAGTGACCAGACCCAAAGGATAGGTGTGACCAGGCCCTGAAGCCCAGGAGTGACCAGACCCCAAAGGCCAGGAGTGACCAGATCCCAAAGGATAGGAGTGACCAGACCCCAAAGACTGAGGGTAATCAGATCCAGAAGGCCAGGACTGACCAGATCCCAAAGGCCAAGAGTGACCAGACCCCAAAGGATAGAAGTGACCAGATCCCACAGCCCAGGAGTGACCAGATTCCAAAGGGCAGGAGTGACAGATCCCAAAGGCCAGGAGTGACCAGACCCCAAAGGGCAGGAGTGACCAGGCCCCAAAGGATAGGAGTGACCAGATCCCAAAGGGCAGGAGTGACCAGACCCCAAAGGGCAGGAGTGACCAGGCCCCAAAGGATAGGAGTGACCAGATCCCAAAGGGCAATGAGTGACCAGATCCCAAAGGGCAGGAGTGACCAGATCCCAAAGGATAGGAGTGACCAGATCCCAAAGGGCAGGAGTGACCAGATCCTAAAGTCCAGCAGTGACCAGACCCCAAAGGTCAGCAGTGACCAGACCCCAAAGGTCAAGAGTGATCAGATTCCAAGCCCAGGAATGACCAGAACCCTGAAGGGCAGGAGTGACCAGATCCTAAAGGATTGGAGTGACCAGACCCCAAAGGACAGGAGTGACCAGATCCCACAGCCCAGGAGTCACCAGATTCCAAGCCCAGGAATGACCAGACCCTGAAGGGCAGGAGTGACCAGGCCCCAAAGGATAGAAGTGACTAGGCCCTGAAGCCCAGGAGTGACCAGACCCCAAAGACTGAGGGTGACCAGAACCCAAAGGTCAAGAGTGATCAGATCCTGAAGTCCAGCAGCGACCAGACCCTGTACCCCAGGACTGACCAGACTCCCAAAGACTGAGGGTGATCAGATCCCAAGGTCAAGAGTGACCAGACCCCAAAGGCCAGGAGTGACCAGATCCCAAAGGCCAAGAGTGACCAGACTCCAAAGACTGAGGGTGACCAGATATCTCAAAGGTCAAGAATGACCAGACCCCAAAGGACAGGAATGAGCAGACCCCAAAGGATAGAAGTGTCCAGAACCCAAAGGGCAAGCAGTGACCAGATCCCAAAGGTTGGGGGTGATCAGATCCTGAAGCCAAGAGTGACCAGACCCCGAAGGATAAGAGTGACCAGACCCCCAAAGGGCAGGACTGACTAGATCCCAAGGGCAGGACTGACTAGATCCCAAAGGGCAGGACTGAACCAGATCCCAAAGGATAAGGAGTGACCAGACCCCAAAGGTTGGGGTGATCAGATCCTAAAGTCCAGCAGTGACCAGACCCCAAAGGATAGAAGTGACCAGGCCCTGAAGGTCAAGAGTGACCAGACCCCGAAGGTCAAGAGTGATCAGACCCTGAAGGCCCAGGAGTACCAGACCCTGTACCCCAGGACTGACCAGACCCCAAGACTGAGGGTAATCAGATCCCAAAGGATAGGAGTGACCCAGGCCCTAAAGTCCAGGAGTGACCAGATCCAAAGACTGAGAGTGATCAGATCCAAAAGGCCAAGAGTGACCAGACCCCAAAGGCAGGAGTGACCAGACCCCAAAGGTCAGGAGTGACCAGGCCCCAAAGGATAGGAGAGACCAGATCCCAAAGGCTGGGCGTGGCCAGATCCCACAGCCCAGGAGTGACTCAGACCCTGTACCCCAGGACTGGACCAGACCCCAAAGACTGAGGGTAATCAGATCTCAAAGGATAGGAGTGACCAGGCCCTAAGTCCAGGAGTGACCATATCCCAAAGGCCAGAGTGACCAGACCCTGAAGCCCAGGAGTGACCAGACCCCACAGACAGAGGGTGATCAATGCCAAAGGGCAGGAGTGGACCAGACCCCAAACTACAGGACTGACCACAACCCGAACTCCAGCAGTGACCAGACCCTAAACCCCAGGATTTAGCAGACCCCAAACCCAGGGTTCACCACACCCCAAGGCCAGGACTGACCAGAACCCCAAACCCCAGGACTGACCACACCCCAATACCAGAGACTGACCACACCCCAAACCCCAGGACTGACCAGACCCCAACCCAGGACTGACCAGACCCCAAAGCCCAGGATTTACCAGACCCTAACCCCAGGACTGACCACACCCCAACTGACCACACCCCAAGGCCTGGGGGATCAACAGGTGGATCAGGATGTGGCAGCGGGCTCTGCCTCTGGTTAGCTCTCATGGCTCAGTATTTAGCAGGAAGAGCTGTGGGATCAACTATCTGGCAGCCCCAGTGTCCCCTATAGATCCCCATATAACAGCCCCTATAGATCACAATCTGGCAGCCCCCAGTGCCCCCTATAGATCCCCATCTGGCAGCCCCTATAGATCCCTATAGCTCACAATCTAGCAGTCCCCAGTGCCCCCTATAGATCCCCACATAACAGCCCCTATAGATCACTATCTCGCAGCCCCCAGTGGCCCCTATAGATCCCATTCTGGCAGCCCCCAGTGCCCCCTATAGATCCCATTCTGGCAGCCATATAGATCCCTATAGCTCACAATCTGGCAAGCCCCCAGTGCCCCTTATAGATTTCCATAATAACAGCCCCTATAGATCCCCACAGCTCACAATCTAGCAGTCCCCATTACTCCCAATGGATCCCTATCTGGCAGCTCCGTTATCCCCCGTTAATCCCCGGTGCTCACTATTTGGCAGCCCCCATTACACCAATGGATCCCTTTCTGGCAGCTGTGCTCACTATTTGGCAGCTCCCATTACCCTTAATGGATCACTATCTGGCAGCCCCGTTATCCTCCATTAATCCCTGCTGTTCACATTTGGCAGCTCCCATTACTCCCATACATCCCTTTCTGGCAGCTGTGCTCACTATTTGGCAGCTCCCATGACCCTCAATGGATCACTATCTGGCAGCTCCGTTATCCCCCGTTAACCTACGGTGCTCACAATTTGGCAGCTCCCATTACCCTCAATAGATCCCTATCTGGTAGCCCCGTTACACCCGTGGCTCCCTATCTGGCAGCTCCATTACTCCTAATGGATCACAATCTGGCAGCCCCGTTACCCTCACTGCACTCAGTGGCTCACTATTTGGCAGCCCCTATTCCCCTATGGCTCCCTATCTGGCAGCCCCGTTACCCTCACGCTCACTATTTAGCAGCCCCATTCCCCGCCATGGCTCCCTATCTGGCAGCCCCCTTACCCCGGTGCTCACTGTTTGGCACTCCGTTACTCCCAATAGATCTCAATCTGGCAGCCCCGTTAATCCGCGGTGCTCACTATTTGGCAGCCCTCATTCCTCCCATGGCTCTCTATCTGGCAGCCCCGTTACCCCCGTGGCTCCCTATCTGGCAGCCCCATTCCCCGCTATGGCTCCCTATCTGGCAGCCCCGTTATCCCCCGTTAACCTCAGGTGCTCACTATTTGGCAGCCCCATTACTCCAATTGGATCCCTTTCTGGCAGCTGTGCTCACAATTTAGCAGCTCCCATTACCCTTAATGGATCCCAATCTGGCAGCTCCATTACCCCCATGGCTCCCAATCTGGCAGTCCCGTTAATCCCGGGTGCTCACTATTTAGCAGCCCCATTACCCCCAATGGATCCCAATCTGGCAGCCCCGTTACCCTCACTGCCCTCAGTGGCTCCCTATTTGGCAGCCCTATTCCCTTCATGGCTCCCTATCTGGCAGCTCCGTTATCCCCCGTTAAGACCCGGTGCTCACTATTTGGCAGCCCCCATTACAACTAATGGATCCCTTTCTGGCAGCTGTGCTCACAATTTAGCAGCTCCCATTACCCTTAATGGATCCCAATCTGGCAGCTCCGTTATCCCCCGTTAACCTCTGGTGCTCACAATTTGGCAGCTCCCTTATTTCGAATGGATCGCTTTCTGGCAGCTCCGTTATCCTCTGTTAATCCCCGGTGCTCACTATTTGGCAGTTCCCATTAGTCCTAATGGATCACTCTCTGGCAGCCCCGTTAACACCCGGTGCTCACAATTTGGCAGCTCCCATTATTCCTAATGGATCGCTTTCTGGCAGCTCCGTTATCCCCGTGCTCACTATTTAGCAGCCCCATTCCCCTCTATGGCTCCCAATCTGGCAGCCCCGTTACCCCCGGTGCTCACTATTTAGCAGCCCCCATTCCCCCCCATGGCTCCCAATCTGGCAGCTCCGTTAATCCCCGGTGCTCACTATTTGGCAGCCCCGATTCCCCCCATGCCTCCCTATCTGGCAGCCCCGTTATCCCTATGGCTCACTATTTAGCAGCCCCCATTACTCCTAATGGATCCCTATCTGGCAGCCCGTTCGCCGCCGTTGCCCGCCTTGGCTCACTATTTAGCAGCCCCATTCCCCGCCATAGCTCCCAATCTGGCAGCCCCATTCCCCCCTGTGGCTCCCTATTTGGCAGCCCCATTCCCCGCGATGACTCCCAATCTGGCAGCCCCGCCGCCCGCCGTTACCCCCCGGTGCTCACTATTTAGCAGCCCCATTCCCCCCCATGGCTCCCAATCTGGCAGCCCCCGTTACCCCCGATGGATCTCTATCTGGCAGTCCCCGTTATCCCCCGTTAATCCCCGGTGCTCCCTATTTGGCAGCCCCATTCCCCTCCATAGCTCCCAATCTGGCAGCCCCGTTACCCCCTATGGATCACTATTTAGCAGCCCCATTCCCCACCATGGCTCCCTATCTGGCAGCCCCGTTACCCTCATTGGCTCACTATTTGGCAGCCCCATTCCCCGCCATGGCTCCCAATCTGGCAGCCCCGCTCGCCGCCGTTACCCCCCATGGCTCACTATTTGGCAGCCCCATTCCCCGCCATGGCTCCCAATCTGGCAGCCCCGCTCGCCGCCGTTGCCCGCCGCGGCCCGCTCGCCGCTCGCCGCCGTTGCCCGCCGTTACCTTTGAAGTACTCGTTGGCGCGGGCCTTGAGCGCCTCGGCCCGTTCGAGCTCGGCGGGGCTCGGGGCCGCCCGGGGCCGCACCGCCGCCGTTCCCCGCCCGCTCTCCTCTCCGCCATGGCCGGGCCGTAAGCGCCGCCGCCGCCGCCGGGCGCGGCCGCCAAGCGCCGCTGCCGCAAAGCGCGAGGGAGGGGGAGCGCTGTCGTAAACGGGGGGCGGAGGAGCGGCGGGGTTGGAGGGTCCCAAAGTGTCACCAAAGTGTCACCAGGGGTCCCTAAAGTGTCCTCAAGGGTCCCTAGGGCCCTGATTTGGGTCCTCAGGTGTCCTCAGGTGTCCCCAGGTGTCCCCAAGGCCCTGCCCTGTGTCCCCTCCTGCCCCCAAAGTGTCCCCAAAAGTGTCGCCAAGGCCTTCCCGTGTGTCCCCTCCTGTCCCCAGGTGTCTCCAGGGTCCTGATTGTGTCCCCAGATGTCCCCAAAGTGTCACCAGGTGTCCCCAGGGCCCTGTCTTGTGTCCCAGAGTGTTCCCAGGTGTCCCCAAGTGTCACCAGGTGTCCCCAGGGCCCTGTCTTGTGTCCCCAAGTGTGCCCAAAGTGTCCTCAGTGTCCCCAAAGTGTCCCCAAGGGTACCCGGGCCCTGATTTGTGTCCCCAAAGTGTCCCCAGGTGTCCCCAAAGTGTCCTCAGGTGTCCCCAGGGCCCTGCCTTGTGTCCCCAGGTGTCCCCAAAGTGTCCCCAAGGGTCCCCAAAGTGCCCTCAGGGGTACCCAAAGTGTCCCCAGGGTCCCCAAGGGTCACCAAGTGTCCCCAGGGCCGTATCTTGTGTCCCCAAGTGTCCCCAAGGGTCACCAAAGTGTCCCCAGGCCGTATCTTGTGTCCCCAAAGTGTCCCAAGGGTCACCAAAGTGTCCCCAGGGCCCTATCTTGTGTCCCCAAAGTGTCCCAAGGGTCACCAAAGTGTCCCCAAGGTGTCCTCAAGGGTCCCTAAGGGTCACCAGGTGTCACCAAGGGTCCTCAGTGTCCCCAAGGCCCTGATTTGTGTCCCCTCCTGTCCCCAAAATGTCCCCACAGTGTCCCCAAGTGTCCCCTCCTGTCCCGAGTGTCCCCAAGGTCCTCAGGTGTCCCCAGGTGTCCCAGGGCCCTGTCTTGTGTCCCCAAAGTGTCCCCAAGGGTCCCCAAAGTGTCCCCAGGTGTCCCCGGGTGCCCCAGGGCCCTGATTTGTGTCCCCAGGTGCCCCAAAGTGTCCCCAAAGTGTCCCCAAGGGTCACCAAAGTGTCCCCAAGGTGTCCCTCAAGGGTCCCTAAGGGTCACCAGGTGTCACCAAGGGTCCTCAGGTGTCCCCAGGTGTCCCCAGGGCCCTGATTTGTGTCCCCAAACTGTCCCCAGGTATCCCAGATGTCCCCAGAGTGTCCCCAAAGTGTCCCCGATGTCCCCCCCAGTGACAGCCGGAGCCGCGGCGGTTTCAGAGCGGGTTTATGTGGGGAGGGGACAGCGGGGGGGGGGGAGGTGACACCGCGGGGACACCGCGGGGGAGGGGGGGGTCGTACAGGGACCCCCCAAAGCAGAGGGTGGGGGAGGGGAGGGGGAGGGGTCGTACAGGGACCCCCCCCCAAAAAAAAGCGGGGTGGGGGAGGGGACGGGGGGGGGTGTGCGTGTGGGTCCAGCGGCTCCGGGGGGGCGGGGGGAATTTGGGGAGGGGTCCTGGGGGTCCTGGGGGGAATTTGGGGGGTCCTGGGGTCGTGGGGAAATTTGGGGGGATTTGGGGGGATCTGGGGGGGTCTTGAGGGGTCCTGGGGGGAATTTGGGGGGTCCTGGAGGGATTGGGGGGGGGTCTTGGGGGTCCTGGGGGAAATTTGAGGGGTCCTGGGGGGAATTTGGGGAGGTCTTGGGGTCTCAGGGGGTTCCTGAGGGGCTCTCGTGGGTTTTTTGGGAAATTTGGGGGTCTTGGGGGTCCTGGGGGAAATTTGGGGGGTTTTGGAGGGTCCTGGGGGGATTTGGGGGGGTCCTGGGGGGTCTCAGGGGATTCCTGAGGGGCTCTCATGGATTTTTGGGGAAATTTGGGGGGGTCTTGGGGGTCCTGAGAGGAATTTGAGGAGGGGTTTGGGGTCCTGAGGGGTTTTTGGGGGGGGGTCTCGGGAGATTTTGGGGGAATTTGGGGAGGGGTGGTCCCGGATTTTGGGGGGGGGGGGCGTTTCCAGCCCAGCACCGAATGTGGGGAGGGGTCCCCAGCACCAAATTGGGGGGGGGTGGGACCCCTCAAAGCACCAAATTGTGGGGAGGGGTCCCCAAAAATGAGAATTTTGGGGGGGGGGATCATAAATTGGGGAGGGTCCCTGAGGGGAGGGATCAATTTTGGAAGGGGGGAGGGGTCAGGTCATGGCTTTTTGTTGAAACCCCCCCCCCAAAAAAAGAAATTTGGGGGGTCCCGAATTGAGGGGGGGTCGCTGCTGGATTTTGGGGGGACCCCTCCTCAATTTCCCGGCAGGGTCAAACCATCGGGCAGCAGCGCTGGGGGGGGGGACAGAAATTATTGGGGTGTCCCCCCCACCAAAAAAAACCAATTTTGGGGTGTCCCCAAGCCCACCCCCCAAATTTTGGGGTCTCCCCAAGTCCCCCTCCCCAAATTTTGGGCTCTCCCCACCTCCCCCTCCCCAAATTTTGGGGTCCCCCCAAGTTCCCACCCCCCAAATTTTGGGGTCTCCCTAAGTCCCCCTCCCCAAATTATGGGATTTCCCCAAGTCCCCCTCCCCAAATTTTGGGTCCCCCCAAGTCCCCCCCCATTTTTGAGTTCCCTTCCATTTTTGAGCCCCTCCCCAATTTTTGGGGTCCCCCCTTTTTTTGGGTCCCCCCATTTTTGAGCCCCCCCCACATTTTTGAGCCCCCCTTTTTTTTGGGGTGTCCCCCCTTTTCTTGGGGTCTCTCCCCCAATTTTTGGGGTCCCCTCAATTTTTGGTGTCCCCCCCCATTTTTTAGCCCCCTCCCCATTTTTGGGGTCCCCCCCCATTTTTGGGGTCCCCACAATTTTTGGGATCCCCCCCAATTTTGGGGTTCACCCCCATTTTTGGTGTCTCCCCCATTTTTGGGTTCCCCCCCTATTTTTAAGCCCCCTCCCCATTTTTGGTGTCCTCCCCCCATTTTGAGCCCCCTCCCCATTTTTGAGCCCCTCCCCATTTTAGGGCCCCCCCATTTTTGAGCCCCCCACCATTTTTGGGGTCCCCCTCCCCATTTTTGGTGCCCCCCCCCCATTTTTGGGGTCCCCCTCCCCCATTTTTGGGTCCCCCCCTCACCGAGGCGCTGCTCCTGCCCCAGGTTTGGGCTCAGTCCTGGGGGGTCCCCGCTCAGCAGCAGCCCCTGGGGGGGGACACGGGGGGGGGAGGTGACAAACGGGGACAGGACACGCTGCCACCCCCGCTGTGTCCCTCGGTGTGTCCCCAAGTGACCCCTGATCCCCTCAGTGTCCCCAAATGTCCCCCCAGTGTCCCCCCAGTGTCCCCAAATGTCCCCCCAGTGTCCCCAAATGTCCCCTTGACCCCCTCAGTGTCCCCCAACCTCTCCAGTGTCCCCCCAGTGTCCCCAAATGTCCCCCAGTGTCTTCCTGACCCCCCCTCAGTGTCCCCCTTTGTGTCCCCCAGTATCCCCCCAATGTCACCTCAGTGTCCCCCCAGTGTCCCCCCCATGTACCCTCAGTGTCCCCCTGATGTCCCCCCAATGTCCCCTCAGTGTCCCCTCCCCGATGTCCCCATTGTGTCCCCATTGTGTCCCCCCCCAGTGTCCCCTCGATGTCCCCTTTGTGTCCCCCCCTGATGTCCCCACCGATGTCCACTCTATGTGCCCCCCCAATGTCCCCATTGTGTCCCTCTGATGTCCCCTCGATGTCCCCCAATGTCCCCCCCCGATGTCCCCGATGTCCCCCCCCGGTGTCCCCAATGTCCCCGTACCAGCCCGAGGGGGGTCACTCCCGCCGGTTCCAGCTCCGCCCGTTTCAGGGGGCTCCCAGGGGCTCCTCGGGGCTCGGCTCGCGGGGCCTGGGCAGCGCGTCAGGCCCCGCCCACGGACACGCCCTCCCGGACACGCCCACAGCCCGTGACCACACCCAAAACCTCATAGCCACACCCACACCCACATAGCCACGCCCCCACCACATAGCCACACCCACAGCCCCATAGCCACACCCACAACCCATAGCCACACCCAAAACCTCATAGCCACACCCCACAGCCACACCCATAGCCACACCCAAAACCCCACAGCCACCCCACACCCCATAGCCACAGCCACAATCCACAGCCACACCCACAACTCCATAGCCACACCACACCCCATAGCCACACCCACAATGCCATAGCCACACCCAAAACCTCATAGACACACCCACAACCCCATAGCCACACCCTCACTAGCCACGCCCACAAACCTAGCCACGCCCACAGCCCCCATAGCCACCCACCACGCCTCAGCCACAACCCCATAGCCACACCCCAAATCCCATAGCCACACCCCATAGCCACGCCCACCACGCCTCAGCCACAACCCCATAGCCACACCCAAATCCCATAGCCACACCCCATAGCCACGCCCACAACCCCATAAACACACCCCCATAACCACACCCAAAACCCCATAGCCCTATCCATAGCCCGCCCACGTGCCCATAGCCACGCCCACAACACATAACCACGCCCATAGCCTCAAAGCCACACACAAACCCTCATAGCCCCATCCCATAGTCACGCCCACAACCCACAGCCACGCCCACAATCCATGGCACACCCACAAATCCATAGCCACACCCACAACTCCATGGCCACACCCACAACTTCATAGCCACACCCCAAACCCCATAGCCACACCCACAACTTCATAGCCACAACCCCATAGCCACACCCAAAACCCATAGCCACACCCACAACATCATAGCCACGCCCACAACACATAACCACACCCAAATGCCATAGTCACACCCATAGCCACGCCCACAATCCCATAGCCACACCTCCAAATTCACAGCCACGCCCACAGCCCATAGCCACGCCCACAGCCCTATAGCCACACCCACAGCCCTATAGCCACACCCACAGCCCCATAGCCACACCCACAGCCACGCCCTTTCCAGCCTCACCCTCACACCACCCCCCCGACCACACCCACCCAAGCCCCGCCCGCATCTCCCCACCCCCCTCATTAATTAACCCAGGCCCCGCCCCCTCAGGCCCCGCCCACCTCTTCCTAGCAGGGCGTGGCCTGGGGGCGGGCCCAGGGCGGGGTCGCTGCCCCAGCGCGGCAGGGGGGCGTGGCCAGGCCGGGAGGGGGGGGGCCTCGCCCAGGGAAGCTGCGGGCTCTTGGCCTGGGGGGCGGAGCCTCGGGCTTGGGGGCGGGGCCTGAGGGGCGCAGGCCACGCCCCCTGTGCGGCTCGGCCCCGCCCAGCTGGAAATCGCCGTCCATGGGGATGTAGGGGGCGAGCATGGCCAGGTCCAGGGGGGACGTCTGGGGGACACGGGGACATTTGGGGGGACCCCAAACCCAGCCAGGGCCAGGGGGGACGTCTGGGGGACAGGGGGACATTTGGGGGGACCCCAGACCCAGACAGGGCCAGGGGGGATGTCTGGGGGGACATTTGGGGACATTGGGGGGACCCCAGACCCGGACAGGGCCGGGGGGACGTCTGGGGGGACAGGGGAGGACATTGGGGGGACCCAGACCCAGACAGGGCCAGGGGGGACACGGGGATATTTGGGGGACAGGGGACATTTGGGGTGACTCCAAACACGGACAGGACCAGGGGGGACATGGGGACATTTGGGGGGACAGGGGGACATTTGGGGACATTTGGGGACATTGAGGGGACCCCAAACCCTCACAGGGCCAGGGGGACATCTGAGGTGACCCAAACCTGGACAGGAGGGGACAGAAGGGACAGGGAGGATTTGGGGACATCTGGGGGAACCCCAAACCCAGACAGGGCCGGGGGGACGTCTGGGGGGACAGGGGGGGACATTTGGGGCCATTTGGGGGGACCCCAGACCCAGACAGGGGGGACAGGGGGATGTCTGGGGGACAGAGGGGTCTGGGGACATTTGGGGGGACCCCAAACCCGGGTATGGGGTTTTGGGACATTATGGGATGGGATTTGGGGTCAGGATTTGGGGTCCCCTCCCATTTATAGGGTCAGGATTTGGGGTCGGAATTTGGGGTCCCCTTCAATTTATGGGGTTGGAATTTGGGGTCCCCTCCCATTTATGGGGTCAGGATTTGGGGTCTCCTCCCATTTTTGGGATGGAATTTGGGGTCCCCTCCCATTTACAGGATGAGATTTGGGGTCAGGGCTTGGGGCTGGAATTTGGGGTCCCCTCCCATTTTTGGGATGGAATTTGGGGTCTCCTCCCATTTATGAGGTCAGGATTTGGGGTCTCCTCCCATCTACGGGGTTGGGATTTGAGGTTTCCCCCAGTTTTTGGAACGGAATTTGGGGTCCCCTCCCATTTACGAGGTTGGGATTTGGGGTTGGAATTTGGGGTCGGGATTTGGGGTCCCCTCCCATTTATGGGGTTGGGTTTGGGTCCCCCCCAGATATGGGGTTGAGATTTGGGGTCAGGACTTGGGATTGGAATTTGGGTCAGGATTTGGGGTCTCCTCCCATTTATGGGATGGAATTTGGGTCCCCTTCTATTTACAGGATGAGATTTGGGGTCAGGATTTAGGGTCAGGATTGGGGCTGGAATTTGGGGTTTATTTATTTATAATTTATTTATAATTTATGGGGTTGGGATTTGGGGTCCCCTCCCATCTTGGGATGGAATTTGGGGTCCCCCCCCATTTATGGGATGGAATTTGAGGTCCCCTCCCATTTATGGGGTTGGGGTTTGGGGTCTCCTCCCTTTACAGGATGAGATTTGGGGTCAGGATTTAGGGTCAGGATTTGGGGTCAGGATTTGGGTCTCCTCCCATTTTTGGGATGGGATTTGGGTCAGGATTTGGGGTCCCCTCCCATCTTTGGGATGGAATTTGGGGGCCCCTCCCATTTATGGGATGGAATTTGGGGTCCCCTCCCATTTTGGGATGGAATTTGGGGTCCCCCCCATTTCTGGGATGGGATTTGGGGTCCCCCCTCCATTTCCAGGACAGAATTGGGGTGGGGGTCCCAGGAGGGTCCCACCCCCCCTGTACCTGCAGGGCGGCTCCGGGGCCGCGGCTCCCCCCAAAAATCTTCGGCACCTGCAGCACCAGAGGGTCCCTGGGGGGCTGGGGGGCGGAGCCAGGGACCCCAAAACCCCCAGACCCAAAAACCCCAAAACCCCCCGACCCCAAAAACCCCAGAGCCCAAAAACCCCAAACCCCACAAACCCCAAAAACCCCAGACCCAAAAACCCCAAAAACCCCAGACCCAAAAACCCCAGACCCCAAAAACCCCAAAACCCCCCCGATCCCAAAAACCCCCAGACCCCAAAAATCCCAAAACCCCCAGACCCCAAAACCCCCAGACCCCAAAAACCTCCAGACCCCAAAAATCCCAAAAACCCCAGACCCAAAAATCCCAAAAAACCCCAGACCCAAAACCCCCAAAAACCCCGAGACACCAAAAACCCCCAGACCCAAAAACCCTAAACCCCAAAAATCCCCAGACCCAGAAACCCCAGAGCCCAAAAACCCCAGACCCAAAAACCCCCAGAGTCCAAAAAACCCCAGACCCCAAAAATCCCAGACCCCAAAAATCCCCAAAACCCCTGACCCCAAAAACCCCAGAGCCCAAAAACCCCCAGACCCCAAAACACCCAAAAACTCCCAGACCACAAAACCCCCAGACCCCAAAACCCCAAACCCAAAAATCCCCAGAGCCCAAAAAACTCCCAGAGCCCAAAAACTCCAAAAACCCCCAGGCCCAAAAACCCCAGACCCAAAAACCCCAAACCCAAAAATCCCCAAAACCCCCTGACCCCAAAAACCCCCAGACCCAAAAAAACCCAAAATCCCCCGACCCCAAAACCCCAAAAACCCCAGACCCAAAAAACCCCAGACCCCAAAAATCCCAAAACCCCCAGACCCCAAAACCCCCGACCCCAAATCCCCTCCCCAAAATAATTCCAAGACCCCATAAAACCCCCCCAGATTCCCAAAAACCCCCAGAGACCCCCAGAACCTCCCCAAAATCCCCCAGACCCCCCAAATCCCCCAGACCCCAAATCCCCCTCCCCAAAACAATTCCTAGACCCCATAAACCCCCAGACCCCCCAAAAACCCACCCCAAACCTCCCAGAGACCCCCAAATCCCCCCCAAAACAATTCCAAGATCCCACAAAATCCCCCAGAACCCACCCTAAAGCCCCCAGACCCCAAATCCCCCTCCCAAAACAATCCCAAGACCCCAGACCCCTCAAATACCACCCAGAACTCGCCTAAACAATTCCAAGCCCCATAAAACCCCCCAGGATCCCCCAAAAACCCACCCAGAGACCCCCAGACCCAAACCCCCTCCCCAAAAAATTTCAAGACCCCATAAAACCCCCCAGTCCCCAAATACACACCCCAGACCCCCCAAAACCCCACCCCTAACCCCCCAAAAACCCCCCAGGACCCCCCAAAAACCCAACCCAAACCCCCAGAGACCCCCAGATCCCAAATCCCCTCCCCAAAACAATCCCAAGACCCCATAAAACCCCCCAGACCCCCCAAAACCCACCCCAGACCCCCTAGAGACCCCCCAGAACCTCCCTAAAATCCCCCAGACCCAAATCCCCCTCCCCAAAACAATCCCAAGACCCCATAAACCCCCCCAAACCCCCAAATACCCACCCCAAAACCCCCAGGACCCCCCCAAATTTTCTCCAGGACCCCTCCCCCACTCACCGGGGAGGGGCTGCGGGGCCGCCGGGCGGGGCGGGGGTCGCGGGGGGGGGGTCGAAGATGGGGGCGAGGAGCCGGACGAGCTCGGGGGAGCAGAAGCGGCGGGGGTCGCGCTGCAGGGCGGCCTCGGGCACGTGCGAGGGGCGCACGAAGGCCAGGACCCCCGGGACCCCCGGGACCCCCACCCCTGGGGGGGCAGAGGGGTGAGACCCCCGGGAATAACCCAAAATAACACCGGGACCCCCGGGAAATAACCCAAAATAACCCCGGGACCCCCGGGACCCCCACCCCTGGGGGGGCAGAGGGGTGAGACCCCGAGAATAACCCAAAATAACCCCGGGAAATAACCCAAAATAACCCCGGGATCCCCGGGACCCCACCCCTGGGGGGGTAAAAAGGGTGAGACCCCCGGGAAATAACCCAAAACAAACCCAAAATAAACCAAAATAACCCGGGACCCCGGGAAATAACCCAAAATAACCCCGGGACCCCCGAGAAATGACCCAAAATAACCCAAAATAACCCCGGGACCCCGGAAATAACCCAAAATAACCCAAAATAACCCCGGGACCCCCGAAAAATTCCCAAATAACCCCCGGGACTCCCCCCAGACCCCCTCAGGGGACCCCAAAATCCCCCCCAGTCCCCTCCAATCCCCTCCAGTCCCTCCCAGTCCCTCCCAGTCCCCCCCCACTCCCCTCCCAGTCCCCCCCATTCCCCTCCCAATCCCCTCCCAGTCCCCCCAATCCCTCCCAGTCCCTCCCAGTCCCCCCCATCCATCCCAATCCCCCCCCACTCCCCTCCCAGTCCCCCCCAAATCCCTCCCAGTCCCTCCAGTCCCCCCCAATCCCCTCCCAATCCCCTCCCAGTCCCTCCCAGTCCCAGCCGGCGCTCACCGAGGCTCAGGTCCAGCACGGTGTCCGCGGGGCCGTTGCTGGGGTCGGGCCGGGGGTCTCCGAGCCCCCCCCAAATTCTCGGCGCTGGGTTTGCTCCAGGGACAGGACGAGCCCGCGCTGCTCCACGCGGCTGGGAGGGGGCGTCAGCCCGAGACCAGCCCCGATATTTGGGGGGGTCCCCAATATCCCACCCGAGGGGTTTGAGGGGTCCTTGAGGGGTCTGGGGGGTCCCTGAGGGGTCTGGGGGGTCCCCAAGGGTTTGGGGGGGTCCCAAGGGATTTGGGGGGGGGTCTCCAACATCCCCCTCGAGGGGTCTGGGGGGTCCTCGAGGGGTTGGGGGGTCCCCAATTTATCCCCGAGGGGTCTGGGGGATCCCTGAGGAGTCTGGGGGGGTCCTCAAGGGATTTGGGGGTCCCCAATTCATCCTCGAGGGGTTTGGGGGGGTCCCTGAGGGTCTGGGGGGGTCCCCAACATCCCCCTCGAGGGTTTGGGGTCCCTGAGGGGTTTGGGGTGTCCTTGAGGGGTCTGGGGCACCCTAGAGGGGTCTGGGGGGTCTCCAATTCCTCCTTGAGGGTTTGAGGGTCCCTGAAGGGTCTGGGGGGGTCCCCAATTCATCCTCGAGGGATTTGGGGGGCCCCAAGGGATTTCGGGGGGGTCCCCAACATCCCCTCGAGAGGTTTGCGGGTCTCCAAGGGATTTGGGGGTCCTTGAGGGGTCTGGGGGGTCCCTGAGGGGTCTGGGGGGGGTCCCCAAGGGGGTTGGGGGGGTCCCCAATTCATCCTCGAAGGTTTGGGGGGGGCCCTGAGGGGTTTGGGGGTCCCAAATTTATCCCTGAGGGTTTGGGGGGTCCCTGAGGGATTGGGGGGGTCCCCAAGGGTTTGCAGGGGTCCTGGAGGGGTCTGGGGGGGGTCCCTAGGGGGTTTGGAGGGGGGTCCTCGAAGGGTTTGGGGGGTCCCCAATTTATCCTCGAGGGGTTTGAGTGTCCCCTCTCTGTGTCCCCAATGTCCCCACTGTCCCCAATCCCCAATGTCCTCAATGTCCCACCTGAGCACGAAGTGCAGGTACACGATGGTGTCACCTCCCCCCAATGTCCCCATGTCCCCAATGTTCCCAATCCCCTCAATCCCCCCTAATGTCCCCACTGTCCTCACTGTCCCCAATGTCCCCCAATGTCCCCCAATCCCCCCAATGTCCCCCATGTCCCCAATTCCCCCAATGTCCCCAATCCCCCCAGTGTCCCCAATGTCCCCACTGTCCCCACCTGAGCACGAAGTGCAGGCACACGATGGTGTCACATCTCCCAATGTCCCCAATGTCCCCAATGCCCCCAATGTCCCCAATCCCCTCAATCCCCCCACTGTCCCCATGTTCCCAATGTCCCCAATCCCCTCAATGTCCCCAATGTCCCCATGTCCCCACTGTCCCCAATGTCCCCAGTCCCCACCTGAGCACGAAGTGCAGGCACACGATGGTGTCACCGCCCCCCAGTGTCCCCAATGTCCCAATCCCCCCAATGTCCTCACTGTCCCCAATGTCCCCCCAATGTCCCCACTGTCCCCACCTGAGCACGAAGTGCAGGCACACGATGCCCTCGGGCGCCGCTCGCCCCCCGCCCATCACCGTGGCCTGGGTCTGGGCCCAGAGGAACCCCCCGCGCTTGGCCAGGAACCGGTACTGGCTGGTGACCGCCTGGCCCTTGGTCAGCACTGTGAGGGGACAAATTTGGGGGGATTTGGGGTGATTTGGGGTGTCCCACAGCAGTACTGGCTGGTGACCGCCTGGCCCTTGGTCAGCACTGTGGAGAGGGGACAAATTTGGGGGGATTTGGGGGATTGGGTTGATTTGGGGGGATTTGGGGTGTCCCAAAGCGGTACTGGCTGGTCACGGCCTGGTCCTTCGTGAGAACTATGGAGGACACAAATTTGGGGTGATTTGGGGGCATTTAGGGGGATTTGGGGGGATTTGGGGTGTCCCAAAGCGGCACTGGCTGGTGACGGCCTGGTCCTTGGTCAAAACTGTGGGGGGACACAAATTTGGGGTGATTTGGGTTGATTTGGGGTGTCCCAAAGCGGTACTGGCTGGTGACGGCCTGGCCCTTGGTCAGCACTGTGGAGAGGGGACACAGATTTGGGGGGATTTGGGGGATTTGGGGGGATTTGGGTGTCCAGGGGTGATTTGGGGTGTCCCAAAGCGGCACTGGCTGGTCACGGCCTGGCCCTTGGTCAGCACTGTGAGGGGACAAAGATTTGGGGTGTCCTGAGGGGATTTGGGGGGATTTGGGTGAATTGGGTGTCCCAAAGCATTTCTGGCTGGTCACGGCCTGGCCCTTGGTCAGAACTGTGGGGGACACAAATTTGGGGGGATTTGAGGGAATTTGGGGTGTCCCAAAGCGGTACTGGCTGGTGACGGCCTCGCCCTTCATGAGAACTATGAGGAACACAATTTGGGGTGATTTGGGGTGTCCAGGGGAATTTGGGGTGTCCCAAAGCAGCACTGGCCGGTCACGGCCTGGCCCTTGGTCAGAACTGTGGGGGGACAAAGATTTGGGGGGATTTGGGGTGTCCCAAGCGGATTTTCGGATTCCCAACTGGGTTTTGGGTTCCCGAGCGGGTTTTGGGGTGTCCCAGTTGGGTTTTGGGGTTCCCAGGCTGGTTTTGGGGTTCCCATGGAGATATTGGGATTCCCCAGTGGGTTTTGGGATTCCCAAGTGGGTTTCAGGTTCCCAAGGGGTTTTTGGGGTTCCTGGGTGGGTTTTGGGGTTCCTGAGCAGGTTTTGGGGTTCCCAGTTGCATTTAGGAGCTCCTGAACAGATTTTAGGATTCCCAGGCAGGCTTTGGGGTTCCCAGGTAGATTTAGGGGTTCCCGAGCAGGTTTTGGAGTTCCCATGGAGATATTGGGGTTCCCGAGCGGGTTATGGGGTTCCCAACTGGATTTTGGGGTTCCCGTGTGGATTTTGGGATCCCAGCTGGGTTTTGGGGTTCCCGAGGGGGTTTTGGTGTTCCTGAGCGGATTTTGGGGTGTCCCAGTTGGGTTTTGGGGTTCCTGAGTGGGTTTTGGGGTTCCTGAGCAGATTTTGGGGTTCCCATGGAGATATTGGGATTCCCAAGCGGGTTTTGGGGCTCCCGAGCAGGATTTGGGGTTCCCAAGTGGATTTTGGGATTCCCAGTTGGGTTTTGGGATTCCTGTGTGGATTTTGAGGTTCCCGAGCGGGTTTCGGGGTTCCCATGGAGATATTTGGGTTCCCGGGCGGGTTTTGGGGTTCCCAAGCTGGATTTGGGGTTCCTGAGCGGGTTTTGGGTGTCCCAGCTGGGTTTTGGGGTTCCCAAGCGGGATTTGGGGTTCGGGCACTCACGGGTGTGGACGCTGCGGCTCAGGGTGTTGGAGTCGAGCGCGTGGACGAACTCGTAGAGGGAACAGCCCAGGAGCTCCTCGGGTGGTACCCGGCCACCTCCCCGATCCTGCACCCCAAAAATCAGCGAGGGTCACCCCAAAATCTTGAAAGGGGACCCGGCCACCTCCCGATCCTGCACCCCAAAAACATCCAGGGGTACCCCAAAATCATCGAGGGTCACCCCAAAAATCCTGTGAGGGTACCTGGCCACCTCCCCGATCCTGCACCCCAAAATCATCCAGGGGTCACCCCAAAACATCCAGGGGTCACCCCAAAAAATCCTGTGAGGGTACCTGGCCACCTCCCCGATCCTGCACCCCAAAATCATCCAGGGGTCACCCCAAAAATCATCGAGGGGGTCACCCCAAAAATCCTGAAAGGGACCCGGCCACCTCCCCGATCCTGCACCCCAAAAACATCCGGGTCACCCCAAAAATCCTGTGAGGGTACCCGGCCACCTCCCCGATCCTGCACCCCAAAAACAGGGGTCACCCCAAAATCCTGTGAGGGTACCCGGCCACCTCCCCGATCCTGCACCCCAAAAACATCAGGGGTCACCCAAAATCATCCAGAGGTCACCCCAAAAATCATCGAGGGTACCCGGCCACCTCCCCAATCCTGCACCCCAAAAATCAGCGAGGGTCACCCCAAAATCCTGAAAGGGACCCGGCCCCTCCCGATCCTGCACCCCAAAACATCCAGGGGTCACCCCAAAAATCACCAGGTCACCCCAAAAATCCTGAAAGGGACCCGGCCACCTCCCCGATCCTGCACCCCAAAAATCATCGAGGGGTCATCCCAAAATCATCCAGGGGTCACCCCAAAATCATCCAGGGGTCACCCCAAAAATCCTGTGGGCAAACCCGGCCACCTCCCCGATCCTGCACCCCAAAATCATCCGGGGTCACCCCAAAATCAGTGGGGAAATCCTGGGGCGTTTCTTGGGAATTTGGGGGTGATTCCTGAGGGGATTTGGGGGAGATTTTGGGGTGAATCCCGAGGGGATTCTGGGGGGATTTTGGGTGAATCCCGCGTTGTTCCTTGAGGATTTTGGGTGAAATCCCGGGGGTTCCTTGAGGATTTTCGAGGAGATTTTGGGGGAATCCCGGGGGGGTTTCCTTTAGGATTTTGGGGTGAAATCCCGAGGGATTCCTTGAGGATTTTTGGGGAGATTTTGGGGCAATCCTGGGGGCTCCTTGAGGATTTTGGGGTGAAATCCCGGGGGGTTCCTTGAGGATTTTGGGGGAGATTTGAAGAGAAATCCCAAGAGATTCCTTGAGAATTTTTGGGAAATTTTGGGGGGAATCCTGAGGGGCTCCTTGAGGATTTTGGGGTGAAATCCCTCAAGTTTCCTTTAGAATTTTGGGGAGATTTTGGGGTGAATCCCGAGGGATTCCTTGAGAATTTTGGGGAGATTTTGGGGCAATCTCGGGGGCTCCTTAAGGATTTTGGGGGAGATTTTGAAGGGAAATCCCAGAGATTCCTTGAGAATTTTTGGGAAATTTTGGGGGGAATCCCGAGGGGCTCCTCGAGGATTTTGGGGGAATCCCTCGGTTTCCTTTAGGATTTTTGGGAAATTTTGGGGTGAATCTCGGGTGGCTCCTTGAGGATTTTGAGGGAAGATTTCAGGTGAAATCCCTCGGGGTTCCTTTAGGATTTTGGGGAAATCTCGGGGGGTTCCTTGAGGATTTTGGGGAGATTTTGGGGTGAATCCCGGGGGCTCCTTGAGGATTTTGGGGTGAATCCCTCGGGATTCCTTGAGGATTTTGGTGAAGATTTTGGGGTGAAATCCGACGGATTCCTTGGGGATTTTGGGGGAATCCCAGGGGGTTCCTTGGGGATTTTGGGGGAAGATTTCAGGTGAAATCCCTCGAGGTTCCTTGAGGATTTTCGAGGAATTTGGGGGAAATCCCGAGGGATTCCTTGAGAATTTTGGGGAGATTTTGGGGCAATCTCGGGGGGCTCCTTAAGGATTTTGGGGGAGATTTTGAAGGGAAATCCCAAGAGATTCCTTGAGAATTTTTGGGAAATTTTGGGGAAATCCCGAGCGATTCCTTGGGGATTTTGGGGGAAATCCCTCGAGTTTCCTTTAGGATTTTGGGGAGATTTTGGGGTGAATCTCGGGGGGTTCCTTGATGATTTCGGGGAGATTTTGGGGCAATCCCACGGGGCCTCCTTGGGGAATTTGGGGTGAAATCCTGGGGGACTCCTGAGGATTTTGGGGGAACATTTTGGGTGAAGTTCCGAGGAGTTCATTGGAAATTTGGGGTGAAATCCCGTCAGGCTCCTTGAGGATTTTTGGGAGATTTTGGGGTGAAATCCCGAGGGATTTCTTGAGGATTTTGGGGGGAGATTTCAGGTGGATCCCTCAGGGTTCCTTTAGGATTTTGGGTTGAAATCCCGGGGAGCTCCTTTAGGATTTTGGGGAGATTTTGGGGTGAATCCCGGATGGCTCCTTGAGGATTTTGGGGTGAATCCCTCGGGATTTCCTTGAGGATTTTGGGTGAAGATTCTGGGGTGAAATCCGACGGATTCCTTGGGGATTTTGGGTGAATCCTGAGGGATTCCTTGAGGATTTTGGGGGGAAATCCCTCGAGTTTCCTTTAGGATTTTGGGGAGATTTTGGGGTGAAAATTTTGGGGGTAATCCCGGGAAGTCCTTGGGGATTTTGGGGAAATTTTGGGGCGAATCCCTCGGGGTTCCTTTAGGATTTTGGGGGAGGTTTTGGGGTGAATCTCGGGGGGTTCCTTGAGGATTTTTGGGGTGAATCCCGAGGGGCTCCTTGAGGATTTTGGGGTGAATTCCGAGGGGATTTTGGGGAGATTTTGGGTGAAATCCCAAGGGGCTCCTTTAGGATTTTTGGGGGATATTTCAGGTGAAACCCCTCGGGTTTCCTTTAGGATTTTTGGGAGATTTTAGGGCAATCCCGGGTGACTCCTTGAAGAATTTTGGGTGAAGATTTCAGGTGAAACCCCTCGGAATTCCTTGAAAATTCCGGCACACCACCGCCCTCTTTTCAGACTGCAACAAGTTCAAAACCCGGGGATCTCATTTGGGGAACACCTCGGGGGTCCCGGGGGGATTTTTTAAATTTAATTTCATTTTTTTAGGAGTCCCACCTGTCATCGCAGTAGGTGAACTTCATGTCCATGGAGTGGCGAGTGAGGACGGTGCCCGAGCCCAGCGGAGCCTCGATGGCCCCGGGGTGCGGGATGGCCTCGCAAATCAACACCAGGCAGCGCAGGGGGGGGTCCCCGCCCCAGACCCCGAGTAGGTTCGCATGTGCCCGCGCAGTGCAGGACCTGCGGGGAGGGGCGGGGGACACGGGGAGAACGGGCTCGGAACGGGGAGGGGAGCACTGGGATTTATCCTGAAATCCACCCCAAAATTCACCCCAAATTCACCCCGAATGGGGAGGGGAGCCCTGGGATTTACCCTGAAATCCATCCCAAAATCCCCTGGGATTTATCCTGAAATCCATCCCAAAATTCACCCCAAAATCCAGCCCGAAATGGGGAGGGAGCCCTGGGGTTTACCCTGAAATCCATCCCAAAATTCCCCAAATTCAGCCCGAAATGGGGAGGGACCCCTGGATTTATCTGAAATCCACCCCGAAATTCACCCCAAAATCCAACCGAAATGGGGAGGGACCCTGGGATTCACCCCAAAATCCCCAGGGAACCCCCCGGGATTCCTGTGCCCAATCCCCGCAAATGTCCCCAATGTCCCCAGTGTCCCCCATGCCCCTCAATGTCCCCAATCCCCTCAATCTCCCCAAAGTCCCCCAATGTCCCCAATGTCACCAACGTCCCCAATGTCCCCAAATGTCCCCACTGTCCCCAATGTCCCCAATCCCCTCAATGTCCCCAATTCCCCCCAATGTCCCCGATGTCCCCAAATGTCCCCAGTCCCCCCAAATGTCCCCGTTGTCCCAAATGTCCCCAATGTCCCTGATCCCCCAATATCCCCAAATGTCCCCAATGTCCCAAATGTCCCCAATGTCCCCAATGTCCCCAAATGTCCTCAAATCCCCCAATCCCCCCAGATGTCCCCACTGTCCCCAATCCCCCCAATATCCCCACTGTCCCCAATGTCCCCAAATGCCCCAAATGTCCCAAATGTCCCCACTGTCCCCAAATGTCCCCACTGTCCCCAATCCCCCAATATCCCAAATGTCCCCCAATGTCCCCCAATGTCCCCAATGTCCCCCAATGTCCCCAATCCCCCAAATGTCCCGGTGTCTCCAATGCCCCCAAATGCCCCAAATCCCCCCAGATGTCCCCAAATGTCCCCAAATGTCCCCAGTGTCCCCCCACCTTCCAGGACGCCGCTTTGAGGTTGAGGCAGCGGCCGCGCCCGCTCAGGGTGCTCTTCATGCGCAGCGAGAAACTGCGGCCAGAGCGCTCCCCCCGCCGCCGGGGACCCCCTGGGGGCACGGGAATTTGGGGAGGGGTCTCAGGGGGTCACGGCAATTGGGGGGACCCCGAATTTGGGGGGTCCCGGGGGTCTGGGGGGGTCCCGGGGGGGGTTTTGTGCTCTGGGTAAAGCCGCGCTCACCTCGCTATGGGGGGGGGACACAGGAATTGGGGAGGGTCTCAGGGGTCAGGGGCATCCCAGGGTCGGGGGGGGGTCACAGGAATTGGGGGGACCCGAAATTTGGGGGTCCCAGGGATATTTCTGGGGGTCCCGTGTTAATTTGGGGAGGGGTCTCACCCTGCCGGGGGTTCCGGGGTTATTTTCTGGTGGTCTCAGGTTAATTTGAGGAGGGGTCTCAGGATATTTGAGGGTCCCGGGGTTATTTTCAGGGGTCCCAGGTTAATTTGGGGAGGGGTCTCGGGGATATTTGAGGGTCCCGGGGTTATTTTCAGGGGTCCCGGGTTAATTTGGGGAAGGGTCTCGGGGATATTTGAGGGTCCTGGGGTTATTTTCGGGGGTCCCAGGTTAATTTGGGGAGGGGTCTCAGGGATATTTGGGGTTCCATGGTTAATTTGGGGAGAGGTCTCACCCTGCCGGGGGTCTCGGGGTTATTTCTGGGGGACCCGTGTTAATTTGGGGAGGGGTCTCAGGGACATTTGAGGGTCCCAGGGTTATTTTTTGGGAGTCCCAGGGATATTTTTAGGGTCCCAGGTTAATTTGGGGAGGGGTCTCAGGGACATTTGAGGGTCCCGGGGTTAGTTTTGGGGGTCCCAGGTCAATTTGGGGAGGGGTCTCACCCTGCCTCGGGCCCCGGGTTATTTTTTAGGGGTCCCAGGTTAATTTGAGGAGGGGTCTCAGGGACATTTGGGGCTCCATGGTTAATTTGGGGAGGGGTCTCACCCTGTCAGGGGTCTCAGGGTTATTTTTTGGGGGTCCCAGGTTAATTTGAGGAGGGGTCTCAGGGCTATTTGGGGCTCCATGGTTAATTTGGGGAGGGTCTCACCCTGGCGCGGGCCCAGCACGTCCTGCAGCTCCTCGTGGTCGCAGGGTGAACGAAATCGAACACGCTGTGCCCGATCAGCTCCAGCTGGGGAGGGGGCGCACGGAATTTGGGGAGGGGGCGGGGGGGGCACACCCGGATTGGGGAGGGGTCACACTCAGAATTTGGGGAGGGGGCGGGGGGGTCACACCCCGAATTTGGGGAGGGTCACACCCGGAATTTGGGGAGGGGTCACACCCGGAATTTGGGGAGGGGTCACACCCCCGAATTTGGGGGGGTCACACACGGAATTTGGGGAGGGGTCACACACTGAATTTGGGGAGGGGTCACACCCGGAATTTGGGGAGGGGTCTCACCCAGAATTTGGGGAGGGGTCACAGCCGGAATTTGGGGAGGGTCACACACGGAATTTGGGGAGGGGTCGCACCGGAATTTGGGGAGGGGTCACACCCGGAATTTGAGGAGGGGTCACACCCGGATTTGGGGAGGGGTCTCACATGGAATTTGGGGGAGGGGTCACACCCGGAATTTGGGGAGGGGTCTCACATGGAATTTGGGGAGGGGTCACATCCAGAATTTGGGGGTCCCCAGCCCCCTCCCAAATTGGGCTCCCCCGCACAATTTGGGGACCCCTCCCCAAAAAGAATTTGGGATCCCCAAGATTTTTTGGGACCCCTCAAGCTGATTTTGGGACCCCCCACCCTAAAGAATTTTGGGGTCCCCTGCAGAAATTTGGGACCCCCCCCCAAAAAGAATTTGGGGCTCCCCAGGAAGATTTTTGGGACCCCTCCCCAGATTTTTGGGACCCCTCCCCCAAATTTTCGGGCTCCCCAAGCAGATTTTTGACCCTCCTTGCCACGTTTTCCCGGATTTTTTTGAGTCTCCCCCGCAAATTTCGGGGTTCCCCCCCGGATTTTTGGGGTCCCCTGATGGATTTTTGGGTACCCCGGGTGATTTTTTGGGGCTCCCCTGACACATTTTTAACCCCTCCAGGTCATTTTTTGGCCCCTCCTTGCCAGATTTTCCCGGATTTTTTAAAATCTCCCCCGCAAATTTCGGGGTTCCCTCCCACGGATTTTGGGGTCCCCCGGGTGATTTTTGGGGTTCCCTCGGATTATTTTTGGGGTGCCCCTGACACATTTTGGGGTTCCCCAAGCAGATTTTTGACCCTCCCAGGTCAATTTTTGACCCCTCCTGGCCAGATTTTCCCGGATTTTTTTGAGTCTCCCCCCGCAGATTTAGGGGTTCCCTCTGCTGGATTTTTTTGGGGTCCCCCGTGTGATTTTTGGGGTCCCCTGACACATTTTTGGGGTCCCTCCCCCAGATTTTTGGGGCTCCCCAAGCACATTTTTGACCCCTCCTGGCCAGATTTTACCTCCACCCCAAACGCATTTTTTAAAATCTCGCCCCGCAAATTTCGGGGTTGCCCCTGCTGGATTTTTGGGGTCCCCTGACAGATTTTTGGGGTCCCCCCGACACATTTTTGGGACCCCTCCCCCAAATTTTTGACCCCCCCAGGTCAATTTTTGACCCCTCCTTGCCAGATTTTCCCGGATTTTTTTGAGTCTCCCCCCGCAGATTTCGGGGTTCCCTCCCACGGATTTTTGGGGTGCCCCCGGATTATTTTTGGGGTTCCCCTGACAGATTTTTGGGGTACCCCGGACAGATTTTTAGGGTCCTCCGACACATTTTTTGGGGTCCCTCCCCCAGATTTTTGGGGTCCCCCTGACACATTTTTAACCCCTCCCAGGTCATTTTTTGGCCCCTCCTTGCCAGATTTTCCCGGATTTTTTGAGTCTCCCCCGCAAATTTCGGGGTTCCCCCTGCCGGATTTTTGGGGTCCCCCCGTGATATTTTTGGGGTCCCCCCGTGATATTTTTGGGGTCCCCCCGGGATATTTTTGGGGTCCCCCGGATGTTTCTCTCACCTGGCTGAGCCCCAGCAGGCGGCTGACGTTCTCGGACAGGTAAATCATGTCCCCGCCCTCGCTCAGAACCATCACGAAGCCGCTCAGAGCCTGCAGGTAACATCCGTCCACAGCCTCGGCCGCCGCCGCCCACGCGCCTGGGGGGTTTGGGGAGGTCAGGGGTCCCCAAAAATGTGGGGGGGTGGGGGGACCCCAAAAAGTTCGGGGGGGTTGGGGGGGTGGGGGTTAAACCGGCCCCATCCCCTTTGGGTGTGGCTGTTCTGGGATTTTTTGGGGGATTTTGGGATTTTTGGGGGGTTTAGGGGATTTTGGGGAGGGGTCTGGGGGTCCCCAAAAAAATGGGGTGGGGGGACCCCAAAAAGTTCGGGGGTGTTGGGATAAATCCCATCCCAACCCTTTGGGTGGGATATTTAGGGGTTTGGGGATTTTTGGGGGGATTTTGGGGGTTTAGGGGATTTTGGGGAGGGGTCTGGGGGTCGCCAAAATAATTATGGGGTGGGGGACCCCAAAAAGTTCGGGGGGGTTGGGATAAATCCCATTCCCTCCTTTGGGTGTGGTTATTTAGGGGATTTTTAGGGGATTTAGGGGATTTTTGGGGGGTTTGGGGGATTTTGGGGAGGGGTCAGGGGGTCCCCAAAAATGTGGGGGGATCGCGGGACCCCAAAAAGTTCGGGGGTGTTGGGGGGGTGGGGGTAAAACTCATCCCAACCCCTTTGGGTGTGGCTGTTCTGGGATTTTTGGGGGGGTTGGGGGGGATTTTGGGGGGTTTAATGGGTCTGGGGGATTTTGGGGAGGGGTCTGGGGGTCCCCAAAAAAATTATGGGGTGGGGGGACCCCAAAAAAGTTCGGGGGGGGTTTGGATAAATCCCATCCCAACCCCTTTGGGTGTGGTTATTTAGGGATTTTGGGGGGATTTTTGGGGGGATTTTTGGGGGGTTTAGGGGATTTTGGGGAGGGGTCTGGGGGTCCCCAGAATGTGGGGGGGTGGGGGGACCCCAAAAAATTCGGGGGGGTTTGGATAAATCCCATCCTAACCCCTTTGGGTGTGGATATTTAGGGGATTTTTGGGGGGATTTTGGGGGATTTTTGGGGATTTGGGATTTTGGGGAGGGGTCCGGGGGTCCCCAAAAATGTGGGGGGGGTGGGGGGCCCCAAAAAGTTCGGGGGTGTTGGGGGGGTGGGGGTAAAACTCATCCCAACCCCTTTGGGTGTGGCTGTTCTGGGATTTTTGGGGGATTTTGGGGGGTTTAGGGGATTTTTTTGGATTTTTGGGGGGTTTGGGGGATTTTGATGAGGGTCTGGGGGTCCCCAAAAAAATTGGGGGAGGGTCGGGGGGGTCCCAATGGATTTGACGGTTCCCGGGTGGATTTTTTGGGGGGATTCCGATGGATTTGGGGGTTCCCGGGATAATTTTTGGGGTTCCCGCTGCATTTCCGGGCGTTCTCGGGGTATTTTTGGGTTTTTGGGGGGGGTTCCCAGAATATTTGGGGTTTTTGGGGGGGTTCCCGGGGTACTTTTGGGGTTTTTGGGAAATTTGGGGGGTTTTGGGGGCATTCCTCGGGTATTTTTGGGGTTTTTAGGGGGGTTCCCGAGATATTTTTGGGGTTTTTGAGGGGGTTCCCGGAATATTTTGGGGTTTTTAGGGGGGTCCCGGAATATTTTGGGGTTTTTTGAGGGGTTCCGGGATATTCTGGATTTCTGGGGGGATTCCCAATGGATTTTGGGGTTCCCGGGGTATTTTTTGGTTTTTGGGGGCATTCCTGGGGTATTTTTTTGGTTTTTGGGTTCCCTGTGCATTTTCGGGAGTTCCTGATCTATTTTTGGGGTTTTTGGGGCATTCCCGGGATATTTTTTGGGTTTTGGGGGGAATTCCTGGGGTATTTTTGGGGTTTTGGGGCATTCCTGGGATATTTTGGGGTTTTTGGGGGGGGTCCCGGAATATTTTGGGTTTTTTTGAGGGGTTCCCGGGATATTTTGGGGTTTTTGGGGTTCCCTGTGTATTTTCGGGAGTTCCTGATCTATTTTGGGTTTTTTTGGGGCATTCCTGGGGTATTTTTTGGGTTTTTTGAGGGGATCCCGGGATATTTTTGGGGTTTTGGGGGCATTCCCGGGGTATTTTTGGGTTTTTGGGGGGTTCCCGAGATATTTTTGGGTTTTTTGGGGGTTCCCGAGATATTTGGGGTTTTTTTGAGGGCTCCCGGGATATTTTTGAGGTTTTGGGGCATTCCCGGGATATTTTTTGGTTTTTGGGGCATTCCTGGGGTATTTTTTTGGGTTTTGGGGTTCCTGTGCATTTTCGGGAGTTCCTGATCTATTTGTGGGGTTTTTGGGGCATTCCCGGGATATTTTTGGGTTTTTGGGGGCATTCCTGGGGTATTTTTAGGGTTTTTTGGGGCATTCCCAGAATATTTTGGGGTTTTTTGAGGGTCCCGGGATATTTTGGGGTTTTGGGGGGCATTCCTGGGGTGTTTTTGGGTTTTTGGGGGGGTTCCCGGGATATTTTAGGGTTTTTTGAGGGGTTCCGGGATATTTTGGGTTTTTGGGGGGTCCCGGGATATTTTTGGGATTTCTGGGGATTCCCGATGGATTTTGGGTTCCCGGGGTATTTTTGGGGTTTTTGGGGCATTCCTGGGGTATTTTTTGGGTTTTGGGGTTCCCTGTGTGTTTTCGGAGTTCCTGATCTATTTTTGGGGTTTTTGGGGCATTCCCGGAATATTTTGGGTTTTTTGAGGGGGTCCCGGGATATTTTGGGGTTTTTTTTGGGGGATTCCGGAATATTTTGGGGGATTTTGGGGTTCCCTGTGCATTTTCGGGAGTTCCTGATCTATTTTGGGGGGGTTTGGGGCATTCCCGGGATATTTTTTGGGGTTTTTGGGGCATTCCCGGAATATTTGGGGGTTTTTTGAGGGGGTCCCGGAATATTTTGGGGTTTTTTGAGGGGGTTCCGGATATTTTTGGGATTTCTGGGGGAATTCCCAATGGATTTTGGGGTTCCCGGGGTATTTTTGGGGTTTTGGGGGCATTCCTGGGGTATTTTTTTGGTTTTTGGGGTTCCCTGTGCATTTTCTGGAGTTCCTGATCTATTTTTGGGGTTTTTGGGGCATTCCCGGGATATTTTTTGGGTTTTGGGGGCATTCCTGGGGTATTTTGGGTTTTTTGAGGGTTCCCGGGGTAATTTTTGGGGTTTTTGGGGGGAATTCCTGGGCTATTTTTGGGATTTCTGGGGGGATTCCAATGAATTTTGGGGTTCCCGGGGTATTTTTGGGTTTATGGGGGCATTCCTGGGGTATTTTTTTTGTTTTTGGGGTTCCCTGTGTATTTTCGGGAGTTCCTGATCTATTTGTGGGGTTTTTGGGGCATTCCCGGGATATTTTTTGGGTTTTGGGGGGGATTCCTCGGGTATTTTTGGGGTTTTTTTGAGGGGGTCCGGATATTTTGGGTTTTTGGGGGCATTCCTCGGATATTTTTGGGATTTCTGGGGGGATTCCCGCTGGATTTTGGGGCCCACGGGATTTTGGGGTTCCCTGTGCATTTCTGAGGTTCCCGGGATATTTTTGGGGGTTCAGGGGGGATTTCCCGGATATTTCGGGGTTCGGGGGGGGTTCCCTGTGTATTTTTAGGTTTCAGGCGAGTTCCAGGGATGTTTTTTGGGATTTTTGGGGGGGGGTTCCCGATGGATTTTGGGGTTCCCGGGATATTTTTTGGGATTTTTGGGGGGTTCCCGGGGTATTTCGGGGTCCCTGTGTATTTTTTTGGGTTTTGGGGGGGGTCCCAGGGTATTTTTTGGGGTTCCCGGGTAATTTTGGGAGGTTTATGGGTTCCCGGGATATTTTGGTTTCAGGAGGGGTCCCCTATGTATTTTGGGGTCCCCAGTGCATTTTGGGGTTTCAAAGGGATTCCCTGTGTTATTTTGAGGATTCTCGGGTATTTTCCGGTTTTTTGGGGGGGGATTCCCGGGTATTTCGGGTTCGGGGGTTCCTGGGGTATTTTTGTGATTTCTGGGGGGTTCCCGGGGTATTTTTTGGGTTCCCGGGGTATTTTTGGGGTTTTTTGGGGGGATTCCCTATGTATTTCGGAGGATTCCCGGGGTATTTCGGGGTGCCCTATGTATTTTTGCGGTTCCCTGCTATTTTTTGGGTTTTTAGGGGGGTTCCCAGGTATTTTTTTTGGGTTTTTAGGGGGGTTCCCAGGTATTTTTTGGGTTTTTAGGGGGGTTCCCAGGTATTTTTTGGGTTTTTAGGGGGGGTTCCCGAGGTATTTTTTGGGGTTCCCGGTGTATTTTTTGGGATTCCCTATGTATTTTCGGGTTTTTTGACCGGGATTCCCTATGTATTTCGGGGTCCCCTATGTATTTTTGGGGTCCCCTATATATTTTTTTGGGATCCCCATTGCATTTTCGGGTTCGGGGGGTTCCCGCTGTATTTTTGGGGGGGTTTTTGGGTTCCCGGGGTATTTCGGGGTCCCCTATATATTTCTGGGGATCCCCAGTGCATTTTGGGGTTCGGGGGTTCCGGAGTATTTTTGGGGGGGTTTTTGGGGTTCCCGGGTATTTCGGGGTCCCCTATATATTTCTGGGGATCCCCAGTGCATTTTTGGGGTTCACGGGGGGTTCCCGGTGTATTTTTGGGGGGGTTTTGGAGGATTCCCGGGGTATTTTTCGGGGTTTTGGGGGGGGATTCCGGGGTATTTCGGTGTTCGGGGGTTCCTGGGGTATTTTTATGATTTCTGGGGCGGTTCCGGTGCATTTTTGGGGGATTTTTGGAGGGTTCCTGGGGTATTTTTGGGGTTTTTTTGGAGGGATTCCTATGCATTTCGGGGGTTCCCGGGTATTTCGGGGTGCCCTGTGTATTTTGGGTCCCCTGTGCATATTTTGGGGTTCCCGGGGTATTTTTTTTTGTTTTGGGGTGGTTCCCAGGGTATTTTGGGGGGTGTTTTTGGGGGGTTCCCGGGGTATTTCGGGTTCGGGGTTCCTGGGGTATTTTTATGATTTCTGGGGGGGTTCCCGGGGTATTTTTGGGTTTTTTGGGGGGATTCCCTATGTATTTCGGAGGATTCCCGGGGTATTTCGGGGTCCCCTATGTATTTTTGGGGTCCCCAGTGCATTTTCGGGGTCGGGGAGAGTTCCCGGGGTATTTTTGGGGTTCCCGGGTATTTTTTTGGTTTTTGGGGGGGATTCCCCTATGTATTTTTGGGGTTCCCGGTGTTTTCGGGTCTTTTGGGGGGGATTTCCGGGGTATTTCGGGGTTCGGGGTTTCCTGGGGTATTTTTGTGATTTCTGGGGGGTTTCCCGGGGTATTTTTTGGGGGTTCCCGGGGCATTTTTTAGGTTTTTGGGGTACTTTTGGCGGGGTTTTTTGGGGTTTCCCGGGGTATTTCGGGGTTCGGGGTTCCCTGGGTATTTTTGTGATTTCTGGGGTGGGTCCCCAGTACATTCCGGGGTTCGGGGTGCTGACCCGCGGCCAGCAGGCGGTGCACGCGCAGGTAGCTGATGGTCAGCCGCATGATGGACGCTTTTGTCCAGGTGGGCGCTGACCCGCGGGCGAAGGGCAGCGCCAGGGCGAGCTGCCCGAACACCTCGGCCTCGCGGCTCCGCCCGCACCGGGCGGCGTCCGGGAGCGCTCCGGCGGCCCTCGGGGGTCGGCCTGGGGGGGACCCCAAAATGAACCCCAAAAACCCGAATTGAAACCCAAAAACTGCATTGTATCCCAAAAAATCCTCCCTGTATCACCAAAAATCCCCATAGAACCCCCACAAAATCCCAATAGAATATCCCCCAAAACCTCCCCAGTGACCCCCACCCTGTCCTGGGGACCCTCGGGGGTCGGCCTGGGGGGACCCCAAAATGAACCCCAAAAACCCAAATTTAACCCCAAAAACTGCAATATATCCCCTAAAAACGTCCCTGTATCACCGAAAACCTCCCCTGGATCACCAAAACCTACCCAAAAAAACCCCAAAAAATCCCCCAGTGACCCCACCCTGTCCCGGAGCCCTCGGGGTCGGCCTGGGGGACCCCAAAAATGAACCCCAAAAACCTAAAATTTAACCCCAAAAACTCACTGCATTCCAAAAAAAACCATCCTTGTATCACCAAATCCATCCCTGTGTCACCAAAAACAGCCCCAAACATCTCCCGGTGACCCCCACCCTGTCCCGGGGACTCTCGAGGGTCGGCCTGGGGGGACCCCAAAAAATGAACCCCAAAAGCCCGAATTGGAAACCCAAAAACCGCAATATATTCCCCAAAAACTGCATTGTATCCCAAAAAAACCATCCCTGGATCACCAAAAACAGCCCCAAAACCTCCCCCAGTGACCCCCAACCTGTCCCGGCGGCCCTCGGGGGTCGGCCTGGGGGGACCCCAAAAATGAACCCCAAAAACCCCGAATTGAACCCGAAAAACTGCGCTGTATCCGCATAAAACCCATAGAAACCCCCAAAACCAAGATAGAACCCCCATAGAATCCCCCCAAAACATCCCCAGTGACCCCAACCCTGTCCTGGGGACCCTCGGGGGTCAGACTGGGGGGACCCCAAAAAATGAACCCAAAAATCCCGAATTGAACCCCAAAAATCCCGAGTTCAACCCCAAAAACCCCGAATTCAACCCAAAAACTGCATTGTATCCAAAAAAACCATCTCCGAATCACCAAAAAACCCCCAAAACCTCCCCAGTGACCCCAACCTGTCCTGGGGACCCTCGGGGGTCGGCCTGGGGAGGACCCCCAAAAATGAACCCCAAAAACCCCGAATTGAAACCCAAAAATCCCGAGTTCAACCCCAAAACCCGCAATATATCCCCAAAAACTGCATTGTATTCCCTAAAAACCATCCCTGTGTCACCAAAAGCAGCCAAAAACCTCTTCCAGTGACCCCCACCCTGTCCCGGGAGCCCTCGGGGGTCGGCCTGGGGGCACCCCAAAAAATGAAACCCAAAAACCCCAAACTGAGCACCAAAAACTGCATTGTATCCGTATAAAACCATAGAAACCCATAAATCCCCAAAAAATGAACCCCAAAACATCTCCCATTGAACCCAAATCCGTCCTGGGGACCCTGGGGGGTCGGCCTGAGGGGGACCCCAAAAATGAACCCCAAAAAACCCGAATTCAACCCCAAAAACTGCATTGTGTCCCAAAAAACCTCATAGAAACCCCCCAAAACCAACATATTACCCACATAGAATCCCCCCAAAACATCTCCAGTGAACCCCCACCCTGTCCCGGTGGCCCTCGGGGGTCGGCCTGGGGGGACCCCGAAAAATGAACCCAAAAATCCCGAATTGAACCCCTAAAATTGCACTGTATCCAAAAAACCCATAGAAACCCCCCAAAACTACCATAGAACCCCCCCAAAACATCTCCCAGTGACCCCAACCTGTCCCGGGGACCCTCGGGGTCGGCCTGGGGGGGACCCCAAAAATGAACCCAAAAATCCCGAATTGAATCCCAAAACCGCAATATCCCCTAAAAAACGATACTTGTGTCACCAAAAACCCCATAGAACACCCCTAAATTATCTCCCCCAGTGACCCCCACCCTGTCCCGGGACCCTCGGGGGTCAGACTGGGGGGGACCCCAAAAAATGAACCCCAAAAATCCCTAATTGAAATCCAAAAACCCCGAATTCAACCGCAAAACCCGCACGGTATCCGCATAAAACCCATAAAACCTCCCAAAAATGAACCCCAAAAATCCCGAATTCAACCCCCAAAAACCCAAATTCAACCCCAAACCCCCCCTGCACCCCAAATTTCCCATTCCCCTGCATCCCCACTTTCTCATATTCCCCCATTTTTTCATTTTTTCCCAATTTTTCCTATTGCCCCATTCTTTCACTGTTTTTCCCATTTTTCCCCATTTTTCCCAATTTTTTCCCCATTTTTTCCCCATTTTCCCCATCTCCCCCCCATTTTCCCCATTTTTCCAGGATTTCCCATTTTCCCATGGTTTCCTCCCATTCCCATGTCCCATATCTCCATTTCCCCATTTTTCACTGTTTTCCCCTTTTTTTCCCATTTTTTCCTCATTTTCCAAGATTTCCTTCATGTTCTCATTCCCAAACGTTGCCACCATCCCTTATCCCCATTTCCCCCAATTTTTGGTTGTTTTTCCCCATTTTTTTTGGCTGTTTTCCCCACTATCCCATTTTTTCTGTGTTTTCCCCATTTTCTAGGATTTCCCATTTCCAGGATTTCCTGTCTGTTCTCGTGTCCCATATTCCCATTTCCCCATTTTTCCGCTGTTTTTTGCTGGTTTTCCCCATTTTTTCCCTGTCTCCCCCATTTTTTCCATTTCCCCCCTGTTTCCCCCGGTGTTTTGCTGTTTTCCCCATTTCCCCATTTCCCCCCATTTTTTTGCTGTTTTCCCCATTTTCCCCATTTCCCCCCACGTCCCCCCATTTCCCCCCATTTTTCCCATTTCTACCCATTTTTTTTCTGTTTTCCCCCATTTTTTCGCTGTTTCCCCGGGTTTTTTGCTGTTTCTCCCCTTTTTTCGCTGTTTTTTGCCGTTTTCTCCTAATTTTTCCCCATTTCCCCCCCAGTTTTCCCCGTTCTCCCCCATTTTTTCTCCGTTTCCCCCCGGGTTTTTTGCTGGTTTTCGCTGTTTTTCACTGTTTTTCGCCCTTTTCTCCCATTTCCCCCCCGTCTCCCCCATGTCCCCCCGTGTTTTTCCCCATTCCCCCCATTTTTCCCCATTTCACCCCATTTTTTCCCCATTTCCCCCGGATTTTTCCCGTGTCCCCATTTTTTTCTGTTTCCCCCCCATTTTTTCCCCATTTCCCCCATTTTTTGCCGTTTTTTCCCCATTTTTTGCCGTTCTCCCCATTTTTCCCCATTTCCCCCATTTTTTGCGTTTTCCCCCCATTTTTTCCCCATTTCCCCCATTTTTTGCTGTTTCCCCCATTTTTTCCCCATTTCTCCCCCATTTTTCCCCCATTTCCCCCATTTTTTCCCATCTTTTCCCATTTTTCCATTTTTTCCCATTTTTCCCCCATTTCCCCCCATTTTTTCCCCATTTCCCCCCATTTTTTTCTGTTTTCCCCCATTTTTTGCCGTTTCTCCCCATTTTTCCCCATTTCCCCCCGTTTTTTTCGCTATTTTTCGCCGGGTTTTTTTGCTATTTTTCGCTATTTTTCGCTGTTTTTCGCCGTTTTTCGCCCTTTTCTCCCCGTTTTCCCCCCTGTCTCCCCCATTCCCATTTTTGCTGTTTTTTCCCCATTTTTTGCCGTTCTCCCCCATTTTTTCCCCATTTCCCCCCGGTTTTTTTGCTATTTTTCGCTGTGTTTTTTCGCTATTTTTCGCCGTTTTTCGCCCTTTTCTTCCCGTTTTCCCCCCTGTCTCCCCATTCCCCCATTTTTTGCTGTTTTTTCCCCATTTTTTACCGTTTCTCCCCCATTTTTTCCCCATTTCCCCCCGTTTTTTTTTCTATTTTTCGCTGGGTTTTTTGCTATTTTTCGCAGTTTTTCGCCGTTTTTCGCCCTTTTCCCCCATTTCCCGCCGGGTTTCCCCATTTCCCCCATTTTTCCCATTCCCCCCATTTTTTGCTGTTTTTTCCCCATTTCTCCCCATTTTTTCCCCATTCCCCCCGTGTTTTTCGCTATTTTTCGCTGGTTTTTTGATTATTTTTCGCAGTTTTTCGCCGTTTTTCGCCTTTTCCCCATTTCCCGCGGTGTTTCCCCATTTCCCCCCATTTTTTCCCCATTTCCCCCCATTTTTTTGCTGTTTTTTCCCCATTTCCCCCCATTTTTTGCCGTTTCTCCCCCATTTTTCCCCATTTCCCCCGGTTTTTTTTTCTTTTTCGCTATTTTTCTCTATTTTTCGCAGTTTTTCGCCGGTTTTCGCCTTTTCTCCCCATTTCCCCCCGTCTCCCCATTTCCCCCGTGTTTTTCCCCATTCCCCATTTTTCCCATTTCTCCCCATTTTTTCCCATTTCCCCCCGGTTTTTTTTTGCTATTTTTCGCTATTTTTCGCTGTTTTTCGCCGTTTTTCGCCGTTTTTCGCCCTTTTCTCCCCGTTTTTCCCCCCTGTCTCCCCATTCCCCATTTTTTCCCCATTTCCCCCATTTTTTGCTGTTTTCCCCCCCCATTTTTTCCCATTTCCCCCATTTTTCCCCCATTTCCCCCATTTTTTGCTGTTTTTCCCCATTTTTTCCCCATTTCTCCCCCATTTTTTCCCCATTTCCCCCCGGTTTTTTCGCTATATTTTTCGCTATTTTCGCTATTTTTCGCTATTTTTCGCAGTTTTTCGCCGTTTTTCGCCCTTTTCTCCCCGTTTTTCCCCCCTGTCTCCCCCATTCCCCCATTTTTTGCTGTTTTTTCACAATTTTTTGCCGTTTTCCCCATTTTTCCCCATTTCCCCTTTTTTTGCTATTTTTCGCTATTTTTCGCTCTTTTTCGCTATTTTTCGCCGTTTTTCGCCTTTTCTCCCCGTTTTTTCCCCCCTGTCTCCCCCATTCCCCCATTTTTTCCCCATTTCCCCCCATTTTTCCCATTTCCCCGGTTTTTTTGCTATTTTTCGCTTTTTTCTCTATTTTCGCCGTTTTCGCCGTTTTTCGCCCTTTTCCCCCCGTTTCCCCCCCGTCCCCCCCGTGGTGCCCCGCCCGGGCCGTGGGGCCGCGCACGTGCCGCCCGGGGCCGGGACGGGCTGTTCCCGGTGCTGTTCCCGTTCCCGTTCCTGTCCCTGGCTCCGAGCCCGGGGCCGCGGCCGGGGGAGCGCGGGGGGCGGGGCCATGCAAATTTATGGAGATTTATGGAAATGAGGGGCGGGGAGCGCGGGGGTGGGCGGGGTGGGAATGGGACCAGTATCGGAATGGGAATGGGACCAGTACGGGACACTAACTGGGACCAGTATGGGAATGGGACTGGGATCAGAACAGGGAACGGGACCGGGACCAGTACGGGAACGGGACCAGTACGGGAATGGGACGGGACAGTAGGGGAATGGGAATGGGACCAGTTCAGGACTGGGACCAGTACGGGGACGGGAATGGGACCAAGTATCGGAATGGGAATGGGACCAGTACGGGAATGGGACTGGGATCAGAACCAGGTGTTAACTGGGACCAGTATGGGAATGGGACTGGGACCCGTACGGGGATGGGACCAGTATCAGAATGGAATGGGACCAGTACGGGACACTAACTGGGAGCAGTATGGGAATGGGACTGGGATCAGAACAGGAATGGGACTGGGACCAGTTCAGGAAGGGACTGGGACCAGTAACAGAATGGGAATGGGATCAGAACTGGAATGGGAATGGGACCAGTACGGGAATGGGACCAGTACAGGAGTGGGACCAGTACGGGAATGGGACTGGGACCAGTACGGGAATGGGACTGGGATCAGGACCGGTACGGGGAATGGGACAGTAAAGGAATGGGAATGGGACCGGGGTGGGACGGGGACCAGTACGGGACTGGACCAGCTCAGGAATGGGACTGGGACCAGTACCAGGATAGGACTGGGATCAGAACCGGAATGGGACTGGGACCAGAATCAGGTTTTAACTGGGACCAGTATGGGACTGGGATCAGTACGGGAATGGGACCAGTACCGGAATGGGACCGGGACCAGAATGGGACCGGGACCAGGGTAGGACTGGGACCAGTTCAGGAATGGGACTGGGACCAGTTGAGGAATGGGACTGGAATCAGAACCGGGTGCTAACTGGGACCAGTTCAGGAATGGGACCAGGACTGGGGTGGGACTGGGACCAGTAAGGGAATGGGACTGGACCAGTTCAGGAATGAGAATGGGACCGGGGTGGGACTGGAATCAGAACTGGGTGCTAACTGGGACCAGTACAGGAATGGGACTGGGATCAGACCTGGAATGGGACTGGGACCAGAACAGTAATGGGACTGGGACCAGTACAGGGCAATAACTGGGATCAGAACTGGAATGGGACTGGGACCAGTACCGGAATGGGACTGGGACCAGGACGGGAATGGGACCAGTTCAGGAAGGGAATGGGACCAGTACGGGAGTGGGACTGGAATCAGAACCGGGTGCTAATTGGGACCAGTACGGGAATGGGACTGGGACCAGTACCGGGGTGGGAATGGGACCAGTATGGGCATGGGACTGGGATCAGAACCGGAATGGGACTGGGACCAGAACCGGAATGGGACTGGGACCAGTACAGAAATGGGAGTGGGACCAGTACCAGGCGCTAACTGGTACCAATTAGCACAAGGTGCTAATTTGGACCAGTACTGTCACTCACTGGCACCAGTACCAGCGCTAACCGGGACCAGCACCAGGCGCTAACTGGGACCAGCACCAGGCGCTAACTGGCACCAGTACCGGCCAGTAACTGGGACAGTACCTGTCACTAAGAGCAACCAGTACCAGGCACTAACTGGCACCAGCACCAGGCGCTAACTGGGACCAGTACAGGGCGCTAACTGGCACCAGTACAGGGCGCTAACTGGGACCAGTACCAGTCTCTAACTGGGACCAGTACCAGGCACTAACTGGGACCAGTACCAAGCACTAACTGGCACCAGTACAAGGCACTAACTGGGACCAGCACCACGCACTAACTGGGACCAGTACCAGTCTCTAACTAGAACCAGTACCAAGCACTAACTGGACCAGTACGAATCTCTAACTGGGACCAGTACCAGTCTCCAACTGGGACCAGTACCAATCTCTAACTGGGACCAGTACCAGGCGCTAACTGGTACCAGTACCAGGCAGTAACTGGGACCAGTACCAATCTCAACTGGGACCAGTACCAGTCTCCAACTGGGACCAGTACCAATCTCTAACTGGGACCAGTACCAGGTGCTAACTGGGACCAGTACCAGTGCAGTAACTGGGACCAGTACCAGTCTCTAACTGGGACCAGTACCAGTCTCTAAACTGGTACTAGCACGGCCGCAGGAGCACACGCGTGTCCCCCACGTGTCCCACACGTGTCCCCACGAGGCCACTCGTGTCCCCCCCTGTCCCCCTCCAGTGTCCCCCCTCCGACACTTTCTGGGGGGTCCCCGAGCCCCCCCTCGTGCCGGGACCCCCCTCGGGTGCCACGTGGGACCGACCCCCCCCCCCCAATTCGGGGGGTCCCACCCTGATCCGGGACCTTCCAGGAGGTCCCAAAGTCCCCAAACTCCCCCCGTGTCCCCCCCAGTGTGTTCGGGGGGCGGGTCCCGACCCCCTCATTCCCACGGGACCCCCAAACCGCCCCGGGACCCTCCCCCGGTTCCCGGTCCCGCCCCCCTCGGAGGTCCCGGTGCTGGGGGGGCGTGATCCCGCGTCCCCCTCCCCCAATTCCTGTTCCGGGACCCCCCAAAATCAACCGGACCCCGCCCCCCCCCGAGGGTCCCATTACCGGGACCCCCCCCCAGACCGATCCCGCCCTTTCCGGGACCCCGGGACCCCCCCCGGACCGGACCCCGCCCCCCCGAGGGTCCCGTTCACCGATTCCGCCCCCCCCGGGGGTCGGCCCGACCGGACCCCACCTCCCCGGTCACCGATCCCGGACCCCCCCCTCGGGAATTCCAGCCCCGGACCCCCCAGGACCGGACCCCACCCCCTCGGTGACCGATCCCGGACCCTCCCGGGCAATCCCAGCCCCGGGACCCCCCCCCCCCCAAACCGAGCCCGACCCCTCCGAGGGTCCCAACCGCGGGACCCCCGCCCCGGGGTCGGACCCCCGCCCCTCCGGGGGTCGCATTCCCGGACCCCGCCCCCCCGGGGGTCGCATTCCCGGGAGTCCCCGTGCCCGTGACCCATCCCGGGGTCTCAACTCGGGACCCCTCCCCAAAATCCCCTCGTGTCCCCCCGTACCTCGGCCCGGGCCGCCCGTCCATGGCCGCCGCTGCCGCGCCCTCCGCACCCACGCGCCGAGCCCCCTCCTCGGCCACGCCCCCTCCGCCCCGGCCACGCCCCCTCCGCGGCCACGCCCCCTCGCACACCCCTCACTGGACACGCCCCCCTCCACTGGGACACGCCCCCTTTTTGCACACGCCCCTTTGGTTAATGCCACGCCCACATAGTGACACACCCCCTCGTTAGACACGCCCCCTCCCAAAATAACCACACGGGACACGCCCCTTCGAGGACCACGCCCCATTCTGCCACACCCCACAAAGTCACGCCCACTTTATAACCACGCCCACCGATCCCCACCTCAATGTGGGCGTGGTCTAACCTCGGTCACCCCCTCACCTGGCTCCCACGCCCCCTGAGACCACGCCCACTTTGATGATGAAATGCCACACCCATTTTTGGTCACGCCCCTTTTTGGGCACGTGTCACGCACAACCCTGAGACCACGCCCACAAAACATCGGCCACGCCCCCTGGGACCCCCAAAATTCTTTTTGAGACCCCCCCCCAAATTTCCCCTGAGACCCAAATTCCCCTGAGACCCCCCAAAATCCCCCCTGGGACCCCCCAAATTCGTCCTGGGACCCCCCAAATGCCCTGGGACCCCCAAAATCCCTCTCAACATCCCCAAATCCCTCAGAGGACCCTAAACCCCCCTAGGATCCCCCAAAAATCCCCCTAGGACCCCCCAGATTCCCTGGGATCCCCCAAAATCCTCTCTAGACCCAAAATCCCCTCTGAGACCCCACAAACCCCCTGGGTTCCCCCAAATTCCCTCTGGGACCCCCAAAATTCCCCGGGACCCCCAAACGCCCTTGAGGCCACGCCCCTTTCCTAAACCACGCCCATTGCATTATGACCACGCCCACTTCGCAATCCCATTGGCCGCCGCTCCGCTGTGACCGGAAGTGGTTCCGCCCACGCCGTGCCCCGGAAGTTCGGCGGAAGCGGCGGGAGCGGGAGAGCGGCAGCCATGTGAGAGCGGCGCGGGGGAAACGGGGAAAAAACGGGAAAAAACCGCGAAAAAAAAACCGGGGAAATCGGGGGGGAACCGGGAAAAAACGGGAATGGGGAGGAGCGGGGAAGCGGAGGGAGCGGGAGCGGGGGGCGAGCGGGGGGAACCGGGGAGAGGCGGAACTGGGGATGGGGAGCGGCGGCGGGACGGGCCTGGGCCTGGCCCGCTTTTGTCGCCGTCCTGGCGCTGTCCCCAAATCTGTCCTGGTGTCCCCATCCCTGTCCAGTGTCCTCATCCGTGTCCCAAACCTGTCTGGTGTCCTCAGCCCTGTACTGTGTCCCCAAATCTGTCCTGGTGTCCCCAAATCTGTCCTAGAGTCCCCATCCCTGTCCAGTGTCCTCATCCCGTGTCCCCAAACCCGTCCCATGTCCCCAAACCTGTCCCGGTGTCCCCTCCCTGTGTCCCCACATTCCCCTGCTTTCCCTCTATCCCTGTGATATCCTGGTGTCCCCTGATGTCCCTAACGTCCCCCTGATGTCCCCTGGGTCCCCCTGATGTCCCAGGACCCTGCTGAACGAGCCCAGGAGTGAGATAACCCCAGGGAACGATCTCCATGTCCCCACAATCCCCTGATTTCCCTCTGTCCCTGTGATACCCTGGTGTCCCTGGTGTTCTCACAATGTCCCAAACGATGTCACTGTGTCCCCACAAGTCCCTGATGTCCCCAACGTCCCAGGTCTCTCCTGAACAAGCCAAGAGCGAGACGTCCCAGGGAACGATCTCCATGTCCCCACAATCCCTGGTTCCCCTGCTGTCCCTGTGATATCCTGGTGTCCCTGTTGTGTCCCCACAATGTCCCAAACGATGTCCCCAACGTCCCCTGATGTCCCCAGGTCCCTGCTGAACGAGCCCCAGAGCGAGATGTCCCCAGGGAACGATCTCTGTGTCCCCGTGTCCCCACATTCCCCTGCTGTCCCTGTGATATCCTGGTGTCCCTGTCGTGTCCCCCTGCTGTCCTTGGGTCCCACAATGTCCCAAACGATGTCCCAACGTCCCCTGATTCCCCAAGGTTCCCAGGTCCCTGCTGAATGAGCCCAAGAGCGAAATGACCCCAGGGAACGATCTCCGTGTCCCCACATTCCCTGATTTCCCTCTGTCCCTGTGATACCCTGGTGTCCCCCTGGTGTCCCTGGTGTCCCTGTCGTGTCCCCATCGTATCCTGATGTCCCCCTGATGTCCCCTGATGTCCCCGATCCCTGACCTGAACGAGCCCAAGAGCGAGATGACCCCAGGGAACGATCTCCATGTCCCCACATTCCCCTGATTTCCATTTAATCAGTGATATCCTGGTGTCCCTGATGTACCCCTGGTGTCCCTGTCATGTCCCCACGAGTCCCCAACCGTCCCCCTGATGTCCCCTGATGTCCCCAACGTCCCCAGGTCCCTGCTGAACAAGCCAAGAGCGAGTGTCCCCAGGGAACGATCTCCATGTCCCCGTGTATCCACATTCCCCTGATTTCCCTCTGTCCCTGTGATATCCTGGTGTCCCCCTGATGCCCCAACGTCCCCCTGATGTCCCCTGATGTCCCCAATGTCCCAGGTCCCTGCTGAACAAGCCCAAGAGCGAGATGACCCCAGGAATGATCTCCATGTCCCACATTCCCCTGATTTCCCTCTGTCCCTGTGACATCCTGGTGTCCCTGGGTCTCCACAATGTCCCAAACGATGTCCCCAATGTCCCCCTGATGTCCCATGTCTCTCCTGAACAAGCCCAAGAGCGAGATGACGCCCGAGGAGCTGCAGAAGCGCGAGGAGGAGGAGTTCAACACGGGCCCGCTGTCGGTGCTGACGCAGAGCGTCAAGAACAACACCCAGAGGCTCATCAACTGCAGGAACAACAAGAAGCTGCTGGGCGCGTCAAGGCCTTCGACAGGTGTGGCCTCGGTCCCCAGGGTCCCCAAGGTGTCACCAAGGTGTCACCAGAGTCCCCAGGGTGTCTTCATGGTATCCTCATGATGACCCCAGGGTCAGCTCAGTGACCTCAAGGGCTGCCCTGGGCCTTGGATGGGTCTGTCCCCAGTGTCTCCAGGGTCTCCAAGGTCACCAAGGTGTCACCAAGGTGTCACCAGGATCCCCAAGGTGTCACCAGTGTCCCCAAGGTGTCCCCATTGGTCACCACAGTGTCCCCTCAGTATCCTCGTGGTGACCCCAGGGTCAGCTCAGTGACCACAAGGGCTGCCTGGACTTTGGACAGGTTTGTCCCCAGTGTCCTCAGTGTCCCCAAGGTGTCCCCAGAGTATCCAAGGTGTCCCCATGGTGTCCCCAGGGTCAACACAGTGTCCCCTCGGTATCCCCAGGGTCAGCTCAGTGACCCCAAGGGCTGCCCTGGGCCTTGGGTGGGTCTGTTCTCAATGTCCCCAAGGTGTCCCCAGTGTCCCAAGGTGTCCTCAAGGTCCCCAAGTGTCCCAAGGTGTCACCATGGTCACCACAGTGGTCCTCATGGTGTCCTCAGTATCCCCACGGTGACCCCAGGTCAGCTCAGTGACCTCAAGGGCTCCTCTGAGCCTTGGACAGGTCTGTCCTCAGTGTCCCCAGGGTGTCCCCACGGTGTCCCTAAGGTGTCCTCAATATCCCCAGTGTCCCCAAGGTGTCCCAAGGTCACCACAGTGTCCTCATGGTGTCTTTATGGTGTCCTCAGTATCCCCATGGTGACCCCAGGGTCAGCTCAATGACCTCAAGGGCTGCCCTGGCCTTGGACAGGTTTGTCCTCAATGTCCCCAGGGTGTCCCCAAGGTGTCCTCAGTTCTCTCTCTCCCTGTTCCCCCCCAAATCCCCATCTTCTCCCCTAAATCCCATTTCTCCCCCAAAATCCCATTTTCCCCCCCATTTTCTCCCCCCAAGTCCCATTTTCCCCCCATTTTCTCCCCCCAAAATCCCATTTTTCTCCCCATTTTTCCCCCCCAAACCCATTTTTTCCCCAAAAAAATCCATTTTCTCTCCCCAAATCCATTTTCCCCCCCATTTGTCCCCCAAAAATCCCATTTTTTCTCCCCCATTTTTTTCCCCCAAATCCCATTTTTCTCCCCATTTTTCGCCTGAAAATACAATTTTTCTCCCCCAAATCCCATTTTTCTCTCCCAAAATCCCAATTTTTTTCCCCAAATCCCATTTTAATCCAAATTCTCCCCAAATCCCTTTTTTTTTCCCTCCAAATCCCATTTTTATCCCAAATTTTCCCCCCAAATCCCATTTCTCCCCCCAAAATCCCATTTCCCATCTCCCAAACCCCATTTTCTTTCTCCCCCCAAAATCCCATTTTTCCCTCCAAATCCCATTTTTCTCCCATGTTTTCCCCCTCAAAATCCCATTTTCTCCCAATTTTTTTCCCAAAATCCCATTTTTCTCCCAATTTTCCCCCCCCAAATCCTCTTTTCCCCCCATTGTTTCCCCAAAATCCCATTTCCCTCCAAACCCCCATTTTCTCCCCCCAAATCCCATTTTCCTCCTCCCCAAACCCCATTTTGCCCCCCCAAAATCCCATTTTTTTCCCCCAAAATCTCTTTTTTTTTTCCGCCAAATCCCATTTTTCTCCCCATTTTTTCCCCCCCAAACCCCATTTTTTCCCCCCAAATCCCAATTTTTTCCCCCCAAATCCCATTTTTCTCCCCATTTTTCCCCCAAATCCCATTTTTATCCAAATTTTTCCCCAAAATCCCATTTTTATCCCCAATTTTCCCCCCCAAAATCCCATTTTCCCCCCATTTTCTCCCCCCAAAATCCCATTTTTCTCCCCATTTTCTCCCCTGAACCCCATTTTTTCCCCAAAAAATCCCATTTTCTCTCCCCAAATCCCATTTCCCCCCATTGTTTCCCCAAAATCCCATTTTTCTCCCATTTTTTCCCCCAAATCCCATTTTTCTCCCCATTTTTCGCCTGAAAATCCAATTTTTCCCCCCAAATCCCATTTTCTCTCCCAAAATCCCAATTTTTTCCCCCAAATCCCATTTTTAATCCAAATTTCTCCCAAATCCCTTTTTTTTCCCTCCAAATTCCATTTTTATCCCAAATTTTTCCCCCAAATCCCATTTTCTCCCCCCAAAATCCCATTTTCTCCCCATTTCTTCCCCCAAAATCCCATTTTTTCTCCCCCCAAACCCCATTTCCCATCTCCCAAACCCCATTTTCTCCCCCCAAAATCCATTTTTCCCCCCAAATCCCATTTTTCTCCCCATTTTCTCTCCCTAAAATCCCATTTTTCTCCCCACGTTTTCTCCCCTCAAAATCCCATTTTTCTCCCATTTTTTTCCCCAATATTCCATTTTTCTCCCAATTTTTCCCAAAATCCATTTTTCTCCCAATTTTCTCCCCCCAAATCCCATTTTCTCCCCCAAATCTCTTTTCCCCCCCATTGTTTCCCCAAAATCCCATTTTCTCCTCCAAACCCCATTTTCTCCCCCAAATCCCATTTCCCCCCATTTTCTCCTCCCCAAACCCAATTTTGCCCCCTCAAAATCCCAATTTTTTCCCCAAAATCTCATTTTTTTCCCCAAAATCCCATTTTTCTCCCCATTTCCCCCCCAAAAATCCCAATTTTCCCCCAAATTCCCATTTTTATCCCAATTTCCCCCCAAATTCCCATTGTTTCCCCCAGGCACTGTAACATGGTGCTGGAGAACGTCAAGAGATGTGGACCGAGGTGCCCAAGAGCGGCAAAGGCAAAAAGAAATCCAGCCCGTCAACAAGGATCGCTACATCTCCAAGATGTTCCTGCGGGGGGACTCGGTCATCGTGGTGCTCAGGAACCCCCTGATCGCTGGCAAGTAGGGATGGACCTGCCAGGACCTGCCAGGACCTGTCAGAACCTTCCAGGACCTGCCAGGACCCATCAGAACCTTCTAGAACCCATCAGAACCTTCCAGAACTTTCCCAGATCCCTCAGGAACCTCCCAGACCCCTCCCAGTCTCGGTCATCGTGGTGCTCAGGAACCCCCTGATCGCTGGGAAATAGGGAGGGACCTGCCAGGACCTGACAGAACCTTCTAGAACCTTCCAGGACCTTCCAGGACCCACCAGAACCTTCTAGAACCCACCAGGATCATCCCAGAGCCATCCAGCAGAGCCATCCCAAAATCCTCCCAGATCCCTCCCAGTCTCGGTCATCGTGGTGCTCAGGAACCCCTGATCGCTGGGAAATAGAGATGGACCTGCCAAGACCTGACAGAACCTTCTAGAACCTTCCAGGACCTTCCAGGACCTTCTAGAACCCATCAGAACCCTCCAGAACCTTCCAGAAACTCCAGGATCATCCCAAATCCTCTCAGACCCCTCCCAGTCTCGGTCATCGTGTGGTGCTCAGGAACCCCCTGAGCGCTGGGAAATAGGGATGGACCTGCCAGGACCTTCTAAACCTTCCAGGACCTTCTAGAACCCATCAACCCTCCAGAATCCATCAGAACCTTCCAGGACCTTCCAGAGCCATCCCAAAATCCTCTCAGACCCCTCCCAGTCTCGGTCACGTGGTGCTCAGGAACCCCCTGATCGCTGGGAAATAGAGATGGACCTGCCAGGACCTGCCAGAACCTTCCAGGACCTTCTAGAACCTTCCCAGAACCCCCTGACCCTTCCAGGACCTTCCCAAAACTTTCCAGGACCCCCCCAGACCTTTCAGGACCTTCCCAAGACCCCTCCAGAACCTTCCAGGACCTTCCCTGACCCTTCCAGGACCTTCCAGAACCTTCCCAGACCCCCCTGACCCTTCCAGGACCTTCCAGGACCTTCCCTGACCCTTCCAGGACCCTCCCCTAATTCCCAGCTGGATTTTTGGGGATTTTGGGATCAATAAATTCTGGTTTGGCACCACCTGAAGCCCCCTGACCCTTCCAGGACCTTCCAGGACCTTCTCTGACCCTTCCAGGACCCCCCAGACCCTTCCAGGACCTTCCAGGACCCCTCCCCTAATTCCCAGCAGGATTTTTGGGGATTTTTGGGGGATTTTGGGATCAATAAACTCGGCTTTGGCACCGCTGTCACTCTCTGTGTCCCCAAATTTGTCACCCCCTCCCAAAATAAAAACCCAACAGAGACCCCCCCAAAATAAAAACCCAACAGAGACCCCCCCCCCAAAATTTGTCACCCCTCCCCAAAAAAAAATCAACAGAGACCCCCCCAGAGCATCCAAGTTTTTTTTTATTCCCAAAAAATTCCCAAAAAATGGAGGAGAGACACCACGGGGGGGGAGGGGATGGGGAGGGCTGAGCCCCAAATTTGGGGAGGGGGCTGGGAGGGGTCCAGGAGCCCCCCCCTCAGATTTTCTTCCTCTGTGGGCCGCACCCTCGGGAAGAGCTGGGGGAGAAATGGGAGGTGAGACCCCCACCCAAAATAAAAAATCCTAAAAAGACCCCCCAAAATCAATCCCACAACCCCCCAGGGTTATTAAAGGGAGGTGAGACCCCTCCCCAAAAAAATCCAATCCCAAAAACTCCCCAAGGTCATGGAAAGGTTGTGAGACCCTGAGACCCCTCCCCCAAAAAAAAATCCCAATCCCAAGAACTCCCCAAGGTCATGGAAAGGATGTGAGACCCCTCCCCAAAAAGGGTGAGGGGCTGTGGGATCCCCCAAATGCTCCACACCCCATGGGACCTCCCCAAATAATCCCACAGGACCCCTCCCCCATGGATTTAATCCTCTGAGACCCTCCCCAAATACCCCAGACCCAAAGCCGCCCCTGGGACCCCTCCCTGACCCGCAGACCCCTCCCCAAATACCCCAGACCCCTCCCCCACGGATTTACCCCCTCTGAGACCCCTCCCCAAATACCCCAGACCCCACAGGAGACCCCTGGGACCCCCAAGAAAGGATTTGGGGACTGTGAGACCCCTCCCCAAATCCCCCAGACCCCTCCCCCATGGATTTAACCCCTGTGAGACCCCTCCCCAAACACCCCAGACCCCACAGGAACCCTGGGACCCCAATAAAAAGGATTTGGGGACCAAGAGACCCCTCCCCAAACCCCTCAGACCCACAGCCGCCCCCTGGGACCCCTCCCTGACCCGGAGACCCCTCCCCAATAGATTTATCCCCTTTAAGACCCCTCCCCTATGGATTTACCCCCTCTGAGACCCCTCCCCAAACCCCCAGACCCCACAGGAGACTCCTGGGATCCCCCCTGACCCCGGAGACCCCTCCCCAAATACCCCAGACCCCACAGGAGACCCCTGGGACCCCAAGAAAGGATTTGGGGACTGTGAGACCCCTCCAAATACCCCAGATCTCCCTTGACCCCGGAGACCCCTCCCCAAACCCCCCAGACCCCTCCCCAAACCCCCCAGACCCCTCCCCCATGGATTTATCCCCTCTGAGACCCCTCCCCAATAGATTTACCCCCTATGAGACCCTCCTCAATAGATTTATCCCCTCTGAGACCCCTCCCCAAATACCCCAGACCCCACAGGAGACCCTGGACCCCCAAGAAAGGATTTGGGGACCATGAGACCCCTCCCCTATGGATTTACCACCTCTGAGACCTCCCCAGATCCCCAGACCCACAGCCACCCCCTGGGAGCCCCCCCGGCACTGGAGACCCCTCCCCTATGGATTTATCTCCTTTAAGACCCCTCCCCAAACCCCCAGACCCCTCCCCCATGGATTTATCCTCCTTAGACCCCCCAATGGATTTACCCCTCTGAGACCCTCCCCAAGCCCCCAGACCCTAAAACCGCCCCCTGGGACCCCCAAAAAGGATTTAGGGACCATGAGACCCCTCCCCAAATACCCCGACCCCTCCCCCATGGATTTATCCCCTGAGACCCCCCAATAGATTTACCCTATATGAGACCCCTCCTCAATAGATTTATCCCCTCTGAGACCCTTCCCCAAATACCCCAGACCCCCCAGCCGCCCCTGGGACCCCTCCCTGAGGGACCCCTCCCCAAACCCCCTAGAGCCCACAGGAGACTCCTAGGACCCCCCAAAAAAGGATTTGGGGACCATAAGACCCCTCCCCAAATACTCCAAACCCCTCCCCAAACCCCCAGCCCCCCCCCCGCCCCTGCAGCCCCCTCCTCACCCCAAAGTAGTTCCTGGGCACGTATCCCTCGTGGCCGTAGAGGACCCCCACCACCAGTCGAGCTCCTCGGGGGGCTCGCGGCGCAGGACGGTCACCGGCTCCCCCTCGCGGAACGAGAGCTCGTCCCCGAACTCGGCGCTGTAATCCCAGAGCGCGTACACCACGCCGCTGTTCAGCACCCCCATGCCCTGCTCCACCTCTGGAACCCAAAACACAAAATTGTTACCCCAAAAAACAAATGTTATAGTCCTGGGACCCCCAAACCTGCCCCAGTGACACAAACCCAAAAAAAACCCCAAAAAAACCCAAAAACCCCAAATGTCCCCAAATCCCAGAGCGCGTACACCCCGCTGTTCAGCACCCCCATGCCCTGCTCCACCTCTGGGAACCCCAAAACATAAAATTGTTATTGTTCTGGGACCTCAAAACTGCTCCAGGACCCCAAAAATCCACCCCGGTGTTACCATAGTGACACAAATCCCAAATAATCCCAAATGTCCCCAAATGTCCCCAAATCCCAGAGAGCGTACACGACCCGCTGTTCAGCACCCCCATGCCCTGCTCCACCTCTGGGAACACCAAAAATACAAAATTGTTACCTCAAAACTGCCCTGAGACCCCCAAAATCCACCCAGATCACCATAGTGACACAAATCCAAATGTCCCCAATCCCAGAGCGCGTACACCACGCCGCTGTTCAGCACCCCATGCCCTGCTCCACCTCTGGGGACACCAAAATACAAAATGTTATTGATCTGGGACCCCCAAACCTGCCCTGAGCCCCCAAAATCCACCCAAATCACCATAGTGACACAAATCCCAAATGTCCCCAAATCCCAGAGCGCGTACACGACCCGCTGTTCAGCACCCCCATGCCCTGCTCCACCTCTGGGAACCCCAAAAATACAAAATTGTTACCTCAAAACTGCCCTGAGACCCCCAAAATCCACCCCAAATCACCATAGTGACAGAAACCCAAAAAAATCCCAAATAACGCCAAAAAAACCCCAAATGTCCCCAAACCCCAGAGCGCGTACACCACCCCGCTGTTCAGCACCCCCATGCCCTGCTCCACCTCTGGGGACACCAAAAAAACAAAATTGTTATTGATCTGGGACCCCCAAAACTGCCCCAGGACCCCCAAACCTGCCCAGTGTCACCGCAGTGACACAAACCAAAAGAACCCCAAAAAACCCCAAATGTCCCCAAATCCCGACACCCCCCCGCTGTTCAGCACCCCCATGCCCTGCTCCACCTCTGGGAACCCAAAATATAAAATGTTATTGTTCTGAGACCCCCAAAATCCACCCCAAATCACCATAGTGAGAGAAACCCCAAAAATCCCAACATGTCCCCAAACCCCAGAGCGCGTACACCACCCGCTCTTCAGCACCCCATGCCCTGCTCCACCTCTGGGGACACCAAAAATACAAAATTGTTACCTCAAAACTGCCCAGGACCCCCAAAATCCACCCCAAATCACCATAGTCAGAGAAACCCAAAAAAACACCAAAAAACCCAAATGTCCCCAAATCCCAGAGCGCGTACACCACCCCGCTGTTCAGCACCCCCATGCCCTGCTCCACCTCTGGGACCCCAAAAATAAAATTGTTATTGTTCTGGGACCCCCAAACCTGCCCCGAGACCCCCAAACCTGCCCGGTGTCACTGCAGTGAGAGAAACCCAAATAATCCCAAATAACCCAAATGTCCCCAAATCCCAGAGCGCGTACACGACCCACTGTTCAGCACCCCCATGCCCTGCTCCACCTCTGGGGACCCCAAAACACAAAATGTGACCCCAAAATCCCGATTGTTACCCCAAAGCTGCCCTGGTATCACCACAGTGACACAACCCAAAAAAAACCCCAAAAAACACCAAAAAACAAAACAAAAAAAACCAAAAAAACCCAAATGTCCCCAAATCCCAACACTCCCAGTCCTCCCAGTCCTCCCAGTGCTCCCAGTACAGACCAGTGAGGTAACTGGAGCACTCAGATCTACCATCAACCCCAGTATCCCCAGTTCCCACATCCCAGTATCCCAGTATCCCCAGTTCCCCACACCCCAGCCCCCCCCCAGCCCCTCCCAGTCCCTCCCAGTCCCTCCCAGTACAGACCAGTGAGGTAACTGGAGCACTCAGGTCACACCACAAACCCCCAGTATCCCCAGTTCCAATCCCAGTATCCCCAGTATCCCCAGTTCCCAATCCCAGTATCCCCGTATCCCCAGTTCCTCGTACCTCAGCCCCTCCCATCACTCCCAGTCCTCCCAGTGCTCCCAGTACAGACCAGTGAGGTAACTGGAGCACTCAGATTCACACCATTAAGCCCAGTATCCCCAGTTCCCAATCCAGTATCCCCAGTATCCGCAGTTCCCCAGCCCTCCCATCACCCCCAGCCCCTCTCCCAGTCCCTCCCAGTCCCTCCCAGTACAGACAGTGAGGTAACTGGAGCAGTCGCTGTACCCCCCGGTACGGGTCGCACCATTAACCCCCAGTATCCCCAGTTCCCCAATCCCAGTATCCCCAGTATCCCAGTATCCCCAGTTCCCCAGCCCCTCCCATCACTCCCAGCCCCTCTCCCAGTCCCTCCAGTACAGACCAGTGGGGTAACTGGAGCAGTCGCTGTACCCCTCCGGTACGGGTCACACCATTAACCCCCAGTATCCCCAGTTCCCAATCCCAGCACCCAGTATCCCCAGTTCCCCGTTACCCCAGCCCCTCCCATCACCCCCAGTCCACTCCCAGTGCTCCCAGTCCCTCCCAGTACAGACAGTGAGGTAACTGGAGCAGTCGCTGTACCCTCCGGTACGGGTCACACCATTAACCCCCAGTATCCCCAGTTCCCAACCCCAGTACGCCCAGTATCCCCAGTTCCCAATCCCAGTATCCCCAGTTCCCCACACCCCCAGTCCCTCCCAGTCCCTCCCAGTACAGACCAGTGAGTGTAACTGGAGCAGTCGCTGTACCCCTCCCGGTACGGGTCACACCATTAACCCCCAGTATCCCCAGTTCCCAATCCCCAGTATCCCCAGTATCCCCAGTTCCCTGTACCCCCAGTCCCTCCCAGTCCCTCCCAGCCCCTCTCCAGTCCCTCCCAGTACAGACCAGTGAGGAACTGGAGCACTCAGATCACACCATTACCCCCCAGTATCCCCAGTTCCCAATCCCAGTACCCAGTATCCCCAGTTCCCTGTACCCCCAGCCCATCCCAGTGCCCCCACCCCTCCCAGTGCTCCCAGTACAGACCAGTGAGGTAACTGGAGCAGTCGCTGACCCCTCCCGGTACGGGGTCGCATTTCTCCACGGCCAGGCTGCCGTCGCTGCCCGTGGTGGCGAAGATCGCGGCGCCGTGCCGGACCAGGGCCACGCACACGGCGGTGTCATTGCACGAGGCCGCGCAGTGCAGGGGGGTCCTGGAATGGGGGACACCCCAAAATTAGAGAGGGGACCCCAAAAATTTGGGATTGAACCCCAAAGTTTGGGATTGCACCCCAAAATGAGAGATTGAACCCCAAAATCAGATCCCAGCACGGCGGTCACTGCAGGAGGCCGCGCAGTGCGGGGGGGTCCTGGAATTGGGGGACCCCAAAATTAGAGAGGGGACCCCAAAATTATGGAGTGGACCCCAAAAGTTTGGGATTGAACCCCTAAGTTTGGGATTGCACCCCAAAATCAGATCACAGCACAGCGGTGTCATTGCACGAGGCCGCGCAGTGCAGGGGGTCCTGGAATGGGGGACACCCCAAAATTAGAGAGGGGACCCCAAAAATTTGGATTGAACCCCAAAGTTTGGGATTGCACCCCAAAATCAGATCCCAGCACAGCGGTGTCATTGCAGGAGGCTGCGCAGTGCAGCGGGGGCCTGGAAGGGATTGAACCCCAAAATCAGAGAGTGAAACCCAAAATTTGGGATTGAACCCAAAAATTTGGGATTGAACCCCCAAAATTAGAGAGGGGGACCCAAAATTAGGGATTGAACCCCTAAAGTTTGGGATTGAACCCCAAAATCAGATCCCAGCACAGCGGTGTCATTGCACGAGGCCGCGCAGTGCAGGGGGGTCCTGGAAGGGATTGAACTCCAAAATTAGAGAGGAGACTCCAAAATTATGGAGTGGACCCCAAAATTAGAGATTGAACCCCAAAAGTTTGGGATTGAACCCCAAAAGTTAGAGATTGAATCCCAAAATCAGAGCACAGCACGGTGGTGTCATTGCAGGAAGCTGCACAGTGAAGGGGGGTCCTGCAGAGAGGGGACCCCAAAAATCAGAAACTGCACCCCAAAATTTGGGATTGAACCCCTAAAGTCAGAGATTGAACCCACAAAGTTTGGGATTGCACCCCAAAATCAATCCCAGCACAGCGGTGTCATTGCAGGAGGCTGCGCAGTGCAGGGGGGTCCTGGAATTGGGGGACCCCAAAATTACAGATTGAACCCCAAAAATCAGAGAGAGAACCCCAAAAGTTTGGGATTGAACCCCCAAAGTTTGGGATTGCACCCCACAATCAGATCCCAGCACAGCGGTGTCACTGCACGAGGCCGCGCAGTGCAGGGGGGTCCTGGAATTGGGGAACCCCAAAAATCAGAAACTGCACCCCAAAATCAGGGGCTGGGTCAGGGATTGACCCCCAGAATCAGGGACCACCCCAGGAGTGTCGCTGGGGTATTGGGGTCTCTCTGTGCTCCATCCCTGTCCCACCCTCCAAGTCCCTGTCCCCCATGTCCCCACAATGTCCCCAATGTCCCCAGTGTCCCCCTGTCCCTGTCCCCGTCCCACCATCCATGGCTGTAAGGGTCCTGTCTGCCCCTGTCCCCAATGTCCCCCTGTCCCCCCAATGTCCCCATGTCTCCAATGTCCCACTGTCCCCAATGTCCCTGCTGTCCCCAATGTCCCCACTGTCCCCAATGTCCCCAGTCCCCAGTGTCCCACCATCTGTGGCTGTCAGAGTCCTGTCCCTCCATGTCCCCCCAATGTCCCCAATGTCCCCGCTGTCCCCAATGTCCCCAATGTCCCCATTGTCCCCAATGTCCCCAATGTCCCCAGTGTCCCCGCGGTCCCCATGTCCCCAGTGTCCCACCATCCGTGGCTGTCAGGGCCCTGTCCCTCCATGTCCCCCTGTCCCCAATGTCCCCAGTGTCCCCAGTCCCCGTCCCACCATCTGTGGCTGTCGGGGTCCTGTTCCCCCTCAATGTCCCCAATGTCCCCAATCTCCCCACTGTCCCCACTGTCCCCAGTGTCCCCAGTGTCCCCGCTGTCCCCACTGTCCCCATGTCCCCAATGTCCCACCATCCGTGGCTGTCAGGGCCCTGTCCCTGATGTCCCCAATGTCCCCAATCTCCCCACTGTCCCCATGTCCCCGATGTCCCCAGTGTCCCACCATCTGTGGTTGTCAGGGTCCTGTCCCTCCATGTCCCCCCAATGTCCCCAATGTCCCCAATGCCCCAATGTCCCCAGTGTCCCCAGGGTCCCCAATGTCCCCCCGATGTCCCCAGTGTCCCCAGTCCCCGTCCCACCATCCGTGGCTGTCAGGGTCCTGTCCCCAATGTCCTCATCACATCCCCACTGTCCCCAATGTCCCCAATGTCCCCATCCCACCATCCATGGATATCAGGGTCCTGTCCCCCCATGTCCCCCCTGATGTCCCCGATGTGCCCAATGTCCCCTGTCCCCAATGTCCCCCCGATGTCCCCAGTGTCCCTGTCCCTGTCCCACCATCCATGGCTGTCAGGGTCCCATCCCTCCATGTCCCCAGTGTCCCCAATATCCCCATCATGTCCCCAATGTCCCCAATGTCCTCATCATGTCCCCGATGTCCCCTCGATGTCCCCAGTGTCCCCAATGTCCCCAGTCCCTGTCCCACCATCCGTGGCTGTCAGGGACCTGTCCCCAATGTCCCCAATGTCCCCAATGTCCCCATGTCCCCAATGTCCCCATTGTCCCCAGTGTCCCCGCTGTCCCCAATGTCCCCAATGTCCCCAATATCCCCGCTGTCCCCAGTGTCCCCATGTCCCCAATGTCCCCAGTGTCCCTGCTGTCCCCACTGTCCCCAATCTCCCCGCTGTCCCCACTGTCCCCACTGTCCCCACTGTCCCCCCAGTGTCCCCACTGTCCCCATGTCCCCTGTCCCACCATCCGTGGCTGTCGGGGAGTTGACGTTGGCGCCGCTGGCGATCAGGAAATCCACGATGGCGTAGTTGGCGCCGCAGATGGCGTTGTGCAGCGCCGTGATGCCCTCGTCGTTGGGCTGGCTCGGGTCGTTCAGCTGGGGACAGCGGCGTGTCCCCTCACTGCCGCCGGGGACACCCGGGGACAGCGCAGGGACAGCCCTGGGACACCCCAGGGACACCCACGGACACCCGGGGACAGCCAGGGACACCCCAGGACAGCACAGGGACAGCCGGGGACAGCCGGGGACAGCGGGGGACAGCCCAGGGACACCCAGGGACACCCCAGGGCACCCCAGGGACACCCGGGACAGCCCAGGGACACCCAGGGACACCCCAGGGACACCCCAGGGACACCCTGGGACAGCCAGGGACAGCAGGGGACAGGTCGGGACACCCCCGATGTCCCCCAGCCCCGCTGTCCCACAACTCTGTCCCCTCACTGCCACCGGGGACACCCAGGGACACTCCAGGGACACGCCCGATGTCCCCGCTGTCACTCAGCCCCGCTGTCCCATAGCGGCCTGTCCCCTCACTGCCGCCGAGGACACCCGGGACAGCCCTGGGGACAGCCAGGGACACCCCAGGACACCCCCGCTGTCCCCACTGTCACCCACTCGCTGTCCCTGTTCCCGCTGTCTCTCTGTTCTTGTCCCCGCTGTCCTGCTGTCCCCACTGTCCTGTTGTCCCCACCCTCTGTCCCTGTTCCCACCCCTTCTCCGTGTCCCCACTTTGTCCCCAGTGTCTTCCATCCTTCCCCACTCTCCTCCTGCTTTGTCCCCACTGTCCCCTACTGCCACCACCGCCCCCCAGTGTCACCTCTGCCACCCCCCCAGTGTCCCCGCTGTCCCCAATGTCACCTCTGCCACCGCCTGCTGCTGTCCCCGCTGTCCCCAGTGTGACCTCTGCCACCCCCCGCTGTACCCACTGTCACCACCGCCCCCCAGTGTCCCCGGTGTCCCCAGTGTCACCTCTGCCACCCCCCCGCTGTCCCCAGTGTCACCTCTGCCACCCCCCCCGGTGTCCCACTGTCACCACCCCGCCCCCCCGCTGTCCCCAGTGTCACCTCGGCCACCGCCTGCTGCACCACGTCGAGCTCGCCGGTCAGGGCCGCGTCCAGCAGCAGCACCAGCGGGTTCAGCCGGACCCGCGCCCCGGGGCGGCGCCGCGGACACGAGGGGTCCCGCAGGGCGGAGCGCAGCTCCTGCGACAGAGGGTGGGGTCAGGGGACATTGGGGACATCACCCGGGACAGTGGGGACATCACCCGGGACACTCCAGGGACATTGGGGACATCACCAGGGGGAGAGGAGGGGTCCCGGAGGGCGGAGCGCAGCTCCTGTGACAGCGGGTGGGGTCAGGGGACATTGGGGACATCACCCCGGACATTGGGGACATCACCGGGGACATCACGGGGGACACCCCCGGACACTGGGGACATCACCCCGGACACTGGGGACATCACCCCGCGGACAGGAGGGGTCCCGGAGGGCGGAGCGCAGCTCCTGCGACACGGCCGGGGTCAGGGGACATTGGGGACATCACCAGGGACATCACCGGGGACAGTCCCGGACACTGGGGACACCACCCGGGATACTGGGACAGGGGTCTCACAGGGACAGGGACACGTGTGACACTGGAGGGGTCTCAGATGGACAATGACACCCTGGGGGTCTCACAGGGACACGGACACGGTGTGACATTGGGGGTCACTCTAAGGGACAAGGGCACCTCGGGGGTCTCACAGGGACAGGGACACCGTGTGACACTGGGGGGCTTGTCTCAGAGGGACAATGACACCCTGGGGGTCTCGAAGCGACAATGACACTCCGGAGGGTGTCTCTAAGGGACAATGCCACCTCGGGGGGGTGTCTCAGAGGTACAAGGACACCCCGGGGGTCTCACAGGGACACCGTGTGACACTGGAGGGGTCTCAGAGGGACAATGCCACCCCGGGGGGGTCTCTAAAGGACAGGGACCAGGGGGTCTCACAGGGACAGGGACACTGTGTGACATTGCACGGGGTGGCCTCTAAGGGACAGGGACACGGTGTGACATTGGGGTCTCCAGGGGACGCTGACCAGAGGGTCTCTAAGGGACAGTGACACCCTGGGGGTCTCAGAGGGACAGGGACACTGGGGGGTGTCTCAGAGGGACAGGGACACCGTGTGACACTGGGGGTGGTCTCAGAGGGACAAGGACACCCCGGGGGTCTCACAGGGACAGGGACCAGGGTGACATTGGGGGTCTCTCTAAGGGACAATGACACCTCGGGGGTCTCACAGGGACAATGCCACCCCGGGGCTCTCAGAGGGACAGGGACACCGTGTGACACTGGGGGGGTCTCTAAGGGACAATGACACCCCGGGGTGAGGTCTCTAAGGGACAGGGACACCGTGTGACACCGGGGCTCTCACAGGGACACTGTGTGACACTGGGGGGTCTCTAAGGGACAATGACAGCTCGGGGTGAGGTCTCACAGGGACAGGGACACCGTGTGACACTCTAGGGTCTCAGAGGGACAATGACACCCCGGGGGTCTCACAGGGACACCGTGTGACACCGGGAGGGGCCTCAGAGGGACAATGCCACCCCGGTGCTCTCACAGGACACCGTGTGACACTGGAGTGTCTCAGAGGGACAGTGACACTCCAGAGAGTGTCTCAGAGGGACAGGGACACCGTGTGACACCGGGAGCGGGTCACAGAGGGACAGGGACACCCGGGGGGAGTCTCTAAGGGACAATGACACCCCGGGGGTCTCCAGGGGACAAGGACACCTCGGGGGGTGTCTCAGAGGGACAATGACACCTCGGGGGTCTCTAAGGGACAATGACACCTTGGGGGTGTCTCTAAGGGACAGGGACACCGTGTGACACCGGGGGTGGTCTCACAGCGACAATGCCACCCCGGTGCTCCCCCAGTGCCACCTCCACCCCCCCTAACCCCACTCACTCACCGACCCCTGCCCCGCCACCGGCGCCACCACGGGCGCGCTCTCCACGGCAGGAGGAGGCGACAACGCCACCGACGGCGACAGTGCCACCTCAGCCGTGTCCCCCGGTGTCCCCGCGCGGTGCAGCAGGCGGGTGATGAGCTGCCGGTACTGGCGGCTCCGGGACGGCACCGCGGCGGGCCCGGGGCTCTGCTCCATCGAGCCCCGGCGCTTCAGCGGCCGCGGCATCTCGGCCAGCACCCGGGCCACCTCCTGGAACTCGGGCACCCTGCGCGCCTCGGGCGGCAGCAGCGGCTGCAGCCGCGTGGGGCTGAGCGGCCGCGCCGGGCTCGGCTCGGGGGTCCCTCCGGGGGTCCCTCCGGGGGTCCCTCCGGGGGGGACTCGGGGTCCGAGATGCGCAGGAGCCGCTCCAGTTCGGCCTCGGGTTCGGGGGGGTCCGGGGGTGAGGGGCGGCCTGGGGGGTGGGGAGGGGGTTAGGGAGAGTTGGAGTTGGGGGAGAATCCCTGGAATTGGGGGAGAATCCGGGAATAATTGGGGGAATCCCTGGAACTGAGGGAATCTATGGAATTGGGGGAGAATCTGGGAATTGGGGGAATCCCTGGAATTGGGGGAGAGCCCGGGAATAATTGGGAGAATCTCTGGAATTGGGGGAGAACCCCAAAACTGGGGGAGAGGTCAGGAATTGGGGGAATCCCTGGAATAATTGGGGGAATCCCTGGAATTGGGGGAGAACTCTGGAATTGGGGGAATCCCGGGAATTGGGGGAGAACTCTGGAATTGGGGGAGACCACCAGAATTGGGGGAATCCCGGGAATTGGGGAAATCCCTGGAATTGGGGAAGAACTCGGGAATTGAGGGAGAATCCCAAAATTGGGGGAGACCCCGGGAATTGGGGGAATCCCTGGAATTGAGGAAGAATCCGGGAATTGGGGGAGAACCGGGAATTGGGGGAGAGCCCGGGAATTGGGGAGAATCTGGGAATTGGGGGAATCCCTGGAGTTTGGGGAGACCGTTGGAATTGGGGGAATCCCTGGAATAATTGGGAGAATCTCTGGAATTGGGGGAATCCCTGGAATTGGGGGAGAGCCCTGGAATTGCGGGAGAATCCGGGAATTGGGGGAATCCCTGGAATTGAGGGAGAGTTCGGGAATTGGGGGAATCCCTGGAGTTGGGGAATCCCTGGAATTGGGGGAGATCGCTGGAATTGGGGGAGACCCCGGGAATTGGGGGAGAATCCCGAAATTGGGGAGATCGCTGGAATTGGGGGAATCCCTGGAATAATTGGGAGAATCTCTGGAATAGGGGGAGCTCGGGAATTGGGGGAGAATCCGGGAATTGAGGGAATCCCTGGAATAATTGGGAGAATCTCTGGAATTGGGGGAGAGCTCAGGAACTGAGAGAGAGCCCTGGAATTGAGGGAGACCCCTGGAATTTGGGGGAATCCTGGAATTGGGGGAGAGCCCTGGAATTGCGGGAGAATCCGGGAATTGGGGGAATCCCTGGAATTGGGGGAGAGCTCGGGAATTGGGGGAATCCCTGGAATTGGGGGAGATTGCTGGAATTGGGGGAATCCCTGGAATAATTGGGAGAATCTCTGGAATTGGGGAGAGCTCGGGAACTGAGAGAGAGCCCTGGAATTGAGGGAGACCCTGGAATTTGGGGGAATCCCTGGAATTGGGGGAGAGCTCGGGAATTGGGGGAATCCCTGGAATTGGGGGAATCCCTGGAATAATTGGGGGAATCCCTGGAGTTGGGGGGGAAACCGGGAATTTGAGGAGAGCCCTGGAATAATTGGGAGAATCCCTAGAATTTGGGGAGAACTCTGGAACTGGGGAGAGCTCGGGAATTTGGGGAATCCCAAAATTGGGGGAGATGGCTGAATTGGGGGAATCCCTGGAATTGGGGGGGAAACCGGGAATTGGGGGAAAATCCGGGAACTGGGGGAGAATCGGGAATTGGGGGAAACCCTGGAATAACTGGGAGAATCTCTGGAATTGGGGGAGACTCTGGGAACTGGGGAGAGCCCTGGAATTGCGGGAGAACTCGGAATTTGGGGGAGAGCCTCGGAATTGGGGGAGAGCCCGGGAATAATTGGGGGAATCCCTGGAACTGGGGGAGCACTCTGGAATTTGGGCAATCCTGGAATTGGGAGAATCTCTGGAATTGGGGGGAGAGCCCGGGAGTTGGGGGAATCCTTGGAATAATTGGGGGAATCCCTGGAATTGAGGGAATCCCTGGAATAATTGGGGGAATCCCTGGAATTGAGGGAGAGCCCGGGAATAATTGGAGAATCTCTGGAATTGGGGGAGAACCCCAAAACTGGGGGAGAGGTCAGGAATTGGGGGAATCCCTGGAATTGGGGGAGAACCCCGAAATTGGGGGAGATCGCTGGAATTGGGGGAATCCGGGAATTGGGGGAATCCCTGGAATAATTGGGAGAATCCCTGAATTGGGGGAGAACTCGGGAATTGGGGGAGAATCCAAAATTGGGGGAGACCCCGGGAACTGGGGGAATCCCTGGAATTGAGGAAGAATCCGGGAATTGGGGGAGAGCCCGGGAATTGGGGAGAACTCTGGAATAGGGGGAATCTCTGGAATAATTGGGGGAGACACCTGGAATTTGGGGAGAACCCGGGAATAATTGGGAGTGGGGGGGAAGGAAGAAACCCCGTGGACCCCTCCCCCTTTTTACCCCCCCGAGACCCCCCAAAATCTCATTTTAACCTCCCAAAAATCCCATTTTTAACTCCCCCAAGCCCCCCCAAAATCCCACTTTACCCCCAAAATCCCTTTTAACCCCCCAAAATCCCATTTTAATCCCCCAAGCCCCCCAAAAGCCCATTTTAAGCCCCCCAAAATCCCATTTTTACCTCCCAAATCCCATTTAAATCCCCCAAAATCCCATTTAACCCCCCCAAACGCCCCCAAAATCCCCTTTATCTCCCCAAAATCCCATTTAACCCCCCAAAATCCCATTTTAACCCCCTCACTCTCCCCCAAATTCCCTTTTACTCCAAAATCCATTTTAAACCCCCAAAATCCATTTTTACACTCCAAAATCCCCTTTTAACCCCAAAATCCCATTTCAACCCCTCAAACCCCCTTTTTACCTCCCCAAAATCCCATTTAACCCCCCCAAAAATCCCATTTTAACCCCCCCAAAATCCCATTTTAACCCCCTCACTCTCCCCAAAATTCCTTTTTACCCCCCCAAAATCCCATTTTCACCCCCCCCGCCCCCCAAAATCCATTTTACCCCCCAAAATCCCTTTCAATCCCCCCCAAAATCCCATTTTAAGCCCCCCACTCTCCCAAAATTCCCTTTTAACTCCCAAAATCCATTTTAAACCCCCCAAAATCCCATTTTAACCACCCCAACCCCCCCAAAATCCCCGTTTACCCCCAAAATCCCCTTTTAACCCCCAAAATCAATTTTAACTACCCCAAACCCCTCAAATCCCTTTTTACCCCCCCAAAATCCCATTTTACCTCCCCAAAATCCATTTTTACCCCCCCAAAATCCCCTTGTAACGCCCCAACCCCCCACAAAATCCCTTTATCCCCCCAAAATCCCATTTTAACACCCCCCAAACCGCCCAAAATCCCCTTTCAAACCCCCCTAACCCCTCCAAAAAATCCCATTTTACCCCCCAAAATCCCATTTTAAACCCCCCAAATCCCCTTTTTACCCCCCAAAAATCCCCTTTTAACCCCCCAAACCCCCCCAAAATCCCATTTAACCTCCCCAAAATCCCCTTTTAACCCCCCCAAATCCCATTTTACCCCCCCAAACCCCTCCAAATCCCATTTTCCCCTCTCACCTTCCCCCCCCCTCGGGGGGGCCGGGGGGCAGCGCCGGCACCTTCTGGGGCGACCCCCGAGCCCCTCCCCCAGCGGGAGCCACGATCAGAGGAACCCCCTGGGACCCCCCGCCCCTCCCCCTCCCTGCTCCCAAAACGCGTTTTGGAGCCTAAAAATCATGGAGAGGGGGAGGGGCTTGTGCCGGGGGGTCTCCGGCCGGGGGTGGCACCGGGATGCGCGACACCGGCTGCTGGCCCGGGTGCCACCCCGGGGCAACGTCCTGGCCCCGGTGGCGAGCGGAAAATCGCCGCCCCTCCCCCTCCTGTCGCCGTTCCAGGGGGACAGTTTGTAATTGCGGGGTAAGGTGGCGCTGTGAGCGCCGAAAATTCCGTCTGGAGGGGGAGGAAAGGGTTAAAAGGGGTTTGGTGTAAAGTTTGGACGTCCCTAAATGTAAAAAAATTGAAATAAAAATTAAAAGTTTTGGCTCACTTTGGTTCCGTCCAGGCTGGATTCTCGCCACAGCCCCAGCGGGGGTCGCGTTTGGCCCCTCGGGGGGTCCCTGGGGAGGGGATGGGGAGGTTGGGGGGGGGGGTGGAGACCACTCCCCAAAATAGGGGAGGGGGGTTGGGACCCCTCCCGAAAGGTTTGGATGGGGTGGAAAAGTTTAGAGCCCACCCCAAATAAAAATAATGATAATTTTTTTTAAGAATTTTAAAAATCTGGAGTCTCCTCCTCGTTCTAAATCCCCCCTAAAAAAGCCCCCAGACCCTTAAAATATCGGGACCACCACCCAAAAAATTATTAGAACTCTCTGTCCACCCTAAATCCGTCAAAAATTGCCAGACCATTCAAAAAAACCCAAATTTCCCAAAAAAAAAACCTAGAATCAATTCCCCAACCTTAATTTTGCTCCAAAAATGGATCCAGACTCCCCCAAAATATCGGGACCACCCCCAAAAAAATTCCTAGAAGTTTCTCTCCACTCTAAACCCCTTCAACAACTTCCAGACCACCCAGAAAAACCCAAATTTCCCTCAAAAAAAATATCCTGGAATCCGTTCCCCACCTTAAACTGCCCCAAAAAGCCCCCAGAACCCCCAAAATATCGGGACCACCCCCCAAAAAATTTCTAGAGGTTTCTGTCCATCCTAAATCCCCTCAAAAATTCCCAGATCATCCAAAAAATCTCAAATTTTCCCCAAAAAAATATCCTGGAATCTCTTCCCCCACCCTAAACTGCCCCAAAAATGGATCCAGACCCCCTAAAAATATCGGGACCACCCCCCAAAAAATTATTAGAACTCTCTGTCCACCCTAAACCCCCTCAAAAATTCCCAGACCAACCAAAAAAACCCCAAATTTCCAAAAAAAAAAATTTCTGGAATCCATTCCCCACCCTAAACTGCCCCAAAAATGGATCCAGACCCCCAAAATATCGGGACCACCACCCAAAAAAATTCCTAGAAGTTTCTCTCCACTCTAAACCCTTCAACAACTTCCAGACCACCAGAAAATCCCAAATTTCCAAAAAAAAAAAATATCTGGAATCCATTCCCCACCCTAAACTGCCCCAAAAATGGATCCAGACCCCCCACAAATATCGGGGACCACCACCCAAAAAATTCCTAGAAGTTTCTCTCCACTCTAAACCCCTTCAACAACTTCCAGACCACCCAGAAAATCCCAAATTTCCAAAAAAAAAAAATATCTGGAATCCATTCCCCACCCTAAACTGCCCAAAAATGGATCCAGAACCCCCAAAATATCGGGACCACCACCCAAAAAATTCCTAGAGGTTTCTGTCCGTCCTAAAACCCCTCAAAAATTCCCAGACCACCCAGGAAAAACCAAATTTCCCCCCCAAAAAAAAATCCTGGAATCGTTTCCTCACCCTAAACTGCCCCAAGAATGGATCCAGACCCCCTAAAAGATCTGGATCACCCCCAAAAAATTCCTAGAACTTTTTGTCCATCCTAAAATCCCGTCAAAAATTCCCAGACCACCAAAAAAACCCCAAATTTCCCCCCAAAAAAATTCTGGAATCGCTTCCCCACCCTAAACTCTCCCCAAAAATGGATCCAGACCCCCCAAAATATCGGGACCACCCCCCCAAAAAATTTCTAGAATTCTCTGTCCATCCTAAATGCCCTCAAAAATTAACAGACCACCCAGAAAAACCAAATTTCCCCCCAAAAAAATATCTGGAATCATTCCCCACCCTAAACTGCCCCAAAAATGGATCCAGACCCCCCAAAATATCGGGATCACCACCCAAAAAAATTCCTAGAGGTTTCTGTCCACCCTAAATCCCCTCCAAAAGCCCCCAGACCCCCCCAAAAACAGCCCTGAATCCCCTTCCTCATCCTAAACTCCCCACAAAAGTGTCCAGACCATCCCCAAAAAAGCCATAAATCGCCCAAAAAAATCAAAATCCCCATCAGTGCCAGCCCCACCTTCCCTGTGCCACCCCCCCATTGTCCCCTGGTGTCCCCTGGTGTCCCCTGACCCCCCAGACCCCTGAAAAACCCCCCCAAAAAAAACCCTAAATCTCCCAAAAAAAACCCAAAAAACCCCAAAATCCCCACCAGGGTGCCAGCCCCACCCACCCTGTGCACCCCCCGGTGTCCCCCCCGGTGTCCCCCATTGTCCCCTTGTGTCCCCCGATGTCCCCCGGTGTCCCCTGGTGTCCCCTGACCCCCCAGCCCCCTGAGATCCCCCCAAAAAACCCCTAAATCTCAAAAAAAAGAGCCATAAATCGCCCCAAAAAAACCAAAATCCCCCCCAGGTGCCAGCCCCACCCACCCTGTGCCACCCCCCTGGTGTCCCCCCGATGTCCCCTGGTGTCCCCTGACCCCCCCAGCCCCAAAGACCCCCCCCAGAAAGCCCCAAAAAAAGCCCCAACCCCCAAAAAAACCCCAAAATCCCCCCCAGGTGCCAGCCCCACCCACCCTGTGCCACCCCCCCGGTGTCCCCCGATGTCCCCCTGATGTCCCCTGGTGTCCCCTGGTGTCCCCTGACACCCCCAGACCACTAAGAATCCCCCCCAGAAAGCCCCAAAAAAATCCAAAAACCCCTCCAAAAACCCAAAAATCCCCCCCAGGTGCCAGCCCCACCTCCCCTGTGCCACCCTCCCGATGTCCCCTCGTGTCCCTTGGTGTCCCTTGGTGTCCCCTGACACCCCCAGACCCAAAGACCCTCCAAAAAAACCCCTAAATCTCAAAAAAAAAAAGCCATAAATCCCTCCAAAAACCCCAAAATCCCCATCAGGTGCCAGCTCCACCTCCCCTGTGCCACCCCCCCAATGTCCCCCCGATGTCCCCTGATGTCCCTTGGTGTCCCTGACACCCCCAGACCCTCGAGACCCCCCCAAAACCCCCTAAATCTCAAAAAAAAAGCCACAAATCGCCCCAAAAAACCCAAAATCCCCACCAGGTGCCAGCCCCACCTCCCCTGTGCCCACCCCCCCGGTGTCCCCCCGGTGTCCCCTGGTGTCCCCTTGGTGTCCCCCTGACCCCCCAGACCCCTGAGACCCCCCCCAAAAAACCCTAAATCTCAAAAAAAAAAGCCACTTAACATCCCTCCAAAAAACCCCAAAATCCCCCCCAGGTGCCAGCTCCACCTCCCCTGTGCCACCCCCCTGGTGTCCCCCGGTGTCCCCTGATGTCCCTTGGTGTCCCCTCCGGTCCCCTGACCCTGAAAATCCCCCCAGACCCCTAAGACCCCCCAGAAAGCCCAAAAAAATCCAAAAATCCCCCCAAAAAAACCCCAAAATCCCCATCAGGTCCAGCCCCACCTCCCCTGTGCCACCCCCCCGATGTCCCCTGATGTCCCCCCGGTGTCCCCAGCCCCCCCAGCCCCCTCTCACGCTCGAAGCCCCCCGAGCCGGGCGCTTTTTTCTCGTAGGCCACGTCCAGGTCGGACTCGTTCCAACTTTTCTGCGGGCGCCGCTTGATGCCCAGGTCGTCTGGGGGTTGGGGACAGTGGGGACAGTGGGGACAGTGGGGACAGCGGGGACAGTGGGGACAATGGGGACAATGGGGACAGTGGGGACAATGGGGACAGTGGAGACAACGGGGACAGTGGGGACAATGGGGACAGTGGGGACAGTGGGGACAGTGGGGACAATGGGGACAGCGGCTCGGGGACACGCCCAGACAGGGCTGGGGACACTTTGGGAGGGGTTGGGGACATCTCAGGATGGGCTGGGGACAGCTGGGATGGGTTGGGGACACTTTGGGAGGGGTTGGGGACATCCCAGGAGGGGTTGGGGACATCCCAGGATGGGCTGGGGACACTTTGGGATGGGTTGGGGACAGCTGGGATGGGTTGGGGACACTTTGGGAGGAGTTGACATCCCAGGAGGGGTTGGGGACACTTTTGGAGGGGTTGGGGACATCCCAGGAGAGGTTGGGGACACTTTGGGAGGGGTTGGGGACATCTCAGGAGGAGTTGGGGACACTTTGGGAGGGGCTGGGGACATCTCAGGATGGGTTGGGGACAGCTGGAAGGAGTTGGGGACACTTTGGGATGGGTTGGGGACAGCTGGGATGGGTTGGGGACATCCCAGGAGGGGTTGGGGACACCCCAGGATGAGTTGGGGACACTTTGGGGGGGGTTGGGGACACCCCAGGATCATTTAGGGACACCCCGGGTGGCCCAAATTCCCCCAGTCCCTCCCCATGTCCCCCTCATGTCCCTCCAACATCCCCCCTGTCCCCTCCCCGCTGTCCCCCCTGTCCCCCTCACTGTCCCCCCATGTGCCCCCCAATGTCCCCTCATTGTCCCCTCGATATTTCCCCCCATGTCCCCCACAAAGTCCCCCCAATGTCCCTGAATGTCCCCCCAATCCCCAATGTCCCCTCATTGTCCCCCCTCCGTCCCCCCGTCCCAAATATCGCCCCCCGTCCCCCATGTCCTCAATGTCCCCCCTGTCCCCAATGTCCCCAGTGTCCCCTGTCCCTTACCCTGTCCCCTGTCCCCACTGTCCCCACTGTCCCAATGTCCCCAATGTCCCCCTGTCCCCAATGTCCCCACTGTCCCCCTGTCCCTTACCCTGTCCCCAATGTCCCCAATGCCCCCTCATTGTCCCCAATGTCCCCAATGTCCCCACTGTCCCCAAATGTCCCCCATTGTCCCCTCATTGTCCCCAATGTCCCCCCATCCCCAATGTCCCCCGTCCCCAATGCCCCCTCATTGTCCCCAATGTCCCCAATGCCCCCTCATTGTCCCCAATGTCCCCAATGTCCCCAATGTCTCCCCCATTCCCAATATCCCCTCACTGTCCCCAATGTCCCCAATGTCCCCCCAATGTCCCCCTGTCCCCATGTCCCCAATGTCCCCTCATTGTCCCCAATGTTCCCCTGTCCCCCCATGTCCCCAATGTCCCCAGTGTCCCCCAGTGTCCCCAATGTCCCCAATGCCCCCCCTATCCCCAATGTCCCCAATGTCCCCAAATGTCCCCAATCCCCACCAATGTCCCCCTATCCCCATTGTCCCCAATGTCCCCCCTGTCCCCCCTGCCCCCCCACTGTCCCCATTGTCCCCAATGTCCCCTGTCCCCAGTCCCTTACCCAGTGCCCGGAAGGCGGCGCCGGCCCCGCTCAGGCTCAGGCTCAGGCTCGGGTACAGCCCCTGCACCTCGTACGGGGGGGGGTTCGGGGGTCTCTCCCCCAGGAAGGCGCCCCCCGCCCCCTCCCCCCCCCGCGGGGGCCGTGGGGAGGGGGCTCTGCCCGAGACCCCCCCCCCCGAGCCGGGCACCGCCAGCACCTTGGGCCGGGGGGAGGGGGCTCGTTCGTCCCCCCCCAGGAAATGGGGAGGGGGTCTCGGCGAGCTGGGGCGGCCCAGGGGGTCCCCGAGACCCCCCCCCAAATCCAGGGGGTCACCGAAGCCGCGCCGGGCCGGGCGGCTCCTGCCGGGGCTGCTCTGCTCCTGGGCACCAAGGGGTTAACGGGGTTTGAGGGGGGGGCTCAGATCCGGGATTTGGGGGGGGGGATTTGGGGAGGGGTCTCACTTTGGGGGGGGGTCCCGGCCCGTCCGTCCAGAGCGACTCGAGCTGCCGGGACAGCTCGTCCACTTTGGCCACGGCCGTGTCCAGCTCCACCTGCTTGAGGTCCATGTGCTGCATGGCCAGCGCTGGGGGACACAAATGGGGACATTGGGGACATTGAGGGGACATTGGGGACAGTGGGGACATGGGGACATTGAGGGGACAGTGGGGACATTGGGGACATTGGGGGGATTGGCGACATGGGGACATTGGGGGGCTTGGGGACACTGGGGACACTGGGGACATTGGGGACATGTGCTGCATGGCCAGCGCTGGGGGACACAAATGGGGACATTGGGGACATTGAGGGGACATTGGGGACAGTGGGGACATGTGCTGCATGGCCAGCGCTGGGGGACACAAATGGGGACAGTGGGGACATTGGTGACATGTGCTGCATGGTCAGCGTTGGGGGACATGGGGACATTGGGGACATTGAGGGGACATTGGGGACATTGGGGACATGTGCTGCATGGCCAGCGCTGGGGGACATGGGGACACAAATGGGGACATTGGGGACATGTGCTGCATGGCCAGCGCTGGGGGACATGGGGACACAAATGGGGACATTGGGGACATGTGCTGCATGGCCAGCGATGGGGGGACACAAATGGGGACAGTGGGGACATTGGGGACAGTGGGGACAGTGGGGACATGTGCTGCATGGCCAGCGCTGGGGGGACACAAATGGGGACATTGGGGACAGTGGGGGGACATTGGGGGGCTTGGGGATATTGGGGACACAGGGGACAGGGAGGGACAGAGGGGGACATGGAGGGACACGGGGGGTCAGGAATTTGGGGAGGGGTCTCCCCAAATCTCACACTGGAAGGTGAGATTGGGGGATTGGGGGTCAGGAATTTGGGGAGGGGTCTCCCAAAGCTCACACTGGAAGGTGGGATTGGGGGATTGGGGGACAGGAATTTGGGGAGGGGGTCAGGAATTTGGGGAGGGGTCTCCCCAAGCTCACACTGGAAGGTGGGACTGGGGGGGTCAGGAATTTGGGGAGGGGTCTCCCAAAGCTCACACTGGAAGGTGGGATTGAGGGACAGGAATTTGGGGAGGGGTCTCCCCAAATCTCACACTGGAAGGTGGGGCTGGGGGGGTGGGGGTCAGGAATTTGGGGTGGGGGTCAGGAATTTGGGGAGGGGTCTCCCCAAATCTCACACTGGAAGGTGGGGCTGGGGGGGTGGGGGTCAGGAATTTGGGGAGGGGGACAGGAATTTGGGGAGGGGGTCAGGAATTTGGGGAGGGGTCTCCCCAAAGCTCACACTGGAAGGTGAGACTGGGGGGGTCAGGAATTTGGGGAGGGGGTCAGGAATTTGGGGAGGGGTCCCCCAAAGCTCACACTGGAAGGTGGGATTGAGGGACAGGAATTTGGGGAGGGGTCTCCAAAGCTCACACTGGAAGGTGAGGTCCAGCAGGTCCTGGGCGCTGCGCAGCCGCTCGCTCGCCATTGTCACCTCCTGGGGGGACACCGGGGGTCAGGGGGCGTTTGGGGGGTCTGGGGGGATTTTGGGGAGGGGTCTGGAGGCGATTTTTGGGGTCTCTGAATTATTTTGGGGGGCTCTTGGTTTTTTTGGGGAGGGGTCTGGGTGTGTCCAGGATTTTTGGGGGGATTTTAGGGCAGTTTTTGGGGCGTGTCTGAATTATTTTGGGGGGTTCTTGTTTTTTGGGGAGGGGTCTGGGATGGGTCCAGGATTTTTGGGGGGATTTTGGGGCAGTTTTTGAGGGGTGTCTGGATTAAAATTGGGGGTTCCAGGATTTTTGGAGGGATTTTAGGGCAATTTTTGGGGGGGTGTCTGAATTATTTTGGGGGGCTCTTATTATATTTTTGGGGGTGTTTAGAGCTTTTTTTTTTGGGATTTTGGCGCTTTTGGAGGGAACTTAGGAAGGGGAGGGGGCTCCAGGTTGTTTTTTGGGGAGGGGTCTGGGATGGGTCCAGGACTTTAGGGGGGATTTTAGGGCAGTTTTCGGGGTATCTGGATTATTTTGGGTGGTTCCAGGATTTTTGGGGGGATTTTAGGGCAGTTTTGGGGGAGCTCTTGGTTTTTTGGGGAGGGGTCTGGGTGGTTCCAGAATTTTTGGGTGATTTTAGGGCAATTTTTGGGGAATATCTGGATTATTTTGGGGGGCTCTTATTATTTTTTTGGGGTGTTTAGAGCTTTTTTTTTTTTATTTTGGCGTTTTGGAAGGAATTTAGGAAGGGGAGGGGGCTCCAGGTTTTTTTTTTTTGGGGAGGGGTCTGGGTGGTTCCAGGATTTTGGGGGGGATTTTAGAGTTGTTTTTGGGGGGTCTCTGGATTATTTTGGGGTTTTTTTTGAGTATTTAGTGCTTTTTTTTGGGGGATTTTGGTGCTTTTGGAAGGAATTTAGGAAGGGGAGGGGGCTCCAGGTTTTTTTTGGGGAGGGGTCTGGGTAGTTCCAGGAATTTTGGGGGGATTTTAGGGCAGTTTTTTGGGGATATCTGGATTATTTTGGGGTTTTTTTTTGAGTATTTAGAGCTTTTTTTGGGATTTTAGCGCTTTTAGAGGGACTTTAAAAAGGGGAGGGGGTTCCAATTTTTTTTGAGGACCCCTCGGGGACCCCCCTGGTGACATTTTGGGGACCCCCCCCGGACTCCCCCCCCGCCTCCCTCCCCTGGGAACGCCGCGAGCGGGGCGAGTCGGGACCCGCTCGGGGCTCGGCAGCACAACAATAATTAGCGCTAATTAATCCACGGGGGAAGCTCCGCCCTCCCCCCGGGCCAGGGCCCTGCTCGGCCCCCCCGAAACGGGGGGGAGGGGGCGGGACCCCCTTTTTGGGGGGGTTTCTATGGGGGGGGAAAGGGGAATTTGGGGAGGGGTCTGAGGGTTGGGTTTGGGGGACCCCTCCCCTCAGGTGTCACTCCCAAATCTGAGTCGGGGGGGTCCGGAATTCACCCCCAGGACCCCAAATCCCACCCAGGGGTCCCCTGGTACCCCAAATCTGAGTTCGGGGGGGTCCGGAATTTATCCCGGCACCCCCAAATTCTACCCAGGGGTCCGGGACCCCAAATCTGAGTCAGGGGGTTTGGGACCCACCCCCAGAACCCCAAATCTGAGTCGGGGGGTCTGGAATTTACCTCAGCACCCCCAAATCCCACCCAGGGGTTCGGGACACCAAATCTGAGTCGGGGGTTCGGGACCCACCCCCAGGACCCCAAATCCCACCCTGGGGTCCCCAAGCACCCCCAAATCTGAGCTGGGGGGTCCGGGACCCACCCCAGCACCCCCAAATCCCACCCAGGGGTCCGGGACCCACCCCCGGCACCCCCAAATTTGAGCTGGGGGGTCTGGCATCCACTCCAGGACCCCAAATTCTATCCTGGGGTCCCCAAGCACCCCCAAATCTGAGTCGGGGGTTCGGGACCCACCCCCAGGACCCCAAATTCTACCCAGGGGTCCAGAACCCCAAATCTGAGTCGGGGGGGTCCGGAATTTACCCCGGCACCCCCAAATCCCACTCAGGGGGTTCGGGATCCACCCCCAGGACCCCGAAATCCCACCCAGGGGTCCTGCCCTTGGGGATCGGTACTTGGGGGGTCTCGATGGGTGCAGGGGGTACCTGGGGGTGTGGCTGGGTCCCGGTGGGTGTGGGTGTGTCCCGGGGGTCCCGGTGGGTGCTGGAGGGGTCCCGGTGGGTGTGGCTCGGTCCCGGGGGTCCCGGTGGGTGTGGTTCGGTCCCGGAGGTCCCGGATGGTACCGAAAGGGTCCCAGGGGGTATCTGAGGGGTCCCGGTGGGTCCCGGTGGGTGTGGCTCGGTCCTAGTGGGTCCCGGTGGGTGCTGGGGGTCCCGGGCAGTACCTGAGTCCCAGTGGGTGCTGGGGGGGTCCTGAGGGGTCCCGGTGGGTGTGACTCGGTCCCGGTGGGTCCCGGTGGGTGCTGGGGGGGTCCCGGGCAGTATCTGAGGGATCCCGGTGGGTCCCGGTGAGTTCTGGTGAGTCCCGGTGGGTCCCAGTGGCACCTAAGGGGTCCCGGTGGGTACCGGTGGGTTCCGGTGGTACCTGAGGGTTCCCGGTGGACCTAAGGGGTTCCGGTGGGTCCCGGTGGTACCAAAGGTTCCCGGTGGTACCTAAGAGTCCCGGTGGGTCCCGGTGGGTACCTGAGAGCTCCCAGTGGGTCCCGGTGGTTCCTAAAGGTTCCCGGTGGTACCTAAGAGTTCCGGTGGGTCCCAGTGGGTCCCAAAGGCTCCCGGTGGGTCCCGGGGAGTCCCGGTGGGTACCTGAGGGCTCCCGGTGGTACCTAAAGGTTCCCGGTGGGTCCCGGGGAGTTCCGGAGGGTACCTAAAGGCTCCCGGTGGTACCTAAAGGGGTTCCGGTGGGTCCCGGTGGGTACCTGAGGGCTCCCGGTGGTACCTAAAGGTTCCCGGTGGCTCCCGGTGTCGCTGGCGCGTCCCCGCGGCCTCTCCGCCCAATTCCAGAGCGCTGGGTCACGCGGGGGAGGCGCGGGGGGGCCGCACCCTGCGCCCCGGGGTGCCGGGGGTGGGGGGCAGAGCCCGAAACGGGGGCGGGACCGGGGGGATCCTAAAAACGGGGGGGGAGACCCTAAAAACGGAGGGGGGTCCTAAAACTGGAGGGGGCGGGACCGAGGGGAGCGGATCCTAAAAACCGGGGGGGTCCTAAAAACGGGGGGAGGCGGGACCGAGGGGAGCGGATCCCACGGGAAGGGATCCTGTAAAGGGGGGGGGATCCTAAAAACAGGGAGAGGATCCTACGGAAGGGGAGACCCTAAAAACGGGGGGCGAGACCGGGGGATCCTAAAAACGGGGGGGATCCTAAAAACGGGGGGGGGGATCCTAAAAAACGGGGGGATCCTAAAAATGGGGGGGATCCTAAAAATGGGGGGAGGGGGCAGAACCGAAACACGGGGGGCGCGACCGGGGGGATCGGATCCTAAAAACCGGGGGGGGGGTCCTAAAAATGGGGGAAGGGGATCCTAAAAACCGGGGGGGATCCTAAAAACCGGGCGGGATCCTAAAAACCGGGAGGGGATCCTAAAAACCGGGGGGGGGAATCCTAAAAAACAGGGGGGTCAGAGCCGAATAAAGGGGGGCGGGACCGGGGGGAGCGGATCCCACGGGAGGGGACCCTAAAAACGAGGGGGCAGATCCGAAAAACGGGGGGGAGTCCTAAAAACGGGGTGCGGGACCCGCGGGGAGCGGATCCCACGGGAGGGGAGATCCTAAAAACCGGGAGGAGACCCTAAAAATCGGGGGGGATCTGAAAATCGGGGGGCAGGACCGAGGGGAGCGGATCCTAAAAAACGGGGGTGGGATCCTAAAAATGGGGGAAGGGGATCCTAAAAATGGGGGGGGCGGGACGGAGGGGAGCAGATCCCACGGAAGGGGAGATCCTAAAACCGGGGGATGATCCTAAAAACGGGGGGAGCGGATCCCACAGGAGGGGATCCTAAAAATGGGGGAGGATCCTGAAAACTGGGGGGTCCTAAAAATGGGGGAAGGGGATCCTAAAAACCGGGGGGAACGGACCCACGGGAGCGGAGACTCTAAAACCGGGGAGGGGTCCTAAAACTGGGGGGCAGATCCGAAACACGGGGGGAGGGACCGAGGGGAGAGGATCCTAAAAAAACGGGGGGGTCCTAAAAATCGGGGGGAGATCCTAAAAACGGGGGGGATCCCACGAGGAGGGATCCTAAAAACCGGGGGGATCCTAAAAACGGGGGGGCGGGACCGAGGGAAGCGGATCCCAAAAACGGGGGGGCGGGACCCGCAGGGAGCGGATCCTGAAAACAGGGGGATCCTAAAAACGGGGAGAGGATCCTAAAAACCGGGGGGGTCCTAAAAATGGGGGAAGGGGATCCTAAAAACGGGGGGGGTCCTAAAATCCGGCGGGGATCCCACGGGAGGGGAGACCCTAAAACCGGGGGGGATCCTAAAAACGGGGGGGATCCTAAAAACTGGGGGGGATCCCATGGAAGGGGAGACCCTAAAAACGGGGGGCGGGACCCGCGGGGAGCGGATCCCACGGGAAAGGATCCCAAAAACCGGGGGGATCCCACGGGAAAGGATCCTAAAAACCGGGGAGGGGGGGGATCCTAAAAACGGGGAACGGATCCCACGGGGGGGAGATCCCAAAAACCGGGGGGATCTCAAGGAAAACAGTCCCGGGGGGGTGGGGAAGGGATCCCACGGGAAACGAATCCCACGGGGGGGAGGGGACGGATCCCACGGTGGGGGGTGGGGGTCCCACGGGAAGAGTTCCGGACCCTCGGGGGGTCCCACGGGAAGGACTCAGCTCCCTCTGGGGGGGTCTCCGTTCCCACCGGGGGGGTCCCGACACCCAAATTTCCCCCCCCCTCCCCCGTACCTGTTGCTCCGCTCCTCCCAGCCACGCCCCCGCCCGTCCCGTCCCGGTGCACGCCGGGAGCCCGGATCTCCCCCCCCCCCCAACCCCCCACCCCTCAGCCCCGCCCCTCCGGTGCCCCCCGACCCCCCCGCGGCCCCGGTTCCGCCCCCCCCCGTTCCCCCCGGGCCGGGGTCGTTCCGGGGGTCGCTGTACCTTTAAACGCGGCCGGTGCCGCTCGCGGCGAGGCCACGCCCACGCCCATTTAAGTATATGATGGGCGTGGTTTATGTGAAACCACGCCCCCTTAACCCCGCCCAGGACCGTACCAAGTGCGCGGCGGGACGGGGGGGCGGAGCCAGGCGGGCACGCGGCGGCGGCATGGACGGTGAGGGGGGACACGGGGGGGCTTTGGGGACATTGCGGGGACATTGGGGACACTGGGGGGGTCTGGGGGTGATGGGGGACACGGGGATATGGGGGAGATTGGGGACACGGGGACACGGGGCGGATGGAGATGCGCGGGGGGACACGGAGGAACTTTGGAGACGCGGGGGGGACTTTGGGGACATTGGGGGGACATTGGGGACATGGGGGGGTCTTGGGGACATTGACGGGGTCGTGGGAACATTGGGGGGTCTGGGGGTGATGGGGGACACGAGGATATGGGGGAGATTGGGGACATGGGGACACGGGGCGGGTGGGGATGCGCGGGGGGACTTTGGGGACTTTGGGCACATGGGGGGGACATTGGGGACATTGGGGGGGTCTGGGGGACACTGAGGGGGTCTGGGGGTGATGGGGGACACGGGGATATGGGGGAGATTGGGGACACGGGGCGGATGGGGATGCGCGGGGGGACACGGGGGAGTTTGGGGACACGGGGGGGACTTTGGGGACATGGGGGAGACATTGGGGACATTGGGGGGACATTGGGGACATTGGGGACATTGGGGGGGTCTGGGGGACACTGGGGGTGTCTGAGGATGATTGGGGACACGGGGATATGGGGGAGATTGGGGACACCGGGACATGGGGCGGATGGAGATGCGCGGGGGGACACGGGGGAGTTTGGGGACACGGGGGGGACTTTGGGGACATGGGGGAGACATTGGGGACATGGGGGGGGTCTGGGGGGTCTTGGGGACATTGACGGGGTCGTGGGGACACTGAGGGGGTCTGGGGTTGATGGGGTACACGAGGATACGGGGGAGATTGGGGACACGGGGACACGGGGCGGATGGGGATGCGCGGGGGGAACTTTAGGGACTTTAGGGGACATTGGGGGGACTTTGGGGACATTGGGGACATTGGGGGGACTTTGGGGACATGGGGGGGTCTGGGGGACACTGAGGGGGTCTGGGGGTGATTGGGGACACGGGGATATGGGGGAGATTGGGGATATTGGGGACACGGGGCGGATGGAGATGCGCGGGGGGACTTTGGGGACACGGGGGGGGCATTGGGGACATTGGGGACATTGAGGGGACATTGGGAGGACATTAATGGGGACATTGATGGGACATTGAGGGGACACTGAGGGGACATTGGAGGGGACATTGGGGGGACATTGGAGGCGACACTGAGGGGACATTGATGGGGACACTGAGGGGACATTGAGGGGACTTGGAGGGGACATTGATGGGACATTGTGGGGACATTGATGGGGACACTGATGGGACACCGAGGGGACATCGAGGGGACATTGATGGGGACATTGATGGGACATTGAGGCGACACTGAGGGGACATTGATGGGGACACTGAGGGGACATTAAGGGGACTTGGAGGGGACACTGATGGGGACATTGGGGGGACATTGATGGGACATTGGAGGGGACACTGAGGGGACATTGTGGGGACATTGAGGGGACACTGATGGGGACATTGGGGGGACATTGATGGGACATTGGAGGGGACACTGAGGGGACACTGAGGGGACACTGAGGTGACACTGAGGGGACAGTGAGGGGACATTGAAGGGACATTGATGGAACATTGAGGGGACACTGATGGGGACATTGATGGGGACACTGAGGGGACATTGATGGGACATTGGGGGGACATTGAGGCCACACTGAGGGGACATTGAGGGGACATTGTGGTGGCACTGAGGGGACACTGAGGGGACATTGTGGTGGCACCGAGGGGACACCGAGGGTGACCCGCCCGTGTCCCCGTGTCCCCAGCGGCACCGCCGCGGTTCCAGCGGTTCCGGTGTCCCCCCGAGTTCGAGGCGGTGGCACCGGGGGTGGCCCTGGCCCGGGAGGGGCCCCGCACGGAGCTGTGGCTGATCCGAGCGCCCGCGGATTTCTGTCCCCAAAGGTGACAATGGGGACATGAGGGACATTGGGGGGGTCACAGGGCTGATCCGAGCGCCCGCCGACTTCTGTCCCCAAAGGTGACAATGGGGACATGAGGGACATTGGGGGGGTCACAGGGCTGATCTGAGCGCCCACGGATTTCTGTCCCCAGAGGTGACAATGGGGACATTGGGGGGGGACATGGGGACATTGGGGGGGGCCCTGCACGGAGCTGTGGCTGATCCGAGCACCCGCGGATTTCTGTCCCCAAAGGTGACAATGGGGACACTGGGGACATTGTGGGGACATGGGAACATTGAGGGGGACATGGCTGATCCAAGCGCCCGTGGACTTCTGTCCCCAAAGGTGACAATGGGGGGGACATGGGGGACATTGGGGGGGACATTGGGGACACGGGAGGGGCCCCGCACGGAGCTGTGGCTGATCCGAGCGCCCGCCGACTTCTGTCCCCAGAGGTGACAATGGGGGGGACATTGGGGACATTGGGGGGGTCACACAGCCGATCCGAGTCCCCGTGGACTTCTGTCCCCAAAGGTGACAATGGGGACATGGTGGGGAGTGAGGTGACAGTGTGAGGAGTCCCAGTGTCACTGGGGGGGTCACAATGTCACTGGGAAGTCCCCAGTGTCACCAGGTGGTGACAATGACAATGTGAGGGGGTCACAGTGTTACTGGGGGGTCCTCAGTGTCACTGGGGAGGTGACAATGACAATGTGACGGGTCCCAGTGTCACTGGGGGGTGACAATGACAATGTGAGGAGGGGTCCCAGTGTCATTGGAGGGTGACAATGACAATGTGAGGGGTGTCCCAGTGTCACTGAGGAGGTGACAATGACAATGTGAGGTTGTCATGGTGTCTCCGGGAGGGGACAATGACAATGGGAGGTGTCAGAGTGTCACCAGAAGGTGACAATGACAATGTGAGGGGTGTCACGGTGTCACTGGGAGGGTCCCAGGGTCGCCAGGTTGTGACAGTGACAATGTGAGGGGAGGTCCCACTGTCACAGGGGTGTCCCAGTTTCACTGGGGGGGTGACAATGACAATGGGGGGGGGGGGGGTCCCAGTGTCACCAGGAGGTGACAATGACAATGGGGAGTGTCACAGTGTCACCAGAAGGTGACAATGACAATGTGAGGGGTGTCCCAGTGTCACTGAGGGGTGACAATGACAATGGGGAGTGTCACAGTGTCACCAGAAGGTGACAATGACAATGTGAGGGGTCCCAGTGTCACTGAGGGGTGACAATGCCAATGTCCCCCTCCCCAGCCTCGAGGGCTGCCCGGTGCCCCTGAACGGCCTCGAGCGCCTCCGGACCGGTGACAACAACGGTGACAATGACACCAAGGACACCAAGGACACCAAGCTGTACGTGCTGCGGGCTGGCCCGGGGGGAGGGGACTGTCCCCTGCTGCTGTCCCCGGTGTCCCCAGAGGGGTCCCTGGGCTGTGCCCCCCCCCTGCGGGGGTCCCTGACCATCACCCAGAGCTTCGGGGACCCCCCCGCGCCCCCCCCCCGCCGCCAGGAAGAGGAAGAAGGCGAAGGTGACACCGGAGCTGGTGGCACCTGGGGACACGGTGACATCGCAGGGGACGGTGCCACCCGCAGGGACAGAGCCCGGGGAGGGGCCAGGACCCCCCCAGGACGTTCTGGTGGCCCCAGAGGTGGCCAAGAGGAAGAAGAAGAAGAAGAAGCACAAACGGGAGGAGGAGCAGGAGTGACCCCGAGTGTCACCTGTGTCACCTTTGTCACCTGTGTCACCACTAAATGTCATTTATTACCAAAATCAGGAGTTTTTGGGGGCTCATCGGGGGGTCTTGAGGAAAGGCTCGTGCAGGACATCAAAGAGTCTCTTGGCCTGCTCGGGGACAAAGTGACAAGAGGACACCGGGGTGTCCCCAAATGTCCCCAACCCCGCCCCCTCTTTGTGTCACTCACCTTCTGGGGTCCCACGCCGGGACAAAGGGACAAATCCTCCCGGGACGCGCCCGCCACGGCCGCCAGCGACTGCGGGGAGGGGACACGGAGGTGACAAAGCTCCGGGGGGGGGGGGGGTGACAGAGGTTGGGGACACCGCGGGGGTGGCACGTCCCCAAGCGTCACTCACCCCAAAGGTGCCCAGCAGGCTCAGGGCGTCGGTTTTGTTGACGGATTTGACGCTGGTCAGGCAGTCTGTCACCTGTGGGGGGGGTCAGGGGACACTTGGGGACAGCTGGGGGTGGCCTGGGGACGCTTGGGGACACTTGGGGACACTGACCCGCGACAGGAAGTCCTGCTCCACGCGCTCCTTGAGCAGGTCCGGCGGTTTCTGCTCGTAGGATTTGAAGGTCTCCAGGTACCTGCCGGCCTCCTCCGCGCTGTGGGGACGTTTGGGGACGTTTGGGGACATTTGGGGACGGCTGGGGTGGCAGCAGGGGACACGGGGACACGGGGACAGGCCGTACCTCCAGGCCAGCAGCAGCGTGCAGTCGGTGAGGAGACAAACCTTGGCCAGGTCCTTGAGAGCCTGGTGGGGGTCCCGCTGTGGGGACAGGGACAGGGACAGGGACAGGGACAGGGACAGGTCAGGGGACATGGGGACAGGGGAGGGGACAGGGACAGGTGGGACAGGTGAGGGGACAGTGGACATGGGGACAGGGACAGGGGAGACAGGTGAGAGGTGAGGGGACAGGTGGGACAGGGACATGGGGACAGGGACAGGTGAGAGAGACATGGGGACAGGTCAGGGGACAGGTGAGGGGACAGGGGGACATGGGGACAGGGGACAGGGGGACAGGTGAGGGGACATGGGGACAGGTCAGGGGACAGGTGAGAGGATATGGGGACAGGTCAGGGTACATGGGGACAGGGACAGGTGGGACAGGGACAGGTGAAGGGACAGGGAAAGGTGAGGGGACAGGGATAGGTGGGACAGGGACAGGGGACAGGTCAGGGGACAGGGACATGGGGACAGGGGAGGGGACATGGGGACAGGGGACATGGGGACAGGGGAGGGGACATGGGGACAGGGGACATGGGGACAGGGGACAGGTCAGGGGACAGGGACAGGGGACAGGGACAGGTCAGGGGACAGGGACATGGGGACAGGGGAGGGGACAAGGACAGGTGGGACAGGGACACGGACATGGGGACAGGGACATGGGGACAGGGACAGGTGGGACAGGGGACAGGTGAGGGGACAGGGGACATGGAGACAGGGACAGGGGAGGGGACATAAGACAGGGGACAGGGACAGGTCAGGGGACAGGGACATGGGGACAGGGGAGGGGACAAGGACAGGTGGGACAGGGACAGGGACATGGGGACAGGGACATGGGACAGGGACAGGTGAGGGGACAGGGACATGGGGACAGGGACAGGTCAGGGGACATGGGGATAGGGACAGGGATAGGTGGGACAGGGACATGGGGACAGGTGAGGTGAGATGGGGACAGGTCAGGGGACAGGGGACAGGTCAGGGGACAGGGGACAGGTCAGGGGACAGGTGAGGAGACATGGGACAGGTGGGACAGGGACATGGGACAGGGGACATGGGGACAGGGGACAGGTCAGGGGACAGGGACAGTCAAGGGGACAGGTGAGGGGACAGAGACAGGGGAGGGGACAGGAGGACAGATTAGGGGACAGGGAACAGGGACAGGTGAGGACACAGGACAGGGACACATCAGTGGACCGGTGAGGGGACAGAAGGACAGGTGACAGGATAGGGACACAGGGCAGGTGCGGGGACAGGGACAAAAACAAGGACAGGGAGTGACAGTGACACAGCCAAGGCCACCTCACCCACGTCCACCTGGGAGGGGACAGGGACAGAGGGACAGTGACAGTGATAGGACACGAATGGGGGTGCAGAGTGACAGGGCCAAGGTGACAGTGACACAGTGACACAGTGACAATGACACAGTGACAGTGTGACACAGTGACAATGACAGTGCCATCTCACCACGTCCACCTCCAGCAGCAGCACCTGGATGAGCACAGGGAGGTGACACACATGGGGACACAGGGTGACAGTGACACAGTGACAGAGACACAGTGACAATGACACAGTGACAGTGACAGTGACACAGTGACAATGACAGTGTGACAATGACAAGGTGACAGTGCCATCTCACCACGTCCACCTGCAGCAGCAGCACCTGCAGGAGCACAGGGCGGTAGTGTCCAGGTGACAATGGCAGTGACAGTGTGACAGTGACAATGACAGTGACAGTGACCAGGTGACACAGTGACAATGACAGTGACAATGACAAGGTGACAATGATCTCACCACGTCCACCTGCAGCAGCAGCACCTGCAGGAGCACAGGGCGGTAGTGTCCAGGTGACAATGGCAGTGACAGTGTGACAGTGACAGTGACAAGGTGACACTGACCAGGTGACAATGACAGTGACACAGTGACAGTGACAATGACAAGGTGACAATGATCTCACCACGTCCACCTGCAGCAGCAGCACCTGCAGGAGCACAGGGCGGTAGTGCCCAGATGACAATGGCAGTGACAGTGTGACAGTGACAATGACAGTGACAGTGACACAGTGACACACTGACCAGGTGACAATGACAGTGACAATGACAATGTGACAGTGCCATCTCACCACGTCCACCTGCAGCAGCAGCACCTGCAGGCCGAAGCTCCGCCCCAGCGCCCGCAGCCGCTCGTGGATGTAATCGGGGTTCAGGTGGTGATACCTGAGACTGGGGGACAGGGACAGTGGGGACACCTGGGGACACCTGGGGACACTTGGGGATATTGGGGACAGGGACATCGGGGACACCTGGGAACACCTGGGACACCTGGAACACCTGAGGGGATACCTGAGACTGGGGGGACAGGGACATTGGGGACACCTGGGGACATCTGGGGATACTCAGGAACACCTGGGGATATCGGGGACACCTGGGGACATCAGGGACAGGGACATCAGGGACACCTGGGGACACCTGGGGACATCGGGGACACCTGGGGATATCGGGGACACCTGGGGACACTGGGGTCACACCTAGGGTCACACCTGGGCACACCTGGCACAGCTGGGGACATTGAGGGGACACCTGGGGACACTGAGGGGACACCTGGGGACACCTGGGGATACTGGGGTCACACCTGGTAACACTGGGGTCACACCTGGGGACATTGAGGGGACACCTGGGGACACTGAGGGGACACCTGGGCACACCTGGGGATACTGGGGTCACACCTGGGGACACTGAGAGGACACCTGGCACACCCGGGGACACCTGGGGACACTGAGGGGACACCTGGCACACCTGGGCACACCCGAGCTCACCTGAGCTCACCTGGGGACACCTGGGCACACTGGGGTCACACCTGGGGACACTGGGGTCACACCTGAGCTCACCTGGGCACACCTGGGGACACCTGGGGTCACACCTGGGGACACTGAGGTCACACCTGGCACACCTGAGCTCACCTGGGGACACTGAGGGGACACTGGGGTCACACCTGGGGACACTGAGGTCACACCTGTGCTCACCTGGGCACACCTGGGGACACTGAGGGGACACCTGGGCACACTGAGGTCACACCTGGGGACACTGGGGGCACACCTGGGCACACCTGTGCTCTCTTGGGGGACACTGAGGGGACACCTGGGGACACTGAGGGCACACCTGGGGACACTGAGGTCACACCTGGTCACACCTGAGCTCACCTGAGGAAGAGGGCGCAGCTGCTCTGGCCCAGGACGTAGTCGGGGACGATGTCCCCAAACTCCCAGGGGACGTTGCGGATGAACTTCAGCACCGGATTGCCGCGCTGGGGACACAGCGGGGCGGGGCCATGTCGCGACATGACCCCAAACCTCGCGATATCGGGGGGCAGGACACCCCATGTCACGACATGACCCCCAAACCTCGCGATATCGGGGGGCAGAACATCTCCCATGTCGCGACATGAGCCCCAACCCCGCGATATCGGCAGACAGGACCCCTCCCCCTCATGTCGCGATATGGCCCCGCCCACCTGCCGCGGGCTGACGATGATGCTGCTGCTCTTGGTGCCCGGTTTGAGCACGGGCAGGGCCGGCACCTCCCGGTTCTGGTCCCGGTTCTGGTCCTGGTCCCGGTCCCGGTTCTGGTTCTGGTCCCGGTTCTGGTTCTGGTCCCGGTCCCCGGGGGCCGGGAGGGGTCCCGGAGGTCCCGGGAGGGGTCCCGAGGTTGCGGTTCCGGTGGGTCCGGGATCCCCATCCCGGTTCTGCTCCCGGTTCTGCTCCCGGTTCTGCCCCCGGTCCCGGTTCTGCTCCCCGCGGATCCCGGTGCCCCCCGAGCCCCGCACCACGAACTCAGCGTAAGAAGCGGCACCGGGCGGGATCGGAACCGGAACCGGCGCCGGCACCGGGGGGGGCGCGGCGGAGGCTCGGAACAGCGACGGGACCTGGCGGGGACACCGGGACACTTCCGGTCACCGTGGGGACACCGGGACCGCTCCGGTCACTCTGGGGACACCGGGACCGCTCCGGTCACCAGTGATGTCCCCGGTCCCCCGTTCCCGGTTCCACCCCCGGTTCTGTCCCCTCCCCGGTGACTCCCGGTGTCCCCTCGCCCTTCCCCGTTCCCGGTGCCCCGTTCGGTCCCCGGTCCCTTCCCGGTTCCATCCCCGGTCCTGTCCCCTCCTGGGTCCTCGGTTCGGTTCCCGGTTCCCTTCGCAGTCCCTTCCCGGTGATTCCCGGGACCCCCGGTGTCCCCTCGCCCTTCCCCGGTCCCCCGTGATGTCCCCGGTCCCATCCCCGGTTCCGTTCCCTCCCCGGTACCGGGGGGTCTTCGGGACCCTCCTGTCGAAGCGTGAATCGTCTCCGCTTCCCCCCCGGTGCCGGTGCCGGTGTCGGGTCGGTGGCGGCTCCGGGATTCGGGTCCGGGTCCGGTTCCATGGCGGGGTTCGGGGAAATCTGGGGTCGGTACCGGGGGGTCCCGGGGTCGGTTCTGAGGTCCCGGGGCCGGTTCTGGAGTCCCGGGTTCGGTTCGGGGGTCCCGGGTTCGGTTCCGGTGTTCCGGAGCCGCCGCGCGCGCTCCGGTACCGCGGAAGGGGCGTGGCCGCTTTCCTCCCTCACGATTGGCCAGCGGAGCTGTCAATCAAACAGCAGGCCCGCTCCCCTTTCCCGCCATAAGGAAGGGGCGGGGCCGTCATGCCCTGGTGGGCGGGGCTTTGGCGCTAAGACCACGCCCCCCGTGTGAAAATGACAGCCCGGGGGTCCCCTGAGATCCCCCCAAAATCCCTCAAATATCCTCAAATCCCCCCTGAAATCCCCTAAAATACCCTGAGATCCCCCAAATCCCCCCTGAGACCCCCCAAAATCTCTCTCGATATCCCCAAATGCCCTCTGAGACCCTCCAAATCCCCCGAGATCCCCAAAATCCCCCGAGACCCTCCAAAATTCCCTGGGACCGCCCGAATTCCACTGGGACCCCCCCAAAATCCCCTGGGACTCCTCAGATTCCCCTGGGAACCCCCAAAATCCATCTCAGTATCCCTAAATCCCCTCTGAGACCCCCCCCAAATCCCCTGGGACCCCCCAAAATCCCTCAAATATCCTCAAATTCCCCCTGAAACCCCCCAAAATCCCCTGGGACCCCCCAAAATCCATCTCAGTATCCTCAAATTCCCCTGAAACCCCCCAAAATTCCCTCTTTGACCCCAAAATTCCTCCTCAAAATCCCCTGACACTCCCCAAAATCCCCTCTTAGACCCCAAAATCCCCTCTGAGATTCCCAAACCCCCTCGGAGCCCCCCAAAATCCCCTCTGACACCCCGAGGGTCCCAACTCCCCACCCCGGGGTGACCCCCCCTGGTCCGGGGGGCGAGGAGGGGACAGAGCGGGACCCCAAGGGCCACCAGAGGGAGGGGACAAGGACCCACCGAAGTCCCCAAAAGCCACCAAACACTCGGAGCCACATCGCTGCCACCCCCTTTATTCCCCTGCCGCCCCCTCCCCAAACCCGGGGGGCTCCCGGTGCCTCCCGGAGGGTCCCAGCAGGTGACACAGGCGGGGCCACACGCGGGGGTCGCGGGTGGCGCGGGCCAGCAGCCGGGTGTGACGCCGCAGTGTCGCGATGTCGCCCTGAGTGCGGCGGTTGTGGCGGAGCAGCGCCGCGGTGCGCAGCGCCAGCGCCGCCAGCAGCGCCCCGGTGACACGCGGGGACCCGCGGGCACACGGCGACAGCTCCGTGGGGACCCCCGGTGACACCGGGACAGCGACGGGTGCGGGGTGGGGCAGCGGGGACCCGCGGGGACACGGTGACATCTCCCCCGGTGGCACCGGGACAGCGACGGGTGCGGGGTGGGGCAGCGGGGACCCGCGGGGACACGGTGACAACTCTCCCGGTGACACCGGGGGGTGGCACGGGCGGGTCCCGTCGGTGACAGGGACAGCGGTGGGTGCAGAGTGGAGCAGCGGGGACCCGCGGGGACACGGCGACAGCTCTCCCGGTGACACCGGGGGGTGGCACGGGCGGGTCCCGTCGGTGACAGGGACAGCGGTGGGTGCAGGATGGAGCAGCGGGGATCCTCGGGGACACGGCGACAGTTCCCCCGGTGACACCGGGGGGTGGCACGGGCGGGTCCCCTCCGGACCGGGGACAGCGGCGGGCGCGGGGCGGAGCAGGACCAGGAGCGGCCGCGTGTCCCGAGCGGCTCCCGGGGGCTGCGGGAGGGACGGGGGAGGGTCAGGAGGGGACGAAAGGGACCGGGGAGAGAGCCACGGAGCGTCCCGGTACCGGAACCAGGGGATTTGGGATGTCCCGGTGCTGGAACCATCGGGATTTGGATCATCCCAGTACCGGAACCACCGGGATTTGGGTCATCCCGGTACCGGAACCAGGGGATTTGGACCATCCTGGTACCGGAACCATTGGGATTTGGGACGTCCCGGTACCGGAACCAGGGGATTTGGGACGTCCCGGTAACGGAATCATCGGGATTTGGGACGTCCCGGCACCGGAACCAGGGGATTTGGAACATCCTGGTACCGGAACCAGGGGATTTGGGTCATCCCGGTGCTGGAACCAGGGGATTTGGAGCCTCCCGGAACCGGAACCAGGGGATTTGGGTCATTCCGGTAACGGAACCATCGGGATTTGGAACATCCCAGTACCGGAACCAGGAGATTTGGACCATCCCAGTCCCGGAACCATCGGGATTTGGAGCATCCCGGTACCAGATCCTCACGGTTCCCTCCCACCCCGGTACCGGACCCACGTGGAGCCGGCGGTCCCGGTGCCGATCCCGGTGCCGATCCCGGTGCTGGTCCCGGTTACCTGCGGCCCCGGGAGGGCGTGGCCGAGGCGGGTGGGGCCCAGGTGGGCGCGGTCGGGCCCGGGCGGCTCCTCCGTGTCCGTCCCCTCGCACCTGCCCAGGTGCTCCGAGCCCGAATCTGCCGGGGCGGGAGTGAGACCGGGACGGGGATGGGACAGGGGACAGGGACAGGGACAGGGACAAGAGACAGGGAAAAGGGACAGGACCTCCAGGATAAGGGACAGGGACAGGGGACAGGGACAAGGGACGGGGACAAGGGATGGGGACCCATGGGACAAGGGATGGGGACAAGGGATTGGGACAAAGGACAAGGGACAGGACCCCAGGACAAGGGACCGGAACAAGGGACAAGGGACAGGGGACCGGGACAAGGGATGGGACAAGGGACAGGGACCCATGGGACAAGGGACAGGGACAGGGGCAAGGGATGAGACAAGGGATGGGGACAAGAGACAAGGGATGGGGACAAGGGACAAGGGATGGGACCCCAGGACAAGGGACCGGGACAAGGGACAGGGACAAGGGATAGGACCCTCGGGACCCCAGGACAAGGGACCCCCGGGACAAGGGACAGGGGACAGGAGACAAGGGATGGGACCCCGGGACAAGGGACAGGGACAGGGGACAAGGGATGGGACAGGGGACAAGGGACCGGGACAAGGGACGGGACCTCACGACAAGGGATGGGGACAATGGATGGGACAAAGGACCGGACCCCCAGGACCGGGACCCCCGGGACAAGGAACAGGGACAAGGGACCCCCCCTGGACAAGGGACAAGGGATGGGACAGGGACAAGGGACAGGGACAGGACCCCCGGCCCCGGGCCCCGCCTACCTGAAAATCCCGAGTCCTGCTCGGAGTCGCTGCCCGGGGGGGGCCGCGCCCCTTTCTGGGGGGTCCCCGGGGGGGGCCGGGACAGGGGGGACCCCGGGGCCACCCCCGGCTCGTCCGGCATCGGGGACAGCGGGACCCTGGGGACAGCGGGACCGGGGGGGACCTTGGGGACAGCGGGGGAGGGGCTGGGGACAGCGACAGCGGGGGGGTCATGGCCCCCCCTGTCCCCTGTGCCCCCTGGTGTCACTTGTCCCCAAATCCCCTCCTGTCCCCCCCGGAGTCACCTGTCCCCCTGTCTCCCCTCAGTGTCACTTGTCCCCAAATTCCCTCCTGTCCCCCCCCAGTGTCACTTGTCCCTCTGTCCCCTGTCCCCCTCAGTGTCACTTGTCCCCAAATCTCCCCCACCATGTCCCCTGTGCCCCCCAGTGTCACTTGTCCCCAAATCTCCCCCCATGTCCCCTGTCCCCCCAGTGTAACTTGTCCCCACATCCCCTCCTGTCCCCCCCAGTGTCACCTGTCCCCAAATCCTTTCCTGTCCCCCCCAGTGTCACTTGTCCCCAAATCCCCTCCTGTCCCCCCCAGTGTCACTTGTCCCCAAATCCCCTCCTGTGTCCCCCAGTGTCACTTGTCCCCAAATCCCCTCCTGTCCCCCCCAGTGTCACCTGTCCCCCTGTCCCCCTCAGTGTCACTTGTCCCCAAATCCCCTCCTGTCCCCCTGTCCCCCCGGTGTCACTTGTCCCCAAATTCTTTCCTGTCCCCCCCAGTGTCACTTGTCCCCAAATCCTTTCCTGTCCCCCCCAGTGTCACTTGTCCCCAAATCCCCTCCTGTGTCCCTCAGTGTCACTTGTCCCCAAATCCCCCCCTGTCCCCCCCAGTGTCACTTGTCCCCAAATCCCCCCCTGTCCCCCCCAGTGTCACTTGTCCCCAAATCCCCTCCTGTCCCCCCCCAGTGTCACTTGTCCCCAAATCCCCTCCTGTCCCCCCCGGTGTCACCTGTCCCCCTGTCCCCCTGTCCCCTCCAATGTCACCTGTCCCCCTGTTCCCCCCGTACCTGCCTGGCTCCGGTACCGCTGCGGGCGGGGGCGGCCGGACCCGATCCGGGACCGGAGCGCGGGGTCTCACCGGGGCCGGTACCGGACAGGGGGTTCTGGGGGATCCGGTACCGATCGGGGGGGACCCGGTCAGGGGGTCCCAGTCCCGTTCGGGGGGTCTCCGGTCCTGGTCCCGGTCAGGGGCTCACGGTCCGTGGATCTCCGGTGTTGGTCCCGGGGGTTCTGGTCCCGGTCAGGGGGTTCCGGTCCCGGTTCCGTTCGGCGGTTCCAGTCCCGACTGGGGGGTCCCGGTCCCGATAAAGGGTCCCGGATCCGATAGAGGGTCCCAGTCCCGATCAGGGGGTCCCGGTCCCGGTCCCGTTCGGGGGCTCCGGTCCCGTTCAGGGGGTCCCGGTCTCGATCAGGGGGTTCCGGTCCCGATCCCGGTTCTGATCAGGGAGTCCCGGTCCCGATCCCGGTCTCGATCAGGGAGTTCCGGTCCGTTCCCGGTCCCGATCAGGGGGTCCCGTTCCCGGTTCCGATAGAGGGTCCCAGTCCCGATCAGGGGGTCCTGGTGCCGATAAGGGGGTCCCGGTCCCGATCTCGGTCCCGAAAAATGGTCCCGGTCTCGATCAGGGGGTCCCGGTCCGTTCCCGGTCCCGTTCAGGGGGTCCCGGTCCCGTTCCCGGTCCCGTTCAGGGACTCCGGTCCCGGTTCTGGGGGCGAATTCCCAAGCCCCACCCAGGCCCCGCCCCCCGAGTTTGACCGACAGCTCCAACGTCCAATGAGAGCTCCCGGTTGCGGTCACGTGCTCCCCGCGCGCCACGTGCGGGCGCGGGGCCGGTGCTGGGACACGTGAGGGGGCGGGGCCTGCCCGGGTCACGTGGCCGAGGGGCGGGGCCGCTGCTTGAGACACGTGACCGGCGGGAAAGCGGGGGAGGGGACACCGGGAGACCCCCCCGGACCCCCCAAAATTACCGGGACCCCTCCCCAAAATTACCGGGACCGGGAACCACCGAGACCCCGCCCCGAAATTCCCGGAACCCCCGCCCCAAATTCCCTGGACCGGAATTACCGGGACCCCTCCCCAAAATTACCGGGACCGGAACCCCCGGGACCCCTCCCCAAAATTACCGGGACCCCCCTCAAATTAGCGGGAGCCCTCCCCAAAATTACTGGGACCTCCGGAACCCCTCCCCAAATTCCCGGGACCGGAATTCCCGGGACCCCTCCCCAAAATTATCGGGACCCCCCCCAAATTCCCGGAATTCCCGGGACCGAGAACCCCCAGGACCCCTCCCCAAATTCCCGGGATCCCCCTCTCCAAATTCCCGGGACCGGAACCCCCGGTACACCTCCCCAAAATTATCGGGACCCCTCCCCAAAATTACCAGGAACCCCCCCAAATTCCCGGAATTCCCGGGACCGGGAACCTCCCGGACCCCTCCCCAAATTCCCGGGACGGGAACCCCCAGGACCACTCCCCAAAATTATCGGGACCCCTCCCCAAATTCCCGGGACCGGAATCTCCGGGACCCCTCCCCAAAATTATCGGGATCCCCCCAAATCCCCGGAATTCCCGGGACCGGAAACCCCCGGGACCCCTCCCCAAATTCCCAAGACCCCTCCCCAAAATTACCGGGACTGAAACCCCCGGGACCCCTCCCCAAATTCCCGGGACCCCTCCCCAAAATTCCCGGGAACCCCGCCCCAAATTCCCGGGACCCCTCCCCAAATTCCCAGTACCCCCCAATTATTGAGAAAATCCCCCCAAAGGTGGAAAAAAAAATACCAAAAAAGTGGAAAAAATTCCCCAAGGAATGGGAATTTCCCCCCAAAAATGGGAAAATCCCCAAAAAAGTAGGAAAAACCCCCGAAAATTGGGAAAATCCCCCCCAAAAATAGGGAAAAAACCCCAAAAAGTGGGAAAATGTCTCCTAAAATAGAAATACACTCCCAAGAAATGGGGGAAACCCCCCAAGAAATGGGAAATTCCCCCAAAAAATGGGGAAAAAACCCCAAAAAGTGGGAAAAACCCTCAAAAAGTGGAAAAAACCCCAAAAAGTGGAAATACCTTCCCAAGAAACGGGAAAATCCCCCCATAAAAAGTATAAAAAAATAAAATAAAATAAAATAAATCCCCCCTAAAAGCAGGAAAACCCCAAACCCTAAAAGGCAGGAAGGGAAACCCCTGAAAGGAAGTGAAAAAATTGAATTTTTTTTGGGGTGAAATCAGCTCTTTATGGCTCCGCGGACACTTTTCCTACCACACCGGACAATGACGGATGGAGCACGACAGGGACGTGACAAAAAAAAAAAAAAAAGAAAGAAAAAAAAAACCCAAAAAACCGCCCCAAAATCCCGGCTGACCAATGGGGACACGGGAAAACCCCGGAGGGGGCCACGCCCACCCCTCCCCCACCCCCTCCCCTCCCCTTAATTTTATTTTTTAAAATTTTTATAATTTTTAAGAGAGGGGGGAGGGGAAAGGAGAAAAAAAAAAAAATTAATTAATTAAATTTTGTTGGTTTTTTTGTTTTTTTTTTTTGAGGGAATGTGCTGGTGGTGGGGTGGGGGAGGGGTTAATCCTTCTTCTTGTCCTCGGGGGGTTTTTGGGGAGGGGGGGGAGGGGCGGGGGGCAGCGCTGTGGGGGAGGGGCCGGGGGGCAGGGGGGGTTTGGGGGTCTCCCCGGTGCCCCCGAATTCGTTGACGCGCGTGGGGTCCACGCGGTAAATCCAGCGCTGGTACAGGTAGATGAAGAACACCACGTCTGGGGGGAGAGGTGGGATTAGTTGGGAATTATTTGGGAATTATTTGGGAATTCTGGGGGGGAAGGGGATGGGGGGACCCTGAAATCCCCTCTAGAACCCCAAAAAATCCATCTAGAATCCCAAATTCCCTCTGGAATCCCCCAAATCCCGCTCTAGAACCTGAAACCCCCTCTAGAACCCCGAAACTCCCCTCTAGAACCCCGAAATTCCCTCTCAAATCCCCCAAATTCCCTCTCAAATCCCCAAAACTTCCCCCTAGTACCCCAAAACTCCCCTCTAGAACCCCAGAATTCCCCCCTAGAACCCCAAAATCCAATCTTAAACCTCGAAACACCCTTCTAGAACCCTAAAACTCCACTCTAGAGCCCCGAAATCCAATCTGAAACCTCAAAACTCCCCTCTAGAACCCCAAAAGCACTTTCCTAGAATTCCATACCCCTCTAGAACCCCAAAATTCCCTTTCAAATCCCCAAATCTCCCCTCTGGAACCCCAGAACCCCCCTCTAGAACCCCAAACCCCCCTCTAGAACCCCCAAATTCCCCCTCAAACCCCCAAAACTCTCCTCTAGAACCCCAAAATTCCCCCTAAAACCCCCAAAATTCCCTTTCAAATCCCCAAAACTCCCCCTAGAACCCCAAAACTCCACTCTAGAACCCCAAAATCCACTTTTCTAGAATTCCATACCCCTCTAGAATCCCAAAAATCCCTCTCAACTCCCTAAAACTCCCCCTAGAACACCAAACTCCCTCTAGAACCCCAGAACTTCCTCCTAGAACCCCAAAACTCCACTCTAGAATCCCAAAATTCCCTTTCAAATCCCCAAAACTCCCCCTAGAACCCCAAAATTCCCCCTCAAATCCCCAAAATTTCCTCTCAAATCCCCAAAACTCCCCTATAGAACATCAGAACTCCCTTGTAAAATCCCAAAACTCCCCTCTAGAATCCCAAAATTCCCATCTAGAACCCTGACCCCCCTCTAGAACCCCAAATTTCCCTCTCAAATCCCCAAAATTCCCTTTCAAACCCCCACAACTCCCCCCTAGAACCCCAAAACTCCCCTCTAGAACCCCAAACTCCCCTATAGAACCCCAAACTCCCCTATAGAACCCCAAAACTCCCCTCTACAACCCAAAAATCCCCCTCAAATCCCAAAACTCCTCTCTACAACCCCAAAACTCCCCTCTAGAACCCCAAAAATTCACTTTCTAGAATCCCAGACCCCCTCCAGAACCCCAAAATTCCCTCTCAAATCCCCAAAACTCCCCCCTGGAACCCCAAAACTCCCTCCTAAAACCCCAAAACTCCCCTCTAGAACCCCAAACCTCCCTCTAGAACCCCAAACCCCCCTCTAGAACCCCCAAAAAACCCCCAAAACCCCACCTACCATCCCTCAGGCAGCCTATCCTGTACATCATGGGCATCTCTTCTGTGACCCCAAATCCCATCTAGAACCCCAAAACTCCCCTCTAGAACCCCATAACTCTGCTCTAGAACCCCCAAAACACTTTTCTAGAATTCCAAACCCCTCTAGAACCCAAAAATTCCCTCTCAAATCCCCGAAATTTCCCTCTCAAATCCCCAAAACTCCCCGCTAGAACCCAAAAAATTCCCCTCTAAAACCCCAAAATTCCACCTCAAATCCCGAAACCCCCCCCAAACCCCAAAAAATGCCCCTCTAGAACCCCAAACCCTCTCTAGAATCCCAAAATTCCCTTTCAAATCCCCAAAACTCCCCCTCAAATCCCCAAAATTCCCTTTCTGGATTCCCAAAATCCCCTCTAGAACCGCAAAATCCAATCTTAAACCCCAAACACCCCTCTAGAACCCAAAAATTCCCCTCTAGAACCCCAAAATTTCCCTCTCAAACACCTGAATTCTGCTCTAGAATCCCAAAAGCCCCCTCCTGGAACCCCAAAACCCCCCTCTAGAACCCCAAAAAACCCCCCCAAACCCCATGTACCATCCCTCAGGCAGCCTATCCTGTACATCATGGGCATCTCTTATGTGACCCCAAATCCCATCTAGAACCCCAAAATTCCCTCTAGAACCCCAAACTCCCCTATAGAACCCCAAAAATCCCCTCTACAACCCAAAAATTCCCCCTCAAATCCCAAAACTCCTCTCTACAACCCCAAAAACTCCCCTCTAGAACCCCAAAAATTCACTTTCTAGAATCCCAGACCCCCTCCAGAACCCCAAAATTCCCCCTCAAATCCCCAAAACTTCCCTCTAGAACCCCCAAATTCCCCTATAGAACCCCAAAATCCCTCTCAAATCCCCAAATTCCCTCTCAAATCCCCAAAACTTCCCCCTAGTACCCCAAAACTCCCCTCTAGAACCCCAGAACTCCCCTCTAGAACCCCAAAACTCCCCCCTAGATCCCCAAAACTCCCTCTCAAATGCCCAAAACTCCACTCCAGAGCCCCCAAAATCCAATTTTGAACCTCAAAACTCCCCTCTAGAACCCCAAATTCCCTCCCAAATCTCCAAAATTCTCTCTCAAATCCCCAAAATTCCCCTCTAGAACCCCAGAATTCCCCCCTAGAACCCCAGAACTTCTCTCTAGAACCCCAAAATCCAATCTGAAACCTCAAAGCTCTCCCCTAGAACCCCAAAACTCCCCCTAGAACCCCAAAACTCCACTGTAGAACCCCAAAATTCACTTTTCTAGAATTCCATACCCTTCTAGAACCCCAAAAATCCCTCTCAACTCCCTAAAACTTCCCTCTCAGATCCCCAAAACTCCCCCCTAGAACCCCAAAGTCATATTTTCTAGAATTCCATACATCTCTAGAACCCCAAAAATCACTTTTCTAGAATCCCAGACCCCCTCCAGAACCCCAAAATTCCCTCTCAAATCCCCAAAATTCCCTCTCAGATCCCCAAAACTCCCCCCTAGAACCCCAAAACCCCCCTCTAGAATCCCCAAACCCCCCTCTAGAACCCCAAAAATCCCTCTCAACTCCCTAAAACTCCCCCTAGAACCCCAAAACTCTGCTCTAGAACCCCAAAAGTCATTTTTCTAGAATTCCATACATCTCTAGAACCCCAAAAATCGCTTTTCTAGAATCCCAGACCCCCTCCAGAACCCCAAAATTCCCTCTCAAATCCCCAAAACTCTCCCCTAGAACCCCAAAACTCCCCTCTAGAACCCCAAACCTCCCTCTAGAACCCCAAAAAAACCCCAAACCCCACGTACCATCCCTCAGGCAGCCTATCCTGTACATCATGGGCATCTCTTCTGTGACCCCAAATCACCTCTAGAACCCCAGAACTCCCCTCTAGAACCCCCAAAATCCAATCTTAAACCCCAAAACGCCCTTCTAGAACCCCAAAACTCCACTCTGGAACCCCAAAATTCCCTTTCAAATCTCCAAAATTCCCAAAACTCCACTCTAGAACCCCAGAATTCCCCTCTAGAACTCCCAAAATCCAATCTTAAGCCCCAAAACTCCCCCCTAGAACTCCAGAACTCCCCTCTAGAACCCCAAAACGTCCATCTAAAACCCAAAAATTCCCTATCAAATCCCCAAAACTCCCCCCTAGAACCCCAAAACTCCCCTCTAGAACATCAAAACTCCACCTCAAATCCCCAAAATTCCCTCTCAAATCCCCAAAACTCCCCCATAGAACCCCAGAACTCCCCTCTAGAACCCCCCAAATCCAATCCTGAACCTCAAAACTCCCCTCTACAACCCCAAAATTCCCCTCTAGACTCCCGAAAGTTCCTCTCAAATCCCCAAAATTCCCTTTCTGGACTCCCAAAGTCCCCTCTAGAACCCCAAAATTCCCTCTCAAATCCCCCAAACCCCCCCTCCAGAACCCCAAAAATTCACTTTCTAGAATCCCAGACCCCCTCCAGAACCCCGAAGTTCCCCCTCAAATCCCCAAAACTCTCCCCTAGAACCCCCAACTCCCCTCTAGAATCCCAGAACTCCCCTCTAGAACCCCAAAACTCCCCTCTACAACCCAAAAATTCCCCCTCAAATCCCAAAACTCCTCTATACAACCCCAAAATTCCCCCTAGAACCCAAAAATTCCCCTCTAGAGCCCCAAAATTTCCCTCTCAAACACCTAAATTCTGCTCTAGAACCCCAAAAACCCCCCTCCCAAAACCCCAAAACCCCCCCAAAAAAACCCCCAAAAATGCACCTACCATCCCTCAGGCAGCCTATCCTGTACATCATGGGCATCTTGATGACGAAGGCGAACAGGTCGTCGATGAAAGTGTTCAGGGCCTTGTAGGTGAGCATGCGCCAGGGCAGGTGAGCCACGGACTGCAGCTTGTAGTTGATGAACAGCTGGGGGGTCATGGTGATGAAACCTAGAAAATGGGAATTTTGGGAATGATTTTGGGTTTTTTGGGATTTTTTTGGAATTTTTGGGGGATTTTTTGGGGATTTTTGGGGATTTTTTTGGATTTTATTGGGGTTTTTTTAAATTTTTTTTTAATTTTGGGAGACATTTTTGGGGTTTGGAGGTGCAGGTGTTGAGGAACCAGGGACTGGAGTAAGGAAAAATGGGATTTGGGAATAATTTTGGAATTTTGGGGGGATTTTTCTTTTATTTTTTGGGAATTTCGGAGGTGATTTGGAATTTTGGGAGCGATTTTTGGGGTTTGGAGGTGCAGGTATTGAGGAACAATGGACTGCAGCTTGTAGTTGATGAACAGTTGGGGTGTCATGGTGATGAACCCTAGAAAAATGGGAATTTTGGGAATTATTTGGGGTTTTTGGGATTTTTTTGGGGATTTTTTTGGGTTTTTTTGGGATTTTTTTGTATTTTTTTTGATTTTTTTTTTTAATTTTGGGAGTGATTTTTGGGGTTTGGAGGTGCAGGTGTTGAGGAACAATGGACTGGAATTTGTAGTTGATGAACAGCTGGGGGGTCATGGTGATGAAACCTAGAAAATGGGGATTATTTGGGGATTTCTGGAATTTTTTGGGATTTTTTTGGGTATTTTTTTGGGATTTTTTTGGAATTTTTTTGAATTTTTTGGGGATTTTTTTGGATTTTATTGGGGTTTTTTTGGATTTTTTTTAAATTTTGGGAGCGATTTTTGGGGTTTGGAGGTGCAGGTGTTGAGGAACCAGGGACTGGAACAGGGAAAAATGGGATTTGGGAATAATTTGGGGATTTTTGCGATTTTTGGAAATTTTTTTTAATTTTTTGGGGGGAATTTTTTGGCAATTTCGGAGGTGATTTGGAATTTTGGGAGCGATTTTTGGGGTTTGGAGGTGCAGGTGTTGAAAACAATTGACTGGAGCTTGGAATGGGGATGGATCCTGGGGAAAAATGGAATTTTGGGAATTATTTTGGGTTTTTTGGGAATTTTTGGGGATTTTTTTGAATTTTTTGGGATTTTTTCTTTAATTTTGGGAGGGATTTTTGGGGTTTGGAGGTGCAGGTGTTGAGGAACAATGGACTGGAGCAGGGAAAAATGGGATTTGGGAATTATTTGGGGATTTTGGGGAATTATTTTGGAATTTTTGGGGGGATATTTTGGGAATTTCGGAGGTGATTTGGAATTTTGGGAGCGATTTTTGGGGTTTGGAGGTGCAGGTGTTGAGGAACAATGGACTGGAATTTGTAGTTGATGAACAGCTGGGGGGTCATGGTGATGAACCCTAGAAAATGGGAATTATTTGGGGATTTCTGGGATTTTTTGGGATTTTTTTGGGGTTTTTTTGGGGTTTTTTGGGGATTTTTTGGGATTTTTTTGAATTTTTTGGGATTTTTTCTTTAATTTTGGGAGGGATTTTTGGGGTTTGGAGGTGCAGGTGTTGAGGGACCAAGGACTGGAGCAGGGAAAAATGGGATTTGGGAATAATTTGGGGATTTTTGCGATTTTTGGAATTTTTTTTTAATTTTTTTGGGGGGATTTATTGGGAATTTCGGAGGTGATTTGGAATTTTGGGAGCGATTTTTGGGGTTTGGAGGTGCAGGTGTTGAGGGATGAACAGCTGGGGGGTCATGGTGATGAACCCTAGAAAATGGGAATTATTTGGGGATTATTTTGGGATTTTTGGGGTTTTTCTGGAATTTTTGGGGGGATTTTTTGGGGATTTTTTTTAATTTTTTGGGGATTTTTTTTGATTTTTTGGGAATTTTGGGAGCGATTTTTGGGGTTTGGAGGTGCAGGTGTTGAGGGACCAAGGACTGGAGCAGGGAAAAATGGGATTTGGGAATTATTTGGGGATTTTGGGGAATTATTTTGGAATTTTTGGGGGGATATTTTGGGAATTTCGGAGCTGATTTGGAATTTTGGGAGCGATTTTTGGGGTTTGGAGGTGCAGGTGTTGAAGAACAATGGACTGGAATTTGTAGTTGATGAACAGCTGGGGGGTCATGGTGATGAACCCTAGAAAATGGGAATTATTTGGGGATTTCTGGAATTTTCTGGGATTTTTTGGGATTTTCTTGGGATTTTTTTTTAGAATTTTTGGGAATTTTTGGGGGATTTTTTTTAATTTTTTGGGATTTTTTCTTTAATTTTGGGAGGGATTTTTGGGGTTTGGAGGTGCAGGTGTTGAGGGACCAAGGACTGGAGCAGGGAAAAATGGGATTTGGGAATTGTTTGGGGATTTTGGGGAATTATTTTGGAATTTTTGGAAATTTTTTGGGGATTTTTTGGGAATTTCGGAGGTGATTTGGAATTTTGCGAGCGATTTTTGGGGTTTGGAGGTGCAGGTGTTGAGGAACAATTGACTGGAATTTGTAGTTGATGAACAGCTGGGGGGTCATGGTGATGAAACCTAGAAAATGGGAATTATTTTGGGATTTCTGGAATTTTTGGGGATTTTTTTGGGAATTTTTTGGAATTTTTGGGGGATTTTTTTTGGTTTTTTGGGTATTTTTTTGGATTTTTTGGGAATTTTGGGAGGGATTTTTGGGGTTTGGAGGTGCAGGTGTTAAGGGACCACAGAGAGGAGCTTGGAATGGGGATGGATCCTGGAGAAAAATGGGATTTGGGAATTATTTTGGGAATTATTTCAGGAATTTTGGAATTTTTTGGGGATTTTTTTTGGGATTTTTCTGGAATTTCAGAGGTGATTTGGAATTTTGGGAGCGATTTTTGGGGTTTGGAGGTGCAGGTGTTGAGGGATGAACAGCTGGGGGGTCATGGTGATGAACCCTAGAAAAATGGGAATTATTTGGGGATTATTTTGGGATTTTGGGGATTTCTTGGGATTTTTTGGGGGTTTTTTTGGGATTTTTTTGGGTATTTTTTGGGGTTTTTTGGGATTTTTTTTAGGGATTTTTTGGGTCTTTTTATGGATTTTTTTTATAAATTTTAGGAGCGATTTTTGGGGTTTGGAGGTGCAGGTGTTGAGGAACCAGGGACTGGAGCAGGGAAAAATGGCATTTGGGAATAATTTGGGGATTTTTGCGATTTTTGGAATTTTTTTTTAATTATTTGGGGGGATTTTTTGGGAATTTCGGAGGTGATTTGGGGGTTTGGGAGCGATTTTTGGGGTTTGAAGGTGCAGGTGTTGAGGGATGAACAGCTGGGGGGTCATGGTGATGAACCCTAGAAAAATGGGAATTATTTGGGGATTATTTTGGGATTTTTCGGGTTTTTCTGGAATTTTTGGGGGGATTTTTTGGGGATTTTTTTTTATTTTTTTGGGTATTTTTTTTGATTTTTTGGGAATTTTGGGAGGGATTTTTGGGGTTTGGAGGTGCAGGTGTTAAGGGACCACAGAGAGGAGCTTGGAATGGGGATGGATCCTGGAGAAAAATGGAATTATTTTGGGATTTGGGGAATTTTTTTGGAATTTTTTTGGAATTTTTTTGGAATTTTGGGGGGATTTTTTCTGGAACATTCTGGGGATTTTTCTGGAAAATTCCAGAGATTTCCCCAGAATATTCCAGGGATTTTTCTGAGGATTTTTCCAGGAATTTTCCCAGGATATTCCAGCGATTTTTTTGGAACATTCCAGGAATTTCCCCAGGAATTCTGGGATTTTTCCAGAACATTCCAGTGATTTTTCCCGGGATTTTTCTGGAACATTCCAGGGATTTTCCTGAGGATTTCTCTGGATCATTCCAGGAATTTTCTCAGGAATTCTGGGGATTTTGGGGGGATTTTTCAGGGAATTTTCCCGGATCATTCTGGGGATTTTTCCAGATAATTCCAGGAATTGCCCCAGGAATTCAGGAATTCTGAGATTTTTCTGGAACATTCCAGGGATTTTTCCTGGGATTTTTTTTGAACATTCCATTGATTTTTCCGGCTCATTCCATGGATTTCCCCAGGAATTCTGGGAGTTTTCTGGAACATTCCAGGGATTTTTCTGGATCATTCCAGGCATTTTTCCTGGGATATTTTTTGAACATTCCAGGGATTTTTCTGGGGATTTTCCTGGATCATTCTGGGGATTTTTTGGGGGATTTTTCTGGAACATTCCAGGGATTTTTCCTGGGATTTTTTTTAAACATCCCTGGGATTGTTCCGGCTCATTCCATGGATTCCCCCACGAATTCTGGGAGTTTTCTGGAACATTCCAGGGATTTTTCTGGGGATTTTCCTGGATCATTTTCCCCAGGAATTCTGGGATTTTTCTGGAACATTCCAGGGATTTTTCCAGAACATTCCAGGGATTTTTCCCGGGATTTTTTTTTACATTCCCGGGGTTTTTCCATGAATTTCCCCAGGAATTCTGGGATTTTTCTGGAACATTCCAGGGATTTTTCCAGAACATTCAATGGATTTCCCCAGAAATTCCAGGGATTTTCCTGGCTCATTCCATGGATTCCCCTAGGAATTCAGTGATTTTTCCGGAACATTCCAGGGATTTTTCCCGTGGTTTTTCCGGAACATTCCCAGGATTTTTCCGGAACATTCCTGGGATTTTTCCTAGGATTTTTTTGAACATTCCCAGGATTTTTTTTGAACATTCCCAGGATTTTTCCCGGGATTTTTTTGAACATTCCCAGGATTTTTCCATGGATTCCCCCAGAAATTCCGGGGATTTTTTTTGAACATTCCAGGGATTTTTCCCAGGATTTTTCCGGAACATTCCAGGGATTTTTCCCGTGGTTTTTCCAGAACATTCCAGGGATTTTTCTGGAACATTCCTGGGATTTTTCCCAGGATTTTTCCGGAACATTCCAGGGATTTTTCCCAGGATTTTTCCGGAACGTTCCAGGGATCTTCCCCAGGATTTTTCCGGAACATTCCCGGTATTTTCCTATGGATTTTTCCGGAACATTCCCGGTATTTTTCCATGGATTTCCCAGGAGCTGTGTCTCTCACCGAAGGTCAGCAGGAAGCCGTAGAGCATGCTGAGCACCCACGAGTACCAGCCCTTGTGCTCCAGGTACAGCAGGCTGTACACGGCGTAACAGCCCAGCAGCGGGAACAGGATCCACGACAGGTACCGGAACGCCATCTGGGAATAAACAATGGGAATTACAATGGGAATTACAGCGGGAACAGGATCCACGACAGGTACCGGAACGCCATCTGCCAAAAAAATGGGAATTACAATGGGAATTACAGCGGGAACAGGATCCACGACAGGTACCGGAACGCCATCTGGGAATAAAAACAATGGGAATTACAGCGGGAATTAGAGAGGGAAAAACAGGATCCACGACAGGTACCGGAACGCCATCTGGGAATAACGGGAAAAACGGGAATTACAGCAGGAAAAATGGGAATTACAGTGGGAATTACAATGGGAATTACAGCGGGAACAGGATCCACGACAGGTACCGGAACGCCATCTGGGAAAAAAAACAATGGGAATTACAGCGGGAATTATAGAGGGAACAGGATCCACGACAGGTACCGGAACGCCATCTGGGAAATGGGAAAAATGGGAATTACAACGGGAATTACAATGGGAATTACAGCGGGAACAGGATCCACGACAGGTACCGGAACGCCATCTGGGAAATGGGAAAAATGGGAATTACAACGGGAATTACAATGGGAATTACAGTGGGAACAGGATCCACGACAGGTACCGGAACGCCATCTGGGAATAACGGGAAAAATGGGAATTAGAGAGGGAAAAATGGGAATTACAACAGGAATTACAATGGGAATTACAATGGGAAAAATGGGAATTACAATGGGAATTACAGCGGGAATGGGATCCACGACAGGTACCGGAACGCCATCTGGGAATAAAAACAATGGGAATTACAATGGGAATTACAGCGGGAAAAATGGGAATTATAGAGGGAAAAATGGGAATTATAGAGGGAATTACAGCGGGAACAGGATCCACGACAGGTACCGGAACGCCATCTGGGAATAATGGGAAAAACAGGAAAAATGGGAATTACAGCAGGAACAGGATCCACGACAGGTACCGGAACGCCATCTGCGAAGAAATGGGAATTACAATGGGAATTACAGCGGGAATAATGGGAATTACAATGGGAATTACAGCGGGAACAGGATCCACGACAGGTACCGGAACGCCATCTGGGAAAAAACAATGGGAAAAATGGGAAAAAATGGGAATTACAGAGGGAATTACAGCGGGAACAGGATCCATGACAGGTACCGGAACGCCATCTGGGAAAACAGGAATTACAATGGGAATTACAACGGGAATAATGGGAATTACAGCAGGAATTACAGCGGGAATTACAGCGGGAACAGGATCCACGACAGGTACCGGAACGCCATCTGGGAAATGGGAAAAATGGGAATTACAATGGGAATTACAATGGGAATAATGGGAATTACAATGGGAATTACAGCGGGAAAAACAGGATCCACGACAGGTACCGGAACGCCATCTGGGAAAAAAAACAGGAAAAATGGGAATTAGAGAGGGAATTATAGAGGGAAAAACAGGATCCACGACAGGTACCGGAACGCCATCTAGGAATAAAAACAATGGGAATTACAACGGGAATAATGGGAATTATAGAGGAAAAAACGGGAATTATAGAGGGAAAAATGGGAATTACAACGGGAATTATAGAGGGAAAAATGGGAATTACAGCGGAAACAGGATCCACGACAGGTACCGGAACGCCATCTGGGAATAAAAACAATGGGAATTACAATGGGAATTATAGAGGGAACAGGATCCACGACAGGTACCGGAACGCCATCTGGGAAAAAAATGGGAATTACAATGGGAATTATAGAGGGAAAAACAGGATCCACAACAGGTACCGGAACGCCATCTGGGAAAAAATGGGAATTACAATGGGAATTACAACGGGAATAATGGGAATTATAGAGGAAAAAACGGGAATTATAGAGGGAAAAATGGGAATTACAGCGGGAACAGGATCCACGACAGGTACCGGAACGCCATCTGCGAAATGGGAAAAATGGGAATTACAGCGGGAACAGGATCCACGACAGGTACCGGAACGCCATCTGGGAATAACGGGAAAAATGGGAAAAATGGGAATTATAGAGGGAAAAACAGGATCCACGACAGGTACCGGAACGCCATCTGGGAATAACGGGAAAAACGGGAATTACAGCAGGAAAAATGGGAATTACAGAGGGAGAAATGGGAATTACAACGGGAATTACAATGGGAATTATAGCGGGAACAGGATTCACGACAGGTACCGGAACACCATCTGGGAATAACGGGAAAAACGGGAATTACAATGGGAATTAGAGAGGGAAAAACAGGATCCACGACAGGTACCGGAACGCCATCTGGGAATAAAAACAATGGGAATTACAATGGGAATTACAGCGGGAACAGGATCCACGACAGGTACCGGAACGCCATCTGGGAAAAAATGGGAATCACAATGGGAAAAATGGGAATTATAGAGGGAAAAACAGGAATTATAGAGGGAAAAATGGGAATTACAGTGGGAACGGGATCCACGACAGGTACCGGAACGCCATCTGGGAAACAGGAAAAATGGGAATTACAATGGGAATTACAATGGGAATTACAATGGGAATTACAATGGGAATTACAGCGGGAACAGGATCCATGACAGGTACCGGAACGCCAGCTGGGAAAAAATGGGAATTACAATGGGAATTATAGAGGATAAAATGGGAATTACAGTGGGAATTACAGCGGGAACAGGATCCATGACAGGTACCGGAACGCCATCTGGGAAAAAATGGGAATTACAAAGGGAAAAATGGGAATTATAGAGGGAAAAATGGGAATTACAATGGGAACGGGATCCACGACAGGTACCAGAACGCCATCTGGGAAACAGGAAAAATGGGAATTAAAACGGGAATTACAGCGGGAACAGGATCCATGACAGGTACCGGAACGCCATCTGGGAAATGGGAAAAATGGGAATTACAATGGGAATTACAGCGGGAACAGGATCCACAACAGGTACCGGAACGCCATCTGGGAAATGGGAATAACGGGAATATCAGGAATTACCGGGGAAAAATGGGACGTGTGGGGGAAAAAAAAAAAGTGGCAATTATGGGGGGAAAAAATGGGAATTATAGGGAAAAAAAATGGGAATTATGGGGGGAAAAATGGGAATTACAGGGGAAAAAAAATGGGAATTATGGGGGGAAAAATGGGAATTCCAATGGGATCAGAATGGGTGGGAACAGGATCCACAACAGGTACTGGAATGCCAACTGGAAAAATGGGAATTATGGGAATTATCAGGGGGAAAATGGGAATTATAAGGGGAAAAAATGGGAATTGTGGGGGGAAAATCCGTGGAATTGCAGCCCCATCCCCTCACTCACGTCGTCGTAGACCTTGGTGGACGACTCCACGTAGGTGGATTTGTCCTTGAAGCTCACGCGGGGAAACATCCCGGCCACCTTCTGCTGCCGGTCCAGCTGCCAAAAAACGGGAAATCCTGAATTATCCATGCGGGAAATGCCAGAAAATCCCAATTTCCAAATTATCCACCCAGAAAAATGGGGAAATCCCAAATTATCCACTCGGGAAATCCCAGAAAATCCCAAATTATTCACTCAGGAAAACGGGGAAATCTCAATTTCCAAATAATCTACTTGGAAAAATGGGAAATCCCAAATTATCCACTTGGGAAATCCCAGAAAATCCCAAATTATCCACTCAGGAAAAAGGGAAATCCCAAATTATCCACTCAGGAAAACAGGGAAATCCCAATTTCCAAATAATCCACTCAGAAAAATGGGAAAATCCCAATTTATCCACTCAGGAAAACAGGGAAATCCCAATTTCCAAATTATCCAATTGGAAAAATGGGAAATCCCAAATTATCCACTCAGGAAAACAGGGAAATCCCAATTTCCAAATAATCCACTCGGGAAAATGGGAAATCCCAAATTATCCACTCAGCAAATCCCAGAAAATCCCAAATTGTCCACTCAGGAAATCCCAGAAAATCCCAAATTATCCACTCAGGAAAACCTGGAAAATTCCAATTTAACTGCTGTGGGAAAATCCCAAATTATCCACTTGGGAAAATAGGAAAATCCAACTGGAAAAATGGGAAATCCCAAATTATTCACTCAGGAAATCCCAGAAAGTCCCAAATTGTCCACTCGGGAAATCCCAGAAAATCCCAATTTATCCACTCAGGAAAATGAGGAAATCACAATTTCCAAATAATCCACTCAGAGAAATGGGAAATCCCAGTTAAAGCAGGAAATATCCCAATTTAACCCCTGGAAAATCCCAGTTTGAGCATGAAATTCCCAGTTTATCCCTCGGAAAATCCCAGTTTAGGCAGGAAATTCCCAGTTTAACCCCTGGAATATCCCAGTTTAAGCAGGAAATTCCCAGTTTAACCCCTGGAAATTCCCAGTTTAGGCAGGAAATTCCCAGTTTAACCATGGGTAAATCCCAGTTAAAGCAGGAAATTCCCAGTTTAACCCCTGGAAAATCCCAGTTGAAGCAGGAAATTCCCAGTTTAACCCCTGGAAATTCCCAGTTTAAGCAGGAAATTCCCAGTTTAAGCAGGAAATTCCCAGTTTGAGCAGGAAATTCCCAGTTTAACCCTGGAAAATCCCAGTGCTCACCCGCACGTCCATGACCTTGGTGATTTTCCAGAGGTCGATGAGCAGCCCCACGAAGACGCTGAAGGAAAGACAAAATCACAGAAATCAAAATATTAGAAATCTCAAAATCACATAATTATAAAATCACAGAAATCACAGAAATTAAAATAATAGAAATCTCAAAATCACATAATTATAAAATCACAGAAATCACAGAAATTAAAATAATAGAAATCTCAAAATCACATAATTATAAAATCATATAAATCACAGAAATGGCAGAAATCAAAATCACAGAATGATAAAATTACAGAAATCAAAATCATAGAAATCTCAAAAAACACAGAAATATAAAATAATAGAAATCACAGAAATTTCAAGATCACAGATTGATAAAAGCCACAGAAATAAAATTAATAGAAATCACAAAATCACAGAATGATAAAACCACAGAAATAAAAATAATAGAAATCACAAAAAAAATCACAAAATCACAGAATGACAAAATCATAGAAATCACAAAAACCACAATCACATAAATCACATAAATAAAAACAATGGAAATCACAGAAATCACAGAATGATAAAAACACAGAAATCACAGAATGATAAAATCACAGTAATTGAAATCACAGAAATCACAGTAATTGAAATCACAGAAATCACAAAATCACAGGATGATAAAATCTCAGAAATTAAAATAATCGAAACCACAAAATCATAGAATGAAATAATAGAAATCACAATCATAGAAATCAGAAAAATCACAAAAATTTAACAGAAATCACAATCATAGAAATCACAGAATGATAAAAATCACAGAAATCACAATCATAGAAATCACAGAATCACCGAAATCACAATCATAGAAATCAATCACAAAATCACAGAAATCACAATCACACAAATCACAGAATTATAGAATAATAGAAATCATAGAGTTCACAAAATCACAGAAATCACAGCATGATAAAATCACAGAAATCACAATCATAGAAATCACAGAATCACAGAAATTGCAATCATAGAAATCACAAAATCACAGAAATCACAATCATAGAAATCACACAAATGGCAGAATTATAAAAACCACAGAATTCACAATCATAGAAATCACAAAATCACAAAAACCACAATCACACAAATCACAGAATTATAGAATAATAGAAATCAGAGTTCACAAAATCACAGAAATCACAAAATCACAGAAATCACAAAATCACAGAAACCACAATCACACAAATCACAGAATTATAGAATAATAGAAATCATAGAGTTCACAAAATCACAGAAATCACAGCATGATAAAATCACAGAAACCACAATCCTAGAAATCCGAGAAATCACAGAAATTGCAATCATAGAATTCACAAAATCACAGAAATCACAATCATAGAAATCACAGAATGATAAAACAATAGAAATCATAGAGATCACAAAAATAACAAATCACAGAAATCAAAATCATAGAAATCACAGAATAATAAAACAATATAAACCATAGAGATCACAAAAAGTAACAGAAATCACAGAAATCACAGAAATCAAAATCATAGAAATCACAAAATCACAGAATGATAAAATCATAGAAAATCTCAACTATAAAAATCACAGAAATCAAAATCACAGAAATCCCAGAAATCAGGAAATCACAGAAATCACAGAATGATAAAATCACAGAAATCACAGAATGATAAAAAACACAGAAATCACAGAATGATAAAATCACAGTAATTGAAATCACAGAAATCACAGTAATTGAAATCACAGAAATCACAAAATCACAGGGTGATAAAATCTCAGAAATCAAAATAATCGAAACCACAAAATCATAGAATGAAATAATAGAAATCACAATCATAGAAATCAGAGAAATCACAAAAATTTAACAGAAATCACAATCACAGAAATCACAGAATGATAAAATAATAGAAATCATAGAGATCACAAAAATAACAAATCACAGAAATAAAAATCACAGAAATAAAAACCATAGAAATAAAAATCACAGAAATAAAAATCATAGAAATCACAAAATCACAGAATGATAAAATCACAGAAATCACAATCATAGAAATCACAGAATGATAAAATAATAAAAATCATAGAGATCACAAAAATAACAAATCACAGAAATAATAATCACAGAAATCACAAAATCACAGAATGATGAAATCACAGAAACCACAATTATAGAAATCAAAGAAATCACAAAATCATAGAAATCACAATCACAGAAATCACAGAATGATAAAATAATAGAAATCACAGAGATCACAAAAAAAACAAATCACAGAAATAAAAATCACAGAAATAAAAATCATAGAAATAAAAATCATAGAAATCACAAAGTCACAGAATGATAAAATCACAGAAATCACAATCACAGAAATCAGAGAATGATAAAATAATAGAAATCACAGAGATCACAAAAATAACAAATCACAGAAATCAAAATCATAGAAATCACAAAATCACAAAAACCACAATCACACAAATCACAGAATTATAGAATAACAGAAATCAGAGTTCACAAAATCACAGAAATCACAATCATAGAAATCACAGAATTCACAAAATCACAGAAATCACAGAATCACCAAAATCACAATCATATAAATCAAAGAAATCACAAAATCACAGAAATCACAATCACACAAATCACAGAATTATAAAATAATAGAGATCATAGAGTTCACAAAATCACAGAAATCACAGCATGATAAAATCACAGAAATCACAATCCTAGAAATCCGAGAAATCACAGAAATTGCAATCATAGAAATCACAAAATCACAGAAATCACAATCATAGAAATCACAGAATGATAAAATAATAGAAATCATAGAGATCACAAAAATAACAAATCACAGAAATCAAAATCATAGAAATCACAGAATAATAAAACAATATAAACCATAGAGATCACAAAAAATAACAGAAATCACAGAAATCACAGAAATCAAAATCATAGAAATCACAAAATCACAGAAATCTCAATGATAAAAATCATAGAAATCAAAAATCACAGAAATCCCAGAAATAAAAATCACAGAAAGATAAAATCCTAGAAATCACAATCACAGAAATCACAGAAATCAGAAAATCACAGAAATCACAGAATTATGAAATCATAGAAATAGAAATAACAGAAATCACAGAAATCACAGAAATCACAGAAAGATAAAATAATACAAATCACAATCACAGAAATCACAGAAATAATAAAATAATAAAAATCACAGAATTATAAAATCAAAGAAATAAAAATCACAGCTGATTATCAATAAAATCACTGATAATCAATAGCAGTATTGATCAGGACACTGATCACCAAATGAAATAATTTATATTATTTATTATATAAATTTATAAATTACATAAATATATTGATTATTCTGCTATTGATTACCAATCACACAAAAGCCAATCAATAGCATTATTGATTAGGGCCCACCTGACCATTAATAAAACCAATCACTGCCAATCAACAGCAGTATTGATCAGGACACTGATCACCAATGAAATCATTGACCAGCACAGTTATTTACTACATAAATTTATAAATTACATGAATATATTGATTATTCTGCTATTGATTACCAATCACATAAAATTCAATCAATAGCAGTATTGATCAGGACACTGACCATCAATAAAACCAATCACTGATAATCAACAGCAGTATTGATCAGGACACTGATCACCAATGAAATCATTGACCAGCAGTTATTTACTATATAAATATTGATTATTCTGCTATTGATTACCAATCACACAAAAGCCAATCAATAGCATTATTGATTAGGGCCTACCTGACCATTAATAAAACCAATCACTGCCAATCAATAGCAGTATTGATCAGGACCCTGATCACCAATGAAATCATTGACCAGCAGTTATTTACTATATAAATATTGATTATTCTGCTATTGATCACCAATCACATAAAAGCCAATCAATATCAGTATTGATCAGGGCCCAATGACCATTAATAAAACCAATCACTGCCAATCAATAGCAGTATTGATCAGGACACTGATCACCAATGAAATCATTGACCAGCGTTAATTATTATATAAATATTGATTATTCTGCTATTGATCACCAATCACACAAAAGCCAATCAATAGCAGTATTGATCAGGGCCCACCTGAGCTGCACCACCACGTTGGTCTCGTTGTCCAGGATGTAGAGCAGGACCACGAGGGACTGGAACACCCCGAAAAACACGGAGCGCACCGAGAGCCCCTCCAGGGACTGCCGGCTGTTCCAGAACTGGATGTCTGGGAAAAAAATGGGAATTTTGGGAGTTATTTGGGAATTCTGGGATTCCAAAAAATGGGAATTTTGGGGTTCTGGAATCCCAGAGAGCCCCTGCAGGGAGTGATGGCTGCTCCAGAACTGGATGTCTGGGGAAAAAATGGGAATTTTGGGAGTTATTTGGGAATTCTGGAATTCAAAAAAAATGGGAATTTTGGGGTTCTGGAATTCCCCTACAGGGACTGATGGCTGTTCCAGAACTGGGTGTCTGGGAAAAAAGGGAATTTTGGAATTATTTGGGAATTTGAGAATTCCAAGAAACAGTAATTTGGGAATTCTGGAATTCCAAAAAACGGGAATTGGGGAATTCTGGAATTATTTGGAAATTCTGGAATTATTTGGGAATTCTGGAATTATTTGGAAATTCTGGAATTCCCCTCCAGGGACTGCCGGCTGTTCCAGAACTGGATGTCTGGGGGGAAAAATGGGAATTTGGGAATTATTAGGAATTCTGGAATTCCAAAAAATGGGAATTTTGGGGTTCTGGAATTCTGGAATTCCCCTGCAGGGAGTGATGGCTGTTCCAGAACTGGATGTCTGGGGAAAAATGGGAATTTTGGGAGTTATTTGGGAATTCTGGGATTCCAAAAAATGGGAATTTTGGGAGTTATTTGGGAATTCTGGAATTCCAAAAAAATGGGAATTTTGGGGTTCTGGAATCCCAGAGAGCCCCTGCAGGGAGTGATGGCTGTTCCAGAACTGGATGTCTGGGGAAAAAATGGGAATTTGGGAGTTATTTGGGAATTTTGGAATTCCAAAAAATGAGAATTTTGGGGTTCTGGAATTCTGGAATTCCCCTGCAGGGAGTGATGGTTGCTCCAGAACTGGATGTCTGGAAAAAAATGGGAATTTTGGGAATTATTTGGGAATTCTGGAATTATTTGGGAATTCTGGAATTCCCCTGCAGGGACTGATGGCTGTTCCAGAACTGGGTACCTGGGAAAAAAAGGGAATTTTGGAATTATTTGGGAATTTGAGAATTCCAAGAAACAGTAATTTGGGAATTCTGGAATTCCAAAAGATGGGAATTTTGGAGTTCTGGAATCCCAGAGAGCCCCTGCAGGGAGTGATGGCTGTTCCAGAACTGGATGTCTGGGGGAAAAAATGGGAATTTTGGGAGTTATTTGGGAATTCTGGAATTCCAAAAAACGGGAATTGGGGAGTTCTGGAATTCTGGAATTCCCCTGCAGGGAGTGATGGCTGCTCCAGAACTGGATGTCTGGGGGAAAAATGGGAATTTTGGAATTATTTGGGAATTTGAGAATTCCAAGAAACAGTAATTCAGGAATTCTAGAATTCAAAAAAATGGGAATTTTGGGGTTCTGGAATCCCAGAGAGCCCCTGCAGGGAGTGATGGCTGTTCCAGAACTGGATGTCTGGGAAAAAACGGAATTTTGGAATTATTAGGGAATTCCAAGAAACAGTAACTTGGGAATTCTGGAATTCCAAAAAATGGGAATGGGGGAATTCTGGAATTATTTGGGAATTCTGGAATTCAAAAAAACAGGAATTCTGGAATTATTTGGGAATTCTGGAATTATTTGGGAATTCTGGCTTTATTTGGAAATTCTGGAATTCCCTGCAGGGACTGCCGGCTGTTCCAGAACTGGATGTCTGGGGGGAAAAATGGGAATATTGGGAGTTATTTGGGAATTCTGGGATTCCAAAAAATGAGAATTTTGGGGTTCTGGAATTCTGGAATTCCCCTGCAGGGAGTGATGGTTGCTCCAGAACTGGATGTCTGGAAAAAATGGGAATTTTGGGAATTATTTGGGAATTCTGGAATTATTTGGGAATTCTGGAATTCCCCTGCAGGGACTGATGGCTGTTGCAGAATTGGAAATATCTGGGAATAATGGAATTCCATGAGGAATTCTCATTGGGAATGGAATTCCAGGGGGAACTTCCCGTTGGGATTGGGGCTGGTTGTGCTGGGAATGGAATTCCAGGGGAGAATTCTAGTTGGGAATGGAATTCCAGTGGAAAATTCCACTTGGTAATGGAATTCCAAGAGAAATTCCAGTTGGGAAAGGAATTCCAACACAGAATTCCAGTTGAGAATGGAATTCCAGGAGAAATTCCTGTTGGGAATGGAATTCCAGGGGGAAATTCCAGGAGAAATTCCAGTTGGGAATGGAATTCCAGGAGAAATTCCTGTTGGGAATGGAATTCCAGGGGGAAATTCCAGGAGAAATTCCAGTTGGGAATGGAATTCCAGCAAAGAGTTCCAGTTGGGAATGGAATTCCAGGAAAGAATTCCCATTGGGAATGGGGCTGGGGATGGAATTCCAGAGGGAAATTCCAGTTGGGAATGGAATTTCAGCAAAGAATTCCCATTGGAAATGGAATTCCAGGGGGAAATTCCCATTGGGAATGGAATTCCAACACAGAATTCCCATTGGAAATGGAATTCCAGGGGGAAATTCCCGTTGGGAATGGAATTCCAACAAATAATTCTCATTGGGAATGGGGCTGGGGATGGAATTCCAGAGGGAAATTCCAGTTGGGAGTGGAATTCCAGTGGAAAATTCCAGTTGGGAATGGAATTCCAGTGGGAAATTCCCATTGGAAATGGAATTCCAGGGGGAAATTCCAATTGAGAATGCAATTCCAGGGGTGGGAACGGGAATTCCAAACCCTCAAATCCAAGAATTCCAGGGGAAAAAAAAGGGGGCTGGGAACAGAGCTGGATCTGTGGGAAAAGGGGAGGGAATTCCTGGGAAAATTGGGAAATTTGGGAATTCCTAGAGAAAAGCTGGGAGTTTGGGGACTGTCACCGTTTTTGAAGGCCAGGAACTCGAAGACGCTGTGGACGATGGAGACGACGATGGTGAGCGCCAGCAGGTAGGGGTTGGTCTCCAGGAGAGCCACCTGCAACGGGAAAAACGGGAAAAAACGGGCTGGAAACGGCGGAAAAACGGGAAAAACGGGCTGGAAATGGTGGAAAAATGGGAAAAACGGGCTGGAAACGGCGGAAAAACGGGAAAAACGGGGTGGAAACGGCAGAAAAACGGGAAAAAACGGGCTGGAAATGGCGGAAAAACGGGAAAAACAGGGTGGAAACGGCGGAAAAACGGGAAAAACAGGGTGGAAACGGCGGAAAAACGGGGAAAATGGGCTGGAAACGGCGGAAAAACGGGCAAAACGGGCTGGAAACGGCGGAAAAACGGGAAAAACAGGGTGGAAACGGCGGAAAAACAGGAAAAAACAGGCTGGAAACGGCGGAAAAACGGGAAAAAACGGGCTGGAAATGGTGGAAAAACGGGAAAAAACGGGCTGGAAACGGCGGAAAAACGGGAAAAAACGGGCTGGAAATGGCGGAAAAACGGGAAAAAACGGGCTGGAAATGGCGGAAAAACGGGAAAAACGGGATGGAAATGGTGGAAAAAGGGGAAAAATGGGGGGAAAATGGGGGAAAAATGGGAAAAACAGGCTGGAAATGGGGGAAAAAACGGGAAAAATGGGGGGGAAACGGGAAAAAATGGGGAAAAAATGGGGAAAAAATGGAGAAAAAATGGAGAAAAAATGGAGAAAAAATGGAGGAAAAGTGGAGAAAAAATGGAGAAAAAATGGAGGAAAAGTGGAGAAAAAAATGGAGAAAAAATGGAGGAAAAGTGGAGAAAAAATGGAGAAAAAATGGGGAAAAATGGGGAAAAATGGAGAAAAAATGGAGAAAAAATGGAGAAAAAATGGAGGAAAAATGGAGAAAAATGGAGAAAAAATGGAGAAAAAATGGAGAAAAAATGGAGAAAAAGTGGAGAAAAATGGGGAAAAATGGGGAAAAATGGGGAAAAATGGAGAAAAAAATGGAGAGAAATGGGGAAAAAATGGGGAAAAAATGGGGAAAAAATGGAGAAAAAAGGAGAAAAAATGGAGAAAAATGGAGAAAAATGGGGAAAAATGGGGAAAAATGGGGAAAAATGGAGAGAAAAATGGAGAAAAAATGGAGAAAAAAATGGAGAAAAAATGGGGAAAAAAAATGGGGAAAAAAATGGGGGAGAAAAACGGGAAAAATTAGGAAAACGAAGTAAAATCAGGAAAAATTGGGGAAAACCAGGAAAAATTGAGAAAAATTAGGGAAAAATCAGAAAAATCTTGAAAAATTGGGAAAACCAGGAAAAACCAGAAAAAAAGGGAAAAATTGCAAAAAAAAATTAAAAAGAAGAAGAAAAAATCCAGAAAAACTGGGAAGAAATCTGTACCAAACCGTAAAAAAAAATCCAGAAAAATCAGGGGAAAATCAGAGAAAATTGGGAAAAATCCACAAAAAACCAGGAAAAAATCCAAAAAAATCAGGGAAAAATCCCAAAAAATTAGGGAAAAATCTCAAAAAATCAGGGAAAAATCCAAAAAAATCAGGGAAAAATTAAAAAAAATCAGGGAAAAATCCCCAAAAAATCAGGGAAAAAAATCACCAAAAAATCAGGGAAAAAAATCACCAAAAAATCAGGGAAAAAAATCACCAAAAAATCAGGGAAAAATCAGGGAAAACTTGGGGAAAAACCACAGAAAATCAGGGAAAAATCAAAAAAAATCCGGGAAAAATCAGAGAAAATTAGGAAAAATCCACAAAAAAATCAGGGAAAAATCAAAAAAAATCAGGAAAAAATCACCAAAAAATCACAGAAAAATCAGGAAAAATTGGGAAAAATGTGAATTCTCACCTTGACAGAGTCCTGCTCCTCGTCAGACTGCTCGTACAGATCCTCCCCCAGGAAGTTCCAGGGGGACCTGGAGCTCTGGGCTGCGTAGAGCTGCCAGCGCCACAGGGACAGGGGACAGAAGGACAGACGGAAGGGCAGGCGCCGCACGCTCTCGTTGATGGGGAAATAATCCCGCTGCAGGTTCCAGTAATCGTTGAAGTACAGGATGGGGAAATAGTCCCCGCTCAGGGCGTCGAATTTCACATCTGGGAGAGGGAGAAATGGGGGAAATTTATTAATAATAGGGATAAATTCATCAATAATGGAGAAAAACCATCAATAATGGGATCAACCCATTGGGAATGGGGATCAATTCATCAGTAATGGAGATAAACCCATCAATAATGGAATAAATCCATCAATTATGGGATAAATCCATCAATAATGGGGATAGACAGATCAATAATGGGATAAACCCATCAATAATGGGGATAGATTGATCAATAATGGGGCCTGAGTGCATTATTGGGAAATAATCCCCGCTCAGGGCGTCGAACTTCACGTCTGGGGAGGGAGAAAATGGGGAAAATTTATTAATAATAGGGATGAATTCATCAATAATGGCGAGAAAACCATTAATAATGGGGATAGATTGATCAATAATGGAGATAAACCCATCAATAATGGGATAAATCCATCAATAATGGGATAAACCTATCAATAATGAGATAAACCCATTGGGAATGGGGATGAATTCATCAATAATGGAGATAAACCCATCAATAATGGGATAAATCCATCAATAATGGGATAAATCCATCAATAATAGGATAAACCCATTGGGAATGGGGATCAACCCATCAATAATGGAGATAAAGAGGTCAATTCATCAATAATGGAGAAAAACCCATCAATAATGGGATAAACCCATCAATAACGGGATCAATCCATCAATAATGGGATCAATCCATCAATAACGGGATCAATCCATCAATAATGGGGATAGATTGATCAATGATGGGATCAACCCATCAATAATGGGGATAGATTGATCAATAAAGGGTCCTGAGTGCATTATTGGGAAATAGTCCCTGCTCAGGGCGTCCAACTTCACGTCTGGGGAGGGAGAAAAAAGGGGTTAAATTCATCAATAATGGAATGAATTCATCAATAATGAGATAAACCTATCAATTATGGGATCAACCCATTGGGAATGGGGATGAATTCATCAATAATGGAGATAAATCCATCAATAATGGGATCAAGCCATCAATAATGGGGATAGATTGATCAATAATGGGATAAACTCATTGGGAATGGGGATGAATTAATCAATAATGGAGATAAACCCATCAATAATGGGATAAATCCATCAATAATGGGATCAATCCATCAATAATGGGACAAACCCATTGGGAATGGGGATCAACCCATCAATAATGGAGATAAAGAGGTCAATTCATCAATAATGGAGAAAAACCCATCAATAATGGGATCAACCCATCAATAATGGGATCAATCCATCAATAATGGGATCAATCCATCAATAATGGGGATAGATTGATCAATGATGGGATCAACCCATCAATAATGGGGATAGATTGATCAATAATGGGGCCTGAGTGCATTATTGGGAAATAGTCCCCGCTCAGGGCGTCCAACTTCACGTCAGGGGAGGGAGAAAAAGGGGTTAAATTCATCAATAATGGCATAAATTCATCAATAATGGAGAAGAACCCATGAATAATGGGATAAACCCATTGGGAATGGGGATCAATTCATCAATAATGGAGATAAACCCATCAATAATGGGATAAATCCATCAATAATGGGATCAGCCCATCAATAATGGGATAAATCCATCAATAATGGGATCAACCCATCAATAATGGGATAAATCCATTGGGAACAAGGATCAATTAAACAATAATGGAAATAAAGGGATGAATTCATCAATAATGGCATAAATTCATCAATAATGGAAGAGAAGCCATGAATAATGGGATAAACCCATTGGGAATGGGGATCAATTCATCAATAATGGAGATAAACCCATCAATAATGGGATCAATCCATCAATAATGGGATCAATCCATCAATAATGGGATCAATCCATCAATAATGGGATCAACCCATCAATAATGGGATAAATCCATTGGGAACAAGGATCAATTCATCAATAATGGAAATAAAGGGATGAATTCATCAATAATGGAGAAAAACCCATCAATAATGGGACAAACCCATCAATAATGGGATAAGTTCATCAATGATGAGGATAGATTGATCAATAAAGGGTCCTGAGTGCATTATTGGGAAATAGTCCCCGCTCAGGGCATCGAACTTCATGTCTGGGAGAGGAAGAAATGGAGGAAAAAGGGGTTAAATTAATCAATAATGGGGGTAAGTTCATCAATAATGGGGATAGATCAATCAATAATGGGATCAATCCATTAATAATAGGGATAGATTGATCAATAATGGGATAAATCCATCAATAATGGGATCAACTCATCAATAATGGGGATAGATTAATCAATAATGGAGAAAAAACCATTAATAATGGGATAAACCCATCAATAATGGAGATAGATGGATCAATAATGGGATAAATTAATCAATAATGGGATAAACCCATCAATAATGGAGATAGATGGATCAATAATGGGATCAACCCATCAATAATGGGATAAACCCATCAATAATGGAGATAGATGGATCAATAATGGGATAAATTCATCAATAATGGGATCAACTCATCAATAATGGGGATAGATTGATCTATAATGGAGAAAAAACCATTAATAATGGCATAAACCCATCAATAATGGAGATAGATGGATCAATAAAGGGATTAATCCATTGGGAATGGGGATCAATTCATCAATAACGGGATCAACCCATCACTAATGGGATAAACTGATCAATAATGGGATAAATCCATTCCGGAATTTTCCAGAAATGAGGGAATTTTGGCTGCTCACACTGAGCCAGGGGTGGGGACACTGAACTGGGATGGACTGGGATGAACTGGGATGGACTGGGATGAACTGGGAGGAGCCAAACACCAAACCAGTCCCGTTTTTTATGGGATTTTTTTCATTTTTTCTGGGAATTTTTCATTTTTTTCTGGAATTTTCCAGGAAATCTGGGAATTTTGGCTGCTCACACTGATCCAGGGGTGGGGACACTGAACTGGGAGCAACTGGGATGAACTGGGAGGAACTGGGAGGAACCAAACCCCAAACCAGCTCCGTTTGTTATGGGATTTTTTTTGTTTTTTCTGGGAATTTTTCATTTTTTCTGGGAATTTTTCATTTCTTTCTGGAATTTTCCAGGAAATCTGGGAATTTTGGCTGCTCATACTGATCCAGGGGTGGGGACACTGAACTGGGAGCAACTGGGATGAACTGGGAGGAACCAAACCCCAAACCAGCCCCATTTTTTATGGGATTTTTTTTGTTTTTTCTGGGAATTTTTCTCTTTTTTTCCGGAATTTTCCAGGAAATCTGGGAATTCTGGCTGCTCACACTGATCCAGGGATGGGGACACTGAACTGGGAGCAACTGGGATGAACTGGGATGAACAGGACCCCAAACCAGCCCCGTTTTTTATGGAATTTTTTTTGTTTTTTCTGGGAATTTTTCATTTTTTTTCAGAATTTTCCAGGAAATCAGGGAATTCTGGCTGCTCACACTGATCCAGGGGTGGGGACACTGAACTGGGAGGAACTGGGATGAACTGGGAGGAACTGGGAGGAGCCAAACCCCAAACCAGCCCTGTTTTTAACGGGATTTTTTTCATTTTTTCCAGGAATTTTTCATTTCTTTCTGGAATTTTCCAGGAAATGATGGAATTCTGGCTGCTCACACTGATCCAGGGGCGGGGACATTGAACTGGGATGAACTGGGATGAACTGGGATGAACTGGGATGAGCCAAACCCCAAACCAGCCCCGTTTTTTATGGGATTTTTTTCGTTTTTTCTGGGAATTTTTCATTTTTTCCAGGAATTTTCCAGGAAATGATGGAATTCTGGCTGCTCACACTGATCCAGGGGTGGTGACACTGAACTGGGAGCAACTGGGATGAACTGGGAGCAACTGGGATGAACTGGGAGGAACTGGACCCCAAACCAGCCCCGTTTTTAATGGGATTTTTTTCGTTTTTTCTGGGAATTTTTCATTTTTTTCCGGAATTTTCCAGAAATCAGGGAATTTTGGCTGCTCACACTGATCCAGGGGTGGGGACACTGAACTGGGATGAACTGGGATGAACTGGGATGAACTGGGAGCTACCAAAACCATCCAAACCCCAAACCAGCCCTGTTTGCTATGGGATTTTTTTCATTTTTTCCGGGAATTTTTCACTTTTTTCCGGAATTTTCCAGAAATGAGGGAATTTTGGCTGCTCACACTGATCCAGGGGTGGGGACACTGAACTGGGATGAACTGGAATGAACTGGGAGGAACCAAACCCCAAACCAGCCCCGTTTTTAATGGGATTTTTTTTGGTTTTTTCTGGGAATTTTTCATTTTTTTCCGGAATTTTCCAGAAATCAGGAAATTTTGGCTGCTCACACTGATCCAGGGGTGGGGACACTGAACTGGGATGAACTGGGATGAACTGGGATGAACTGGGAGCTACCAAAACCATCCAAACCCCAAACCAGCTCCATTTTTTATGGGATTTTTTTCATTTTTTCTGGGAATTTTTCATTTTTTTCCGGAATTTTCCAGAAATGAGGGAATTTTGGCTGCTCACACTGATCCAGGGGCGGGGGGACGCTGCCCCTGACCCAGGGGGTGTGGTCATCCACCATGTTGATGGTCAGGTTGGGGTGCCAGTGCGAAATGACCTCGACCGGCCCAAAGTCCTCGGCCCTCTGGAAAGGAAAAAAAAATCCTGGGATTGGCTCCAAATCCTGGGAACTGGCACCAAATCCCAAAAAAAACGAGGTGGGAAAAGGGGGAATCCAACCCCAAATCTCAAAAATCCAATAATGGGTTTTGGGAAAAAAGAGGAAAATCCAAAATAGGAGGAAAAAAATTGAATTTTCTGTCATTTATGGGGAAAAATCCATGGATTTGTGACCAAATCTTGGAAAAAATGGGGTGAGAAAATGGAGAACCCAACCCCAAATCCCAAAAATACAATCCTGGGTTTTGGGAAAGAAAGGTAAAACCCAAAATAGGAGGAAAAAATTGAATTTTCTGTCATTTTTGGGAAAAAATCCTTAGATTTGTGACCAAATCCTGGAAAAATGGGGTGGAAAAAGGGAAAAACCAACCCCAAATCCCAAAAATCCAATTCTGGTTTTTGGGAAAAGAGGGAAAAACCCCAAAATAGGAGGGATAAAGCCTGGAAGTGGAAGAATTCGGGACTAAAATCCCAAAGAATTAAAAGAAATCCACAAAAAAATCCCCACCAAAAATCTCAAAATAATCCTCAAAAATTCCCCAAAAAATCCTCCAAATATCCCAAAAATGTCCCCCCAAAATCCCCCCCAAAAATCCCCAAAAATAAAAAAAAAATCACAAAAAATCTCCAAAAATTCTCCCCCAAAATTCCAGAAATATCCCCAAAAAAATCCCACCAAAAAAAATTCTCTAAAAATTTTCAAAAAAATCCTCAAAATTAAAAAAAAAATCCCGAAAAATCTCCCCAAAAAGGCCCCAATAATCCCCAAAAAAATCCCCCCAAAAATAAAAAAAATCCCCCCCAAAAATCCAAAATAGATCTCCCTGAAATTTTCTAAAAAATCCTAAGAAAAATCCCCCAAAATTAAAAAAAAACAAAAATCAAAAGAAGATTCCCTCAAAATTTCTAAAAAATCCCAAAAATAAAACAAAATCCCCCAAAAATCCCCCCCGAAAACCGAAAAAACGCGCCCAAAATCCCCCCCAAAATCCCAAAAAAATTTCTAAAAAATTCCCCAAAATCCCCAAAAAATCCCCCCAGAAAAATCCTGAAAATTCCCCAATAAATCCCAAAAAAATCCCCAAAAAATCCCGAAAATTCCCAAATAAATCCCAAAAAGGCCCCCAAAAATCCCGAAAATTCCCCAATAAATCCCCCCCAAAAAATCCTAAAAATCCCCCCAAAATCCCATTTAAAATCCCATTAAAATTCCCAAATCCAGGATTTCCCACCTTGATCATTTCAGGATCTGCCTCTGTCTCCCCTGTCAGGAGATTTTTGGTTTTCTGGAATCGCCTCCGTTTGTATTTGTTGATCACTGGGGAAAAAAAAAAAAGGAAAATTGGGATTTTCCAGCTGTTTTCCCATTGGGAAAACGCTGGAATTCCCAAAAAATCCCAAATTTCCCTCTGGAGTTTGGGAATAAAAACAAGAGGGAAAGGTTTGGCGGGGATAAACGGGAATGGAGCACCCAGGAACTGGGGAAAATTTGGGAATTGTATCCTGCAAAATCCCTGGAATTAAAAAAATAAAAATTAAAAAAAAGGGTTGGAATTCTCATTGGAAAAGGCAGGATCCCCCAATCCCAAAAAAATCCCCAAAAAATCCTCCCCAAATCCCAAAAAAAAAAAAAAATTTAATAAAAGCCCCCCAAAATTCCCCCGAATTTCAAAGGGATTTTTCTCCTCAATCCCACAAATCCCAAGGATGGAAAACTAGGATGGAACCTGGAATATTCCCAGTAAAATTCCCCCATTTGGGATTTTTGGGAATCTCAGGGTTCATCCAACTTTAGGATCAGGGAATTCTCAGGAAATTGGGAATTCCAGGTGGGAAATGGGATCCTGAGGGATTTGGGGTTGGGAAATTGGGAATTCCAGGTGGGAATGGGGATCCCAGCGCTGATCCCAAGAGATTTGGGGTCTTTCCTGAGGGGATTTGAGGCCTGGAATGGGGAATTTTGACCCCAAAGGTCAGGAATTCCCAGGAAATCTCAGGAATTTGGGGAATTCTGTACTCCTGGAGCTGTACACAGTGGTAGAGGTTCCTGGGGCCGATCCTAAACCCGTTCCTGAGGGGATTTGGGGCCGTTCCTGAGGGGATTTGAGGCCTTTCCTGAGGGGATTTGGGGCCTGGAGTGGGGAATTTGGATTCCAAATTTTGGGAATTGTCAGGAATTTTGGGAATTCCGTACTCCTGGAGGTGTGCACAGTGGTAGAGGTTCCTCAGGCTGATCCCAACACCATTCCTGAGGGGATTTGGGGCCTGAATTGGGGAATGTGGGGCCTTTCCTGAGGGGATTTGAGGCCTGGATTGGGGAATTTGGGGCCCGAATCAGGGAAATTGTGGCCATTCCTGAGGGGATTTGAGGCCTGGAATGGGGAATTTGGACCCCAAAGGTCAGGAATTCCCAGGAAATCTCAGGAATTTTGGGAATTCCGTACTCCTGGAGCTGTGCACGGTGGTAGAGGCTCCTGGGGCCGATCCCAACCCCGTTCCTGAGGGATTTGGGGCCTGAATTGGGGAATTTGGGGCCTGGATTGGGGAATTTGGATCCCAAAATTTAGGAATTTTAGGGATTCTGTACTCCTGGAGGCGTGCACAGCGGTTGAGTCTCCTGGGGACAATCCCAACCCCGTTCCTGAGGGATTTGGGGCCATTCCTGAGGGGATTTAGGGCCATTTCTGAGGGGATTTGGATCCCAAAATTTGGGAATTCTCAGGAATTTTGGGAATTCCGTACTCCTGAAGGTGTGCACGGTGGTAGAGGCTCCTGGGGCTGATCCCAACCCCATTCGTGAGGGATTTGGGGCCTGAATTGGGGAATTTGGGGCCGTTCCTGAGGGGATTTGGGGCCATTTCTGAAGGGATTTGGATCCCAAAATTTGGGAATTCTCAGGAATTTTGGGAATCCCATACTCCTGGACCTGTGCTCCGTGGCCAAGCGCCGGTAGAGGCTCCTGAGGCCGAACCCAACCCCATTCCTGAGGGATTTGGGGTCATTCCTGAGGGGATTTGGGGCCTGGATTGGGGAATTTGGATCCAAAAATTTAGGAATTTTAGGGATTCTGTACTCCTGGAGGTGTGCACAACGGTTGAGTCTCCTGGGGACAATCCCAACCCCATTCCTGAGGGATTTGGGGCCTGGAGTAGGGAATTTGGACCCAAAAGATCAGGAATTCACAGGAAATCTCAGGAATTTAGGGAATTCCATACTCCTGGAGCTGAGCATGGTGGTAGAGGCTCCTGGGGCCGATCCCAACCCCGTTCCTGAGGGATTTGGAGCCTGGAATGGGGAATTTGGGGCCTAGATTGGGGAAATTGGACCCCAAAGGTCAGGAATTCCCAGGAATTCTCAGGAATTTGGGAATTCCATACTCCTGGAGGTGTGCATGGAGGCCAGGTGCCGGTAGAGGCTCCTGGGGCTGATCCCAACCCCATTCCTGAGGGATTTGGGGCAATTCCTGAGGGATTTGGGGCCTTTCCTGAGGGGATTTGGGGCCTGGATTGGGGAATTTGGACCCAAAATTTAGGAATTTTAGGGATTCTGTACTCCTGGATGTGTGCACAGCGGTTGAGGCTCCTGGACAATCCCAACCCCATTCCTGAGGGATTTGGGGCCTGGATTGGGGAATTTGGGGCCATTCCTGAGGGGATTTGGGGCCATTCCTGAGGGGATTTGGGGCCCAAAGGTCAGGAATTCCCAGGAATTCCCAGGAAATCTCAGGAATTTTGGGAATTCCATATTCCTGGAGCTGTGCACGGTGGCCAGGTGCCGGTAGAGGCTCCTGGGGCCAATCCCAACTCCGTTCCTGAGGGATTTGGGGCCTGGATTGGGGAATTTGGGGCCTGGATTGGGGAAATTGGGGCCTTTCCTGAGGGGATTTGGGGCCTGGAGTGGGGAATTTGGATCCCAAAGGTCAGGAATTCCCAGGAATTTTGGGAATTCCGTACTCCTGGAGATGGGCACGGTGGTAGAGGCTCCTGGGGCTGATCCCAACCCCATTCCTGAGGAATTTGGGGCCTTTCGTGAGGGGATTCGGGGCCTTTCCTGAGGGGATTTGAGGCCTGGAATGGGGAATTTGGGGCCATTCCTGAGGGGATTTGGGGCCTGAATTGGGGAATTTGGGGCCTGGAGTGGGGAATTTGGACCCCAAAATTTGGGAATTCTCAGGAATTTTGGGAATTCTGTACTCCTGGAGGTGTGCACAGCGGTAGAGGCACCTGGGACTGATCCCAACCCTGTTCCTGAGGGGATTTGGGGCCGTTCCTGAGGGGATTTGGGGCCTGAATTGGGGAATTTGGGGCCTGAATTGGGGAATTTGGATCCCAAATTTTGGGAATTGTCAGGAATTTTGGGAATCCCGTACTCCTGGAGGTGTGCACGGTGGCCAGGCGCCGGTAGAGGCTTTTCTGCCGCGGGTCGGGGTGGAAGCCGCTCTTGGTGAAGTAAACGTGGACGTAGATAGAGCCGTTCCTCTGGACACTCTGGGGGAAAAAAACAGGGAAAAGGTTGGGAAAATCATGGGGAAAATGGGAAAAATCTCAGGAAAATAGTGGGGAAAAAAATGGCGAAAAGCCTCGGGAAAAGGTTGGTAAAATCGTGGAAAAAAATGGCAAAAACATTGGGGAAATCATGGGAAATACATGGGAAAAAATGGGAAAAACCTTGGGAAAATCTTTGGGAAAAAAAATGAGAAAAACCTCGGGGAAATCAGGGGGAAATCAGGGGGAAATCATGGAGAAAAATGAGACAAATCACGGGAAAAAATCATGGGAAAAATCATGGGGGAAAAAAATGGGGGAAAAAATGGGGGGGAAAAAAGCGGGAAATCCCCTTTTCTAACCCCAAACCCCCATTCCCAGACCCCAAACCCCCATTTTGAGACCCCAAACCCCCCTTTTTTACCCCAAATTCTCATTTCCAGACCCCAAATCTCCATTTTCCAACCCCAAATCCCCATTTTCCAAACCCAAACCCCCATTTTTTACCCCCAAATCCCCATTTTGAGACCCTAGACCCCCATTTTTAGACCCCAAATCCCCATTTTGAGACCCCAATCCCCTTTTCTCAGACCCCAAACCCCCATTTTGAGACCCCAAACCCCCATTTTTTTACTCCAAATCCCTATTTTCTAACCCCAAAGCCCCATTTTTTACCCCAAACTCCCAATTTTGAGCCCCCAAACCCCCATTTTTTACCCCAAACTCCCATTTTGAGACCCCAAATCCCCCTTCCCAGACCCCAAACTCCCATTCCCAGACCCCCATTTTGACACCCCAGATCTCCATTTTGAGACCCCAAACCCCCATTTTTAGACCCCAAACCCCCATTTTTAGACCCCAAACCCCCATTTTGAGACCCCAGACCCCCATTTTTTACCGCAAATCCCCATTTTGAGACTCCAAATCCCTATTTTTTTACCCCAAAGCCCCTTTTTTTACCCCAAACTCCCAATTTTGAGCCCCCAAACCCCCACTTTTTACCCCAAACTCCCATTTTGAGACCCCAAACCCCCATTTTTTACCCCAAACTCCCATTTCCAGACCCCAAATCTCCATTTTCCAACCCCAAATCCCCATTTTCCAACCCCAACCCCCCATTTTTTACCCCAAATCCCCATTTTTTTACCCCAAATCCCCATTTTGAGACCCCAAACCCCCATTTTTTACCCCAAATCCCCATTTTTTTACCCCAAATCCCCATTTTGAGACCCCAAACCCCCATTTTTTACCCCAAATCCCCATTTTTTACCCCAAACTCCCAATTTTGAGCCCCCAAACCCCCATTTTTTACCCCAAACTCCCAATTTTGAGCCCCCAAACCCCCATTTTTTACCCCAAATCCCCATTTTGAGACCCCAAACTCCCAATTTTGAGACCCCAAACCCTCATTTTTTACCCCAAACCCCCATTTTTTACCCCAAATCCCCATTTTGAGACCCTAGACCCCCATTTTTTACCCCAAATCCCCATTTTGAGACCCCAAATCCCCTTTTCTCAGACCCCAAACCCCCATTTTTTACCCCAAACCCCCATTTTGAGACCCCAAACCTCCATTCCCAGACCCCAAACCCCCATTTTGAGACCCCAGACCCCATTTTTTACCCCCAAACCCCCATTTTGAAACCCCAGACCCCAATTTTGAGATCCCAAACCCCCATTTTGAGACCCCAAACCTCCATTCCCAGACCCCAAACCCCCATTTTTTTACCCCAAATCCCTATTTTTAGACCCCAAACCCCATTTTTTACCCCAACCCCACCTGGGAGATGTCCACCTCCCCCGAGTGCTCGTAGCAGCCGTCGGCGTTCTCGCCGCTGGTCCAGTCCCCGTACACCAGGTCCCGTTTCTGCCAGAACAGCGCCGAGCTCACGTTGAAATCCGTGAAGTGCTCGTGCTCAGAGATGTACACATAGAGGTCCTGCAAAAAATAACACAAAACAGCCATAAAATATCCCTAAAATATTCTAAAAAATGTCCCCAAAGTGCTCCGAGATGTACACGTACAGGTCCTGCAAAAAAATCACAAATTATCCCTAAAATATCCTAAAATATCACAAAAAATAATTCCAAAGTGCTCTGAGATGTACACGTACAGGTCCTGAAAAAAAAATATCCCAAATATCTCTAAAACATTCAAAAAAATCCTAAATTATTCTAAAATACCCAAAAAATCCCACAAAAAATCCCAAAAATAACCCTCCCAAAATCCCCAAAAATTCCAAAGTGCTCTGAGATGTAAAGGTGCAGGTCCTGCAAAAAAACATCCCAAGATATCCCCGAAACATCCCAAAAAAATCCCGAAAATATCCCAAAATATCCCTAAAGTATCTCAAAAAAATCCCCAAAAATATCCCCAAAGTGCTCCGAGATGTGCACGTACAGGTCCTGAAAAAAAAATCCCAAATATCTGTAAAACATTCCAAAAAAATCCTAGAAGTATCCTAAAATACCCAAAAAAATCCCACCAAAAATCTCCCAAAAAAGTCCCAAAAATATCCTAAAATATTCCTAAAACATCGCAAAAAAATATCCCCAAAGTGCTCCAAGATGTACACGTACAGGTCCTGAAAAAAAATATCCCAAATATCTCTAAACCATTCCAAAAAAATCCTAAAAGTATCCTATAATACCCCAAAAAAATCCCACCAAAAATCTCCCACAAAAGTCCCAAAAATATCCTAAAATATTCCTAAAACATTCCAAAAAACATCCCCAAAGTGCTCTGAGATGTACACATACAGGTCCTGAAAAAAAATCCAAAATATCCCTAAAATATCCCCAAAAAATCCTAAAAGTATCCTAAAACATCCCAAAAAATATCTCAAAAAATATCCCCAAAGTGCTCCAAGGTGTACACGTACAGGTCCTGAAAAAAAAATCCCAAATATCTGTAAAACATTCCAAAAAAATCCTAAAAGTATCCTAAAATACCCAAAAATATCCCACCAAAAATCTCCCACAAAAGTCCCAAAAATATCCTAAAATATTCCTAAAACATCGCAAAAAAATATCCCCAAAGTGCTCCAAGATGTACACATACAGGTCCTGAAAAAAAATCCAAAATATCCCTAAAATATCCCCAAAAATTCCTAAAAGTATCCTAAAATATCCCAAAAAATATCTCAAAAAATATCCCCAAAGTGCTCCAAGGTGTACACGTACAGGTTCTGAAAGAAAATCCCCAAAATATCCCTAAAATATCCTAAAATATCCTAAAAAATAATCCCAAAGCGCTCCGAGACGTGCACGTACAGGTCCTGAAAAAAAAATCCCAAATATCTGTAAAACATTCCAAAAAAATCCTAGAAGTATCCTAAAATACCCCAAAAAATCCCACCAAAAATCCCAAAAATTATCCCAAAAATAATCCCCCCAAAAATGCCAAAGTGCTCCGTGATGTACACATAGAGGTCCTGAAAAAAACCCACAAAATACTCGTAAAATATCCCAAATAATCCCTAAAATACCCCAAAAATATCCCCAAAGTGCTCTGAGATGTGCATGTACAGGTCCTGAAAAAAAAAACCAAAATATCCATAAAATACCCTAAAATATCCTGAAAGTATCCAAAAATACCCAAAAAAATCCCACCAAAAATCTCCAAAATAATCCCAAAAATAATCCCCCCAAAATCCCAAATAATCCCAAAGTGCTCCGATATGTACACGTACAGGTCCTGAAAAAAAATCCCAAATATCTCTAAAGTATCCTAAAATATCCTAAAAAATAATCCCAAAGTGCTCCGAGATGTGCACGTACAGGTCCTGAAAAAAAAAATCCCAAATATCTGTAAAACATTCCAAAAAAATCCTAAAAGTATCCTAAAATACCCCAAAAAATCCCCCAAAAATCTCCCAAAAAATATCTCAAAAAATTCCCAAAAAAATATCCCCAAAAATCCCCAAAGTGCTCCAAGATGTACACGTACAGGTCCTGAAAAAAAATCCCAAATATCTCTAAAGTATCCTAAAATATCCTAAAAAATATCCCCAAAATGCTCTGAAATGTACACGTAAAGGTCCTAAAAAAATCTAACACAAAATACACCTAAAATATCCCCAAAAAATCCTAAAAGTATCCTAAAATATCCCAAAAAATATCCCAAAAAATCCCCTAAAAAATATCCCAAAAAATATCCTAAAAAATATCCCCAAAGTGCTCCGAGATGTACACATACAGGTCCTACAAAAAATAACACAAAATATCCCCAAAACATCCCAAAAAAGTCCTGAAAGTATCCAAAAAAATCCCACCAAAAATCTCCCAAAAATCCCCCCCCAAAATCCCAAATTATCCCTAAAACATCCCAAAAAAATTCCTGAAAAAAATCTCAAAAAATCCCCCAAAAATGTCCCCAAAGTGCTCCGAGATGTACATGTACAGATCCTGAAAAAAAACCCAAAAAGATCCCTAAAACATCCTAAATATCCCCTAAATTTGGGATAGGACCTTGGAAACCCCCCTAGATTTGGGATCTGACCCCCAAATCCCCCCCAAATTTGGGATTCAAACCCAAAATCCCCCCCAAATTTGGGATCCAAACCCAAAATCCGCCCCAAATTTGGGATCCCACCCCAAAATCCGCCCCAAATTTGGGATCTGAGCCTGAAATCCACCCCAAATCTGGAATCCCACCCCAGAATCCCCCCCAAATTTGGGTTCTGATCCCAGACCTCCCCCAAATCTGGAATCCCATCCCAGAATCCCCCCAAATTTGGGATCCAAACCCAAAATCCCTCCCAAATTTGAGATCTGAGCCTGAAATCCCTCCCAATTTTGGGGTCTGACTCCAGAATCCCCCCCAAATGTGGGATCTGACCCCAAAATCCCCCCAAATTTTTGCTCCCACTCCAGAACTCTCCCAAATCTGGAATCCCAACCCGAAATCCCCCCAAATTTGGGATCCAAACCCAAAATCCCCCCCAGATTTCGGATTTGACACCAGAACCACCCCCCAAATTTGGGATTCAAATCCAAAATCCCCACAGATTTGGGATCTGAGCCTGAAATCCCCCCCAGATTTGGGATCTAACCTCAGAACCTCCCCAAATTTGGGATCTGACCCCAGAATCCCCCCCAAATTTGTAATCCAAATCCAAAATGTCCCCCAAATTTTTGCTCCCACCCCAAAATCCCCCCCAAATTTGGGATCTGACCCTGAAATCCCCCCCAAATTTGGGATCCAGCCCCAGAACACCTCCAAATCTGGAATCCCATCCCAAAATCCCCCCCCCAAATTTGGAATCTGAGCCTGAAATCCCCCCAAATATGGGATGTGACCCCAGAATCTCCAGGTTCTGAACCCAAAATCCCCCCCAAATTCGGGATCTGACCCCAGAACCCCCCCAAATTTGGGATCTGACCCCAAAATGTCCCCCAAATTTGTGCTCCCACCCCAGAATCCCTCCCAAATTTGGGATCTGACCCTGAAATCCCCCCCAAATTTGGGATCCAACCCCAGAACTCCTCCAAATCTGGAATCCCATCCCAAAATCCTCCCCCAAATTTGGGATCTGACTCCAGAATCCTCCCCAAATCTGGAATCTCAGTCCCAGAATCCCCCCCAAATTTGGGATTTGACCCCGGAATCTCCAGGATCTGACCCCAGAATCCCTCCCAAATTTGGGATCCAAACCCAAAATCCCCCCCAAATTTTTGCTCCACCCCAAAATCCCCCCAAATTCGTGCCCCAAATCCCCAGGTACCATCAGGGTGTCCTTTGGGAACAGGTTCCTGCTGGGGCTGCGGGCGCTGCCCCCGGCCCCGCTCGGCTCCGCCGGCGCCGCTCCCCTCCGGAACCAGCTGGAGATGGCCCAGATGATGAAAATCCTGGGAGAAAAAATGCAAAAAAAAATTTGGGAATTCTGCCAGCATCACCCCAGAGATCCCCATTCCCAAAAAATCCGGGTTTCCCCCTTTTTTAGGTCATTTTATTCCGTGGGTTTTGCTTACCGCGAATTTTTTTTTGTTCCTTGTGTGGATCTTTCCCAGAAATTTTGTTTTCTGTGGATCTGCCTTCCCAAAATTCCACCTTTCTACAGATCCTCCCCCTCCCAAAAATTCCTCTTTTCCCCACAAATCCTCCCCACTTTCTCCCCCAAAATTCCACTTTTCTATGGATCCTCCCCCTCCCAAAATTCCTCTTTTCCCCATAAATCCCAATTTCCAAGGATTTTTTCTTCCCAAAAAATCCCCTCCTCAAATTCTCCTTTTTTTCCATGGATCCTCCTTCCCAAAAATTCTCCTTTCCCAAAAATCCTTTTTTTTTTAATGGATTCTCCTTCCCCAAAATTTTCCTTTCTTTCTCCATGGATCCCCCTTCCCAAAAATAATTTTTTCCCCCCATGGACTTCCCTTCCCAGATATTCTTCCTTCCCAAAAATTCTTCCCAGGGATTTTTTCTTCCCAAAATTCTCCTTTTTTTCCATGGATTCTCCCTCTCAGAAATTCTCCCAATCCCAAAAATCCTCTTTTCTCCATGGATTCCCTTTCCTAAAAAATCTCCCTTCCCAAAAATCCTCTTTTCCCCATGGATTTCCCTTCCCAGACATTTTTTGTTCCCAAAATCTCCCTTTTCCCACAGATTCCTTTTCCCAGGAATTCCCCAACTCCCCCTCCCCATGAAAAATTCCCGATTTTTTTGGGATTTCAGGAGTTCATCCCAAGGATTCCCCTCCCCCCTCTCCCCCTGGCCCCTCCCAGCTCCAACCTTTGGATCCCTGACCCCGGGAAACCGGGAAGGAGCTCGGGAATTCCGGGAATTCTGGGAATTCTTGGGAATTCGGGAAGGGCCAGGGGGTGATCCTGACCCCACAGTTATCCTGGGAAATCCCAGTCCTGGGGTGATCCCAATCCCAGAATTATCCCAGGAAAATCCCAGAATTATCCCAGGAAAATCCCAGTCCTGGGGTGATCTCAATCCCAGAATTATCCCAAGAAAATCCCAGAATTATCCCAGGAAAATCCTAGTCCTGGGGTGATCTCAATCCCAGAATTATCCCAGGAAAATCACAGAATTATCCCAGGAAAAATCCCAGTCCTGGGGTGATCCCAATCCCAAAATTATCCCAGGATTTTGGGGTCAAGGAGGGATCCCAATCCCAAAGATCCCAAAGATCCCTCTGATCCCAAAGCTTCCCTCTCACCTGAACAAGATGCAAATGATCCCAATCCCAAAGATCCCAAAGATCCCAGAGATCCCAGTCTCACCTGAACAGGACCCCTTTGATCCCTCTGATCCCAATCCCAATGATCCAACTTCCAATGACCCCAATGACCCCAGTGACCCGAATGTCACCTGAACAGGACCCCTCTGATTCCAATGATCCCAATCCCAATGACCCCAGTGACCCCAATCCCAATGATCCCAATCCCAGTGACCTTGGTCTCACCTGAACAGGATCCCTTTGATCCCAATGATCCCTCTGATCCCAATCCCAATGACCCCAATGATCCCAGTGACCCCAGTGACCCCAGCTATCCCAATCTCACCTGAACAGGACCCCTTTGATCCCAATCCCAATGATCCCAATCCCAGTGACCCCAGTGATCCCAGTCTCACCTGAACAGGACCCCAGTGACCCCAGTGATCCCAATCCAAATGATCCCAATCCCAGCAATCCCAGTGACTCCTGCAACCCCAGTGACCCCAAAGATACCCAAGATCCAGTGCCCCCAGTCTCACCTGAACAGGACCCCTCTGATCCCAATCCCAATGACCCCAATCCCAGTGACCCTGGTCTCACCTGAACAGGACCCCAGTGACCCCAGTGATCCCAATCCCAGTAACCCCAGCTATCCCAATCTCATCTCAACAGGACTCCTCCGATCCCAATGATCCCAATCCCAATGACCCCAGTGACCCTAGTGATCCCGGTCTGACCTGAACAGGACCCCAATGATCCCAGTGACCCCAATGACCTCAGTAATCCCAGCAATCCCAGTGCCCCCAGTGCCCCCAGTCTCACCTGAACAGGACCCCTCTGATCCCAATCCCAATGACCCCAGCGATCCCAATGACCCTAATGATCCCAATCCCAATCCCAGTAACCCCAGCAATCCCAGTCTCACCTGAACAGGACCCCAGTGACCCCAATGATCCCAATCCCAGTGATCCCAGTGCCCCCAGTCTCACCTGAACAGGACCCCTCTGATCCCAATCCCAATGACCCCAGTGATCCCAGTGCCCCCAGTGATCCCAATCCCAGCAATCCCAGTGCCCCCAGTGACCCCAGTGATCCCAATCCCAATGATCCCAATCCCAGTGCCCCCAGTCTCACCTGAACAGGACCCCCTTGAGCACCTGCCAGGCGTTGGGCGCCGGCTGCTGCTGCTGCTGCTGCTGCTGCTGCTGCTGCCCCCGCGCGCTCTCGGCCTCGGCCGCGGCCCCGGCAGCGCCGTTACTCGTCACCTGCAACGGACCGGTGTCACCGGGACCGGTACCAGCACTGGTGTCACTGGTACCAGTATCAGTCCCGTTCCCAGTCACCTGTAACGGCCCGGAGTCACTGGGACTGTACCGGTACTGGTGTCACTGGTACCAGCACCGGTGTCAGTCCCATTCCCAGTCACCTGTAACAGACCAGTGTCACTGGGACCGGTACCAGTACCGGTGTCACTGGTACCAGTATCAGTCCCATTCCCAGTCACCTGCAACGGCCCAGAGTCACTGGGACCAGTACCAGTACCAGTCTCACTGGTACCAGTACCGGTGTCAGTCCCATTCCCAGTCACCTGCAACGGACGGTGTCACTGGGACCGGTACCAGTACCCTCCCAGTCACCTGCAACGGGTAATCACTGGTACTGGTACCAGTACTGCTACTGGTATTGCTCACTGGTACCAGTATCAGTCCCATTCCCAGTCACCTGCAACGGGTAATCACTGGTACTGGTACCAGTACTGGTGTCAGTGGTACCAGTACCGGTGTCAGTCCCATTCCCAGTCACCTGCAACAGACCGGTGTCACTGGGACCGGTACCAGTATTGGTGTCAGTCCCCTCCCAGTCACCTGCAACGGGTAATCATTGGTACTGGTACCAGTACTGCTACTGGTACTGCTCACTGGTACCAGTATCAGTCATCTCCCAGTCACCTGCAACGGTCCAGAGCCATTTGGACCGGTACCGGTACTGATATCGCTCACTGGTACCAGTATCAGTCCCCTCCCAGTCACCTGCAACGGGCACTCATTGGTACTGGTACCAGTATCAGTGGTACCAGTACCGGTGTTAGCCCCATTCCCAATCACCTGCAATGGACTGGAGTCACTGGGACGGATACCAGTACCTGTACTGGTACTGCTCACTGGTACCAGTTCCAGTCTCCTCCCAGTGACCTGTAATGGCCCAGAGTCACTGGAACTGATAACAGTACTGGTATTGCTCACTGGTACCGGTATCAGTCCCATTCCCAGTCACCTGCAACAGGCGCTCATTGGTACCGGTACCAGTACTGGTGTCAGTCCCATTCCCAGTTATCTGCAATGGTAACTCATTGGGACCAGTACCGGTGTCACTGGTACCAGTACCGGTATCAGTCCCTTCCCAGTCACCTGCAATGGCCCAGAGTCATTGGAACTGGTACCAGTACCAGTACTGCTCACCGGTACCGGTTCCAAACCCCTTCCAGCGACCTGCAATGGCCCAGAGTCACTGGGACTGGTACCAGCACCAGTACCGGTATCAGTCTCCTCCCAGTCACCTGCAACAACTCAGAGTCATTGGGACCGGTACCGGTACTGGCACTGGTACCAGTCACCTGCAACGGCCCAGAGTCATTGGTACTGGTACCAGTACCGGTGTCAGTCGCATTCCCAGTCACCTGCAATGGCCCGGTGTCACTGGGACCGGTACCAGTACTGGTATTGCTCACTGGTACCAGTACCAATCACCTCCCAGTCACCTGCAACAGCCCAGAGTCATTTGGACTGATACCAGTACCGGTACCAGTTCCCTCCCAGTCACCTGCAACAGCCCAGTGTCATTGGTACCAGTACCAGTACCAGCACTGGTATCAGCCCCCTCCCAGTCACCTGCAACGGCCCAGAGTCACTGAGACCGGTATCAGTACGGGTATCAGTACCAGCACCAGTCACCTGAAACAGCACAGAGTCATTGGTACTGGTACCAGTACGGGTACTGCTCACTGGTACCAGTGTCAGTTCTCTCCCAGTCACCTGCAACGGCCCAGAGTCACTGGGACTGGTACCGGTACTGGTATTGCTCACTGGTACCAGTACCAGTCCCTTCCCAGTCACCTGCAACGGCCTGGAGTCATTTGGACTGGTACCAGTACTGGTACCGGAACCAGTCCTCTCCCAGTCACCTGCAACAGCCCCGGCGTCACTGGGACCGGTACCGGTACCAGCACCAGTCCCTTCCCAGTCACCTGCAATGGCCGCAGTGTCACTAGTACTGGTACCAGTACCAGCACTGCTCACCAGTACCGGTACCAGCCCCTTCCCAGTCACCTGCACCAGCCTGGGTGTCACTGGCACCGCTCACCAGTACCGGTATCAGTCCCTTCCCAGTTACCAGTACTGGTACCAGTCCATTTTGGCTCACCAGTACCGGTACCAGTCCCTTCCCAGTCATCTGCACCAGCCCTGGTGTCACTGGCACTGCTCACTGGTACCAGTCCCTTCCCAGTCACCAGCACCGGTACCAGTCCCTTCCCACTCACCGGTACCGGTCCCTTTCCCGTTACCAGTACTGGTACCAGTCCATTCTGGCTCAGCATCACCGGTACCAGACCATTCCAGTTCACCAGCACCGATCCTTCCCAGTCACCGGTACTGGTACCACCACCAGTCCTTCCCAGCCACCGGTACCAGCACCAGTCCCTCCCAGTCACCGGTACTGGTACCAGTCCCTTCCCAGTCACTGGTACCAGCACCAGTCCTTCCCAGTCACCGGTACCAGCACCAGCACCAGTCCTTCCCAGTCACCGGCACTGGTACCAGTCCCAGTCCCAGTCCCATCACTGCTCCCATTCCCCATCCCAGTCCCGGCCCCTTTCCCATTCCCAGTCCCGTTCCCAGTCCCTTAACCCTGTCCCCCTCCTCTGACCCAGCCCTGGTCCCATTCCCAGTCCCTCCCCCATTCCCAGTAACTGGTCCCAGTCCCGCTCCTGTTCCCATCACCGCTCCCATTCCCAGTAACTCATCCCATTCCCAGCCCCAGTCTCTCTCCCATTCCCATCACCATTCCCAGCCCCAATCCCTCTCCCATTCCCAGTAACTGGTCCCAGTCCCGCTCCTGTTCCCATTCCCAGTAACTGGTCCCAGTCCCACTCCTGTTCCCATCACAGTTCCCATTCCCAGTAACTGGTCCCATTCCCAGTTCCCATTCCTCCCCATTCCCAGCCCCAGTCCCTCTCCCATTCCCAGTCCCACCATCGCTCCAGTTCCCAATAACTGGTTCCATTCCCGATCCCAATCCCAGTGTCTCATCCTTATGCCCATTCTCTGACCCGGTCCCAGTCCCATTCTCATTCCCAGTCCCATTCCCGGTCCCAGCTGCATGACTGCTCCAGTCCCAGTCCTGGTCCCTGTCCCAGCCCCGTTCCAGTTCCCAGTCACAGTCTCATTCCCGTTCTCTGACCCAATCCCATTCCAGGTCCCAGTCCCAGTCCCGCTCCCAGCCCCATTCCTATTTCCAGTCCCAGTCCCGGCCCCATTCCCAGTCCCATCCCCTTTCCCAATACCAGTCCCAATCCTGTTCCCAATCCCTCATCCGTGTCCCCATTCTCTGACCTGGTCCCGGTCCCAGTTGCATGACTGCTCCATTCCCAGTCCCATTCCAATTCCCAGTTCCAGTTCCCAGTCCCTCGTCCCTGTTCACGTTCTCTGTCCCAGTGCTGGTCCCGGTCCCATTCCCAGTCCCAGCCCCGCTCCCAGTCCCATTTCCAGCCCCAGTCCCGTTCCCAGTTCCTCATCCCTGTCCCCGTTCTCTGCCCCGGTCCTGGTCCTGGTCCCAATCCCAGTCCCATCCCATTCCCATTCCCAGTCCCTTCCCCATTCCAGTTCCCAGTCCCGGTCCCGTTCCCAGTCCCTCATCCCTGTCTCGTTCTCTGACCCGGTGCCGGTCCCGTTCCCATTTCCAGTTCCCGGTCCCGGACCCATTTCCAGTCCCAGTCCTGTTCCCAATCCTTTACCCCTTTATCCCCTTATCCCCGGTCCCAGTCCCTTATCCCTGTCCCTGCCCCGGTCCCGGTCCCCGTTCTCTGCCCCAGTCCCTGTCCCGGTTCCTGTTCCTGCCCCTGGTCCCGGTTCCTGCCTCTGTCCCCGGTCCCGGTTCCTGTTCCTGCCCCGTTCTCTGCCCCGGTCCCGGTTCCTGCCCCGGCCCCTGTCCCGGTCCCCGTTCCCAGTCCCTTATCCCTGTCCCTGTTCCTGCCCCGGTCCCGGTTCCTGTTCCTGCCTCGGTCTCTGTCCCCGACTTTGACCCCGGACCGTGTCCCACTGCCAGTCCCGATGCCCGGCCCTCGCTCTGTCCCTCTCCCGGTTCCTATCCCCGTCCCTTATCCCGGTCCCAGTCCCCGCTCCTTGTCCCCGTCCCTGCTCTCGTTCCCGTTCCCTGTCCCCGGTCCCGGTTCCCGGTTCCCCATCCCTGTCCCTGCTCCCTATCCCCGTCCCCCACTCCCGGTGGGTTTCCCGCCGCCCGTTCCCTCCCATTTCCCCGTGCCGGTGCCGGTTCCGCCGCCCCCGGGCCCCGCCGGCCGCGCTCCCTCCCGGACCTGCCCCGGGCCCGGGCCCGGCCCCGCCGCCGCCTCCGTCCCCGGCGCCGCCATCTTTTCTGCGCCGCCTCTCGCCCGCTCTCGCGAGACTTCCGGGGGCAGCGCGCACGTGACTCCAAACAGGGGCGGGAAGCGCTGCAAACCACGCCCATTCGGTGACGCAACGAGAAAACTAACCAATAGCAGGGCGGCCCGCCCCCCGCGGGAGGGGGTTTCCCCGCCCCGCCCCCTCAGCCGCACTCAGCCAATGGGAGCGCGTCCCGCCCCCAGCGCGCGCCCCGGGGGTGTTCCCCTTGGTGACGTCACCGGTACGCTCAGCCAATGGCGGCGCGGTGCGCTCCCGGTGGGGGTTTCCCCGACCGCGCCCCCGGCGGTGACGTCACGACGGTCTCAGCCAATGGCGGCGCGGCCCGCGCGGGGATTTCCAGGTCCGGCGGCGGCGCGGCCTCGGGGGGCGGCGGCGGAACCGGCACCGGCGGCTCCGGGCCCACCGGGACCGGCACCGGGACCCGCACCGGAACCGGGACCGCAACCGGCACCGGGACATGGCGCTGCCGCTCGGTGAGCGCGGCCCCGCTGGCTCCGGGACCCGCCCAGCGGGGAGCGGAACCGGGGATCCCCCCCGGTGGCAGAACCGGGGGGAGCGGAACCGGGGATCCCTCCCGGTGGCAGAACCGGGGGGAATGGAACCGGGGTTCCCTCCCGGTGGCAGAACCGGGGGGAGCGGAACCGGGGATCCCCCCCGGTGGCAGAACCGGCACCTCCCGGGTGGGGTCACGGGGGGATAACGGGGCGGCACCGGGGCGTGCGGGGGTCGCGGGGGGTGTCCCGTTCCCGTCCCGGTTGTCGCCGTTGCCGGTGCTGGGAGCGCCGCGGGTTTGCCGGGATCCGTCCGGGGCTGCCCGGTGCCGATCCCGGTGCTGATGCCGCGATCCCGGTGCCGTGTCCCGGTAGGAGCGGCCGTGCAGGATCCCGGGCTGGCGATGGCTCACGGTGCACCGGGGACAGGTAAAGCCCCGCTCCCGGTGTCCCCTCCCCTTCCCGGTGCCCGGTCCTGGTCGGGGGCTCTTCACGGGATCGTTTTTCCCCTTTTTTCCCTCCGGTTTTTCCCGTTTTTCCCGTTTTTTCCCGTTTTTTCCCCCCGTTTTTCCAGATGATTTGGGTGAGTGGAACCGGAGGAATTTGGAATCCTCGCCGTTTTCCGGGAATTTCGGGATCCTGATGCTACAAGAAGGATTTTTGGGATTTTTTGAATTGGGGGATTTTTGATTTTGGGAATTCGGGATTTTGGGAATTCGGGATTTTGGGAATTCGAGGAGGGGTCGGGTCCCGTCCCGAGGGGGATCCGGGAGGGAATCGGGACGGGGATGGAACGGGAGGGACGGGAGCGCTGGGATCTGCCCCGGATTTGGGATCTGAACCCAAAAATTCCCTCCTGAATTTGGGATTTGGGCTGGAATTCACTCCTGGATTTGGGATTGGGGTTAAAATCGCTCCTGGATTTGGGATTTGGGCTGGGAATCCCTCCTGGATTTGGGATTTGGGGTTAAAATCCCTCCCGGATTTGGGATCTGAATCCCAAAAATCCCTCCCGGATTTGGGATTTGGGCTGGAATTCCCTCCTGGATTTGGGATTTGGGGTTAAAATCCCTCCCGGATTTGGGATCGTGGCTGCTCCAATCCCAGAAGTCCACCCGAAATTTGGGGTTTGATCCCGATCACCGCCTCCATCCATCCCAATCCCCTGGAATTTCCTCCCGCCCGTGACCCCCCATCTCTTCTCCCCAGAAAAACCGGGATACCGCTTCCAAAACCCCCCGAAATTCCCGATTTTCCCCCCAGAATTCCTCCCGAACTCCCGAAATTTCCGATTTTCCTGCAGAAATCCTCCAAACCCCCCCGAAATTCCCAATTTTTTCCCCAGAACGCCTCCCGAAGCCCCAAAAATTCCCAGTTTATCCCCCCAAAACCTTTCCCAATCCCCCGAATTCCCGATTTATCCCCCAGAAACCCTCCCGAACCCTCCGAATTTCCCAATTTCCCCCCAGAAATCTTCCCGAAATTCCAGGTTTTCCCCCAGAACTCCCCCGAAATTCCCGTTTTTTCCCCCAGAACTCCCCCCGAACCCCCCGAAATTCCCGGTTTTCCCCCAGAACTCGCTCCGAAATTCCAGATTTTCCCGCAGAACTCCACCCGAACCCCCCGAATTTCCCAATTTTCCCCCAGAAATCCTCCCGAAATTCCCGATTTATCCCCCACAAACCCTCCCGAACCCCCCGAAATTCCCGATTTCCCGCCAGAACTCCTCCCTACCTCCCCGAAATTCCCGATTTTCGGGCAGAACTGCCCCCGAACCCCCCGAAAATCCCGATTTTCCCGCAGAAATCCTGGAGGAGGTGATGAAGGAGGACGGCTTCCAGCCGGATCCCGCTCCCGAAATTCCCAAATCCCTTCCCAAGCTGATCCCGCGCGGCTCCGACCCCGGCGCTGCCCGGGAGCCGCCGCTGGCCCGGGGCCTCCGCGGGCTCTCCCTGTCCCCGGTACCGGGACCCCGGTGGTGCCCGGGCACGGGAGGGGCTCGGGAAAAGCTGGAAAAGCTGGAAAAGCCGGGAAAGCCGCGCCTGGTGATCACGGAGCAGCCGAAGCAGCGCGGGATGCGGTTCCGGTACGAGTGCGAGGGGAGATCGGCCGGGAGCATCCTGGGGGAAAACAGCACCGAGGGCAGCAGGACCCTGCCCAGCATCGAGGTGAGAACCGGGAAAACACCGGGAAAACACCGGGAGATCCTTGGGAATACCTGGAGTGGTGCGGGATGGGATTTTGGGGTGGATTTGGGATCAACATCCTGGGGGAAAACAGCACCGAGGGCAGCAGGACCCTGCCCAGCATCGAGGTGAGCACCGGGAAAAAATCGGGAAATCACCGGGAAATCCTCTGGAATATCGGGAAATCCTGGGGAAAATACCGGGAAATCCTCGGGAAATCCTCAGGAATACCGGGAGTGCTGTGGGATGGGGTTTTGGGGTGGATTTGGGATCAGCATCCTGGGGGAAAACAGCACCGAGGGCAGCAGGACCCTGCCCAGCATCGAGGTGAGCGCCGGGAAAACACCGGGAAATCACCGGGAATACCGGGAATAGCTCGGGAAATCCTCAGGAAATCCTCGGGAAATCCTCGGGAAATTCTCAGGAAATACCTCGGGAATACCGGGAGTGGTGTGGGATGGGGTTTTGGGAGGTTTGGGATGGATTTGGGATTTGGCATCGAGGGGAAATCCTCGGGAAAACATCGGGAAATCCTTGGGAATACCGGGAAATCCTCGGGAATACCGGGAAAACCGGGAGTGGTGTAGGATTGGTTTTGGGGTGGATTTTTCCCATTTTCCCCGTATTTTTTCCTGTATTTTTCCTGTATTTTTCCTGTATTTTCCCGTATTTTTCCCAATTTTCCTGTATTTTTTCCTGCATTTTTTCCTGTATTTTGCTTGTATTTTTCCCAAATTTTCCTGTATTTTTCCTGTATTTTTCCTGTATTTTTCCTGTATTTTCCCTGTATTTTTTCCACATTTTCCCCTTATTTTTTCCAATATTTCCCCCTATTTTCCCTATATTTTCCCCATACTTTTCCTGTGATTTTCTCCAATTTTTTTTTTATTTTCCCCATTCTTTTTCCATATTTTTCCCGTATTTCCCCCATATTTTCCCCACACTTTCTCTGTGATTTTCTCAATTTTTTCTGCATTTTTCCCATACTTTCCCCTTTTTTTGCCACATTTTCCCCCATATTTTCCCCCATATTTTCCCCCATATTTTCCCCATATTTTCCTCATATTTTCCCCCATTTTCCCCATATTTTCCCCATATTTCCCCACACTTTCCTTGTGATTTTCTCCAATTTTTATGTATTTTTCCCATACTTTTCCCGTATTTTCCCCATATTTTCCCACACTTTCCCCATACTTTCCCTGTAATTTTCCCAATTTTTTTTTTATTTTCCCCACACTTTCCCCATAATTTTCCCCTATTTTTCCTGCACTTTCCCCATATTTCCCCCACATTTTCCCCACAATTTCCCCACATTTTCCCCTTATTTCCCCTGTATTTTTCCCCTATTACTCCCATATTTTCCCCATATTTTCTCACACTTTCCTTGTGATTTTCCCCAATTTTTCTGTATTTTCCCCATATTTTCCCCATATTTTCCCTGTGATTTTCTCCAATTTTTCTGTATTTTTCTCACATTTTCCCTATATTTTCCCCACACTTTCCCCGTACTTTTCCTGTTTTTCCCAATACTTTTCCCCTATTTTCCCCCTATTTTCCCCACATTTTCCCCACAATTTCCCCATATTTTCCCCATATTTCCGCTATACTTCTCCTGTGTTTTTACCCAAACTTTCCCTATGATTTCCCCATGCTTTCCCCACACTTTCCCCATACATTCCCCATAATTTTCCCCTATTTTCCTGCACTTCCCCCATACTTTCCCTGTGATTTTCCCAAATTTTTCTGTATTTTTCCCAAACTTTTCCCATATTTTCCCCATATTTTCTCACACTTTCCCCATACTTTCCCTGTAATTTTCCTCAATTTTTTTGATTTTCCCCACACTTTCCCCATAATTTTCCCCTATTTTCCTTGCACTTTCCCCATACTTTCCCCACATTTTCCCCACAATTTCCCCACATTTTCCCCTTATTTCCCCTGTATTTTTCCCCTATTTCCCCCATATTTTCCCCATATTTCCCCACACTTTCCCTGTGATTTTTCTCCAATTTTTCTGTATTTTTCCCATATTTTCCCATATTTTCCCCATATTTCATCACACTTTCCCTGTGATTTTCTCCAATTTTTCTGTATTTTTCCCACACTTTCCCCACATTTTCCCCACATTTCCCTGTACTTTTCTCCTGTACCTTTCCCTTGTTTTTCCCGTTTTCCCCACATTTTCCCCACATTTTACCCCTCATATTTTCCCCATATTTTCCCCCCATTTCCCCTGTAATTTTCCCTATTTTCCCCTGTTTTTTCCCACACTTTCCCCACACTTTCCCCACATTTTCCCCACCTTTTCCCCCATTTCTCCTGTATTTTTTCTCCATACATTCCCCATAATTTTCCCCCATTTTCCCCACACTTTCCCCATACTTTTCACCCTAATTTTCCCTGTATTTTTCCCCTATTTTTCTCACATTTTCCCCCTATTTTCCCCATATTTCCCCTATACTTCTCCTGTGATTTTCCCCAATTTTTCTGTATTTTTCCCAAACTTTTCCTATGATTTCCCCATCTTTCCCTACACTTTCCCCATAAATTTCTCCTATTTTCCCTGCACTTTCCCCACACTTTCCCCACATTTTCTCCTGTACTTTCCCCCTGTTTCCCCGTTTTCCCCCTATTTTTCCCCTATTTTTCCCATGTTTTTTCCGAATACTTTTTCCCTATTTTCCCCATATTTCCCCCATACATTTCCCCATTTTCTCCTATTTTCCCCACATTTTCTCCATAATTTCCCCACATTTTCCCCACATTTCCCCTATTTTCCTGTATTTTCCCCGTTTTTCCCCACACATTCCCCACATTTTTCCCTTATTTCCCCTGTACTTTTCCCCTATTTCCCCCATATTTTCCCCATATATCCCCACACTTTCCCTGTGATTTTCCCAATTTTTTTTGTGTTTTCCCCAAACTTTCCCCATCTTTCCCCACATTTTCCCCATAAATTTCTCCTATTTTCCCTGCACTTTTCCCACATTTTCCCCTGTACTTTCTCCTGTACTTTCCCCCTGTTTCCCCGTTTTCCCCCTATTTTTCCCCTATTTTCCCCATGTTTTTCCGAATACTTTTTCCCTATTTTCCCCACATTTCCCCCATACATTTCCCCCACATTTTCTCCATAATTTCCCCACATTTTCCCCACATTTCCCCCTATTTTCCTGTATTTTCCCCGTTTTTCCCCACACATTCCCCACATTTTTCCCTTATTTCTCCTGTATTTTTCCCCTATTTCCCCCATATTTTCCCCATATTTCCCTACACTATCCCTGTGATTTTCCCCAATTTTTCTGTATTTTCCCCAAACTTCCCCTATGATTTTCCCCACACTTTCCCCATATTTCCCCCTATTTTTCCCACACTTTCCCTGTAATTTTCCCCAATTATTTTTTATTTTCCCCACACTTTCCCCACATTTTCCCCACCTTTTCCCCCATTTCCCCTGTATTTTTTCCCCATACATTCCCCATAATTTTCCCCTATTTTCCCCACACTTTCCCCATACTTTTCGCCCTAATTTTCCCTGTATTTTTCCCCTATTTTCCCCACATTTCCCCCACATTTTCCCCACATTTTCCCCCTATTTTCCCCTTATTTCCCCTATACTTTTCCTGTGATTTTCCCCAATTTTTCTGTATTTTTCCCAAACTTTTCCCGTATTTTCCCCATATTTTCCCACACTTTCCCCATACTTTCCCTGTAATTTTCCTCAATTTTTTTTTATTTTCCCCACACTTTCCCCATAATTTTCCCCTATTTTTCCTGCACTTTCCCCATATTTCCCCCACATTTTCCCCACAATTTCCCCACATTTTCCCCTTATTTCTCCTGTATTTTTCCCCTATTACCCCCATATTTTCCCCATATTTCCCCACACTTTCCCTGGGATTTTCTCCAATTTTTCTGTATTTTTCCCATATTTTCCCATATTTTCCCCGTATTTACCCCATATTTTCTCTGTGATTTTCTCCAATTTTTCTGTATTTTTCCCACACTTTCCCCACATTTTCCCCACATTTCCCTGTACTTTTCTCCTGTACCTTTCCCTTGTTTTTCCCGTTTTCCCCACATTTTCCCCACATTTTACCCCTCATATTTTCCCCATATTTTCCCCCCATTTCCCCTGTAATTTTCCCTATTTTCCCCTGTTTTTTCCCACACTTTCCCCACACTTTCCCCACATTTTCCCCACCTTTTCCCCCATTTCTCCTGTATTTTTTCTCCATACATTCCCCATAATTTTCCCCCATTTTCCCCACACTTTCCCCATACTTTTCACCCTAATTTTCCCTGTATTTTTCCCCTATTTTTCTCACATTTTCCCCCTATTTTCCCCATATTTCCCCTATACTTCTCCTGTGATTTTCCCCAATTTTTCTGTATTTTTCCCAAACTTTTCCTATGATTTCCCCATCTTTCCCTACACTTTCCCCATAAATTTCTCCTATTTTCCCTGCACTTTCCCCACACTTTCCCCACATTTTCTCCTGTACTTTCCCCCTGTTTCCCCGTTTTCCCCCTATTTTTCCCCTATTTTTCCCATGTTTTTCCGAATACTTTTTCCCTATTTTCCCCATATTTCCCCCATACATTTCCCCATTTTCTCCTATTTTCCCCACATTTTCTCCATAATTTCCCCACATTTTCCCCACATTTCCCCCTATTTTCCTGTATTTTCCCCGTTTTTCCCCACACATTCCCCACATTTTTCCCTTATTTCCCCTGTACTTTTCCCCTATTTCCCCCATATTTTCCCCATATATCCCCACACTTTCCCTGTGATTTTCCCAATTTTTTTTGTGTTTTCCCCAAACTTTCCCCATCTTTCCCCACATTTTCCCCATAAATTTCTCCTATTTTCCCTGCACTTTTCCCACATTTTCCCCTGTACTTTCTCCTGTACTTTCCCCCTGTTTCCCCGTTTTCCCCCTATTTTTCCCCTATTTTCCCCATGTTTTTCCGAATACTTTTTCCCTATTTTCCCCACATTTCCCCCATACATTTCCCCCACATTTTCTCCATAATTTCCCCACATTTTCCCCACATTTCCCCCTATTTTCCTGTATTTTCCCCGTTTTTCCCCACACATTCCCCACATTTTTCCCTTATTTCTCCTGTATTTTTCCCCTATTTCCCCCATATTTTCCCCATATTTCCCTACACTATCCCTGTGATTTTCCCCAATTTTTCTGTATTTTCCCCAAACTTCCCCTATGATTTTCCCCACACTTTCCCCATATTTCCCCCTATTTTTCCCACACTTTCCCTGTAATTTTCCCCAATTTTTTTTATTTCCCCCACATTTTCCCCACACTTTCCCCATATTTTCCCCACATTTTCCCCAATTTCCCTTCTATTTTTCCTGTACTTTTCCCCACAATTTCCCCACACTTTCCCTCGTATTTTCCCCACACTTCCCCCTATTTCCCCCCTATTTTTCCCACAATTGCTTGTGATTTTCTCCAATTTTTCTGTATTTTTTTCCAAACTTTTCCCATATTTTTTCCATATTTTCCCCCTATATTCCCCATATTTTTCCCATACATTCCCCATATTTTCCCCTATTTTCCCCCACATTTCCCCCATAACTTCCCCCATAATTTCCCCCCATTTTCCCCATATTTTCCCCCCTGAATTCCCGCCTTTCCCGCAGCTGCAGAACTGCCAGGGGATCCCGGAGGTGACGGTCACGGCGTGCCTGGTGTGGAAGGATTGGCCCCACCGGGTGCACCCGCACGGGCTGGTGGGCAAGGACTGCGCCCAGGGGCTGTGCCGGGTGCTGCTGCGGCCCCAGAGCAACCCCCGGCACAGGTGGGGACCCTAAAAATTCCAGAATCCCAGAAAAACCGGGAATTCCCCCCCAAAAAACGGGAATTTCCCCCAAAAAACGGGAATTCTGGGCGTTTTTCCCATGATTTTCCCATTTTTGTGGCATTTTTGGGGCTGTGCCGGGTGCTGCTGCGGCCCCAGAGCAACCCCCGCCACAGGTGGGGACCCCAAAAATTCCAGAATCCCCAAAAAAAACGGGAATTCCGTGTGCTTTTCCTAAAAAAACCGGGAATTTCGGGCGTTTTTTCCTGCGTTTTTCCCATTTTTGTGGAGTTTTTGGGGCTGTGCCGGGTGCTGCTGCGGCCCCAGAGCAGCCCTCGGCACAGGTGGGGACCCTAAAAATTCCAGAATCCCAAAAAAACCGGGAATTCTCCCCCTCAAAAATGGGAATTCCTAAAAAACCCCGGGAATTTCAGGCGTTTTTTCCTGCGTTTTGCCCGTTTTTGGGTGATTTTCAGGAGTTTTTGGGGCTGTGCCGGGTGCTGCTGCGGCCCCAGAGCAACCCCCGGCGCAGGTGGGGACCCTAAAAATTCCAGAATCCCCCAAAAAATTGGAATTCCCTAAAAAAACCCGGATTTCCGGGTGTTTTCCCCATGATTTTCCCATTTTTGTGGAGTTTTTGGGCATTTTCGGGTCTGTGCCGGGTGCTGCTGCGGCCCCAGAGCAACCCCTGGCATAGGTGGGGACCCTAAAAATTCCAGAATCCCCAAAAAACGGGAATTCCGTGTGCTTTTCCAAAAAAACCCGGGAATTTCGGGCGTTTTTTCCTGCGATTTTCCCGTTTTTGTGGCGTTTTTGGGGCTGTGCCGGGTGCTGCTGCGGCCCCAGAGCAACCCCCGACACAGGTGGGGACCCTAAAAGTTCCAGAATCCCAAAAAACCCAAGAATTCCTAAAAAAACCGGGAATTCCGGGCGTTTTTCCCACGATTTTCGCGTTTTTGTGGCGTTTTTGGGCGTTTTTGTGGCTCTGCTGGGGGCTCCTCAAGCCCCAGAGCAACCTCTGGCACAGATGGGAACCCTAAAGCTTCCAGAATCCCTAAAAAACCGGGAATTCTCCCCCTCAAAAATGGGAATTCCTAAAAAACTCCGGGAATTTTGGGCGTTTTTCCTGCGTTTTCCCCGTTTTTGTGGCGTTTTTGGGTGGTTTTCAGGAGTTTTTGGGGCTGTGCCGGGTGCTGCTGCGGCCCCAGAGCAACCCCGGCCACAGGTGGGGACCCTAAAAATTCCAGAATCCCAAAAAAAACGGAAATTCCTCCAGAAAAACGGGAATTCCTAAAAAAACCCCGGGAATTTCGGGAGTTTTTCCCACGATTTTCCCGTTTTTGTGGCGTTTTTGGGCATTTTTGTGGCTCTGAGATTTTGGGGTTTTTTATAATTTTTTGTTGGTTTGTTTTTAGGGTTTTTGGTGGTTTTGGGGTTTTTATAAAGTGGTTTTTTTTTGGTTTTTTTGTGTGTTTGTGTGGGTTTTTTGGGGTTTATTTTGAGGTTTTTTTGGTTTTTTTTTTTTGGTTTTGGGGTTTTTTTTGTATTTTGGGGATTTCTGGGCTTTTCTGAGCCGGGGAAATTTAGGAAAGGGCAGGAAAAAACTTGGGAATTTTGGGATTGCCGGCAGTTTCAGCAACCTGGGCATTCAGTGTGTGAAGAAGAAGGAAATCGAGGGCGCCATCGAGAAGAAGCTGCAGCTGGGGATCGACCCCTTCAAAGGTCAGCACTGAGCCCTGGAATTCCCTGGAATTCTCTGGAATTCCATATTTTCCCCTAATTTCCCATTTCTCCTATTTTTCCTGGGGTTTTTCCCTTTTTTTTTGTTTTCTTTTCCCCGATTTTTCTGTATTTTTTCCCTGTTTTTCCTGCTGTATTTTCTTTTTTTTCCCCCCATTTTTTCCTGGTTTTGTTTCTGTTTTTTTTTTTTTTTTAAATTTTATTTTCCCCCATTTTCCCTATTTCCCTCCCATTTTTTTCTATTTTTCCCCATTTTTCCTCCATTTTCCCCCATTTCTCCCCCATTTTTCCCGTTTTTCCCCATTTTTTTCCATTTTCCCAATTTTTTTTTCTGTTTTTACCCAGTTTTTTTCCATTTTTTTCATTTTTTCCTGTTTTCCCTCTTTTCCCCCCCATTTTCCCAGCTGTCATTTTTCCCTGGTTTTTTTCCCCCCATTTTTTTCCCCATTTCTACTCCATTTTCCCCATTTTTTCTCCCATTTTTCCCCCATTTTTTCCCCATTTCTCCCCGGGTTTTTTAAAAATTTTTTCAATTTTTTCATTTTTTCCCATTTTCCCCGTTTTTCTCCCCATTTTCCCAGTGGGATCCCTCCAGAAACCACCTTTCCCTTTTTTCTGTCATTTTTCTCTGTTTTTTTCCCCATTTTTCCCCATTTTTTCCCCATTTCTCCCCCGTTTTTCCCCATTTTTTCCCAGTTTTTTCCACATTTTCCCCCCATTTTCCCCCATTTTTTTTCCATTTTTCCTCGTTTTTTTTCCATTTTTTCCGTTTTTTCCCAATTTCCTCGTTTTCCCCCCCATTTTCCCAGCTGTCATTTTTCCCTGTTTTTTTTTCCCCCATTTTTTCCCCATTTCTCCCCATTTTTCCCTGTTTCTCCCCGAGTTTTTTTCCATTTTTTCCATTTTTTCATTTTTTCCCATTTTCCCAGTTTTCCCCCCATTTTTCCAGAACCACCTTTCCCTTTTTTCTGTCTTTTTTCCCTGATTTTTTTCCCCATTTTTCCCCCATTTCTCCCCCATTTTTCCCATTTTTTTTCCGTTTTTCCCCGAGTTTTTTCCATTTTTTCATTTTTTCCCATTTTCCCCGTTTTCCCCCCATTTTTCCAGAACCACTTTTCCCTTTTTTCTCACATTTTTCCCTGTTTTTTCCCCCATTTTCCCCCCATTTCTCCCCCGTTTTTCCCATTTTTTTCCTGTTTTTCCCCAGGTTTTTTCCATTTTTTCATTTTTTCCCATTTTCCCCGTTTCCCCCCATTTTTCCAGAACCACCTTTCCCTTTTTTTCTGTCTTTTTTCCCTGCTTTTTTCCCCATTTTTCCCCATTTTTTCCCAGTTTTTTTCCTGAGTTTTTTCCATTTTTTCATTTTTTCCCATTTTCCCCGTTTCCCCCCATTTTTGCAGAACCACTTTTCCCTTTTTTCTCACATTTTCCCCCATTTTTTCCCTGTTTTTTCCCCGTTTTCCCCCGTTTTTTGCCCGTTTCTCCCCAGGTTTTTTTTTCATTTTTTCCATTTTTTTCATTTTTTCCCAATTTCCCCGTTTTTGCCCCCATTTTCCCAGCTGTCATTTTTCCCTGTTTTTTTTTCTCCTCATTTTTTCCCCATTTCTACCCCGTTTTCCCCATTTTTCCCCATTTTCCCCATTTTTTCCCCATTTTTTCCCCGTTTTTCCCCATTTTTTCCCTGTTTTTCCACATTTTTGCCCCGTTTTTCCCATTTTTTTCCATTTTTCCCCAGGTTTTTTCCATTTCTTCATTTTTTCCCATTTTCCCCATTCCCCCCATTTTTCCAGAACCACTTTTCCCTTTTATCTCACATTTTCCCCCATTTTTTCCCTGTTTTTTCCCCTTTTTTCCCCCATTTTTTTCCCGTTTCTCCCCATTTTTTTTTCATTTTTTCCATTTTTTCACATTTTCCCATTTCCCCCGTTTTTCCCCCCGTTTTCCCAGCGGGATCCCTGCGGAATCACCAGGAGGTTGATCTCAACGTGGTCAGGATTTGTTTCCAGGCCTCGTTCCGGGACCGCGCCGGGATCCCCCGGAGCCTCAGCCCGGTGCTGTCCCAGCCCATCTTCGACAAGAGTGAGTCCCAAAAACCCCCAAACTCACCCCAAAAATGGCCTGGAAATGGCCTGGAAATGTCCTGAAAATATGCTAGAAATATCCTGAAAATATAGCAGAATTATCTCAAAAATATCCTGAAAATATCTCAAAAATGGGCCATAAATATCCCAAAAATATCCTGAAAAAAATCCCTAAAATTACCCCCAAAATATCCTGAAAATATCCTGAAATTATCCCAAAATTATCCCAAATTTATCCCCAGAATGTTCCCCCCAAACCCCCCCCGGAGCCTCAGCCCGGTGCTGTCCCAGCCCATCTTCGACAAGAGTGAGTCCCAAAAACCTCAAAACTCACCCCAAAAATATCCTGGAAATGTCCTGGAAATATCCTGGAAATATCCTAGAAATATCCTGAAAATATACCAAAATTATCTCAAAAATATCCTGAAAATATCCTGAAAATATCCTGAAATTATCTGGAAAATGTCCCAAAATTATCCTAAAAATATTGGAAAATACATCAAAAATATCCTAAAAATATCCTAAAAAAATCCCAAAAGTATCCTGAAAATATCCTGAAAATATTCCAAAACTCTCCTGAAAATATCCCAAAATTATCCCCAAAATATCCCGAAAATATCCTGAAAAAATCCTAAAAATATCCCCAAAATATTCAAAAAAATCCCCAAAATATCCCCAAAATATCCCAAAAAATCCCCCAAAAATCCCCCAAAAAATCCCCAAAAATCCCAAAAATCCCCCAAAAATCCCCAAAAAATCCCCAAAAATCCCCCCAAAAATACCAAAAAGTTCCCCCAAAAATCCCCAAAAATTCCCAAAACTTCCCCCAAATTTCCTGAAACATCCCCTAAAAATCCCCCCCCAAAAAAAAAAAAAATCCCCCAAAAAATCCCAAAAATCCCCCCAAAATGCAAAAAAAAATCCCAAAAAATTTCCCAAAAAATCCCCAAAAAATTCCCAAAAAAATCCCCCCAAATCCCCAAAAAATTCCCCCCAAAATCCCCCAAATCCCCCCAAATCCTGGGCTCGGGGCAGGTTCCTGGAGCCGGAATTTTGCCGTTCCCAGAATCCACGAACACGTCGGAGCTGCGCATTTGCCGCATGAACAAAGAGAGCGGCCCCTGCACGGGGGGCGAGGAGCTCTACCTGCTCTGCGACAAGGTCCAGAAAGGTACCCGGGCCTGCACACCTGGGCACAGCTGGGCATACCTGGGGGCACCTGGGCACACCTGGGTACACCTGGGATACACCTGGGGACACCTGGGATACACCTGGGGACACCTGGGGACACCTGGGATACACCTGGGGACACCTGGGATACACCTGGGCACACCTGGGGACACCTGGGATACACCTGGGATACACCTGGGCACACCTGGGCACACCTGGGAGGCGTTTGGGCACACCTGGGGACAGCTGGGATACACCTGGGCACACCTGGGCATACCTGGGAGGAGTTTGGGCACAGCTGGGCACAGCTGGGATACACCTGAGATACACCTGGGATACACCTGGGCACACCTGGGCACAGCTGGGCACAGCTGGGGACACCTGGGCACACTTGGGGTGCCTGGGATACACCTGGGATTCACACACACCCACCTGGGCACACCTGGATACACCTGGGATACACCTGGGCACAGCTGGGCACAGCTGGGGGGAGTTTGGGCACACCTGGGCACACCTGGATACACCTGGGGACACCTGGGCACACCTGGGGACACCTGGGATACACCTGGGATACACCTGGACACACCTGGGAGGAGTTTGGGCACACCTGGGCACAGCTGGGCACACCTGGGATGCACCTGGGATACACCTGGGATCCACCTGGGATTCACACACACACACCTGGATACACCTGGGGACACCTGGGATACACCTGGGGGGAGTTTGGGGACACCTGGATACACCTGGGACACGCCTGGGCACGGCTGGGGGAAGTTTGGGCACACCTGGGCACACCTGGGATGCACCTGGGATCCACCTGGGATTCACACACACCCACCTGGGCACACCTGGGCACACATGGGATACACCTGGGGGGAGTTTGGGGACACCTGGGCATACCTGGGCACACCTGGGACACTCCCCCCCTTCCCCAATCCCGAATAATCCCCGTCTCCGTGGTTCCCAGAGGACATCGCGGTGATTTTCCGGCGCGAGTCGTGGGAGGCGCGGGCGGATTTCTCCCATTCCCAAATCCCACAAAATCCCTCCGAAAATCAAAAAAAATCCCAAAAAATCCCAAAAAATCCCCAAAAAATCCCAGAAAATCCCAAATAACCCCAAATAATCCCAATAATCCCGAACCCTCTCGTTCCCAGAGGACATCGCGGTGATTTTCCGGCACGAGTCCTGGGAGGCCTGGGCCGATTTCTCCCATATCCCAAATCCCAAAAAAATCCAGAAAATCCAAAAAAACCAAAAAAAATCCAAAAAAAGTTTCCAAAAAATCCCAAAAAATCCCGAAAAATCCCAAAAAATCCCAAATAACCCCAAATAATCCCAATAATCCCGAACCCTCTCGTTCCCAGAGGACATCGCGGTGATTTTCCGGCGCGAGTCGTGGGAGGCGCGGGCGGATTTCCCCCATATCCCAAATCCCAAAAATACCCAAAAAAATCCCAAAAAATCCAAAAATATTTTCCAAAAAATCCCAAAAAAATCCAAAAAAATCCCAAAAAATCCCAAATAATCTCAAAAAACCCCAAATAATCCAAATAATCCCTGTTTCCGTGAGTTCCCAGAGGACATCGCGGTGATTTTCCGGCGCGAGTCCTGGGAGGCGCGGGCGGATTTCCCCCATAACCCAAATCCCAAAAATGCCCAAAAAATCCCAAAAAATCCAAAAAACATCCCAAAAAATCCCCAAAAAATCCCAAAAAATCCCAGAAAAACCCAAATAACCCCAAATAATCCCAATAATCCCAAACCCTCTCGTACCCAGAGGACATCGCGGTGATTTTCCGGCGCGAGTCGTGGGAGGCGCGGGCGGATTTCTCGCAGGCCGACGTTCACCGCCAGGTCGCCATCGTGCTGCGCACGCCGCCCTACGCGCACCTGGAGCTGCGCGAGCCCGTGCAGGTGGAGGTGTTCCTGCAGCGGCTGACGGACAGCGTGCGCAGCGAGGGCTTCCGCTTCACCTACCTGCCCAAGGACACCGGTACTCACCTGGGGTAACAGGGATGAGGGAACAGTGACAGGGACAGGGACAGGTGTAGGTACAGGCACAGGTACAGGCACAGGTACAGGCACAGGGACAGGGACAGGTACAGGCACAGGTACAGGTACAGGTACAGGGACAGGTGTAGGTACAGGTACAGGTGTAGGTACAGGTACAGGCACAGGCACAGGTACAGGTGTAGGTACAGGTACAGGTACAGGTACAGGCACAGGTACAGGCACAGGCACAGGTACAGGGACAGGCACAGGTACAGGTACAGGCACAGGTACAGGCACAGGTACAGGCACAGGTACAGGTACAGTACAGGTACAGGTACAGGCACAGGCACAGGTACAGGTGTAGGTACAGGTGCAGGTACAGGCACAGGTACAGGTACAGGTACAGTACAGGTACAGGTACAGGCACAGGCACAGGTACAGGCACAGGGACAGATACAGGGACAGGGACAGGCGCAGGTACAGGTGTAGGTACAGGTACAGGTGTAGGGACAGGTACAGGTACAGGCACAGGTACAGGCACAGGTACAGGCACAGGTACAGGTACAGGTACAGGTGTAGGTACAGGTGTAGGTACAGGTACAGGTACAGGTACAGGGACAGGTACAGGTACAGGGACAGGTATAGGTACAGGCACAGGCACAGGTACAGGTGTACGTACAGGTACAGGCACAGGTACAGGCACAGGTACAGGCACAGGCACAGGCACAGGCACAGGCACAGGTACAGGCACAGGTACAGGCACAGGTACAGGTACAGGTGTAGGTACAGGTGTAGGTACAGGTACAGGTACAGGCACAGGTACAGGCACAGGTACAGGTACAGGTACAGGCACAGGCACAGGCACAGGCACAGGCACCGGTGTAGGGACAGGTACAGGTACAGGCACAGGTACAGGGACAGGTACAGGCACAGGTACAGGTGTAGGTACAGGTACAGGCACAGGTACAGGCACAGGTACAGGCACAGGTACAGGCACAGGTACAGGTGTAGGTACAGGTACAGGCACAGGTACAGGCACAGGTACAGGTACAGGCACAGGCACAGGCACAGGCACAGGTACAGGTACAGGTACAGGTACAGGCACAGGTACAGGTACAGGTACAGGTACAGGCACAGGCACAGGTGTAGGGACAGGTACAGGTACAGGCACAGGTACAGGTACAGGCACAGGTACAGGCACAGGCACAGGCACAGGTACAGGCACAGGTACAGGTACAGGCACAGGTACAGGTGTAGGTACAGGCACAGGTACAGGTACAGGTACAGGTACAGGCACAGGTACAGGCACAGGCACAGGCACAGGTGTAGGTACAGGTGCAGGTACAGGCACAGGTACAGGTACAGGGACAGGTACAGGGACAGGTACAGGCACAGGTACAGGTGTAGGTACAGGTACAGGTACAGGCACAGGTACAGGTGTAGGTACAGGTACAGGCACAGGTACAGGTACAGGCACAGGCACAGGCACAGGCACAGGTACAGGTACAGGTACAGGCACAGGTACAGGTACAGGTACAGGCACAGGCACAGGCACAGGCACAGGTGTAGGGACAGGTACAGGTACAGGCACAGGTACAGGTACAGGCACAGGTACAGGCACAGGCACAGGCACAGGTACAGGTACAGGCACAGGTACAGGTACAGGCACAGGTACAGGTGTAGGTACAGGTACAGGTACAGGGACAGGTACAGGTACAGGTACAGGCACAGGTACAGGCACAGGCACAGGCACAGGTGTAGGTACAGGTGCAGGTACAGGTACAGGTACAGGTACAGGGACAGGTACAGGTACAGGCACAGGCACAGGTACAGGTACAGGTACAGGCACAGGTACAGGCACAGGCACAGGCACAGGTGTAGGTACAGGTGCAGGTACAGGTACAGGTACAGGTACAGGGACAGGTACAGGTACAGGCACAGGCACAGGTACAGGTACAGGTACAGGCACAGGCACAGGCACAGGCACAGGCACAGGTGTAGGGACAGGTACAGGTACAGGCACAGGTACAGGTACAGGCACAGGTACAGGCACAGGCACAGGCACAGGTACAGGTACAGGCACAGGTACAGGTACAGGCACAGGTACAGGTGTAGGTACAGGTACAGGTACAGGTACAGGCACAGGTACAGGCACAGGTACAGGCACAGGCACAGGGACAGGTGTAGGTACAGGTACAGGTACAGGTGTAGGTACAGTACAGGTGTAGGTACAGGCACAGGTACAGGTGTAGGTACAGGTACAGGCACAGGCACAGGCACAGGTACAGGGACAGGCACAGGCACAGGTACAGGCACAGGTACAGGTGCAGGTGTAGGTACAGGCACAGGTACAGGTACAGGTGCAGGTGTAGGTACAGGCACAGGTACAGGTACAGGTGCAGGTGTAGGTGCAGGCACAGGGACAGGGACAGGCACAGGTACAGGGATAGGCACAGGTACAGGTGTAGGTACAGGTACAGGGACAGGTACAGGTACAGGTACAGGTACAGGCACAGGCACAGGCACAGGTACAGGTGTAGGTACAGGCACAGGGACAGGTACAGGTACAGGCATAGGTGTGGGTACAGGTGTAGGTACAGGTACAGGCACAGGTACAGGTGTAGGGACAGGTACAGGTACAGGTGTAGGTACAGGTACAGGGACAGGTACAGGCACAGGCACAGGCACAGGTACAGGGCCAGGTGTAGGTACAGGTGCAGTTGATTCCCGGTGTTTCCCATTTATAAATCCTCGTAATTCCCGGTGTTTCCTGGTGATAATTCCTGGTAATTCCCGGTGTTTCCCGGTTATAATTCCTGCTAATATTTCCTGGTGTTTCCCAGTTATAACTCCCGGTAATTCCTGTTGTTTCCTGGATATAATTCCCAGTAATTCCCGGTGTTTCCTGGTGATAATTCCCGGTAATTCCCGGTGTTTCCCAGTTATAACTCCTGGTAATTCCCGGTAATTCCCGGTGTTTCCTGGTGATAATTCCCAGTAAGTACCGGTGTCTCCCAGTAATAATTCTCAGTAATTCCTGGTTTTTCCTGGATATAATTCCCAGTTATAATTCCCAGTAATTCCCGGTAATTCCCGGTGTTTCCCTGTTATAACTCCTGGTAATTCCCAGTAATTCCCAGTTTTCATTCCTGGTGTTTCCTGGTTATAATTCCTGATAATTCCTGGTTCTAATTCCTGGTGTTTCCTGGTTATAACCCCTGGTAATTCCTGGTTCTAATTCCTGGTGTTTCCTGGTTATAATTCCTGGTAATTCCTGGTAATTCCTGGTAATTCCTGATAATTCCTGGTGTTTTCCCATTATAACTCCTCGTAATTCCCACTAATTCCCAGTGTTTGCTGGATAAAATTCCCAGTTATAATTCCTGGTTATAGTTCCCAGTAATTCCCGGTGTTTCCCGGTTATAATTCCTGATAATTCCTAATAATTCCCGGTGTTTTCTGGTTATAATTCCTGATAATTCCTGGTGCTTCCCGGTTATAATTCCCGGTAATTCCCGGTTTTTCCCGGTTATAATTCCTGAGAATTCTCAGTTATAATTCCCGGTTATAATTCCTGGTAATAATTCCCGGTAATTGCCCATAATAATTCCTGGTCATGATTATAATTCCCGGCTGTAATGAGTTCCTGGTTATAATTAAAGAATTCCCCGTTCTAATTAATGAATTCCTGGTTATAATTAATGAATTCCTGGCTGTAATTAATGAATTCCTAGCTGTAATTAATGAATTCCCGGTTATAATTAATGAATTCCCAGTTGTAATTAATTAATTCCTGGCTGTAGTGAGTTCCTGGTTATAATTAATTAAATTCCTTGCTATAATTAATTAATTCCTGGTTATAATCAATGAATTCTTGGTTAAAATTAATGAATTTCCGGTTAAATTAATGAATTCCCCGCTGTAATTAATTAATTGGTGGTTATAATTAATGAATTTCAGGTTATAATTAATGAATTTTTGGTTATAATTAATGAATTCCTGGTTATAATTAATGAATTCCCAGTTATAACTAATGAATTCCCATCTGTAATTAATGAATTTCCAGTTATAATTAATGAATTCTTGGTTATAATTTATGAATTCTCGGCTGTAATCAATGAATTTCCAGTTATAATTAATGAATTTCCAGTTATAATTAATGAATTCCTGGTTATAATTAATGAATTCCTGGCTGTAATTAATTAATTCCCAGTTATAATTAATGATTTCCCAGCTGTAATGAATTCTCTGTTATAATTAATGAGTTCCTGGTTATAATTAATGAATTTCCGGTAATAATTAATGAATTCCCAGTTATAATTAATGAATTTCCTGTTATAATTAATTAATTTCTGGCTGTAATTAATGAATTCCCAGCTATAATTAATGAGTTCCTGGTTATAATTAATGATTTCCCGGCTGTAGTTAATTAATTCCTGGTTATAATTAATGAATTCCTGGTTATAATTAATGAATTCCCAGTTATAACTGCAGAAGTCCCATCAGTAATTAATGAATTTCCAGTTATAATTAATGAATTCCCGTCTGTAATTAATTAAATCTTGGTTATAATTAATTGATTACCGGTTGTAATTAATGAATTAATGATAATTAATTAATTAATTGCCGGCTGTAATTAATTAATTCCCAGACGCCTACGGGGTGCAGGTGAAGCGCAAGCGGGGAATGCCCGACGTGCTGGAGGAGCTCTCGGGGTCAGGTGGGACTGGGGGCACTGGGAGGGACTGGGATAAACTGGGAGGGAACTGGGAGGGACTGGGAGGGACTGGGATGGACTGGGAGGGAACTGGGAGGGGACTGGGAGGGAACTGGGAGGGACTGGGATGGGACTGGGAAGGACTGGGAGGGACTGGGATAAACTGGGAGAGGAATGGGAGGGACTGGGATGGAACTGGGATGGACTGGGAGGGACTGGGAGAGGAATGGGGGAATTTTAATTTGGGGATTTGGGGGGAATTTGGGATTTTTTGGGATTTTGGGGATGGATTTCGGGGGGAATTTGGGAATTTGGGGCTGGATTTGGGCTGGATTTTTTGGGAATTTTGGGCTGGATTTTGGGGGGAATTTGGGATTTTGGGGGATGGATTTTTTTGGAATTTGAGATTTTTTGTGAATTTGGGATTTTTTTGGAATTTCCCCCCCAGACCCGTTCGGGATCGAGGCCAAGCGCAGGAAGAAGCCCCCGGGGTACCTCGAGCATTTCCTGCCCCTGGGACCCTCAGGTGTGACCCCAAATCCCAAAATTCCCCCTCCCCAAATCCCAAAATTCCTCCAAATCCCAACTCCACCCAAATTCCCAATTTCCCCCCCAAAAATCCCATTTGCCCCCCAAAATTTCCCATTTTATCCCAAAAAATTCACAATTTTTCCATAAAAAAATTCCCATTTTATCCCTAAAAATCCCATTTTACCTCCCACAAAATCCCAATTTATCCCAAAAAATTCCCATTTTATTCCAAAAAAATCCCATTTTACCCCCCAAATTTCCCATTTCTTCCTAAAAATCCCTATTTCTCCCAAAAATTCCCATTTTATCCCCCAAAATCCCATTTTATCCCCCAAAATCCCCTTTTATCCCTAAAATTCCCATTTTATCCCCTAAAAATTTCTCTTTCTCCCCAAAATTCCCATTTTCCCCCCCATAATTTCCCTTTTTTTCCCAAAATTTCCATTTTTTCCCCAAAAATTCCCAGTTTATAAAAAAAAATCCCATTTTATCCATAAAAAATCCCCTAAAAATCCCATTTTCCCAAAAAAATCCCATTTATCCCCCAAAAATTCCCAATTTCCCCCCAAAATTTCCCTTTTTTTCCAAAATTCCCATTTTTTTTCCCCAAAAATTCCCATTTTATCTCAAAAAAATCCATTTTCTCCCTAAAAATCCCATTTTATCATCAAAAATTCCCATTTTCCCCAAAAAAATTCCCAATTTTTCCTCAAAAATTCCCCTTTTATCCCAAAAAATCCCATTTTATCCCTAAAAAATCCCCTAAAAATCCCATTTTACCCCCAAAAATTCCCATTTTACCCCCCAAAAAACTCCCATTTCCCCCCCCAAATTCCCCTTTTACCCCAAATTTCCCCTTTTTTTCACCCAAAATTCCCATTTCATCTCTAAATAATTCCCATTTTCCCCACAAAAATCCCATTTTCTCCCCAAAAATTCCCATTTTATCCCCCAAAAATCCCAATTTCCTCCAAAACACTCCCATTTTATCCCTAAAAATTCCCTTTTCCCCCCCCAAATTTCCCTTTTTTACCAAAATTCCCATTTTATCCTGAAAAATCCCATTTCCCCCCAAAAAAAATCCCATTTTATCCCTAAAAATCCAATTTTAACCCCCAAAATTTCCCTTTCCCCCCAAATTTCCCCTTTTTTCCCCCAAAATTCCCATTTTATCTCTAAAAAATTCCCATTTTATCCCTAAAATTCCCATTTTATCCCAAAAATTCCCATTTTCCCCCCAAAATTCCCATTTTCTCCCCCAAACATTCCCAAGTCCCCTCCAAAATGTCATTTTCCCCAGTGAAAATCCCATTTTCCCCCAAAAAAATCCCATTTTCCCCCCAAAAATTCCCAATTTTTCCCCAAAATTTACCATTTTATCCCAAAAAATCCCATCTTGTCCCTAAAAAAATCCCCTAAAAATCCCATTTTTCCCAAAAAAATCCCATTTATCCCCCAAAAATTCCCAATTTCCCCCCAAAATTCCCCTTCTTTCCAAAATTCCCATTTTTTCCCCCAAAAATTCCCATTTTATCCTCAAAAATTCTCATTTTCCCCCCCAAAAAATCCCAATTTTTCCCCCCCAAAATTCCCAATTTTTCCCCAAAATTCCCATTTTGTCTCCCAAAAATCCCAATTTCCTCCAAAAACCTCCCATTTTATCCTTAAAAACTCCCATTTTATCCCTAAAAATTCCCTTTTCCCCCCCAAATTTCCCTTTTTAACCAAAATTCCCATTTTATCCTGAAAAATCCCATTTTCCCCCCCAAAAAATCCCATTTTATCCCTAAAAAATCCCCCAAAAATCCCATTTTACCCCCAAAAATTCCCATTTTTTCCCCCAAAAATCCCATTTTACCCCCAAATTCCCATTTTTCCCCCCCAAATTCCCGTTTTTTCCGCAGCCGCCGCCCTCCCCCCGGAGCCGGAGCCGCTGGATCCCCTCCCCCCGCTGCTGCCGCCCTTCCCCCCCTCGGCTTTTCCCGCCTTTTTCCCGGAATTCGCGGAATTTCCGGAGTTTTTCCCGCCGGTTCCGGAGCTGCTGGCGGAGCCCCCCAGCGGGGACCCCCCCCCGATTTCCAGCCTGGTGGGGTCGCACATGTTCCCGGGGGGGGAGGGCTGAGGGGTCACCAAAAAAATAAAATACCAGAAAATTCCACCCAAAATCCCAAAAAATTCCCCCCAAAATCCAAAAAAAATTCCACTCAAAATCCCAAAAATTCCACCCAAAATCCCAAAAAATTCCCCCCAAAATCCGAAAAAAATTCCACTCAAAATCCCAAAAATTCCACCCAAAATCCCAAAAAATTCCCCCCAAAATCCGAAAAAAATTCCACTCAAAATCCCAAAAATTCCACCCAAAATCCCAAAAAATTCCACCCAAAACGCCCCAAAAAAATCCCCAAAAGTTCCACCCAAAATACAAAAAAGTACTCAAAAAATTCCTCCCAGGATCCCAAAAATTTCACCAAAAATTCCACCCAAAATGCCCCAAAATTCCTCCCAAAATACCAAAAATTTCTCCCAAAATCCAAAAAAATTCCACCCAAAGTCCCCAAAATTCCACCCAAAATCCTCCAAAAATTCCACCCAAAATGCTCAAAAATTCCCCAAAAATTCCCCAAAAATTCCTCCCAAAATCCCAAAAAATTCTCTAAAAAATTCACCCAAAATTCCAAAAATATCCCAAAAATTCCTCCCAAAATCCCAAAAAATACTCAAAAAATTCCACCCAAAATCCCCAAAAATTCCTCCCAGAATCTCAAAAATTCCACCCCAAATCCTCCAAAAATTCCCCAAAAAATCCCCTCAAAATGCCCCCAAAATCCCTCAAAATCCCCAAAAATTTCCCAAAAATTCCTCCCAAAGTGCCCAAAAATTCCCTCCGAAATCCTCAAAACTTCTCCAAAAAAATCCCTCAAAAATCCTCAAAAATCCTCCAAAAATTCCCAAAATTCCCCCAAATCCCCTCAAAATTCCCAAAATTCCCCAAAATTCCCCAGGAGGATTTCAGGAATTTTTTCTTTTTCCTCCCCACCCCAAAATTCGGGCCAAAATTTCGGCCCTGGGCTGGCTGGACCCTGCTGGGATTTTGGGAAATTCCCAAAATTTTTCTTTTTGGAGATTTTTTTTGCACTATATTTATAGGGGGGATCCCTCATTTTGGGTGGAATTCCCAGAATTTTGGGTGAAATTCCCAGGATTTTGGGCGGAATTCCCAGAATTTTGGTGGAAATTCCACAATTTTGGGCAGAATTTCCGGAATTTTGGGCAGAATTCCTGAGATTTTGGGTGGAATTCTTGGGATTTTTGCTCAGAATTTCAGCATTTTGGGGGAAATTCTGGGGATTTTGGGCCCAGTTTTGGATTTTGGGGGAAATTCTGGGATTTTTGGTGGAATTTTTTGGATTTTGGGGGAAATTCTGGGATTTTTTGGGGTGGAATTCTCAGATTTTGGGTGGAATAAAGCCATGGATGGACACCCAGGAGTTGTTATTGGGGACTGGGATGGAACTGGGAGGGATTGGGATGGACTGGAACTGGCACCAGTCAGTCCCAGTATGGAACTGGGAATAGAACCCGGAAGTGGAACAGCTCAGGCCACGCCCACACACAAACCACGGCCAATCAGGACCTGCTTCAGCCTCGTTCTGACACCAAGCCACGCCTCCAAACCGGTGCAGCCTCGTTCTGACACTAAGTCGCGCCCCCAGTCTCGTTCTGACAACAAACCACGCCCCCAAATTGTCGCAGCCTCGTTCTGACACCAAGTCACGCCCAAAAACCAACCCGAGCCTCGTTCTGACATCAAGCCACGCCCCCAGCCTCGTTCTGACAGCAAGCCACGCCCCCTTTCTCCTGCCCCCCCCATCCACTTCCGCTTCCGCCGCCACTTCCGCTTCCGGCGGGCGCGGAGCGCGGTGAGCGGCGCTGGCGGCGGGGCCCTCCCCCGTTAATGAACGCCCTCATTAATCTCTAATTAATTATCTCCCTCATTAACCCGCCCGGGTATTCCCCGTTCGCGGAGTCCCCCCCGCCCCCCCCGCGCTGCCCCCGCGGCTCCGGGGCCTTCCCCTCCCCCCCCGCGCGTTCCCGGTTTTCCTCTTCCCGTTCCCGCCGTTATTCCCGGTTTTCCTCTTCCCCTTCCCTCTCCTTTCCATTTCCTCCCCATTTCTTCCCATTCCCGGCCCTTTTTCCCGTTCCCTTTTTATTCCCATTTTCTTTTTTTTTTATTCTGCTCATTTTGTTCTGTCTCCCCATTTTTTAATTCCCATTTCTGCTCTTTATTTCCATTTTTAATAATCTGATTTTGCCCCTTTTTAAAATTCCCGTTCTCTCCTTTTTTCCCATTTTAAAAGTCCTATTTCCCTCCCTTTATTCCCTAATTAAAATTTTCGTTTCTGCCGTTTATTCTCATTTTTTAATTCCTATTATCCCCCCTTTTTCTTAGTTTTAAAATTCCCATTTTTAAATTCCCATTCTCCCCTTATTCCAAATTTTCTCTTCCCATTTCCCTCTTGGTTCCAACCCTTCTTCTTTCCATCTCCCCTCCTATTCCCATTTTTAAATTCCCAATTTCCCCCTTCATTCCCCATTTTTCCATTCCCATTTTTCATTCCCAATTTCCCCCTTCATTCTCATATTTCCATTCTCATTTTAAAATTCCCAATTTCTCCCTTCATTCCCATTTTCCATTTCCCATTTTCCATTCCCACTTTCCCGTTCCCATTTTTCCCATTCCCATTTTTCATTCCCTATTTCCCCTTTCATTCCCACTTTTTAATTCCCAATTTCCTTCTTTCATTCCCATTTTCCCATTCCCATTTTTAAATTCCCAATTTCCCCCTTCATTCCCATTTTTAAATTCCCAATTTCCCCCTTCATTCCCATTTTTAAATTCCCAATTTTTCCCTTCATTCCCATTTTTTCTTCCCCATTTCCCCTTCATTCCCATTTTCCATTCCCATTTCCATTCCCATTTCTCCTTCATTCCCATTTCCCATCCCCATTTTTCATTCCCAATTTCCCCCTTCACTCCCACTTTTTAATTCCCAATTTCCTTCTTTCGTTCCCATTTTTCTATTCCCATTTCCCATTCTCATTTTCCCATTCCAATTTTTAAATTCCCGTTTTTAAATTCCCAATTTACCCTTCATTCCCATTTTTCCCATCCCCCATTTTTCCCATGCCCCATTTTTCAATCCCATTTCCATTTCCCATTCCCATTTCCCGTTCCCATTTTTAAATTCCCAATTTCCCCCTTCATTTCCATTTTTAAATTCCCAATTTTTCCCTTCATTCCCATTTTTCCTTCCCCATTTCCCCTTCATTCCCATTTTCCATTCCCATTTCCATTCTCATTTCCCCTTCATTCCCATTTTTCCCATTCCCATTTTTCATTCCCAATTTCCCCCTTCACTCCCACTTTTTAATTCCCAATTTCCTCTTCATTCCCATTTCCCATTCCCATTTTTCCATTTCCTACTTTCCATTCCCATTTCCCATTCCCATTTCCCATTCCCACTTTTCCTTCCCCATTTCCCATTTATTTCCACTTTCCCATTCCCATTTTTCATTCCCAATTTCCTACCTTCATTCCCATTTTTAAATTCCCAATTTTCCCCTTCATTCCCATTTCCCATTCCCCATTTCCATTTCCCATTTTCCATCCCCACTTTCCCATTTCCCATTTTCCATTCCCATTTCCCCTTCATCCCCATTTTCCCATTCCCCATTTTTCATTCCCAATTTCCACCTTCACTCCCACTTTTTAATTCCCAATTTCCTTCTTTCATTCCCATTTTTCCATTCCCATTTCCCATTAATCTCCACTTTTCCATTCCCATTTTTCATTCCCAATTTCGCCTTCATTCTCCTTTTTCCGTTCCCCACTTTCCCCATCCCCATTTCCCTTCCCTATTTCCCCTTCATTCCCATTTTTTCCATCCCTCATTTTTTCCATCCCCCATTTTTCAATCCCATTTCCCATCCCCATTTTCCATTTTTTTTCCATCCCCACTTTCCCATCCCCATCCCCTAAATCCCATTTGTTTTTTTTCTTTCCCCAGGGATCTCCTCCTCCCGTTCCTCCTCCTGCCCCTTCCCCCATCCCTGGGGAAGTTTGTGCCCCCCTCTGGAAGTTTGTGCCCCCCTCAGGAAGGCTCCAGGCCCCTCTGGAAGGCTCCAGGCCCCTCTGGAAGGCTCCAGGCCCTTCTGGAAGGTTCCAGGATGTGGCACGAGGCGCGCAAGCACGAGCGCAAGCTGCGGGGGATGATGGTGGATTACAAGAAACGCGCCGAGCGCCGCCGCGAGTACTACGAGAAAATCGTGAGTGGGAGCGGCCTGGGGGGGCCAAACCAGTCTGGGGGGTCCTTGTCCCAGTTTGGAACCAGTCTGGGGGGACCTGAACCAGTTTGAGGGAATCCAGAACCAGTTTGGAATCGGTGTGGGGGGACTTGAACCAGTTTGGAACCAGTTTGGGGGGGCCTGAACCAGTTTGGGGTGTCCTTGTCCCGGTTTGGAACCGGTCAGGGGGGACCTGGACCAGTTTGGAACCAGTCTGAGGGGACTTGAACCAGTTTGGAACCAGTTTGGGGGGGGCCTGAACCAGTCTGGGGGGTCACTGTCCCAATTTGGAGAATCCTTGTCCCAGTTTGAGGTGTCCCTGTCCCAGTTTAGGATGTCCCTGTCCCAGTTTGGGGCCTCCATTCCCAGTTTAGGGTCCCCCTGTCTGAGTTTGGGGTGTCCCTGTCCCAGTTTGGGGACTCCCTGTCCCAATTTAGGATGTCCCTGTCCCAGTTTGGAGGCCGAAATTCCCAGTTTGGGGGCTCTTCTCCCAGTTTATGGGGTCCTCTCCCAGTTTGGGGCCTCCATTCCCAGTTTGGACCCCAAAATTCCCAGTTTAGGGTGTCCCTGTCCCAGTTTGGAGGCCGAAATTCCCAGTTTGGGGGCTCTTCTCCCAGTTTATGGGGTCCTCTCCCAGTTTGGGGCCTCCATTCCCAGTTTGGACCCCAAAATTCCCAGTTTATGGGGTCCCTGTCCCAGTTTAGGGTTCCCCTGTCCCAGTTTGGGGGTTCCCTGTCCCAGTTTGGAGCCTCCATTCCCAGTTTGAACCCCAAAATTCCCAGTTTGGGGTGCCCCATCCCAGTTTGGGGCCTCCATTCCCAGTTTGGACCCCAAAATTCCCAGTTTAGGGTGTCCCTGTCCCAGTTTGGGGTGTCTCTGTCCCAGTTTGAGGGATCCCTGTCCCAGTTTGGGGCCTCCATTCCCAGTTTGGACCCCAAAATTCACAGTTTAGGGTTCCCCTGTCCCAGACTGGGGGATCCCTGTCCCAGTTTGAGGCCTCCATTCCCAGTTTGGGGCCTCCATTCCCAGTTTGGGGTCCCCCTGTCCCAGTTTGGGGGCTCCTCTCCCAGTTTGGGGCCTCCATTCCCAGTTTGGACCCCAAAATTCCCAGTTTGGCGTGTCCCTGTCCCAGTTTGGGGTTGTCCCTGTCCCAGTTTGGGGAGTCCCTGTCCCAGTTTGGGGAGTCCCTGTCCCAGTTTGGGGCCCCCCTGTCCCAGTTTGGGGCCTCCATTCCCAGTTTAGGATGTCCCTGTCCCAGTTTGGAGGCCAAAATTCCCAGTTTGGGGGCTCTTCTCCCAGTTTATGGGGTCCTCTTCCAGTTTGGGGCCTCCATTCCCAGTTTGGGGTCCCCCTGTCCCAGTTTGGGGGCTCCTCTCCCAGTTTGGGGCCTCCATTCCCAGTTTGGACCCCAAAATTCCCAGTTTGGCGTGTCCCTGTCCCAGTTTGGGGTTGTCCCTGTCCCAGTTTGGGGAATCCCTGTCCCAGTTTGGGGTTGTCCCTGTCCCAGTTTGGGGAATCCCTGTCCCAGTTTGGGGAGTCCCTGTCCCAGTTTGGGGCCCCCCTGTCCCAGTTTGGACCCCAAAATTCCCAGTTTATGGGGTCCCTGTCCCAGTTTGGGGTGTCCCTGTCCCAGTTTGGACCCCAAAATTCCCAGTTTAGGGTTCCCCTGTCCCAGTTGGGGGGTTCCTGTCCCAGTTTGGGGGCTCCATTCCCAGTTTGGGGCCTCCATTCCCAGTTTGAGGTCTCCATTCCCAGTTTGGGTGCTCCATTCCCAGTCTGACCCCCAAAATTCCCATTTTCCCTTGCAATTCTCCCCATTTCCCTCAATTCCCACCCCTCCCTTCCCAAATCCCAACTTTCCCTGGGACTTTTCCCATTCCCACCTTTCCCCCCCAATCCCCAAATTCCCAAAATTTCCTTTTTTCCCCCCAGAAAAAGGACCCAGCCCAGTTCCTGCAGGTGCACGGCCGGGCCTGCAAAGTTCACCTGGATTCTGCCGTGGCCCTGGCGGCCGAGAGCCCCGTCAACATGTGAGCTGCTCAGGGAATTCCCTGCTGGAATTCCTTCTGGAATGTTCCTGGGATCACCTCCTGGGAGTGCAGAAATCCTGGATTTTCCAGGCATTGAAATTTGGGTGGTTTTGGGCAAATCTGGAGAAAATTCAGGTTTTTATTGCGGTCATCACTCCCATTTTTTTGGTGATGAAAATGAGAAATTCTTATTCCAGGCAGGAATTCCATGGAATTCCTTCTGGAAAATTCCTGGGGTCATCCCCTGGGAGTGGAGAAATCCTGGATTTTCCAGGCATTGAAATTTGGGTGGTTTTAGGGAAATCTGGAGAGAATTCGGGTTTTTATTGCAATCATCGCTCCCAATTTTTTGCTGATGGAAAACGGGATTTTTACTCATTCCAGGCAGGAATTCCATGAAATTATTTCTGGAATGTTCCTGGGATCACCCCCTGGGAGTGCAGAAATCCTGGATTTTCCAGGCATTGAAATTTGGGTGGTTTTGGGCAAATCCTGGAGGATTTGGAGCCGCTGTTCCCATTTTTTGGTGATGGGAAAGGCAGAATTTTGCTCACTCCAGCAGTAATTTTTGGAATAATTCAGGAATTATTTCTGGAATATTCCTGGGATCATCCCCTGGGAATGCAGAAATCCTGGATTTTCCAAGGATTGAAATTTGGGTGGTTTTAGGGAAATCTGGGGAGAATTCAGGTTTTTATTGGGCTCATCGCTCCCATTTTTTTTCTGAAATAATTTTGCTTATTCCAGGCAGAAATTCCATGGAATTATTTCTGGAATATTCCTGGGATCACCCCCTGGGAGTGCAGAAATCCTGGATTTTCCAGGCATTGAAATTTGGGTGGTTTGGGGCAAATCTGGAGAGAATTTGAGTTTTTATTGTTGTCACCACTCCCAATTTTTTTGCTGATGGAAAAAGGGGAATTTTGCTCATTTCAGGCAGGAATTTCATGGAATTATTTCTGGAATGTTCCTGGGATCACCCCCTGGGAATGCAGAAATCCTGGATTTTCTAGGCATTGAAATTTGGGTGGTTTGGGGCAAATCTGGAGAGAATTCGGGTTTTTATTGGGGTCATCGCTCCCAATTTTTTCTGAAAGAATTTTGCTTATTCCAGGCAGGAATTCCATGGAATTATTTCTGGAATATTCCTGGGATCACCCCCCAGGGCTGGAGAAATCCTGGATTTTCCAGGGATTGAAATTTGGGTGGTTTTGGGCAAATGTGGAGAGAATTTGGGTTTTTATTGCAATCATCACTCCCAATTTTTTGCTGATGGAAACGAGGAATTCTGCTCATTCCAGAGATAAAATTCCATGGGATCCCCAACTTGGAATCACCTCCAGGGCTGGATAAATCCCAATTTTTCCACAAAATGAAATTTTAAATTGTTTTCAATCCATAAATCCAATGAAAATTGGTTTTTGGGGGCAACCTCCTTTGCTGTTTTTTTGTGGATATTTTTGGTGGTTTTTTGTTTTGTTTGGTTTTGGTTTTGGTTTTTTTGAGGTTTTTTCTGGGGGTTATTTTTGTGGATTTTTTTCTGTAGGAAAGGGGAGGAATTCTGACCATTCAGGATGAGAATTCCAGGCTTTTCCCCATTCCCAATTTGATTTTTTTCCTGGCAGGATGCCCTGGCAGGGGGACACCAACAACATGATCGACCGCTTCGACGTCCGCGCTCACCTGGATTTCATCCCCATGTACACCCCGGCCCTGCTCAGCCCCACGTAAGATTCCCCAAAAATTCCCAACATTCCCCAAAAATTCCCAACATTCCCCAAAATTTCCTGACATTCCCAAACAATTCCCAACAATTTCGGGGCTGGAATCCCACCAAGGCTGGGTGGGGAGGTGCTAAATTCTTGTTTTGGCCCCAAAATTTGGATTTTATTTCAAAAAATCCACTGGAATTCCATTTAGGATCCATTAAATTCTCCTTTGGATCCCCAAAATCCATCTTGGATCTCAACAATCTCTGGTTTGATCCCAAAATTCCAAATTGGAGCTGTAAAAATCCGTGTTTGAGTGCCAAAACCCCTTTTTAGAGCGATTAAAATCTCTCTTTTTTAGTTCAAAAGCCACTTTGGATCTTAAAAATCCCCTTTTCAATCCATAAAATCCATGTTGGATCCCCAAAATCCACTTTTAAACCCTGAAATCCCCATTTTGATCCCAAATTTCTCTCACAATACCCATTTTTCCAGCTCCCCAGGGCACGAATCGGATGAGCGCAAATGCAACTACTAGCGAGGAGGCCCCAAAAATCTCCCTTTTTCCCCCAAATCCAGGATTTTTTAGCACTAAATCCTCATTTGATCCCCAAAATTCACGTTTAATCCCCCAAATCCCCATTTTGATCCCAAAATCCCCTCACAATTCCCAGTTTTCCAGCTCCCCAGAGCACGAATCGGATGAGCGCAAATGCAACTACGAGTGGGAAGATCCCTAAAAATCCCCCTTTTTTCCACCAAATCCATTTTTTTTTAGCACAAAATCCTAATTTGATCCCTAAAATCCACCTTGAGCCCCTGAAATCCACGTTTTGATCCCAAATTTCCCTCATAATTCCCATTTTTCCAGCTCCTCAGAGCAGGAATCGGACGAGCCAAATGTAACTACGAGTGAGTAGGCCCCAAAAATCCCTCTTTTGCTCCCCCAAATCCGGGATTTGTCCCTCCAAATCCACCCTTGGACCCCAAAATCCACCTTGAAAGCCCAAAATCCCAATTTTAATCCCAAAATCCCCTCACAATTCCCATTTTTCCAGCTCCCCAGAGCAAGAATCGGACGAGCACAAATGCAACTACGAGCGAGGAGGCCTCAAAAATCCCACTTTTGCTTCTCCAAATCCAGGATTTTTCCCCCAAATCCATCCTTGGACCCCAAAATCCACCTTGAAACCCCAAAATCCACCCTTGGACCTCAAAATTCACCTTAAACTCCCAAAATCCCCATTTTGATCCCAAAATCCCCTCACAATTCCTATTTTTCCAGCTCCCCAGAGCAAGAATCGGACGAGCACAAATGTAACTACGAGCGGGGAGGCCTCAAAAATCCCACTTTTGCTCTCCCCAAATCCAGGATTTTTCCCCCAAATCCACCCTTGGAGCCCAAAATCCACTTTTAAACCCCAAAATCCCCATTTTGATCCCAAATTCCCCTCACAATTCCCATTTTTCCAGCTCCCCAGAGCACGAATCGGATGAGCGCAAATGCAACTACGAGTTGAAAGATTCCTAAAAATCCCCCTTTTTTCACCCAAATCCAGGATTTTTTAGCACAAAATTCTCATTTCATCCCCAAAATTCACCTTTAAACCCTGAAATCCCCATTTTGATCCCAAATTTCCCTCACAATTCCCATTTTTCCAGCTCCCCAGAGCAGGAATCGGACGAGCGCAAATGCAACTACGAGCGGTACCGGGGCCTGGTGCAGAACGACTTTGCTGGCAGTGAGTTCCCTTTTTCCCTGTTTTTTTTATTTTTTTGGGAATTCTGTCCCTTCTGGATCCCCCTGGGGTGGATCCTGAGGGATTTAGGGAATGATTTAATCCCAAAATTCCCCATCCCAGTCTCGGAGGAGCAGTGCCTGTACCAGATCTACATTGACGAACTCTACGGAGGCCTCCAGAAACCCAACGAGGACGAGAAGAAAAAGTGAGGAGAAAAAATTTTAAAAAATCAGAATTTCGGGTGGGAAAACACCAGGAATGCGCCCCCACACCCTCAGGGATGATCCTAATTCTGGGATAACCCTCCCAGCCCCAGTTTTCCCCTCACTCCTTTGCTAAGATTTCCCCCAAAACCATCCTGGGAAGGATGCCTGGTTTTGCTTTGGGATCTGGTTTGGGATTCCTGTTTTTCCTTGGAATTCAGGCTTGGAAATCCCATTTTCCTTCAGAATTCCCTATTTTCCGTCAGAGTTCCAGCTCAGGCTTCCCATTTTCCCTCAGAATTCCTGTTCACATTTCCCATTCTACCTCAGAATTGCCATTTTCCCCAAAATTCCACCTTGGGCCTCCCATTTTCTGTGAGAATTCCCATTTTCCCTCAGAATTCCACCTCAGGCCTGCCAATTTCCCTCAGAATTTACATTTTCCCTCAGAAATCCACTTCAGGGCTCCCGTTTCCCCTCAGAATTCTTGTTTTCCATCAGAATTCCACCTCAGGGCTCTCACTTTCCCTCAGAATTCCCATTTCCCCTCAGAATTCCACCTCACATTTCCCATTTCCCCTCAGAATTCTCACTCACATTTCCCACTTTCCCTCCAAATTCCCATTTCCCCTCCGAATTCCCCCTCACATTTCCCATTTTCCGTCTGAATTCCCATTTCCCCTCAGCATTCCCACTCACATTTCCCATTTCCCCTCACATTTCCCATTTCCCCTCCGAATTCCCCCTCACATTTCCCATTTCCCCTCAGAATTCCCCCTCACATTTCCCATTTTCTGTCTGAATTCCCCCTCACATTTCCCATTTCCCCTCACATTTCCCATTTCCCCTCCGAATTCCCACTCACATTTCCCATTTCCCCTCACAATTCCCATTTCCCCTCAGAATTCCCCCTCACATTTCCCATTTCCCCTCCGAATTCCCCCTCACATTTCCCATTTCCCCTCTGAATTCTGCCTCCAAATTCCCATTTCCCCTCAGAATTCCACCTCACGTTTCCCATTTTCCCTCACATTTCCTTTTCCCCTCCAAATTCCCGTCTCCCCTCCTCGGGCCTCCCCCCATTCCCGAGGGCTCCTCCCCGCGGGATGAAATCCCCGGGCTGGAGGGATTTGTGTCCCCAAACTCCCCCAGGCTGGCGGAAAAAAAGGCTTCCATAGGCTACACCTACGAGGACAGCACCGTGGAGGAGCTGGAGAATTCCCTGGAGAAGCGAGCTGGGGACGAGGAGGACTCCGAGGAGGATTCCAACACGGACGAGGACGAAGTGATCCCGGATATCGGTAACGGATCCCGGGCGGGCCGAGCGCGGCGCCGGGGGCGCGTGCCGGGCGGAATTCCGGGATTTTTTTCCCCCTGCTTTTTCCAGACGTGGAAGTGGACGTGGATGAGCTGAACCAGGAGCAAGTGGCTGATCTGAACAAGCAGGCCACGACCTACGGCATGGCCGAGGGGGATTTCGTCAGGTACATCCCGGAAAAACCTCGGGAAAAAACTCGGGAAAACCAGCCCGGGGAAGGCTCCTGATTTTTTTTGTTTTTTTTCTTGGGATTTGGGTTCAGGAATCCCATTTTTCTTTTGGATTCTCTCCTGAAAATACCGTTTTTCCTTGGGATTCTATCCTGGAAATCCCATTTTTCCTCAGGATTTTCCCCTGGAAATCCCATTTTTCCTCAGGACTGTCTCCTGGAAATCACACTTTTATTTTGGATTCTCTCCTAGAAATCCTCTTTTTCTCGCGGAAATCCCATTTTTCTTTTGGATTCTCTCCTGGAAATCTCGTTTTTCTTTTGGATTATCTCCTAGGAATCCTATTTTTCTCTCCTAGAAATCCCATTTTTATTTTGGATTTTCTCCTGGAAATCCCGTTTTTCCTTCGGATTTTCTCCTGGAAATCCCATTTTTCCTCAGGACTATCTCCTGGAAATCCCATTTTTCTTCTGGATTCTCCTGGAAATCCCATTTTTCCTCAGGACTATCTCCTGGAAATCCCATTTTTCTTTTGGATTTTCTCCTAGAAATCCTGTTTTCCTCTCCTGGAAATCCCATTTTTCTTTTGGATTCTCTCCTGGAAATCCCATTTTTCCTTGGGATTCTCTCCTGGAAATCCCATTTTTCCTTGGGATTCTGTCTCAGGGCTCCCCTTTTTTCCCAGGCTCTCCCTTTTCCCCTGAAATCCTGGCTTGAGAATCCCATTTTCCCTTGGAATTCTGACTCAGAACTTCCTGCTTTTCCTGAGGATTTCCTCCATTTGATTGCCCCTTCTCACTGAGATTTTGACTTGGAGCTCCCTTTGTCCATGGGGATTCTCCCTCAGAGTTCTCATTTTCCTTGGAATTCTTACTCAGATCCCCCCATTTTCCCTGAGGACTCCCCCCTTTTTTCCAGACTTTCCCTTTCCCTTGAAATTCTGTCTTTAAAATCCCATTTCTCCCCTGAAATTCTGCCTTGAAAATCCCATTTCCCCCCTGAAATTCTGCCTTGAAAATCCCATTTTCCCTGTGAAAATTCTGCCTTAAAAATCCTGTTTTCCCCTTGAAATTCTGCCTTGAAAATCCCATTTTCCCCCTGAAATTCTGGCTCAGGGCTCCCCTTTTTCCTTGGAATCCTGGATCTCCCCAAAATCCCACCCTAATCCCGTTTTTTCCCCCTGGAAAAAGGATGCTGAGGAAGGACAAGGAAGAGGCTGAAGCCATCAAAAACGCCAAAGCCTTGGAGGAGGAGAAGGCCATGTACTCGGTGAGGGAAAAACCTGGAAAAAAATCAGTAATTTCCCCTTGGAAAATCCCCAAAAAATCCTTTTCTGACCCCCAATCCTTTCCCCAGGGTCGCCGCTCCCGTCGGCAGCGCCGGGAATTCCGGGAGAAGCGGCTGAAAGGCCGGAAAATCAGCCCCCCCAGGTGAGATTCCCAACTTTTTCACCCCCAATCCCAACATTTTCATCTCAAATCCCAATGTTTTTATTCCAAATCCTGACATTTTCATCCCAAATCCCAACATTTTTATCCAAATCCCAATATTTTCTCCACCTATATTAACATTTTTACGCTGAATCCCATTTTTCCTCCCAATTCCAAGATTTTTATCATGATTCCCAACATTTCTCCCCCAAATCCCAATATTTCTCCCTCAAATCCCATTTTTCCCCTAAATCCTAACACTTTTATCCCAAATCCCAACATTTTCATTCCAAATCTCATTTCCCTACCCGAATTCCACCATTCCTCCCCCTCCAAATCCCAACTTTTTGTTCCCAAATTCTATTTTTACCCTGTATCTCACCAATTTTTCCCCAAATTCCAATTTTTCCCCCCACAGCTACGCCCGCCGGGACAGCCCCACCTACGACCCCTACAAACGGTAACAAATCGGAATTCCCGTTTTCTCTCAGAATTCCCATTTCTCCTCAGAATTCCTGCTCAGAATTCCCATTTTCCCTCAGAATTCCCATTCCCCCTCAGAATTTCTCGTCAGATCTCCCCCTCAGAATTCCCATTTTCCATCAGAATTCCCCTGAGAATTCCCATTTCCCCCTCAGAATTCCCCTCAGAATTTCCCCCTCGGAATTTCCCCCTCGGAATTTCCCCCTCAGAATTCCCCTCAGAATTCCCATTTCCCTTCAGAATTTTCCCCTCAGATTTCCCCTCACAATTCCCCTCGGAATTTCCCTCCAGAACTCTATTTCCCCTCAGAATTCCCCCTCAGAACTCCATTTCCCCTCACAATTCCCCCTCAGAATTCCCATTTCCCCTCACAATTCCCCTCACAATCCCACTCAGAACTCCATTTCCGCTCAGATTTCCCCTCAGATTTTCCATCAGAATTTCCCTTCAGAATTCCCTTCAGAACTCCCACTTCCCCTCAGATTTTCCATCAGAATTTCCCCTCAGATTTCCCCTCCAGAACTCCCATTTCCCCTCAGAATTCCCCTCACAATTCCCCTCAGAACTCCATTTCCCCTCAGATTTCCCCTCATAATTTCCCTCAGAATTCCCCCTCAGAACTCCATTTCCCCTCACAATTCCCCTCAGAACTCCATTTCCCCCTCAGAATTCACCTCAGAATTCCGATTTCCTCCTCAGAATTTCCCCCTCGGAATTTCCCCCTAAGAATTCCCCCTCAGAATTCCTTTCAGAACTCCCATTTCCCCTCAGAATTCCCCCTCACAATTCCCCTCAGAACTCCATTCCCCCTCAGAATCCCCCTCAGAATTCCCCTCAGAACTCCAATTTCCCTCAGAATTCCCCTCAGAGTTCCCATTCCCCCTCAGAATTTACCTCACAATTCCCCTCAGATTCCCCCTCAGAATTCCCATTTCCCCTCAGATTCCCCCTCAGAACTCCAATTTCCCTCACAATTCCCCTCACAATTCCCCTCAGAACTCCATTTGCCCTCATAATTTCCCTCAGAATTCCCCCTCAGAATTCCATTTCCCCTCACAATTCCCCTCAGAACTCCATTTCCCCTCAGATTTCCCTTCAGAATTCCCCTCAGAATTCTCATTCCCCCTTAGAATTTCCCATTTCCCCTCAGAATTTCCCAATTCCCCTCAGAACTCCATTTCCCCTCACAATTCTCTTCAGAACTCCCCTCAGATTTCTCCTTTCCCCTCAAAACTCCATTTCCCCTCAAAATTCCCCTCACAATCCCCCCACCCCTCCCCACTCTCTCCCTCCCCTCACAGCTCCCCGTCGGAATCCACCTCGGAGTCTCGCTCCCGCTCTCGAACTCCGTCCCTGGGCCACGAGGAGAAGATCACCTTCATCACCAGCTTCGGCGGCAGCGACGAGGAGGCGGCCGCGGCCTCCAGCGCCGCCATTCCCGCCAAGAGCCGCGGCTCCCGGGAGCGGCAGCGCTCGGCACAGCCCGGAGCCTCGGCGCCTTCGCACGGAGCCTCGGCCCGGTCTGTGCCTTCACCTTTCTGGGCTTTTTTCCCTTGGTTTTAATTTTTCTTTCTTTGGTTTTCTTGTCTTCCCTTGGTTTTGCCATTTTTCCCCTTTTCGTCCCCCTTTTTTCCCATTTTTTCTTGGTTTTTCTGGATTTTTCCCCTTTTTTCCTCACAATTTCCCCCTCACGATTTCCCCCTCACAGTTTCCCCCTCACGATTTCCCCCTCACAATTTCCCCTCACAATTTCCCCGTCCTATTCCCTTTTTTATTCTTTTTTTTTGTGTTTCCTTGGTTTTCCGTTCTTTTCTTGGTTTTCTCATTTTTTCCCTTTTTTGTCCTCCTTTTTTTCCCCCGTTTTTCCTTAGTTTTTCTGGATTTTTTCCCCTTTTCTGCTGGTTTTGCTTTTTCTTTCCTTGGTTTTCCCATTTTCCCTCTTTTCTGTCCTCCTTTTTTCCCCCATTTTCCTTAGTTTTTCTGGATTCTTCCCCCCTTTTTCAACTGGTTTTCCCTGTTTTTCCACTTCCTGTTCCCTTTTTTATTCTTCTTTGGTTTTTTATCCTTTTTTCATCTTTTTTTCCCCATTTTCCCCCCATTTTTTCCCCTTTTTTCCCCATTTTTCCCCACATTTTCCCCACATTTTCCCCACATTTCCCCATTTTTCCCCATTTTTTCCCCATTTTACCCCCATTTTACCCCCATTTTTTCCCCATTTTTCCTCATTTTTCCCCCATTTTTTCCCCTTTTTTCCCCTTTTTTCCCCATTTTTTCCCACATTTTCCCCATTTTCCCCCCATTTCTCCCCATTTTCCCCCCATTTCTCCCCATTTTACCCCCATTTTTTCCCCATTTCCCCCCATTTTCCCCCCCATTCCCCCCATTTCTCCCCATTTTCCGCCATTTTTTCCCTTTTTTTACCTATTTCCCCCCATATTCTCCCCATTTTTCCCCCATTTTCCCCATTTTTCCCCATTTTCTCCCTTTTTTCCCCCCATTTTTTCCCCATTTTCCCCTTTATTCCCCATTTCCCCCCATTCCCCCCACCCTCTCACCTCTCCCCATTTTCCCCCCTGCAGGCGCCGCTCTTCCTCCTCCTCCTCCTCCTCGTCCTCCTCTCGCTCGTCCTCCTCGTCCTCCTGCAGCTCCGGCTCGCGCCATTCCCGCGCTTTCCGCCGCTCCCGGGGGATTTTCCGCGGCCGCCGCCGCTCCCGTTCGCGCTCCCGCAGCCGCTCGCGCTCCCGCAGCCGCTCGCGGCGCTATTCCCGCGGCGGCTCCCGCGACAGCCGGCGCCGCTCCCGATCCCCGGAACGCGGCCACCGCCGGCGCCGCCGATCGCGGTGAGTGCCGGGAACGGGGCAGAGCGGGTTGGGAGTGGGTCAGACTGGTTCAGACCGGTTTGGGAATGGGTCAGACTGGTTTGGGAAGGGTTGGGAATGGTTTGGGAATGGGTCAGACTGGTTTGAGACTGGTTTGGGAATGGGTCAGACCAGTTTGGGAATGGTGTGGGAATGATTTGAGCTGGTTTGGGAATGGTTGGGAATGGGTCAGACTGGTTTGGGAATGGGTCAGACTGATTTGGGAATGGTTGGGAATGGGTCAGACTGGTTTGGGAATGGGTCAGACTGGTTTGGGAATGGATCAGACTGGGTTGGGAATGGTTTGGGAATGGATCAGACTGGGTTGGGAATGGTTTGGGAATGGTTCAGACTGGTTTGGGAATGGGTCAGACTGGTTTAGACTGGTTTGGGAATGGGTCAGACTGGTTTGGGAATGGTTCAGACTGGTTTGGGAATGGGTCAGACTGGTTTAGACTGGTTTGGGAATGGGTCAGACTGGTTTGGGAATGGGTCAGACCGGTTTGGGAATGGGTCAGACCGGTTTGGGAATGGTTTGGGAATGGGTCAGACCGGTTTGGGAATGGTTTGGGAATGGGTCAGACCGGTTTGGGAATGGTTTGGGAATAGGTCAGACCGGTTTGGGACTGGTTTGGGAATGGTTTGGGCCAATTCACACCAGTTTGTCCCAGTTTGGGACTGGTTTGGGAGCGGACCACAGCAGTTCACACCAGTCTGTCCCAGTCTGTCCCAGTTTGGTACTGGTTTGGGAGCGGTTCACACCAATCTGCCCCAGTCCGTCCCAGTCCGTCCCAGTCCATCCCAGTATATCCCAGTCCGTCCCAGTCCCTCCCAGTCCCTCCCAGTCCCTCCCAGTCCCTCCCAGTCCATCCCAGTCCGTCCCAGTGTGTCCCAGTCCATCCCAGTCCATCCCAGTATATCCCAGTGTGTCCCAGTTTATCCCAGTCCGTCCCAGTCCCTCCCAGTCCGTCCCAGTCCCTCCCAGTATATCCCAGTCCCTCCCAGTCCATCCCAGTCCGTCCCAGTCCATCCCAGTCCCTCCCAGTCCATCCCAGTATATCCCAGTGTGTCCCAGTCCCTCCCAGTCCATCCCAGTCCATCCCAGTCCATCCCAGTCCATCCCAGTCCCTCCCAGTCCATCCCAGTCCCTCCCAGTCCGTCCCAGTCCCTCCCAGTCCCTCCCAGTCCCTCCCAGTCCCTCCCAGTCCATCCCAGTCCATCCCAGTCCATCCCAGTCCCTCCCAGTCCATCCCAGTCCATCCCAGTATATCCCAGTGTGTCCCAGTCCATCCCAGTCCGTCCCAGTCCATCCCAGTGTGTCCCAGTTTATCCCAGTCCGTCCCAGTCCCTCCCAGTCCATCCCAGTCCATCCCAGTCTCACCAGTTCCCCCACAGGAGCCGCTCCCGTCGCTCTCTGCGCTCGTGGCGCCGCTGGAGCAGCCAGAGCCGGAGCAGCCGCAGCGATTCCCGGAGCCCCTCGCGGTCCCGGAGCCGTTCCCGGTCCCGATCCCGATCCCGATCCCGGTCCCGGTCCCAAACCCCGCCCGGATCCCGGGACAAGGCCCCGCCCCGCGCCCCGGCCTCGCCCGCCGTCGGAGAGAAGCTGAAAAAGTGAGCCAAGAAATCGTCACTCTGGGGAAAAACCAAACCTAAAACTCGCCTAAATCCTCCCAAAATGTGCCCTGAATCCTTCTGGGGTACCTCAAAATCCTTCTGGAATCCATCCCCAAAATCCTTCTGGAATCCATCCCCAAAATCCTTCTGGAATCCATCCCCAAAATCACCCCAAATCCTTCTTGGATCCTTCCCGTAAATCCTTTGGGGATCTATCTCCAAAGTCTCCCCTGAATTCCCCCAAAATGTCCCCTGAGACTTTCTGGGATACCCCAAAATCCTTCTGGGATCCATCCTCTGAATCCTTCTGGGATCCATCCCCAAAATCCTTCTGGGCTCCATTCCCAAAATGTCCCCTAAAACCCCCCAAAATCTCCTCTGAATCCTTCTGGGATTCCCCAAAATCCTTCTGGGATTCTTCCCCAAAATGTTCCCTGAATATTTCTGGGATCCATCCCCTAAAATATCCCCTAAATCCTTCTGGGATCCATCCCCTGAATCTTTCTGGGATCCATCTCCAAAAATCTCCCCCAAATTACCTCCAATCCTTCTGGGATTCGTGCCCAAAATCTACCCTGAATCCATCTGGGATACCCCAAAATCTCCCCTAAATCCCCCCAAAATGTCCCCAGAATGTCTCTGGGATCCTTCCCCAAAATCCTTCTGGGATTTGTCCCCAAAATGTCCCTGAATCCTTCTGGGTTACCTCAAAATCTCTCCTAAATCCCCCCAAAATGTCCCCAGAATCTCTCTGGGATCCTTCCCCAAAATCCTTCTGGGATCTGTCCCCAAAATCCTTTTGGGATCCATCCCCAAAATTCTTCTGGGATCCTTCCCCAAAATCCTTCTGGGATCCATTCCCCAAATTCCCCACTTTTTCCCCAAAATCCCCCAAATTTCCCCTCAATTTCTCCCCCCCAATTCCCCCAAATTTCCCAAATTTCCCCCCAAATTCTTCTATTTTCCCAATTTCCCTCCCGAATTTCCCAGTATTTTCCCAAAATTTCCCAATTTTTCCCCAAAAATGCACAAATTTCCCAATTTTTTCCCCCAATTTCCCCCAATTTCCCCCCAAAATTCCCCAATTTTGCAAACTTTCACCTCAAAATTCCCCAAATTTCCCCCCAAAATTCCCAAATTTCCCAATTTTCCCCCAAATTTCCCGTTTTTTCCCCCCAAATTTCCCAATTTCCCCCCAAAATTCCCCAAATTTCCCCAAAATTCCCCAAATTTCCCAATTTCCCCCCAAATTTCCCAATTTTTTTCCCCCAAATTCCCCAAAATTTCTCAATTTTTCCCCAAATTCCCCAATTTCCCCCCAAAATGCCCAAATTTTCCAATTTTTCCCCAAAATTTCCCATTTTTCTCCCCAAAACTCCCCAGATTTCCCGATTTCCTCCCCAAATTCCCCCAAAATTCCCCAAATTTCCCAATTTTTTCCCCCAAATTCCTCAAATTTCCCAATTTTCCCCCCAAATTTCCCCAAATTTCCCAGTTTTTTCCCCCAAATTCCCCAAATTTCTCAATTTTTCCCCAAATTCCCCAAATTCCCCCCCAAAATACCCAAATTTTCCAATTTTTCCCCAAAATTTCCCATTGTTTTTCCTCAAAACTCCCCAAATTTCCCAATTTTCCCCCCAAATTTCCCAATGTTTTCCCCAATTTTCCCCAAATTTCCCATTTTTCTCCCCAAAACTCCCCAGATTTCCCAATTTCCTCCCCAAATTTCCCAAATTTCCCCAAAATTCCCCAAATTTCCCCAATTTTTTCCCCAAATTCCCCAAATTTCCCCAAAATTCCCCAAATTTCCCAATTTTCCCCAAAATTCCCCAAATTTCCCGATTTTCCCCCCAAATTCCCCAGATTTCCCAATTTTTTCCCCCAAATTCCCCAATTTTCCCCTCCAATTTCCCCAAATTTCCCAATTTCCCCCCAAAAATTCCCCAAATTTCCCAATTTTTTTCCCAAATTTCTAAATTTTTTCCCCAAATTTCCCAATTTCCCCCCCAAAAATGCCTAAATTTCCCAATTTTTCCCCAAAATTTCCCATTTTTTTCCCCAAAACTCCCCAGATTTCCCAATTTTTCCCCAAATTCCCCAATTTTCCCCCAAATTCCCCAAATTTCCCAATTTTTCCCCCCAAATTTCCCAATTTTCCCCCAAATTCCCCAATTTTCCTTTCCAATTTCCTCAAATTTCCCAAATTTCCCCCAAATTTCCCAATTTTTCCCTAAAATTCCCCAAATTTCCCAATTTTCCCCCAAATTTCCCAATTTTTCCCCCCAAATTTCCCAATTTTCCCCCCAAAAATTCCCCAAATTTCCCAATTTTTTCCCCCAAATTCCCCAAATTTCTCCATTTTTCCCCCAGATTTCCCAATTTTTCCCCAAATTCCCCAATTTTCCCCCAAAAATTCCCCAAATTTCCCAATTTTTCCCCAAATTCCCCAATTTCCCCCCAAAATGCCCAAATTTTCCAATTTTTCCCCAAAATTTCCCATTTTTCTCCCCAAAACTCCCCAGATTTCCCAATTTCCTCCCCAAATTTCCCAAATTTCCCCAAAATCCCCCAAATTTCCCAATTTTTCCCCAAATTTCCCAATTTTTTTCCCCCAAATTCCTCAAATTTCCCAATTTTCTCCCCAAAATCCCCCAAATTTCCCAATTTTTTCCCCCAAATTCCCCAAATTTCCCAATTTTCCCCCCAAAATTCCCCAAATTTCCCAATTTTTTTCCCCCAAATTCCCCAAATTTCCCAATTTTCCCCCAAATTTCCCAATTTTTCCCCCAAATTTCCCAATTTTTTCCCCCAAATTCCCCAAATTTCCCAATTTTTTCCCCACATTCCCCAATTTCCCCCCAAAAATGCCCAAATTTTCCATTTTTTTCCCCAAAATTTCCCATTTTTTCCCCAAAACTCCCCAGATTTCCCAATTTTGCCCACAAAATTCCCAATTTCTTCCCCAAAATTCCCCAAATTTCCCAATTTTTCCCCAAATTTCCCATTTTTTTTCCCCCAAATTCCTCAAATTTCCCAATTTTCCCCCAAAAATTCCTCAAATTTCCCAATTTTTTCCCCCAAATTTCCCAATTTTTTCCCCCAAATTCCCCGAATTTCTCAATTTTTTCCCCAAATTTTCCAATTTTTTCCCCAAAATTTCCCATTTTTTTCCCCAAAACTCCCCAAATTTCCCAATTTTTTCCCCAAATTTCCCATTTTTTTCCCCAAATTTCCCAATTCCCCCCCAAAATTCCCAATTTCCCCCCCCAGTTTTCTCACTTCCCCCCCGTTTTTCCCCCCAGGGCCGACGCTGCCGCTGGTAAAGATTCCGGAGCTGCCAAAGTCAGTAAGAATTGGAACTTCCCCTTGTTCTAAAGCCAGGAATTCCTGCTGAGCTTTGGGATCACGGATCCAGGGAATCCCACAGGGATCCAGGGAATCCCACAGGGATCCAGGGAATCCCAAAGATCCCCCTGGGAGCACGGGAGGGGGAATTTCCTGGGATATGGGAGGAATTTCCTGGGATTTTGGGGGGGATCTGGGGGGAAAAATCAGCTCTGAGGGGCCCCTTTCCCTGCATTTCCCCAAATTTCCCCCAAGTTTTCCCACATTTTCATAGATTTTCCCCAGATTTTTCCACATTTCCCCAGATTTTCCTGAATTTTCCCCAGATTTTCCTGAATTTTCCCCAGATTTTCCTGAATTTTCCCACATTTTCTTAGATTTCCCCAATTTTTTTCCCAGATTTTTTCCCAGATTTTTCCCAAATTTCCCCAGATTTTCCCCAATTTTTTCCCAGATTTTCCCAGATTTTTCCCAAATTTTCCCAGTTTTTTTTCCCAGATTTTTCCCCAGATTACTGAAAATTTTCCTGAATTTCCCACAATTTTTCTCAGATTTTTCCCAGATTTTCCCCAGATTTCCCCAGATTTTCCCCAATTTTTTCCCAGATTTTCCCACATTTTTCCCAAATTTCCCCAGATTTCTCCAGATTTCCTCAGATTTTCCCCAGATTTCTCCAAATTTTCCCCAAATTTCCCCAGATTTTTCCCAGTTTTTTTCCCAGTTTTTTTCCCAGATTTTTCCCCAGATTTCTGAAAATTTTCCTGAATTTCCCACAATTTTTCTCAGATTTTCCCCAGATTTCTGTAGATTTTTCCACATTTTCCCAAATTTTCCCAGATTTTCCCGTATTTTCCCAGATTTTCCTAAATTTTGTTAGATTTTCCCAAATTTTCTTGTATTTCCCCCAGATTTTCCCCAAATTTCTCCAGATTTTTGCTGAATTTTCTCACATTTTCTTAATTTTTCCCCAGATTTTCATAATTTCCCCAGATTTCCCTACATTTTCCTATTTTTTCCCAGATTTTCCCAAATTTTGTTCCATTTTCCCCAGATTTTTTTAGATTTTCCCCACATTTTCTTAAATTTTCCCCAGATTTCCTCAGATTTTCCCCATATTTCTCCACATTTTCCCAGATTTTCCCCAAAATTCCCAATATTTGTCCCCAAATTTCCCCACATTTCCCATTCTTTCCCCCCCTTCCCGAATTTCCCCAATTCCCAGATTTTCTGGGGGGGCTGGGCAGGCTCAGGGGGGGTTCCTGGGGGTCCCCAATTCCCGAATTTCCCCAATTCCCAGAATTTTTGGGGGGTTCCTGGGGGTCCCAGCCCCATCCCGACCCCAGTTCCCGATTTCTGCAGCCCAAGCTGACCCCGCAGGAGAAGCTGCGCCTGCGCATGCAGAAAGCGCTCAACAGGCAGTGTGAGCATCCCAAAATATCCTGAAATTCCTAAATTCCCAAATTCCCAAAATCCTAAAAATTCCAAATTCCCAAAAAATCCCAAAAATCCCCAAAAATTCCCCAAAAATTCCCCAAAATTCCAAAATTCCCAAAGCGCTCAACAGGCAATGTGAGCATCCCTAAAAATATCCCAAAATCCTCAAAAAATCCCAAAAATCCCAAATTCCCAAAATCCCAAAATTCCCCAAATCCAAAAAAAAATCCCAGAAATTCCCCAAAAATTCCCAAATTCCCAAAAATCCCAAAATTCCCAAAGCGCTCAACAGGCAGTGTGAGCATCCCAAAATATTCCTAAAATTCCCAAATTCCCAAAATCCTAAAGTCCCTAAAATTCCCAAAATCTAAAAAAAAAATCCCAAAAATTCCCCAAAAATTCCCAAATTCCCAAAAAATCCCAAATTCCCAAAGCGCTCAACAGGCAGTGTGAGCATCCAAAAATATTCCTAAAATTCCTAAATTCCCAAAATTCCCAAATTCCCAAAATCATAAAATTCCCAAAATCCCCAAAAAATCCCAAAAATTCCCCCAAAATTCCCAAATTCCCAAATATCCCAAAATTCCCAAAGCGCTCAACAGGCAGTGCGAGCATCCCAAAAAATCCCTAAATTCCTAAATTCCCAAATTCCCAAAATCCCAAAATCCCAAAATCCTAAAATTCCCAAAATCCAAAAAAAAAATCCCAAAAATTCTCCAAAAATTCCCCAAAAGTTCCCCAAAATCCCAAAATATCCCAAAGCACTCAACAGGCAGTGTGAGCATCCCACAATCCCAAACTTCCCTCAATCCCAAATCCCCAGAATTCCCCAAATCCCAAATTTCCCAATCCCAAATTCCCCCAAATCCCCTGAATTCCCCCAATTCCTAGAACTCCCCAATCCCAAATTCCCCCAATCCCAAATTCCCAATTCCCCCAAATCCCAAATCCTTGGAATTCCCCAAATCCCCAGAATTGCCCAATCCCAAATCCCCCAGTCCCAAATCCCAAAAATTCCCCTGAATCCCAAATTCCCCAAATCCCAAATTCCCCAATCCCAAATTCCTAAATCCCCCAATCCCAAACCCCCAGAATTCCCCCAATCCCAAATTTCACAAATCCCAAATTCCCAAATCCCAAATTCTCAAATCCCAATTCCGAGAATTCCCCAATTCCAAATTCCCCCAAATCTCAAATCTCCCAAATCCCAAATTCCCCAATCCCAAATTCCCCAATCCCAAATTCCCAAATCTCAAATTCCCAAATCCCAAATTCCCCAAATCCCAAATCCCCAAATCCCAAATTCCTCCCAAATTCCCCCAATCCCAAATTTCCCAAATCCCAAATTCCCCAAATCCCAATTTCCAGAATTCCCCCAATCCCAAATTCCCCAAATCCCAAATCCCCAGAATCCCCCAGTCCCAAATCCCAAAAATTCCCCCCAATCCCGAATTTCCCAATCCTTGTAATTCCCCCAATCCCAAATCCCCCAAACCCAAATTCCTCAATCCCAAATTCCCCAAATCCCAATTCCCAGAATTCCCCCAATCCCAAATCCCAGAATTCCCCAAATTCCCAAATCCCAATTCCCAAATTTCCCCGATCCCAAATTCCCCAAATACCGAATTCCCCATTCCCAGAATTCCCCAAATCCCCCAAATCCCCAGAATTCCCCAATCCCAAATTCCCAAATCCCCAGAATTCCCTAATCCCAAATCCCCCAGTCCCAAATCCCAAATCCCAAAAATTCCCCCCAATCCCAAATTCCCCCAAATCCCAAATCCCCCAATCCCAAATTCCCCAAATCCCAATTCCCAGAATTCCCCCAATGCCAAATCCCCAGAATTCCCCAATCCCAAATCCCCAAATCCCAAATCCCCAAATCCCAAATTCACCAATCCCAAATTCCCCAAATCCCCAAATCTCCAAATTCCCAATCCCAAATACCCAAAATCCCAAATTCCCCAAATCCCAAATTCCCCAATCCCAAATTCCCCAAATCCCCAGAATCCCCCAGTCCCAAATCCCAAAAATTCCCCCCAATCCCGAATTCCCCCAATCCCAAATTCCCAAATCCCAAATCCCCCAATCCCAAATCCCCCAAATCCCAAATCCCCAATCCCCGTTCCCGCTGTTCCCAGTCAAGGCCGACAAGAAGGCGGCGCAGGAGAAAATGCTGCAGCAGGAGCATGAGAGACAGGTGGGGAAAAATGGGATAAAAACAGGAAAAAATGGGAAAAAACAGGAAAAAACAGAAGAGAAATGGGAAAAAACGAGACAGAAATCGGAAAAAATGGGAGAGAAATGGAGAAAAATGGGAAAAAATGGGGATTTATTTGGGATAAAAATGGGATTTAATTGGGATTTAATTGAGGGAAAATGAGATAAAAACAGGAGAGAAACGGGAAAAAATGGGAGAAAAATGGGAAAAAATGAGGGGAAAATGAGGATTTAATTGGGAAAAAAGGGGGGGAGGGGATTTCATTGGGATAAACATGGGAGAAAATGGGAGAAAAATTGGAGAAAAATGGGATAAAAAAGGGGATTTAATTGGGAAGAAATTCGGGATAAAAATGAGATTAAAATGAGATAAAAATGGGATAAAAGTGGGAAATAAAAATGGGATTTAAACGGGATGGAAATGGGGTAAAAACGGGATTTAAATGGGATAAAAATGAGATTTAAATGGGATAAAAATGGGATATAAAACTGGGATGGAAATGGGATGTAACTGGGATGGAAATGGGATTGAACTGGGATTGAACTAGGCTGTAACTGGGATGGAAATGGGATGGAACTGGGATTTAACTGGGCTGGAACTGGGCTGGAACTGGGATAAGGGGGTGCAGATCCCTGGGATGAGTGGAATCTGAGTTGGAATTGTTGGAATTTTGGAATTTCTCCTCCCCAGGAGCGCGAGGACGAGCTGCGCGCCATGGCCAGGAAAATCCGCATGAAGTAATTCCCAAATTCCCCAGGGGATTTCCTTTTCATCCCTGATCCCATTTCCCATCCCTGATCCCATTTCCAGTTCCTGATCCCATTTCCACCCCTGATCCCATTTCCCATCCCTGATCCCATTTCCATTCCTGATCCCATTTCCATCCCTGATCCCATTTCCCAATCCCTGATCCCATTTCCACCTCTGATCCCATTTCCATTCCTGATCCCATTCCCATCCCTGATCCCATTTCCATCCCTGATCCCATTTCCCATCCCTGATCCCATTTCCATCCCTGATCCCATTTCCCATCCCTGATCCCATTCCCATCCCTGATCCCATTTCCATCCCTGATCCCATTTCCCATCCCTGATCCCATTTCCCATCCCTGATCCCATTTCCCATCCCTGATCCCATTTCCCAATCCCTGATCCCATTTCCCATCCCTGATCCCATTTCCATCCCTGATCCCATTTCCATCCCTGATCCCATTTCCCATCCCTGATCCCATTTCCCATCCCTGATCCCATTTCCACCTCTGATCCCATTTCCCATCCCTGATCCCATTTCCCATCCCTGATCCCATTTCCCATCCCTGATCCCATTCCCATCCCTGATCCCATTTCCAGTTCCTGATCCCATTTCCATCCCTGATCCCATTTCCCATCCCTGATCCCATTTCCCATCCCTGATCCCATTTCCCATCCCTGATCCCATTTCCACCTCTGATCCCATTTCCCATCCCTGATCCCATTTCCCATCCCTGATCCCATTTCCCATCCCTGATCCCATTTCCAGTTCCTGATCCCATTTCCCATCCCTGATCCCATTTCCCATCCCTGATCCCATTTCCCATCCCTGATCCCATTTCCAGTTCCTGATCCCATTTCCCATCCCTGATCCCATTTCCATCCCTGATCCCATTTCCAGTTCCTGATCCCATTTCCCATCCCTGATCCCATTTCCCATCCCTGATCCCATTTCCCATCCCTGATCCCATTTCCATCCCTGATCCCATTTCCCATCCCTGATCCCATTTCCATCCCTGATCCCATTTCCAGTTCCTGATCCCATTTCCCATCCCTGATCCCATTTCTCATCCCTGATCCCATTTCCCATCCCTGATCCCATTTCCCATCCCTGATCCCATTTCCATCCCTGATCCCATTTCCAGTTCCTGATCCCATTTCCCATCCCTGATCCCATTTCCATCCCTGATCCCATTTCCAGTTCCTGATCCCATTTCCCATCCCTGATCCCATTTCTCATCCCTGATCCCATTTCCCATCCCTGATCCCATTTCCCATCCCTGATCCCATTTCCATCCCTGATCCCATTTCCAGTTCCTGATCCCATTTCCCATCCCTGATCCCATTTCTCATCCCTGATCCCATTTTCACATTTATTTCCCAGTTATTTTCCATTTCCCCAATCCCATTTGTTTTTATTTTTCCCATTTATTTTTATTTTTGTTATTTGTCCCAATAATTTTCATTTTTCCCATTTATTTCCCTGTCCCTGATCCCATTTATTTTTATTTTTCCCATTCACTTTTACTTTTCCCATTTATTTTTGTTATTTTTCCCATTTATTTTTATTTTTCCCATTTATTTTTATTTTTCCCTTTTATTTTTGTTATTTTTCCCATTAATTTTTTCCATTTATTTTTATTTTTCCTATTTGTTTTTTTCCCTTTTTTTTGTTATTTTTACCATTTATTTTTTATTTTTCCCATTTTTTCCCCATGTCCCTGATCCCATTTATTTTAAATTTTCCCATTAATTTTTGCTTTTCCCATTTATTTTTCTTATTTTTCCCATTCATTTTTATTTTTCTCATTTATTTTTCTTTCTTCTGTTTCTTTTTCTCCTCCCCCACATTTTTATTTTTCCCATTTATTTTTGTTTCTCCTGTTCATTTCTCTCCTCTTCCCCATTTTTAATTTTTGTTTTTCCTGTTTGATTTTGATTTTCCTGTTTATTTTTCTCCTCTCCCACATTTTTAATTTTTATTTTTCCCGTTTATTTTTGTTTCTCCTGTTCATTTTTCTCCTCTTCCTCATTTTTAATTTTTACTTTTCCCATTTATTTTTCTTTCTCCTGTTTCTTTTTCTCCTCCCCCACATTTTTAATTTTTATTTTTCCCATTTCTTTTTGTTTCTCCTGTTCATTTTTCTCCTCTCCCACATTTTAAATTTTTGTTTTTCCTGTTTGATTTTGATTTCTCCTGTTTATTTTTCTCATTTTCCCCATTTTTAATTTTTGTTTTTCCTGTTTGATTTTGATTTTCCTGTTTATTTTTGTCTTTTTAATTTTTATTTTTCCTGTTTGCTCTGCAGGGAGAGGGAGAGGAGGGAGAAGGAGCGCGAGGAGTGGGAGCGGCAGTACAGCAGGCAGAGCAGGAGCCCCTCCCCAAGACATGGTACTGACCCCAAAAATATCTTAAAATATCCCAAAATATCCCTAAAAAATCCTGAAAATATTCCCTGAAATATCCTGAAAATATTTTCTAAAATATTCTCTGAAATATCCCCAGAGTGGGAGCGGCAGCACAGCAGGCAGAGCAGGAGCCCTTCCCCAAGACATGGTGAGAACCCCAAAATATCCCCCCAAAATATCCTAAAATATCCCTAAAAAATCCTGAAATTATCCCCACAAAATCCTGAAAATACCCCCAAAAAATCCTGAAAATATTGTCGAAATATCCAAAAATATCCCCAAAATTTCTCCAGAAATATCCCAAGAATCCCTAAAAATATCCTAAAATATTCCAAAAATATCCCTAAAAAATCCTGAAAATATCCTGAAAAAATCCTGAAAATATCTCCCAAAAATCCTGAAAATATTGTTGAAATATCCAAAAATATTCCCAGAATTTCTCCAAAAATATCCCAAAAATCCCCAAAAATATCCTAAAATATTCCAAAAATATCCCTAAAAAAATCCTGAAAATATCCTGAAAAAATCCTGAAAATATCCTGAAAAAAATCCTGAAAATATCCTGAAAATATCTCCCAAAAATCCTGAAATATTCCCTAAAATATCCCAGAGTGGGAGCGGCAGCACAGCAGGCAGAGCAGGAGCCCTTCCCCAAGACATGGTGAGAACTCCCAAAATATCCCCCTAAAATATCCTAAAATATCCCTAAAAAATCCTGAAATTATCTCCAAAAAATCCAGAAAATATCCCCAAAAAAATCCTGAAATTATCCCCACAAAATCCTGAAAATACCCCCAAAAAATCCTGAAAATATTGTCAAAATATCCAAAAATATCCCCAAAATTTCTCCAGAAATATCCCAAAAATCCCTAAAAATATCCTAAAATATTCCAAAAATATCCCTAAAAAAATCCTGAAAATATTCTGAAAAAAATCCTGAAAATATCCTGAAAAAAATCCTGAAAATATCTCCCAAAAATCCTGAAATATTCCCTAAAATATCCCAGAGTGGGAGCGGCAGCACAGCAGGCAGAGCAGGAGCCCCTCCCCAAGACATGGTGAGAACCCCAAAATATCCCCCCAAAATATCCTAAAATATCCATAAAATATCCCTAAAAAATCCCCAAAATATCCTGAAAATGTCCTGAAAATATCCCCCAAAAAATCCTGAAAATATTATCAAAATATCCAAAAATATCCCCCAAATTTCTCCAAAAATATCCCAAAAATCCCTAAAAATATCCCCAAAAATATCCCCAAAATACCCTCAAAAATATCCTCAAATATCCATAAAAATATCCTAAAATATCCATAAAAATATCCTAAAATATCCCAAAAAAATCCTGAAAATATGCCCAAAAAATCTTGAAAATATTATCAAAATATCCAAAAATATCCCCAAAATTTCTCTAGAAATATCCCAAAAATCCCTAAAAATATCCTAAAATATTCCAAAAATATCCCTAAAAAATCCTGAAAATATCCTGAAAAAATCCTGAAAATATCCTGAAAAAAATCCTGAAAATATCCTGAAAATATCCCCAAAAAATCCTGAAAATATAGTCGAAATATCCAAAAATATCCCCAAAATTTCTCCAGAAATATCCCAAAAATCCCTAAAAATATCCCCAAAAAGATGCCAAAAAAATCCCAAAAGTATCCCCTAAAATATCCCCAAAATATCCCCCAAAAATCCTGAAATTATCCTGAAATATTCACTAAAATATTTCAATATTTCCAGAGTGGGAGCGGCAGCACAGCAGGCAGAGCAGGAGCCCTTCCCCAAGACATGGTGAGAACCCAAAATATCCTGAAATGTACCCAAAAATATCCTAAAATATCCCCAAAGTATCCTGAAAATATCCCCAAAATATTCCCAAAAAATCCTGAAAATATTCCCAAAAAATCCTGAAAATATCCTCAAAATATTCCCAAAAATAGCCCTAAAAATATCCCAAAATATCCCCAAAAATATCCCTAAAATTATCCCAAAAGTATCCCTCAAAATATTCCAAAAAATCTCAAAAGTATCTCTAAAAAGCCCCAAAATATCCCAAAAATATCCTAAAATATCTTCTAAAATATCCTGAAAATATCCCCAAAAAATCCTGAAAATATCCTAAAATATCCCCTAAGTATCCATAAAAATATTCCCAAAATATCCCTAAAAATATCCCCAAAATATTCCAAATTAATCCAAAATAACCCCCAAAAAATCTCCAAAAATATCCTAAAATATCCCAAAATATCCCTAAAAATATCCCAAAAATGACCCAAAAATATCCAAGAAATACCCTAAAATATCCCCAAAAATGTCCTAAAATGTACCCAAAAATATCCCCAAAATATCCCTAAAAATCCTGAAAATACCCTAAAATATCCCCAAAATATTCTAAAAAATCCCAAAAAATATCCCAGAAAATATCCCCCAAAAGATCCCAAAATATTCCAAAAAATCCCAGAAATATCCCAAAAATGTCCCAAAAATATCACTAAAACTATCCCAGAAATATCCTAAAATATTCCCAAAATTATCCCTAAAAATAATCCAAAAATATTCTAAAATATCCAAAAATATCCCAAAATGTTCCAAAAAAATCCCAAAATATCCCAAAATATCTCCAAAAATATCCCAAAAATATCCCAGAAATATCCTAAAATATTCCCAAAAATATCCCTAAAAATAATCAAAAAATATTCTAAAATATCCAAAAATATTCCAAAATATCCCAAAAAAATCCCAAAAAATATCCCCCAAAATATCCCAGAAATATCCCAAAAATGTCCCAAAAATATCACTAAAAATATCCCAGAAATATCCTAAAATATTCCCAAAAATATCCCTAAAAATAATCCAAAAATATTCTAAAATATCCAAAAATATTCCAAAATATCCCCAAAAAAATCCCAAAAAAATCCCAAAAAATATCCCCCAAAATATCCTAAAAATATCCCAGAAATATCCCAAAAATGTCCCAAAAATATCCCAGAAATATCCTAAAATATCCCCAAAAATATCCTAAGATATATCCAAAAATATCCCAAAATATCCCCAAAAATATCACAAATATCCCTAAAAAATCCCCAAAATATCCTAAAATATCCCAAAAACATCCCCAAAATATTCCAAATTATCCCAAAATACCCCCCAAAAAATCTCCTAAAATATCCTAAAAATATTCCAAAATATCCCAAAAAACATCCCCAAAGTATCCCCAAAAATATCCCCACAAATCCAAAAAAAAAAATCCCAAAAATATCCATGAAATATCCTAAAATATCCCAAAATATCCCCAAAAATCCCCCAAAAATTCCTGAAAATTTAAAAAAAAAATCAGAGAAAGTCCCAAAAATCCCCCAAATTCCCTAAAAATTTTCAAAAATCCCCAAAAATCCCATAAAAATTCCTTAAAATTAATTTAAAAAGTTCTCAAAAAATTCCTCAAAATTCCCCAAATGGGGGAAAAATGGGGGTGGGAAAGAGGGAAAAAATGGGAGGAGAAATGGGGAAAAAAAATGGATTTTGGGGGAGGCAAAGGTGTGGGATTTTGGGGTGGAAAATTGGAAAATTGGGATTTTGGGGAATTGATTTTGGTGTTTCCCGGCAGGTCGGGATTACAGCTCCTCACGCAGGTACGGCCGCGCCTCTGAGATCCCAAACGGGATCCAGGGGTCCCAAATGGGATCCAGTCCTGATCCCTGATCCCAAATGGGATCCCAAATGTGATCCCTGATCCCAAATCTGATCCAGTCCTGATCCCTGATCCCAAATCTGATCCCAAATCCGATCCCAAATGGGATCCAGACCTGATCCCCGATCCCAAATCTGATCCCTGATCCCAAATGGGATCCAGTCCTGAGCCCTGATCCCAAATCTGATCCAGACCTGATCCCTGATCCCAAATCTGATCCCTGATCCCAAATCTGATCCAGTCCTGAGCCCTGATCCCAAATCTGATCCAGACCTGATTCCTGATCCCAGATCTGATCCCTGATCCCAAATCTGATCCCAGATCTGATCCCTGATCCCAAATCTGATCCCAGATCTGATCCCTGATCCCAAATCTGATCCCAGATCTGATCCCTGATCCCAAATCTGATCCAGTCCCGATCCCTGATCCCAAATCTGATCCCAAATGTGATCCCAAATGGGATCCAGACCTGATCCCTGATCCCAAATCTGACCCCTGATCCCAAATCTGATCCAGTCCTGATCCCTGATCCCAAATCTGATCCCCGATCCCAAATGGGATCCAGTCCCAATCCCTGATCCCAAATCTGATCCCTGATCCCAAATCTGATCTCAGGGGTCCCAAATGTGATCCAGTCCTGATCCCTGATCCCAAATCTGACCCCTGATCCCAAATGGGATCCAGTCCTGATCCCTGATCCCAAATCTGATCCCTGATCCCAAATGGGATCCAGTCCTGATCCCTGATCCCAAATCTGATCCCTGATCCCAAATCTGATCCCTGATCCGAAATCTGATCCCAGGGATCCTAAACCAAATCCAGTCCTGATCCCTGATCCCAAATGTGATCCACTCCTGATCCCTGATCCCAAATGTGATCCAGGGGTCCCAGATGTGATCCCAGGGATCCTAAACCCAATCCAGTCCTGATCCCTGATCCCAAATGTGATCCAGCGATCCCAGATCTGACCCAGGGGTCCCAGATGTGATTCAGTCCTGCTCCCTGATCCCAAATCTGATCCAGGGGTCCCAAATGTGATCCCAGGGGTCCCAGATGTGATCCCTGATCCCAAATCTGACCCAGTCCTGATCCCAAATCTGATCCCTGATCCCAGGATCCAAATGAGATCCAGGGGTCCCAAACCTGATCCCAGGGATCCCAAATCTGATCCAGTCCTGATCCAGGGGTCCCAGATGTGATCCAGTCCCAATCCCAGGGGTTCCAGATGAGATCCAGGGGTCCCAAATCTGATCCAGAGGTCTCAGATGTGATCCAGTCCTGATCCCTGATCCCAGATCTGATCCAGTCCTGATCCCAAATGGGATCCAGTCCTGATCCCTGATCCCAAATCTGATCCCAGGGATCCCAAATGTGATCCAGGGGTCCCAGATCTGATCCAGTCCTGATCCCAAATGGGATCCAGTCCTGATCCCTGATCCCAGATCTGATCCCAGGGATCCCAAATGTGATCCCAGGGGTCCCAAATCTGATCCATCCCTGATCCCAAACCTGATCCCAAATCTGATCCCTGATCCCAAATCTGATCCCAAATCTGATCCCAGAGGTCCCAAATGTGATCCAGGGGTCCCAAATGTGATCCCAAATGTGATCCAGTCCTGATCCCTGATCCCAAATCTGATTCCTGATCCCAAATCTCATCCAGTCCCTGATCCCTGACCCCAAATTCCAAATGTGATCCAGTCCCGATCCCTGATCCCAAATGGGATCCAGGGGTCCCAGATGTGCTCCAGCCCCATTCTCTGATATCCCAAGAATCCCAAATGTGATCCAGTCCTGATCCCAGGGATCCCAAATTTTCTCCAATCCCCATTCCCTGATCCCAGCAGATCCCAAATTTCTTCCAATCCCTGTTCCCAGGGATCCCAAATTTCTTCCATTCCTATTTTCCCTTCTCTCAGGGATCCCAAATTTCCTGTTTTCCTGCTCCCAAATTTCCCCAATTTCCCATTTTCCCCTCTCCCAGGGATCCCAAATTTCCTCCAATCCCATTTTCCCTTCTCAATGGATCCCAAATTTCCCATTTTCCCTGCTCTTAAATTTCCCAAATTTCCCATTTTCCTGCTCCCAGATTTCCTCCAATCCCATTTTCCCTGCTCCCAGGAATCCCCAATTTCCCATTTCATTCCTGTTGTTTTCCCGTTTTTCCCCCGTTTCATTCCCCTTTTATTCCCATTTTTTCCCTACTTTATTCCAGTTTTTTTCCATTTAATTCCCATTTTATTCCCAGTTTATTCCCATTTTTTTCCCATTTTATTCCTGTTTCATTCCCATTTAATTATTGGTTTTTTCCCATTTCATTCCTGTTTCATTCCTGTTTTTTCCCCATTTCATTCCTGTTTTTTCCTCATTTTATTCCCATTTCATTCCCATTTTATTCCCATTTTATTCCTGGTTTATTCCTATTTTTTTCCTGTTTATTCCCATTTTATTCCCAGTTTATTCCTATTTTATTCCAATTTTTTTTTTGTTTTTTCCCATTTTATTTCCAGTTTATTCCTATTTAATTCCCATTTAATTCCCTTTTTACTCCTATTTTACTCCCATTTTATTCCCATTTAATTCCCATTTCATTCCCATTTTATTCCCATTTTTTCCCCATTTCATGCCCATTTTTTCACTGTTTTTTTCCTGTTTTTCCCCGTTTCATTCCCATTTCATTCCCATTTCATTCCCATTTTATTCCTGTTTCATTCCCGTTTTTTCCCCTTTTTTCCCCATTTTTTTCCCATTTTTTTCCCATTTCATTCCCATTTTATTCCCATTTTATTCCCAGTTTATTCCCAGTTTATTCCCATTTCATTCCTGTTTAATTCCCATTTTATTCCCTTTTATTCCCATTTCATTCCCATTTAATTCCCATTTTTTCCCCGTTTCATTCCCGTTTTTTCCCTGTTTTTTTCCCCTGTTTTTTCCCCGTTTCATTCCCATTTTATTCCCATTTTATTCTCATTTCATTCCCATTTTATTCCTGTTTCATTCCCGTTTTTTCCCCATTTTATTCCAATTTTTCCCCCATTTAATTCCCGTTTTTTCCCGTTTCTTTCCTGTTTAATTCCTGGTTTTTTCCCCTTTTTTTTCTGGTTTTTTTCCCCGTTTTTTCCCCATTTCATTCCCATTTTTTCCTGTTTTATTCCCATTTAATTCCCATTTAATTCCCATTTTATTCCCAGTTTATTCCCATTTTATTCCTGGTTCATTCCTGTTTTTTTCCCATTTAATTCTCGTTTCATTCCTGTTTTTTCCCCGTTTCATTCCTGTTTTTTTCTCATTTTATTCCCATTTTATTCCCATTTCATTCCCATTTCATTCCCATTTTATTCCTGGTTTATTCCTATTTTTTTCCTGTTTATTCCCATCTTATTCCCATTTTATTCCCAGTTTATTCCCATTTTATTTTCGTTTTTTCCGATTTTATTTCCAGTTTATTCCCATTTAATTCCCATTTAATTCCCTTTTTACTCTCATTTTACTCCCATTTTATTCCTGTTTCATTCCCATTTTTTCCCCGTTTCATTCCCGTTTTTTCCCTGTTTCATTCCCATTTTTTCCCATTTTATTCCTGTTTAATTCCCATTTCATTCCCATTTTATTCCCATTTTTTCCCCATTTCATGCCCATTTTTTCACTGTTTTTTTCCTGTTTTTCCCCATTTTTTTCCCATTTCATTCCCATTTTTTCCCCATTCTATTCCAATTTTTCCCCCATTTAATTCCCGTTTTTTCCGCATTTCATTCCCATTTAATTCCTGGTTTTTTCCCCTTTTTTTTCTGTTTTTTTTTCCCGTTTTTTCCCCATTTCATTCCCATTTTTTCCTGTTTTATTCCCATTTAATTCCCATTTTATTCCCAGTTTATTCCTGGTTCATTCCTGTTTTATTCCCGTTTTTTCCCTGTTTTTTTCCCATTTAATTCTCATTTCATTCCCATTTTTTTTCCCTTTTTTCCCCCCTCAGGCACTCGCGGTCGCACTCGCGGAGCCCCCACTACCGGCACTGACGGACGGGACCCCCCCAATAAATCCTTGGAAAAATCCCAAACCCCAACCCCTGCAATTGTCACAACTGCTGGGGAAAGGGGAAAGGGAAAAATATGGGGGGAAAAAACAAGGAAAAGTGGAAAAAATGGAAAAAAAATGAGAGAAAATGGAGAAAAAAGAGGAAAAAATGGGGGGGGAAAAAGCAAGGAAAATGGGAAAAAATGGAAAAAAAAAAGAAAAAAATGGTGGAAAAAAGCCAGGAAAGGGGAAAAAATAGAAAAAGGAAAAAACAGGGAAAACAGTCAGAAAAAAATGGGGAAAAAAGAGGATTATTACAGAGGGAAGGAGAATTCCAGCAATTATTTCAGGAATTATTCCAGGGATTATTCCAGGAATTTTATTCCAGAGGGAAGGAGAATTCCAGGAATTATTCCAGATAGAATTTCAGGAATTATTCCAGGGATTTTATTCCAGAGGGAAGGAGAATTCCAGGAATTATTTCAGGAATTATTTCAGGATTTTATTCCAGAGGGAAGGAGAATTCCAGGGATTATTCCAGGGATTTTATTCCAGGGGGAAGGAGAATTCCAGGGAGAATTTCAGGAATTATTCCAGGGATTTTATTCCAGAGGGAAGGAGAATTCCAGGAATTATTTCAGGAATTATTCCAGGTGGAATTCCAGGGATTATTTCAGGATTTTATTCCAGAGGGAAGGAGAATTCCAGGAATTATTTCAGGGATTATTCCAGGGATTTTATTCCAGAGAGAAGGAGAATTCCAGGAATTATTTCAGGAATTATTTCAGGGATTTTATTCCATAGGGAAGGAGAATTCCAGGAATTTTATTCCAGAGGGAAGGAGAATTCCAGGAATTATTTCAGGAATTTTATTCCAGAAGGAAGGAGAATTCCAGGAATTACTTCAGGAATTATTTCAGGATTTTATTCCAGAGGGAAGGAGAATTCCAGGAATTATTTCAGTAATTTTATTCCAGGGGGAAGGAGAATTCCAGGAATTACTCCAGGAATTATTCCAGGAATTATTCCAGGGGGAAGGAGAATTTCAGGAATTATTCCAGGTAGAATTCCAGGGATTATTTCAGGATTTTATTCCAGAGGGAAGGAGAATTCCAGGAATTATTTCAGGGATTATTTCAGGGATTATTTCAGGGATTATTTCAGGAATTTTATTCCAGAAGGAAGGAGAATTCCAGGAATTATTTCAGGATTTTATTCCAGAGGGAAGGAGAATTCCAGGAACTATTTCAGGGATTGTTTCAGGAATTTTATTCCAGAGGGAAGGAGAATTCCAGGAATTATTTCAGGATTTTATTCCAGAGGGAAGGAGAATTCCAGGAATTATTTCAGGGATTATTTCAGGGATTATTTCAGGAATTATTTCAGGATTTTATTCCAGGGGGAAGGAGAATTCCAGGAATTATTTCAGGGATTATTCCAGGAATTTTATTCCAGAGGGAAGGAGAATTCCAGGGATTATTTCAGGGATTATTTCAGGAATTTTATTCCAGAGGGAAGGAGAATTCCAGGAATTATTTCAGGTAGAATTTCAGGAATTATTGCAGGATTTTATTCCAGAGGGAAGGAGAATTCCAGGACGTCCCCACAGCGCAGCAGAGCCGAGCCCTGGATCCCCAGTGGGGTCTGCAGTGAATCCACCTGGAAAAAAAAACAACAAAAAGTGGGAAAAGAGTGGAAAAAAATGTGGGAAAAATCCAGAAAAAACAGGAGAAAAAATGAGGAGGAAAGAAGAAAAAAAGGAGGGGGAAAAAACAGGAAAAAACCCCAAAAATTTGGAAAAAAATCAGGAAAAACAAGGGGGGAAGCTGGAAATGGCAGAAAAGACCTGGAGGAAAAAGAAAAAAAAATTGGGAAGAGGTCTGAAAAAAAGTGGAAAAATTGGGGAAAAATCAAAATATGGGAATAAATGAGAGGAAAAAGGGAGGAAAGCCAGAAAATGAGTTGGGGGAAAAAGGGAGAAAAACAGGAAAAATGCCAAAAAAGTAAGAAAATATAGAAAAAATGAGGAAAAGAGTGGGAAGAGGTCAGAAAAAAAGTGGAAAAATGGGGGAAAAAATCAAAATATGGGAATAAAAGAGAGGAAAAATGGGAGGAAAGCACAAAAAAAGGCAAGAAAATACAGGAAAAAAATGCAGGAAAAAAAGAGGAAAAGGCAGGAAAAAAGGGGAAAAAGCTGGAAAATGAGGAAAAAATGTGGAAAAATGGAAAGTACCTGGAAAGGTCTGGATTGCACGGGGGCAGCCCAGCAGGATCCTGTTCCAGAGGGGAAAAGTGGGGAAAAAATGGAGAAAAAGTGAAAAAAAAAAAGGAAAAAAAAGAAAAAATGAGGAAAAGAGTGGGAAGAGGTCAGAAAGAAAAGGGAAAATGAGGAGAAAAAGAAATAAAAATGGAATAAAAAGCAAGAAAAAGGGAGAACCAGCCCCAAAAATAAGCTGGAAAAAAGGGGGAAAGGCAGAAAAAAATGGAAAAAAAAGCCAGGATAAAGGGAGAAAAATCCAGGGAAAAAAAACAGGAATAAAACCAGGGAAAATTAGGAATTAAGCAGAAAAAAAAGTGAGATAAATATGGAGAAAAAGTGAAAAAAAAAAGGGAGAAAAGCCAAGAAAAAGGGGGGGAAATACAGGAAAAAAAGGGAAAAAAACTGGAAAAAAAAGAGGGAAAAGCTGGAAAAAAAGGGGAAAAAGCTGGAAAAATTCTGAAAAAATGGAATATACCTGGAAAGGCCCAGATTGCACAGGGGCAATTCTGAACTCAGATCCAGCAGGATCCCGTTCCAGAGGGGAAAAATGAGGAAAAAATGGGGAAAAAGTATAAAAAAGGAGAAAAAAGACAGAAAAAATGGGGAAAGAGTGGGAAGAGATCAGAAAGAAATGGGAAAATGGGGGGAAAAATCAAAATATGGGAATAAAAGAGAGGAAAAATGGGGGGAAAAAATCAAAATACAGGAATAAGAGACAAGAAAAAGGGAGGGAAAGCCAGAAAATGAGATGGGGAAAAAAGGGAGAAAAACAGGAAAAATGCCCAAAAAAAGTGAAAAAAGCCAGGAAAAATGGGGGAAAGAGTGGGAAGAGGTCTGAAAAAAGTGGAAAATGGGGGGGAAAATTCAAAATATGGGAATAAAAGAGAAGAAAAATGGGGGGAAAGCACAAAAAAAGGCAAGAAAATATGGGAAAAAATGCAGAAAAATACAGGGAAAAAAGGGGAAAAGCCAGAAAAAAAGGGGAAAAAACTGGGAAAAAAAGGGAAAAAGCTGGAAAATGAGTAAAAAATCAGGAAATAATGGAATATACCTGGAAAGCCCCGCTGTGCACATCGGCAGCCCCGAATTCAGCTCTCAGCTCCAGCCCGTTCCAGAGCGAAAAAAAATGGGGAAAAAGCCAAAAAAAAAAAAATAAAGGGAGAAAAAGGCAGGAAAAATGGGGAAAAGAGTGGGAAGAGGTCAGAAAAAAATGGAAAATGAGGAGAAAAATCAAAATATGGGAATAAAAGAGAGGAAAAATGGGGGGAAAACCGAAAAAAAGGCAGAAAAAAGGGGGAGAAAAACCGAAAAAAAGCCGGAAAAAAAGGCAGAAAAAAAGGAAAAAAAGCTGGAAAAAAAAAGGGAAAAAGCTGGAAAAATGTGGAAAAACTGGAATATACCTGGAAAGCCCCGCTGTGCACATCGGCAGCCCCGAATTCCGCTCGCAGCTCCAGCCCGTTCCAGAGCGAAAAAAAAATGGGGAAAAAGCAAAAAAAAAAAAAATAAAGGGAGAAAAAGGCAGGAAAAATGGGGAAAAGAGTGGGAAGAGGTCAGAAAAAAGTGGAAAAATGGGGGGAAAAAAATCAAAATATGGGAATAAAAGAGAAGAAAAATGGGGGAAAACCCAGGAAAAAAGGCAGAAAAAATGGGGGAAAAAAGGAGGAAAAACCAGAAAATAATGGGAAAAAGCTGGAAAATGAGGAAAAAATGTGGAAAAATGGAATGTACCTGGAAAGGCCCAGATTGCACAGGGGCAGCCCAGCAGGATCCTGTTCCAGAGGGGAAAAATGGGGGGGAAATGGGGGAAAAATGGGGAAAAAGCCAAGAAAATAAAAAATAAAAGAAGAAAATCCAGGATAAAGGGAGAAAAAGGCAGGAAAAATGGGGAAAGAGTGGGAAGAGGTCAGAAAAAAGTGGAAAAATGGGGGGAAAAAAATCAAAATATGGGAATAAAAGAGAAGAAAAATGGGGGAAAACCCAGGAAAAAAGGCAGAAAAAATGGGGGAAAAAAGGAGGAAAAACCAGAAAATAATGGGAAAAAGCTGGAAAATGAGGAAAAAATGTGGAAAAATGGAATGTACCTGGAAAGGCCCAGATTGCACAGGGGCAGCCCAGCAGGATCCTGTTCCAGAGGGGAAAAATGGGGGGGAAATGGGGGAAAAATGGGGAAAAAGCCAAGAAAATAAAAAATAAAAGAAGAAAATCCAGGATAAAGGGAGAAAAAGGCAGGAAAAATGGGGAAAGAGTGGGAAGAGGTCTGAAAAAAGTGGGAAAATGGGGGGAAAAAATCAAAATATGGAAATAAAAGACAGGAAAAATGGGGGGAAAAATCAAAATATGGGAATAAAAGACAGGAAAAATGGGGGGGAAAGCCGAAAAAAAGGCAAAAAAAAGGCTGGAAAAGCCAGGAAAAAAGGGGGAAAAGCTGGAAAAAAAGGGAAAAAAGCTGGAAAAATGTGGAAAAACTGGAATATACCTGGAAAGCCCCGGTGTGCACATCGGCAGCCCCGAATTCCGCTCGCAGCTCCAGCCCGTTCCAGAGCGAAAATCGCGCGGGGCGGCCCCGGGCGCTGCTCAGGAGCCGCAGGAATCGCGCCCGGAGCTCGGCCCGGGAATTCTGCACATCCTGGGAATTGTGGAAATCCTGGGAATTCTGGGAATTGTGGGGATTCTGGAAATTCCGGGGATTGCAGGAGAAGCCGCGGCTGCCGGAGCTGTCGGGGCCGCGAGGGAGGCGCAGAATCCCCACGGGAACCGGGATGGGATCGGCCATGGACGGGCTGGGAAAGGGGAAAAATGAGGGAAAAATTGGGGGGAAAAATTGGGGGGAAAAATTGGGGGGGGGGAAGGGATAAAAAATTGGGGGAAATGGGGGAGGAAGGGGGGAAAAAGAGGGGGAAATGGGGGAGGAAAGGGGAAAAAAAGAGAGGGGAAAGGGGAGAAAATATAAGGAAAAAAGAGGGGAGAAGTGGGGAAAAAAGAGTGGGAAAAAGGGGAAAAAAAGAGGAGGGGAAAAGAGGGAGAAGTGGGGGGAAAGGGGAGAAAATATAAGGGGAAAAACCGGGGGAGATGTGGGGGAAAAAAAGAGGGAGAAAGGGGGAAGAAGTGGGGGAAAAAAGACGGGGGAAAGGGGAGAAAATATAAGGAAAAAAGCGGGGGAGAAGTGAGGAAAAAAAGGGGGGAAAAAGGAAAAAAATTGGGGGAAATGGGGGAGGAAAGGGGGGAAAAAGAGAGGGAAAAAGAAGGGGAAAAGGGGGAGAAGTGGGGAAAAAAATAAGGAAAAAAGGGAGGAAAAGGGGGGAGGAAGGGGGAAAAAGAGGGGGAAAGGGAAGAAAATATAAGGAAAAAAAGGGGGAGAATTGGGGGAAAATGAGGGGGGGAAGGAGAGAAAATATAAGGGAAAAAGGGGGAGAAGAGGGGGAAAAAAGGGGAAAGGGGAGAAAATATAAGGAAAACAGGGGGGACAAAAAAAGAGGGGGAGAAGGGGAAAAAAAGGGGTGAAGTGAGGGGAAAAAGAGGGGGAGAAGGGGGGAAAAAAGAGGGAGGAAAAGTGGGGGAAAAGGGGGGAAAGGGGAGAAAATATAATGAAAAAAGAGGGGAGAAGTGGGGGAAAAAGAGTGGGGAAATGGGAGAAAATGTAAGGAAAAAAAGGAAAAAGCGGGGGGGAAAGGGGGAAAAAGAGGGGGAAAGGGAAGAAAATATAAGGAAAAAAAGGGGGAAGAAGTGGGGAAAAAAGGAGGGAAAAAGAGTGGGGAAAAAGGAAAAAAAATGGGGGAAATGGGGGAGGAAAGGGGGAAAAAGTAGAGGGAAAAAGAAGGGGGGAAGTGGGGAAAAAATAAGGAAAAAAAGGGGGGGAAAGGGAGAAAGGGGGGGAGAAGTGGGGAAAAAAGAAGGGAAAAGGGGCAGAAGTGGGGAGAAAGTACGGGGGAAAGGGAGAAAATACAAGGAAAAAATTGGGGGAAAGGGGAGAAAATATAAGGGAAAAAAGAGGGGAGAAGTGGGGGGAAAAGAGTGGGGAAATGGGAGAAAATGTAAGGAAAAAAAGGGAAAAGTGGGGGGAAAAGAGGGGGAAAAAGGGGAGAAGTGGGGAAATAAGGGGGGGGAAAGGGGAGAAAATATAAGGAAAAAAAGAGGGGAAATTGGGAGAGAAAAAGGGGGGGAAACGGGGAGGGAATGGAGGGAAAAAAAGAGGAAGCATTGAAAGGAATCCCGGTGCCGGGTGGAATTCCCGGTCCCATTCCCAGTCCCGGTCCCATTTGGGATTCCCGGTCCCGTGTGGGATTCCCGGTGCCGATCCCGATCCCAATCCCGGTGTCACGCAGATCTCCCGGTCCCGTTCCCTGTCCCAATCCCGCTCCCGGTCCCGTACCCGTGCGGGATTCCCGGTCCCGGTTCCGTGTGGGATTCTCTGTCCCGGTCCCTACCTGGTTTCTCTGTCCCGGTCCAGTCCCGGTCCGGTCCCGGTCCAGTCCCGTTCCCCGTGAGTTTCTCTGTCCCGGTCCCTACCGGGCTTCTCTGTCCCAATCCCGTTCCCGTTCCCGGTCCTGGTCCCGGTCTCGGTCCCTACCGGATTTCTTTGTCCCGGTCCCGTGTGGGATTCTCTGTCCCGGTCCCAAGCAGGTTTCTCTGTCCCAGTCCCGTTCCCGGTCCCGGTCCCAGTCCCTACTGGGTTTTTCTGTCCCAATCCCAGTCCCGGTCCCGGTCCCGTACCCGTGTGGGATTCCCGGTCCCGGTCCCGGTCCCAGTCCTGAGTGGGATTCTCTGTCCCGGTCCCTACCGGGTTTCTCTGTCCCGGTCCAGTCCCGGTCCCGGTCCCGTGTGGGATTCTCTGTCCAGATCCCGGTCCCTACCGTGTTTCTCTGTCCCGATCCAGTCCCGGTCCGGTCCCGGTCCCGTTCCCCGCCGCTCCGGGCCCAGCTCCCGCCTTGGTTCCGCCGATTCGCCACCCGCACCCCGAGACCTCCCGGACCCCGCTGCCACCGCAGCCCCCTCCCCGCTCTCCCGCCGCTTCCTTCCCCTCCCCTCTCCCTTTTCCCTCTCCCTTTTCCCAGATTTTCCCAGATTTTCCCAGATTTTCCCCGATTCTCCCCAAATTCCCCCGGCCGTGCCGAATCTGCCGCCCCGAACCCCGCCGCAGATTCGCCGCCGCAGATTCGCCACGGCCGCCGGGCCCCGCGCGGCGCCTCCTCCTCCTCCCGTTCCCGTCCCTTCTCCCCTTTCCGTTCTCCTGTGCTCCGTCCCCTCCATCCTCGCCCCTCACGGATTTTCCCCGGTGTCCCGCTCGCTCCGGGAGTTCCCGGTGCGGCCGTGGCGAAAGTGCGGCCGTTGCGGCCGTGGCGCGGCGGGGCCGTTGCGGCGGCGGCGGCGGCTCCGGCTCCGCTCGGTGCCGCTCCCGGAGCCGCTCCCGGTGCCGGGGCCTCCCTCGCTGCGGGGCGGCCCCCGAGGCTCCGGGCGATGCCCTGAGGCACCGAGAGCTCCGCCATGGACGAGGCCGAGGCCGCGGCGGGGGACGCGGCCCCGGCGGGCGCCGAGGCCTCCCCGGGGGACGGGCGGGGGAGGCCCGGGGCCAAGCGGGTCACGTTCCCCTCGGACGAGGACATCGTGTCCGGGGCTGTGGAGCCCAAGGACCCCTGGAGACACGGTGAGGGGACCGGGAGGGGAGAGAGGGAACCGGGAGGGGAGAGAGGGACCGGGGGGGGCCGTGAGGGGACAGCGGGACCGTGAGGGGAGAGAAGGAACCGTGAGGGGACAGAGGGACGGGGGGGCGACCGGGAGGGGCCAGAAGGAACCGGGAGGGGACCGGGAGGGGACAGAGGGACCGTGAGAGGACAGAGGGGACCGAGAGGGGACAGAGGGGCCGTGAGGGGAGAGAAGGAACCGTGAGGGGACCGAGAGGGGACAGGCGGACCGGGAGGGGACAGAGGGGACTGGGAGGGCATAGAGGGGACCAGGAGGGGACAGCAGGACCGGGAGAGGACAGGGGGTACCGTGAGAGGACCGTGAAGGGAGAGAAGGAACCGTGAGGGGACAGCGGGACCGGGGGATGGGAGAGAGGGGACAGAGGGAACCGTGAGGGGATCAGCGGAATCGTGAGGAGACCAGGAGAGGTCAGCGGGAACCAGATGGGGACAGAGGAGACTGTGAGGGGACAGCGGGAACCGGGAGGGGGTAAGGGGACCGGGAGCGGGTAGAGGGGACCGTGAGGGGACAGAGGGGATTGTGAGGGGAGAGAGGGACCGGGAGGGAACAGAGGGACGGTGAGGGAACAGAGGGACGGTGAGGGAACCGTGAAGGGGACAGAGGGAACCGGGAGGGGACAGAGGGGCCTGTGAGGGGAGAGAAGACCGGGAGGGGACAGAGGGGATTGTGAGGGGAGAGAGGGGACAGAGGGAACAGGGAGGGGACAGAGGAGACCATGAGGGGACAGAGGAGATTGTGAGGGGAGAGAAGGACCGGGAGGGGACAGAGGGGATTGTGAGGGGACCGTGAAGGGATAAAGGGGATCGTGAGGGGAGAGAGGGGACAGAGGGGTCCGAGGGGTCACCATGAGGGGACAGAGGGGATTGTGAGGGGAGAGAAGGACCGGGAGGGGACAGAGGGAACCGGGAGGGGACAGAGGCAACCATGAGGGGATTGTGAGGGGACCGTGAAGGGATAAAGGGGATCGTGAGGGGAGAGAGAACGCCGGGAGGGGATCCTGAGGGGACAACAGGGACCGTGAGGGGACAGAGGGAGCTGGAAGGGACAGAGGGGATCGTGAGGGGATCGTGAGGTGACATCGGGGACCAGGAGGGAACAGAGGAGACTGTGAGGGGACCATGAGGGAACCGAGGGGTCCATGAGGGGTCAGCGGGACCGTGAGGGGACAGTGAGGGGACCATGAGGGGACCGAGGAGACAAAGAGGACAGTGAGGGGACCGTGAGGGGACAGATGGGACAGCGAGGGATGAGAAAAGACGGCTGAGAGGGGAACTTGGAAACGGCCTGGAAACAGCCCGAAAATAGTCCTGGGTAATACCCCAAACCAGCTTGAAAATGGTCCTGGGTAATACCCAAAACAGCCTGAAAATAGTCCTGGGTAATACCTCAAAACAACACGAAAATAGTCCTGGGTAATACCCCAAAACAGCCTGAAAATAGTCCTGGGTAATACCCCAAAAAAACACGAAAATAGTTTTGGGTAATACCCAAACCAGCTTCATAATAGTCGCAGGTAATATCCCCAAACACCCCAAAATCAGCACAAAATCAACCTAAAAGGAGCCCAAAACCAGCCCCAAAATCACCCCAAAATCAGTTTGGGTATTACCCAAAACCAGCCCCAAATCACCCCAAAAACCAACCTGAAAACAGCTCCAAAATGCCCCCAAAATACCTCAAAAGTAGCCCAAAAATATCCCCAAAACAGCCCCCAAAACACCCCCAAAATACCCTGAAAACGGCCCAAAAATTGGTGGAAATCAGCCCAAAAATGCCTCAAAAATATTTCAGAAATGTCCCCAAAGCAGCATTTTTGGGATCCAAAGAGAATTTTTGGGATTCAGGGAAGATTTTAGGGATTTAAAGAGGTTTTTTTTTGTCTCCAAACAGGATTTTTTGGGGATCTAAAGGGGATTTTTGGGATCCTAAACAGGATTTTTGGGGATCTAAAGAGGATTTTAAGGATCCAAACAGGATTTTTGGGGATCCTAAACAGGATTTTTTGGGATCCAAAGAAGATTTTTGGGATCCAAACAGGATTTTTGAGATCTAAAGAGGATTTTTTAGGATCTAAAGAGGATTTTTTAGGATCTAAAGAGGATTTTTGGGATCCTAAACAGAATTTTTTGGAATCTAAAGAGGATTTTTGGGATCCTAAACAGAATTTTTTGGGAATTTTCCCCACTTTTTTCTCTGTCTCTGCCCTCCCCCTGCAGCTCCAGCTCAGATTTCACCCCCTGCATCCTCATCAATTCATTAATTATTAATTAATCCCTCATTAATTATTCCTGACTTTAATTGGGATCCATTTCAGGATCCAATTCCAGCCTCACCTTCCTGTTTTTTTCCCAGTGGTTTTTTCCCCCCCAAAAAAAAATCCCAAATTTTTGGGTGGGATCCCAAAATCCCAAATCCAGAGATAAATCCTGGAAAAATGAAAAATCTTCATTTCTTCCCTTCCCAAAAACTCCCAAAATTCCCTTTTCTCTCCCTTTTTCCATTCATTTTTTTTAATTTTCCCACATTTTTGACTCCCTTTATTTTCCCAATTTTTCATTTTTTTCCTCTTTTCCCCTCCTTTTTCCATCCTTTTTTTCCTTTCCCTCTTTTTCCCATAATTTTTTCTCTTTCCCCCCTTTTTTCCCCATCATTTTTCCCCTTTTCCCTTCTTTTCCCATCATTTTTTCCCTTTTTTCACCCTTTTTCTCCCCCATTTTCCCATCCCTTTTCCATCCCATTTTTACCCCTTTCCCCCTTTTTACCCATCCCCTTTTTTTTCCATAAATTTTTCCTTTTTCCCATATTTTTTCCTTTTCCCCATCCCATTTTTCCCTTTTTCCCATCCCTTTCCCCTCACTTTTCCCATATTTTTTTTCTCCTTTTCCCATCTTTTTTCCCACTTTTTATCCCTTTTACCCCTCACTTTTCCCATAATTTTTCCCCCTTTTCTCTCTTTTCCCCTCATTTTTTCCCCTTTCCCATCCCATTTCCCCCCCTTTTCTCTATTTCCCCTCTCATTTTTTCCCCTTCTCTCTCTTTTCCCATCCCATTTTCCCCTTTCCCATCCTATTTTTCCCTTTCCTATCCCATCTTTTCCTCTTTTCTCTCTTTTCCATAATTTCCCCCACATTTTCCTCTCACTTTCCCCGTCCCATTTTCCCTTTTTCTCTCTTTTCCCCCCTCATTTTTTCCCAATTTTCTCTCTTTTCCCCTCATTTTTTCCCCTTTCCCATCCCATTTCCCCCCCTTTTCTCTATTTCCCATCATTTTCCCACCTTTCTCATCCCATTTTCCCCATTTTCTCTGTTCTCCCCTCATTTTTTTCCCTTTCCCATCCTATTTTCCCCTTTCCTGTCCCATTTTTCCCATTTTCTCTCTCTTTCCCCCTCATTTTTTCCCCTTTTCTTTATCCCCTCATATTTTTTCCCTCTTTTCTCTCTTTTCCCATCCCATTTTTCCCTTTTTCCCATCCCTTTCCCCCCACTTTCCCCATAATTTTTTCCCTTTTCTCTCTTTTTCCCATCATTTTTTCCCCTTTCCTATCCCATTTTCCCCCATTTTTTCCCCTTTCCCACCCCATTTTTCTCTTTTTCCCATCCCATTTTTCCCTTTTCCCATCCCATTTTCCCATTTCCCCATCCCTTTTCTCCCTCACTTTTCCCATAATTTTTTTCCACATTTTCTCTTTTCCCCCTCATTTTCCCCCTTTTCTCTCTTTTTTCCATCATTTTTTCCCCTTTCCCATCCCATTTTTCCCCTTTTTTCTCTTTTCCCCTCATTTTTTCCTTTTCCCATCCCATTTTCTCAATTTTCCCATCCCATTTTTCCCCATTTTCTGGTTTTTTTTCCATCATTTTTCCCTTTCCCACCCCATTTTTCCCCCATTTTCTCTTTTTCCCATCCCATTTTTCCCCTTTCCCATCCCATTTTTCCCATTTTCTCTTTTCCCCCTCATTTTTTCCCCGTTTTCTCTCTTTTTCCCATCATTTTCCCCCATTTTTCCCCCTTTCTCATCCCATTTTCCCCCCTTTTCTCTCTTTTCCCCTCATTTTTTCCTCTTTCCCATTCATTTTTTCCCCCTTTTCTCTCTTTTTTCCCCTCATTTTTCCCTTTTCTCCCTTTTCCCCCTCATTTTCCCCCTTTTCCCATCATTTTTTCCCATTTCCCCATCCCTTTTCTCCCTCACTTTTCCCATAATTTTTTTCCACATTTTCTCTTTTCCCCCTCATTTTCCCCCTTTTCTCTCTTTTTTCCATCATTTTTCCCCTTTCCCATCCCATTTTTCCCCTTTTTTCTCTTTTCCCCTCATTTTTTCCTTTTCCCATCCCATTTTCTCCATTTTCCCATCCCATTTTTCCCCATTTTCTGTCTTTTTTCCATCATTTTTCCCTTTCCCACCCCATTTTTCCCCCATTTTCTCTTTTTCCCATCCCATTTTTCTCCTTTCCCATCCCATTTTTTCTCCTTTTCCCATCATTTTTTCCCCTTTCCCACCCCATTTTCCCCTTTCCCATCCTGTTTTTCTTTTTCCCATCCCATTTTTCCCCTTTCCCATCCCATTTTTCCCATTTTCTCTTTTCCCCCTCATTTTTTCCCCATTTTCTTTCTTTTTTCCATCATTTTTCCCCCTTTCTCATCCCATTTCCCCCCTTTTCTCTCTTTTCCCCTCAATTTTTCCTCTTTCCCATTCAATTTTTCCCCCTTTTCTCTCTTTTTTTCCCCTCATTTTTTCCCCATTTTCTCTCTTTTTCCCATCATTTTTCCCCATTTTTCCCCCTTTCTCATCCCATTTTTCCCCCTTTTCTCTCTTTTTCCCATCATTTTTTCCCATTTCCCATCCCATTTTCCCCCATTTTTTCCCCTTTCCCACCCCGTTTTTCCCCTTTTTTCTCTTTTCCCCTCATTTTTCCCTTTTCCCATCCCATTTTCTCCATTTTCCCATCCCATTTTTCCCCATTTTCTGTCTTTTTTCCATCATTTTTCCCCTTTCCCATCCCATTTTTTCTCTTTTCTCATCCCATTTCCCCCCCATTTTTCCCTTTCCCACCCCATTTTCCCCTTTCCCATCCCATTTTCCCCATTTTCTCTTTCCCCCCTCATTTTTCCCCCATTTCTCTCTTTTTCCCATCATTTTTCCCCTTTCCCATCCCATTTTTCCCCTTTTTTCTCTTTTCCCCTCATTTTTTCCTTTTCCCATCCCATTTTCTCCATTTTCCCATCCCATTTTTCCCCATTTTCTGTTTTTTTTCCCATCATTTTTCCCTTTCCCACCCCGTTTTTCCCCCATTTTCTCTTTTTCTCATCCCATTTTTCTCTTTTTCCCATCATTTTTTCCCCTTTCCCATCCCATTTTCCCCTTTCCCATCCTGTTTTTGTTTTTCCCATCCCATTTTTCCCCTTTCCCATTCAATTTTCCCCCTTTTCTCTCTTTTTTTCCCCTCATTTTTTCCCCATTTTCTCTCTTTTTCCCATCATTTTTCCCCATTTTTCCCCCTTTCTCATCCCATTTTTCCCCCTTTTCTCTCTTTTCCCCTCATTTTTTCCTCTTTCCCATTCAATTTTTCCCCGTTTTCTCTCTTTTTTTCCCCTCATTTTTTCCCTTTTCTCCCTTTTCCCCCTCATTTTCCCCCTTTTCCCATCATTTTTCCCCTTTCCCATCCCTTTCCCCCTCACTTTTCCCATATTTTTCCCCTTTTCTCTCTTTTCCCATAATTTTCCCCTTTTTCCCATCCCATTTTTCCCCACTTTTCCCATATTTTTTCCCCTTTCCCATGCCATTTTTACCCCCATTTTCTCTCTTTTCTCCTCATTTTTTCCTCTTTCCCATTCAATTTTTCCCCCTTTTCTCTCTTTTTCCCTTTATTTTTCCTCATTTTTTCCCCTTTCCCATCCCATTTTTTCCCCATTTTTCCCCCATTTTTCCCCATTTTCCCCCCATTTTTTCCCCATTTTCTCTCTTTTTTTATCATTTTTTCCCCATTTTCCCCCCAATTTTTCCCCATTTTCCCCCCTCTCCCCTCTCCCCTCCCATTTCCCATCTGACCCTGGAATATTTTTGTTTTTTGCAGCCCAGAACGTGACGGTGGAGGAGCTGCTGGCCGCGTACCGCCAGGCCTGCCTCAAGCTCAACTGCCGCCAGATCCCCAAGCTGCTCAAGCAGATCCAGGTGATGCCAAAAATCCCAACATTTACCCCCCAAAAAAATCACATTTTTTAATGTGTTTTTAGCAAAAAAAATTTCCCATTTTTCTGCATTTTCAGCCCAAAAAATTCCCATTTTTTCTGTGTTTTTGGCCCAAAAATTCCCTTTTTTTTCTGTGTTTTTATTTTAAAAAAATCCCCTTTTTTTGTGTGTTTTTATTTAAAAAAAATTAATTTTTTTCTGTGTTTTTAGAAAAAAAAATTCCATTTTTCTGTGTTTCCAGCCCCAAAAAAATCCCATTTTCCTGCATTTGCAGCCTAAATAATCTCTTTTTTCCTGTGTTTTCAGCCAAAAAAATTCCCATTTTTATGCATTTGCAGCCTAAAAAATCCCTTTTTCCCTGTGTTTTCCGCCAAAAAAATTCCCATTTTTGTGCATTTTCAGCCCCCCAAAAATCTAATTTTTCTATGGTTTCAGCTCCAAAAAAATCCCTTTTTTTTCTGTGTTTTCAGCCCCCCAAACAATCCCATTTTTCTGTGTTTTTAGCAAAAAAAAAAATCCCTTTTTTTGTGTTTTCAGCCAAAAAAAAATCCAGTTTTTCTGTGGTTTTGGCTCCAAAAAAATCCCATTTTTCTGTTTTTTGCCTAAAAATTTCCCATTATTTTGCATTTTTAGCCCCAAGAAATTCCATTTTTCTGTGTTTTCAGCCCAAAAATTCCCAAATTGTTTTTGTGTTTTCCAGGAATTCACGGATCTGAATCCCAGGATCGACTGCCTGGATCTCAAGGGTGAGTCCTCCCTTTTCTCACTTTTTTTTCAATATTTTTCAACTTTTTTTTACTTTTTTCCAGCTTTTTTTCCCCCATCCTTTTTCCACTTTTTTCCATTTTTTCCATCTCTTTTCCATCCCTTTTCCATCTTTTTTTTCAGCTTTTTTTTCCATCCTTTTTGCAGTTTTTTCCAGTTTTTTCCATTTTTTTTCCCGTTTTTTCCTCAGGAATTATTATTATTATTATTATTATTATTATTATTATTATTATTATTATTATTATTATTATTATTGGGAATTTCTCAGGAATTTCTTGGGAATTTCTCAAAAATTTTTCAGGAATTTCCTAGGAATTTCTCAGGATTTCCTCAGGAATTTGTCACAAATTTCTCAGGAATTTATTGGGATTTTCTTGGGAATTTCCCAAGAATTCCTCAGAAATTTCCATGGAATTTCTTGGTATTTTCTCAGGAATCTCCCAGGAATTTCTCAGGAATTTCTCAGGAATTTCTCAGGAATTTATTGGGAATTTATTGGGAATTTCTCAGAATTTTTCTCAGAAATTTCTTGGGGTTTTCTTGGGAATTCCTCAAGTATTTCTCAGGAACTCCTCAAGAATTTTTCAGGAGTTTCCCAGGAACTTCTCAGGAATTTATTGGGAATTTCTGAGGAATTTCTTGGAATTTCTCAGGAATTTCTTGGAATTTTCTCAGGAATTTCTTGGGAATTTCTCAGGAATTTCTTGAGATTTTCTCAGGAATTTCTTGGGGTTTTCTTGGGAATTTCTCAAGAACTCCTCAAGAATTTCTCAGAATCTTCCCAGTAATTTCTCAGGAATTTCTTGGAATTTTCTCAGGAATTTCTTGGGATTTTTCTCAGGAATTTCTCAGGAATTTATTGGGAATTTCCCAGGAATTTACTGGAATTTTCTTGGGCATTTTCCAAGAATTCCTCAGAAATTTCCATGGAATTTCTTGGTATTTTCTCAGGAATCTCCCAGGAATTTCTCAGAAATTTCTCAGGAATTTCTCAAGAATTTCTCAGGAATTTCTCAGGAATTTCTCAGGAATTTCCCAGGAATTTCTCAGGAATTTATTGGGAATTTATCAGAATTTTCTCAGGAATTTCTTGGGGTTTTCTTGGGAATTTCTCAAGTATTTCTCAACTACTCCTCAAGAATTTTTCAGGAATTTCCCAGGAACTTCTCAGGAATTTATTGGGAATTTCTCAGGAATTTATGGGAATTTCTGAGGAATTTCTTGGAATTTTCTCAGGAATTTCTTGGGAATTTCTCAAGAATTCCTCAAGAATTTCTCAGAATTTTCCCAGTAATTTCTCAGGAATTTCTTGGGAATTTCTCAAGAATTTCTCAATAATTTCCATGGAATTTCTTGGAATTTTCTCAGGAATTTCTTGGGATTTTCTCAGGAATTTCTCAGGAATTTATTGGGAATTTCTCAAGAATTTCTCAACAATTTGTCAGGAATTTCCCAGGAATTTCTCAGGAATTTATTGGGAATTTCCCAGGAATTTACTGGAATTTTCTTGGGCATTTTCCAAGAATTCCTCAGAAATTTCCATGGAATTTCTTGGTATTTTGTCAGGGATTTCTTGGGGTTTTCTTGGGAATTCCTCAAGTATTTCTCAGGAACTCCTCAAGAAATTTTCAGGAATTTCCCAGGAACTTCTCAGGAATTTATTGGGAATTTCTCAGGAATTTCTTGGAATTTTCTGAGGAATTTCTTGGAATTTTCTCAGGAATTTCTTGAGATTTTCTCAGGAATTTCTTGGGGTTTTCTTGGGAATTTCTCAAGAATTCCTCAAGAATTTCTCAGAATCTTCCGAGTAATTTCTCAGGAATTTCCCAGGAATTTCTCAAGAATTTCTCAATAATTTCTCAGGAATTTCTTGGAATTTTCTCAGTAATTTCTTGGGATTTTTCTCAGGAATGTCTCAGGAATTTATTGGGAATTTCTCAAGAATTTCTCAAGAATTTGTCAGGATTTTCCCAGGAATTTCTCAGGAATTTATTGGGAATTTCCCAGGAATTTATTGGAATTTTCTTGGGCATTTTCCAAGAATTTCTCAGACATTTCCATGGAATTTCTTGGTATTTTCTTAGGGATTTCTTGGGGTTTTCTTGGGAATTCCTCAAGAATTTCTCAGAAATTTCTCAGAAATTTCCCAGTAATTTCTCAGGAATTTATTGGGAATTTCTTAGTAATTTCTTGGTATTTTCTCAGGAATTTCTTGGGGTTTTCTCAGGAATTTCTTGAGATTTTCTCAGCAATTTTTTTGGGGTTTTCTTGAGAATTCCTCAAGAATTTCTCAAGAATTCCTCAAGAATTTCTTAGGAATTTCCCAGGAATTTCTCAGGAATTTCCCAGGAATTTCTCAGGAATTTATTGGGAATTTCTCAGTAATTTCTTGGGATTTTTCTCAGGAATTTTTCAGGAATTTATTGGGAATTTCTCAGTAATTTCTTGGGATTTTTCTCAGGAATTTCTCAGGAATTTATTGGGAATTTCTCAAGAATTTCTCCACAATTTGTCAGGAATTTCTCAGGAATTTCTCAGGAATTTATTGGGAATTTCCCAGGAATTTACTGGAATTTTCTTGGGCATTTTCCAAGAATTCCTCAGAAATTTCCATGGAATTTCTTGGTATTTTGTCAGGGATTTCTTGGGGTTTTCTTGGGAATTCCTCAAGAATTTCTCAGGAATTTCTTGGGAATTTCTCAGGAATTTCTTGGGAATTTCTCCGGAATTTCTTGGAATTTTCTCAGGAATTTCTTGGGATTTTCTCAGGAATTTCTTGAGATTTTCTCAGCAATTTTTTTGGGTTTTCTTGGGAATTCTTAAAAAATTTCTCAAGAATTCCTCAAGAATTTCTTAGGAATTTCCCAGGAATTTCTCAGGAATTTCCCAGGAATTTCTCAGGAATTTATTGGGAATTTCTCAGTAATTTCTTGGGATTTTTCTCAGGAATGTCTCAGGAATTTATTGGGAATTCCTCAAGAATTTCTCAAGAATTCCTCAAGAATTTCCCAGGAATTTCCCAGGAACTTCTCAGGAATTTCCCAGGAACTTCTCAGAAATTTCCCAGAAACTTCTCAGGAATTTCTTGGAATTTTCTCAGGAATTTCTTGGGAATTTCTCAGGAATTTCTTGGGGTTTTCTTGGGAATTCCTCAAGGATTTCTCAAGAATTTCTCAAGAATTTCTTAAGAATTTCCCAGGAATTTCCCAGGAACTTCTCAGGAATTTCCCAGGAACTTCTCAGAAATTTCCCAGGATTTCCTCAGGAATTTCTTGGGATTTTCTCAGGAATTTCTTGGGGTTTTCTTGGGAATTCCTCAAGAATTCTCAAGAATTCCTCAGGAACTTCTCAGAAATTTCCCAGGAATTTCTGAGGAATTTCTTGGAATTTTCTCAGGAATTTCTTGGAATTTTCTCAGGAATTTCTTGGGAATTCCTCAGGAATTTCTCAGGAATTTCCCAGGAACTTCTCAGGAATTTATTGGGAATTTCTCAGGAATTTCTTGGAATTTTCTCAGGAATTTCTCAGGAATTTATTGGGAATTTCTTAGTAATTTCTTGGGATTTTTCTCAGGAATTTCTCAGGAATTTATTGGGAATTCCTCAAGAATTTCTCGAAAATTCCTCAAGAATTTCTCAGGAATTTCCCAGAATTTCCCAGAAACTTCTCAGGAATTTCCCAGCAATCCCCAGGACTCCCAGGCTCCTTTCCCCCCTCCCCACTCCCAAATTCCCAGCCCAAATTGCTGTTTATTCCCAGGGGAGAAGCTGGATTACCGCGCCTGCGAGGCCATGGAGGAGATCTTCAAACGGCTCCAGTTCAAACTGGTGGACCTGGAGCAGACCAGCCTGGATGAGGATGTGAGTGAACCCCAGAAATTCCTGCAATTTTCATTCTCCTCATTTCTCCCTGATTTCTCCCTAATTTCTCTCCTTGATGTCCCCTGATCTCTCTCTGATTTCCCCCTGATTTATCTCTCTGATTTTCCCCTGATTTCCCCTGATTTCCTCTGATTTCTCCTCAGTTTCCCCTGATTTATCTCTCTGATTTATCTCTCTGATTTATCTCTCTGATTCCCCTGATTTTTCTCTATCTCTGATTTCCTCTGATTTCTCTCCTTGATGTCCCCTGATTTCTCTGATTTCTCCCTGATTTCTCTCTGATTTCTCCCTGATCTCTCTGTCTGTTTTCTCTGATTTCCCCCTGATTTCTCTCTCTGATTTCCCCCTGATTTCTCTCTGATTTCCCTGATTTCTCCCTGATTATTCCCCCTGATTTCTCCCTGATTTCTCAGATTCCCCCTGACTTCTCCCTGATTTCTGTGATTTCTCGCTCTGATTGCTCTGATCTCTCTCTGATTTCACTCTCTGATCTCTCTCTGATTTCCCCTGATTCCCCCCGATTTACCTCTCTGATTTCTCGTTCTGATTGCTCTGATTTCACTCTGATTTCTCTGATTTCTCCCTGATTTCTTTGATTCCCCCTGATTTCTCTCTCTGATTTCTCTCTCTGATTTCTCTCTCTGATTTCTCTTTGATTTCTCTCTGGTTCCCCCTGATTTGTCCCTGATTCTGTGATTCCCCCTGATTTCTCTCTCTGATTTCCCCCTGATTTCTCTCTCTGGTCCCCCCCAATTACTCTCTGATTTCCCCTTGATTTCTCTCTCTGATTTATCTGATTTGTCTCTGATTCCTCTGATTTTCCCTGATTTCTCTCTGTTTTCTCTCTGATTTATTTGATCTCTCTGATTTTTGTGATTCTCCCTGATTTATGTCCTTGATTTCTCTCTGATTTCTCTGATCCCCCCCGATTTCTCTCTCTGATTTCACTTCCTGATTTCTCTCTGATTTTCCCTGATTTCTCTGTTTTCTCTCCAATTTATTTGTTCTCTCTGATTTCTCTCTGATTCCTGTGATTCCCCTTGATTTCTCTCTGATTTCTATCTGATTTGCCTCTGATTTCTCTAATTTATCTCTGATTTCTCCCTAATTTCGCCCTGATCCCTCTCGGATCTCTCTGATTTCCCTTTGATTTTTCTCCCGGATTTCTCTCTGATTCCCCCTGATTCCTCTCCAATTTCCCCTGATTTCTCTCATTTCTCTCTCTGATTTCCCCTTATTTCACTCCCCATTTTCTCTCTGATTTCTGTGATTCCCCTGATTTCTCTGTCTGATGTCTCTGATTCCCCTGATCTCTCTGTGATTTCTCTGATTTCTCGCTCTGATTTCTTTCTGATTTCTCTCTGATTTCCCTGATTTCTGTGATTCCCCCTGATTTGTCTCTGATTTCTCTGATTTCTCTGATCTCTCGCTGATTTCTCCCTGATTTCTCTCTGATTTATCCATTTCCCCGTTTTCTCTCTGATTTCTCTCTGATCCCCCTGATTTCCCCTGATTTCTCTCCTTGATGTCCCCTGATCTCTCTCTGATTTCTCTCTGATTTCTCTGATTTCTCCCTGATTTCTCTCTGGTTTCTCTCTGATTTCTCTCTGATTTCTCTCTGATTCCCCCTGATTTCTCACTCTGATTTCTCTCTGATTTCTCTCTGATTTCTCTCTCTGATTTCTCTCTGATTCCCCCTGATTTCTCACTCTGATTTCTCTCTCTGATTTCTCTCTGATTTCTCTCTGATTTCTCTCTCTGATTTCTCACTCTGATTTCTCTCTGATTTCTCTCTCTGATTTCTCTCTGATTTCTCTCTGATTTCCCTCTCTGATTTCTCTCTGATTTCTCTCTGATTCCCGCTGATTTCTCTCTGATTTCTCTCTGATTTCCCTCTCTGATTTCTCTCTGATTTCTCTCTGATTCCCGCTGATTTCTCTCTGATTTCTCTCTGATTTCTCTCTCTGATTTCTCTCTGATTTCTCTCTCTGATTTCTCACTCTGATTTCTCTCTGATTTCTCTCTCTGATTTCTCTCTGATTTCTCTCTGATTTCTCTCTGATTTCTCTCTCTGATTTCTCACTCTGATTTCTCTCTGATTTCTCTCTCTGATTTCTCTCTGATTTCTCTGATTTCCCCTGATTTCTCTCCTTGATGTCCCCTGATTTCTCTTATTTCTCCCTGATTTCTCTCTGATTTCTCCCTGATCTCTCTGTCTGTTTTCTCTGATTTCCCCCTGATTTCTCTCTCTGATTTCCCTGATTTCTCTCTCTGATTTCTCTCTCTGATTTCTCTCTGATTTCTCTCTCTGATCGCTCTCTGATCTCTCTCTGGTTTGTCTCTCTGATCTCTCTCTGATTTCTCTCATTTCTTTCTCTGATTTCTCTCTCTGATCTTTCTCTGGTTTTTCTGATTTCTCTCTGATTTCTCTCTCTGATCTCTCTGATTCCCCCTGATTTATCTGATTCCCCATATTTCTCTGATTTCTTTCTGATCTCTCTCTGATTTCTCTCTGATTTCTTTCTGATCTCTCTGATCTCTCTGTGTTTCATTTCTCTCTGTTTTCTCTGATTTCTTTCTGATTTCTCTCTGATTCCCCCTGATTTCTCTGTGTTTAATTTCTCTCTGATTTCTCTGTGTTTAATTTCTCTCTGATTTCTCTGTGTTTAATTTCTCTCTGATTTCTCTGATTTCCCCTGATTTCTCTCTGATTTCTCTCTGATCTCTCTGATTTCTCTCTGATGTCTCTGATCTCTCTGGTTTCTTTCTCTGATGTCTCTCTTATCTCTCTCTGATTTCCCCTGATCTCTCTGATCTCTCTGTGTCTCATTTCTCTCTCTGATCTCTCTGATCTCTCTGATCTCTCTCTGATTCCCCTGATTTCTCTTTGATTTCTCACTCTGATTTCTCACTGATTTCTCTCTCTGATCTCTCTGATTTCTCTGATCTCTCTGATCTCTCTGTGTTTCATTTCTCTCTCTGATCTCTCTCTGATTTCTCTCTCTGATCTCTCTCTGATCTCTCTGATTTCTCTCTGATCTTTCTCTGATCTCTCTCTGATCTCTCTGATCTCTCTGATCTCTCTGATCTCTCTGATCTTTCTCTGATCTCTCTCTGATTTCTCTCTGATCTCTCTGATCTCTCTCTGATCTCTCTCTGATCTCTCTGATCTCTCTGATCTCTCTGATCTCTCTCTGATCTCTCTCTGATTTCTCTCTGATCTCTCTGATCTCTCTCTGATCTCTCTGATCTCTCTGATCTCTCTGATTTATCTCTGATCTCTCTGATCTCTCTGATCTCTCTCTGATCTCTCTGATCTCTCTGATCTCTCTGATTTATCTCTGATCTCTCTGATCTCTCTGATCTGTGTTTTATCTCTCTCTCCCTGTGCAGGGCGCGTCGGCGCTGTTCGACATGATCGAGTACTACGAGTCGGCCACGCACCTCAACATCGGCTCCAACAAACACCTGGGGGCGCGCGGCTGGCAGGCGGCCGCGCACATGATGAGGAAGGTGAGGGACAGGGAATTCCCAAAAACATTCCCTAAAAATTCCCAAAAAATTCCCAAAAAATTCAAAAAAATTCACAAAAAATTCACAAAAAATTCACAAAAAATTCACAAAAAATTCCCCCCAAAATTCCTCAAAAATTCCAAAAAAATTCCCAGAAAATTCTCAAAAAATTCAAAAAAATTCAAAAAAATTCACAAAAAATTCACGAAATTCCTGGGAGTTATTCCTGGCATTCCCTGAAATTCCTGAAATCCCAAAAATTCCCAATGTTCCCAAAGATTTTTGTAGCCTGGGATGGCTCAGGGTGATGATGAAGGTGAGGGGCAGGGAATTCCCAAAAACATTCCCAAAAAATTCCCCAAAAATTCCCCAAAAAATTCAAAAAAATTCACAAAAAATTCACCAAAAATTCACCAAAAATTCACAAAAAATTCCCCAAAAATTCCAAAAAAATTTCCAGAAAATTCTCAAAAAATTCAAAAAAATTCACAAAAAATTCACAAAAAATTCACAAAAAATTCCCAAAAAAATCCCAAAAAAATCCCCAAAAATTCCAAAAAAATTCCCAAACAATTCCTAAATAATTCACAAAAAATCCCCAAAAAATTGCCAGAAAATTCCCCAAAAATTCCTGGGAATTATTCCTGGCATTCCCAGAAGTTCCCAAAATTCCTGGGAGTTTCCCCCAAAGTTTTGGCATTTCTGAGGGTTTTTGTAGCCTGGGATGGCTCAGGGTGATGAGGATGATGAGAGACACAGAATTCTCAAAAAATTCCCAAAAAGTTCCCAAATAATTCCCAAAAAAATCCCCAAAAAATCCCAAAAAATTAAAAAAAAATCCCAAAAAAATCCACAAAAATTCCCAAAAAAATCTCAAAAATTCCCCCGAAAATTCCGCAAAAATTCCCAAAAAATTCCCCAAAAAATTAAAAAAAATCCGCAAAAATTCCCAAAAAATTCCCAAAAAATTCCCCAAAAATTCCAAAAAAAATTCCCCAAAAAAATCCCAAAAAAATCCCAAAAAATTCCCCAAAAAACTCCAGAAAATTCTTAAAAAATTCTCAAAAAAATTCCCAAACAATTCACAAAGAATTCCCAAAAAATTCCCAAAAAATTCCCAAAAAATTCCAAAAAATTCCCAAAAAATTCCCAAATAATTGCACAAAAAATTCCCAAAAAATTCACAAAAAATTCACAAAAAAATCCCCCCAAAAATCCCCCCAAAAATCCCCAAAAATTCCAAAAAAATTCCCAAACAATTCCCCAATAATTCACAAAAAATCCCCCAAAAATTGCCAGAAAATTCCCCAAAAATTCCTGGGAATTATTCCTGGCATTCCCAGAAATTCCCAAAATTCCTGGGAGTTTTCCCCAAATTTTTGGCATTCCTGAGGGTTTTTGTAACCTGGGATGGCTCAGGGTGATGAGGAAGGTGAGTGGCACAGAATTCTCAAAAAATTCCCAAAAAATTCCAATAAAATTCCCCAAAAATTCACAAAAAATTCACAAAAATTCCCAAAAAATTCTCCAAAAATTCCCCAAAAAATTCACAAAAAATCCCCAAAAATTCCAAAAAAATTCCCAAATAATTCACAAAAAATTCCCAAAAAATTCCCCAAAAATTCCCCAAAAATTCCTGGGAATTATTCCTGGCATTCCCAGAAATTCCTGAAATTCTCTGGGATTTTCCCCAAATTTTTGGTGTTCCTGAGGGTTTTTGTAGTCTGGGATGGCTCAGGGTGATGAGGAAGGTGAGTGGCACAAAATTCTCAAAAAATTCCCAAAAAATTCTCAAATAATTCCCCAAAAAATCCAAAAAAAATCCCCAAAATTTCCCCAAAAATTCCCAAAAAATTCAAAAAAATTAAAAAAAATCCGCAAAAATTCTCAAAAAATTCCTCCAAAAATTCCCAAAGCATTCCAAAAATATTCCGCAAAAATTCCCAAAAAAATCCACAAAAATTCCCAAAAAAATCTCAAAAAATTCCCCCCAAAAATTCCACAAAAATTCCCAAAAAATTCCCCAAAAAATTAAAAAAAATCCGCAAAAATTCCCAAAAAATTCCCCAAAAATTCTGCAAAAATTCCAAAAAAATTCCGCGAAAATTCCAAAAAAAATTCCCCAAAAAAAGTAAAACACAAAAACTCAACCTGATTATCCCAAAAAACTGCTGATTTTTCCAAAAAAATCCCTGATTATCCCAATAAAATCTGATTATCCAAAACAAATCCTGATTATCCCAAAAATTCTTGATTATCCTAAAAAACCCCTGATGATCCAAAAAATTATCCCAAAAAATTCCTGATTATCCCTAAAAAAATCCTGATTCTCCCAAAAAATCCTGATTATCTAAAAAAAATCCTGATTATTTGAAATAATGACAAAATATCCCAAGAAACCTCCTCTGAATATCCAAAAAAATCCTGATTATCCCTAAAAAAATCCTGATTATCCAAAAAAATCCATTATTATCCCAAATAATGGAAAAATATCCCAAAAAACCCCTCTGAATATCCCCAAAGATTTCTGATTATCCCAAAAAATCCTGATTATCCCCCCAAAAAATCCCTGATTATTTAAAAAAATCCCTGATTATCCTAAAAAATTCCTGATTATCCCCAAAAATCCAGATTATCCCAAAAAATGATCCCAAAAAATCCAGATTATCCCAAAAAAAATCCTGATTATCCCAAAAAATTATCCCAAAAAATCCCTGATTATCCCAAAAAATGGAAAAATATCCCAAAAAACCCCTCTGAATATCCCCAAAAATTTCTGATTATCCCAAAAAATCCTGATTATCCCAAAAAAATCCTGATTATCCCAAAAACATCCTGATAATCCCAAAAAATGGCAAAATATCCCAAAAAAACCTCTCTTATTATTCAAAAAAATTCTGATTATCCCAAAAAATCCTGATTATCCCAAAAAATTATCCCCAAAAAAATCCCTGATGATTCCAAAAAACTTCTGATTATCCCAAAAAAATGTGATTATCCCAAATAATGGAAAAATATCCCAAAAAAACCCCTCTGATTATCCAAAAAATTCCTGATTATCCAAACAAAAATTCTGATTATCCCAAAAAATGATCCCAAAAAATCCAGATTATCCCAAAAAAATCCTGATTATCCCAAAAAAGCATCCCAAAAAATCCCTGATTATCCTCAAAAAATCCTGATTATCCCAAAAAAGCATCTCAAAAAATCCCTGATTATCCTCAAAAAATCCTGATTATCCCAAAAAATTATCCCAAAAAATGATCCCAAAAAATCCAGATTATCCCAAAAAAATCCTGATTATCCCAAAAAATTATCCCAAAAAATCCAGATTATCCTAAAAAAATCCAGATTATCCCAAAAAATTATCCCAAAAAATGATCCCAAAAAATCCCTGATTATCCAAAAAAACCCCCAGATTATCCAAAAAAATTATCCCAAAAAATTATCCCAAAAAATCCAGATTATCCCAAAAAAATCCAGATTATCCCAAAAAATTATCCCAAAAAATCCCTGATTATCCTCAAAAAATCCTGATTATCCCCCCAAAAAATCCCTGATTATTTCAAAAAATCCCTGATTATCCTAAAAAATTCCTGATTATCCCCAAAAATCCAGATTATCCCAAAAAATGATCCCAAAAAATCCAGATTATCCCAAAAAATGATCCCAAAAAATCCAGATTATCCCAAAAAATGATCCCAAAAAATGATCCCGAAAAATCCCTGATTATCCAAAAAAAATCCTGATTATCCCCCCAAAAAATCCCTGATTATTTCAAAAAATCCCTGATTTTCCTAAAAAATTCCTGATTATTCCCAAAAATCCAGATTATCCCAAAAAATGATCCCCAAAAATCAAGATCACCCCAAAAAATCCTGATTATCCCAAAAAAGCATCCCAAAAAATCCCTGATTATCCTCAAAAAATCCTGATTATCCCCCAAAAAAATCCCTGATTATTTCAAAAAATCCCTGATTATCCCAAAAAAATCCAGATTATCCCAAAAAATTATCCCAAAAAATGATCCCAAAAAATCCCAGATTATCCCAAAAAAATCCAGATTATCCCAAAAAATGATCCCAAAAAATCCCTGATTATCCAAAAAAAATCCAGATTATCCCAAAAAATTATCCCAAAAAATTATCCCAAAAAATCCCTGATTATCCAAAAAAAAAAAATCCAGATTATCCCAAAAAACTATCCCAAAAAATCCAGATTATCCCCAAAAAATCCTGATTATCCCAAAAAATTATCCCAAAAAATGATCCCAAAAAATCCCTGATTATCCAAAAAAAAAATCCAGATTATCCTAAAAAATCATCCCAAAAAAATCCCTGATTATGCCAAAAAAATTCTGATTATCCCCCCAAAAAATCCCTGATTATTCCAAAAAATCTTGATTATCCAAAAAAATCTGATTATCTCAAAAACTCCTGATTATCCCAAATAATGGCAAAATATCCCAAGAAAACCATCTGATTATCCGAAAAAATTATCCCAAAAAATCCTGATTATCCCAAATAATGGAAAAATATCCCAAAAAACCCCTCTGAATATCCCCAAAAATTTCTGATTATCCCAAAAAATCCTGATTATCCCCCCAAAAAATCCCTGATTATTTAAAAAAATCCCTGATTATCCTAAAAAATTCCTGATTATCCCCAAAAATCCAGATTATCCCAAAAAATTATCCCAAAAAATCCAGATTATCCCAAAAAATCCTGATTATCCCAAAAAATTATCCCAAAAAAATCCCTGATTATCCTCAAAAAATCCTGATTATCCCCCCAAAAAATCCTGATTATCCCCAAAAATCCTGATTATCCCAAAAAATTATCCCAAAAAATCCAGATTATCCTAAAAAAATCCAGATTATCCCAAAAAATTATCCCAAAAAATGATCCCAAAAAATCCCTGATTATCCAAAAAAAAAATCCAGATTATCCCAAAAAATTATCCCAAAAAATCCAGATTATCCCAAAAAAATCCTGATTATCCCAAAAAATTATCCCAAAAAATGATCCCAAAAAATCCCTGATTATCCAAAAAAAATCCTGATTATCCCAAAAAATTATCCCAAAAAATCCCTGATTATCCTCAAAAAATCCTGATTATCCCCCAAAAAATCCCTGATTATTTAAAAAAATCCCTGATTATCCTAAAAAATTCCTGATTATCCCCAAAAATCCTGATTATCCCAAAAAATGATCCCAAAAAATCCAGATTATCCCAAAAAAATCCTGATTATCCCAAAAAATTATCCCAAAAAATTATCCCAAAAAATCCTGATTGTCCAAAAAAAATCCTGATTATCCCCCAAAAAAATTCCTGATTATTTAAAAAAATCCCTGATTATCCTAAAAAATTCCTGATTATCCCCAAAAATCCTGATTATCCCAAAAAATGATCCCAAAAAATCCCTGATTATCCAAAAAAAAATCCAGATTATCCCAAAAAATTATCCCAAAAAATCCCTGATTATCCCCCAAAAAATTCCTGATTATCCCAAAAAATTATCCCAAAAAATCCTGATTATCCCAAATAATGGAAAAATATCCCAAAAAACCCCTCTGAATATCCCCAAAAATTTCTGAATATCCCCAAAAATTTCTGATTATCCCCCCAAAAAATCCCTGATTATTTAAAAAAATCCCTGATTATCCTAAAAAATTCCTGATTATTCCCAAAAAATCCAGATTATCCCAAAAAATTATCCCCAAAAATCAAGATCACCCAAAAAAAATCCTGATTATCCCAAAAAAGCATCCCAAAAAATCCCTGATTATCCTCAAAAAATCCTGATTATCCCCCAAAAAAATCCTGATTATCCCCAAAAAAATCCTAATTATCCCCCAAAAATTCTGATTATCAAAAAAAATCCTGATTATCCCAAAAAATTATCCCAAAAAATCCTGATTATACAAAAAAAATCCTGATTCTCCCAAAAAATCCTGATTATCCCAAAAACATCCTGATAATCCCAAAAAATGGCAAAATATCCCAAAAAACCCCTCTTATTATTCAAAAAAATTCTGATTATCCCAAAAAAATCCTGATTATCCCAAAAAATTATCCCAAAAAAAATCCCTGATGATTCCAAAAAACTTCTGATTATCCCAAAAAAATGTGATTATCCCAAATAATGGAAAAATATCCCAAAAAAACCCCTCTGATTATCCAAAAAATTCCTGATTATCCTCAAAAAATCCTGATTATCCCCCAAAAAAATCCCTGATTATTTAAAAAAATCCCTGATTATCCTAAAAAAATTCCTGATTATCCCCAAAAATCCAGATTATCCCAAAAAAGCATCCCAAAAAATCCAGATTATCCCAAAAAAATCCAGATTATCCCAAAAAATTATCCCAAAAAATCCTGATTATCCCAAATAATGGAAAAATGTCCCAAAAAACTCCTCGGATTATCCCCAAAAATTTCTGATTATCCCAAAAAATCCTGATTATCCCCCAAAAAATCCCTGATTATTTTAAAAAATCCCTGATTATCCTAAAAAATTCCTGATTATCCCCAAAAATCCAGATTATCCCAAAAAATGATCCCAAAAAATCCAGATTATCCCAAAAAAATCCAGATTATCCCAAAAAATGATCCCAAAAAATCCAGATTATCCCAAAAAAATCCTGATTATCCCAAAAACCTATCCCAAAAAAATCCCTGATTATCCTCAAAAAATCCTGATTATCCCCCCAAAAAATCCCTGATTATTTAAAAAAATCCCTGATTATCCCCAAAAAATCCAGATTATCCCAAAAAATTATCCCAAAAAATCCAGATTATCCCAAAAAAATCCTGATTATCCAAAAAAATTATCCCAAAAAATGATCCCAAAAAATCCCTGATTATCCCAAAAAAAAATCCAGATTATCCCAAAAAACTATCCCAAAAAATTCCCGATTATCCCAAAAAAATCCTGATTATCCCAAAAAATTATCCCAAAAAATCCCTGATTATCCTCAAAAAATCCTGATTATCCCCCCAAAAAAATCCTGATTGTCCCCCCAAAAAAATCCTGATTATCCCCAAAAATTCTGATTATCCCAAAAAATTGTCCCAAAAAATCCAGATTATCCTAAAAAAATCCAGATTATCCCAAAAAATTATCCCAAAAAATTATCCCAAAAAATCCCTGATTATCCAAAAAAAATCCAAATTATCCCAAAAAACTATCCCAAAAAATCCTGATTATCCCTAAAAATTATCCCAAAAAATGATCCCAAAAAATCCCTGATTATCCAAAAAAAAAATCCAGATTATCCCAAAAAATTATCCCAAAAAATTATCCCAAAAAATCCCTGATTGTCCAAAAAAAATCCAAATTATCCCAAAAAATGATCCCAAAAAATGATCCCAAAAAAATCCCGATTATCCCAAAAAATGGTTGAAAAATCCCACAGAAAAAAAAACTCTCCTGGGTTAATTATTTCCAACAAAGAGTTAATTATCCCAACAAAAAGTTAATTATCCCAGCAAAGCATTAATTATCCCAAACATTTAATTATCCCAACAAAGGGATGTCAATTATCCCAAAATTATCCCAATTATCTCCAATTTTTTCCGGTTTTCTGGGTGTTCCCGATTCTTTCCCAGCTCCCTCATTTCCCTTTGGGCACTCCCAGAAATTCCAGAGGGGTTGGAATTTTTGGGGAATTCTTTGGGAATTTTTAGGGAATTATTTCAGATTTTTTTGGGAATTATTTGGGAATTTTTAGAGAAATTTTTTGGAATTTTTTTGGAATTTTAAGGAATTTTTAGAGGATTTTTTGGGGATTTTTGGGGGTATTTTTTTGGAATTTTTTGGGAGTTCTTTGGGAATTTTTAGGGAATTATTTCAGATTTTTTTGGGAATTATTTGGGAACTTTTTGGGAATTGTTGGGGATTTTTTGGGAATTTTTTGGGAATTCTTTGGGATTTTTTGGGATTGTGAATTTTTTGGAAATTCTTTGAGAATTTTGGGGGATTGTTTGGGAATTTTTTGGAATTTTTTGGGAATTGGGGATTTTTTGGGGAATTTTTGGGGAAATCTTTGGGGATTGTTTGGGAATTCTTTGGGAATTATTTCAGATTTTTTTTTTAATTTTGGGGAATTTTTAGAGAATTTTTTTGAATTATTTGGGAATATTCTGGTAATTATTTCAGTTTTTTTTGGAAACTATTTGGGAATTTTTTGAGAATTCTTTGGGAATTTTTGGGAGATTCTTTGGAAATTCTTTGGGAATTTTTTGGGATTGTGGGGGGGATTTTTGGGGAATTCTTTGGGAATTGTTGGGGAATTTTTTTGGAAATCCCAGGTTTTGGACATTCAGGATCCCTCTGGATCATTCTCCCAATCCCAAATCCCACATTTTTATTAATTTTTATTTATTTTATTTATATTTTCAGACCAGCTGCCTGCAGTACCTGGATGCCAGGAACACTCCCCAAATCCCAGATTTATATTTAATTTATTTTATATTTATTTTTTCACAGACCAGCTGCCTGCAGTACCTGGATGCCAGGAGCACTCCCCAAATCCCAGATTTATATTTAATTTAATTTATTTATATTTTATTTCAGACCAGCTGCCTGCAGTACCTGGATGCCAGGAACACTCCCCAAATCCCAGATTTATATTTAATTTAATTTATTTATATTTTATTTCAGACCAGCTGCCTGCAGTACCTGGATGCCAGGAACACTCCCCAAATCCCAGATTTATATTTAATTTATTTTATTTATATTTTATTTCAGACCAGCTGCCTGCAGTACCTGGATGCCAGGAACACTCCCCAAATCCCGGATTTATATTTAATTTAATTTATTTTATTTTATATTTATTTTTTCACAGACCAGCTGCCTGCAGTACCTGGATGCCAGGAACACTCCCCAAATCCAATATTTATATTTTATTTTATTTATATTTTTATTTCAGACCAGCTGCCTGCAGTACCTGGATGCCAGGAACACTCCCCAAATCCCAGATTTATATTTAATTTATTTTATTTATATTTTATATTTATTTTTTCACAGACCAGCTGCCTGCAGTACCTGGATGCCAGGAACACTCCCCAAATCCCAGATTTATATTTAATTTAATTTATTTTATTTTATATTTATTTTTTCACAGACCAGCTGCCTGCAGTACCTGGATGCCAGGAACACTCCCCAAATCCCAGATTTATATTTAATTTATTTTATTTATATTTTATTTCAGACCAGTTGCCTGCAGTACCTGGATGCCAGGAACACTCCCCAAATCCCAGATTTATATTTAATTTATTTTATATTTTTTCTCCCCAGACCAGTTGCCTGCAGTACCTGGATGCCAGGAACACTCCCCAAATCCCAGATTTATATTTTATTTTGTTTATGTTTTATTTCAGACCAGCTGCCTGCAGTACCTGGATGCCAGGAACACTCCCCAAATCCCAGATTTATATTTAATTTATTTTATATATTTATATTTTTCAGACCAGCTGCCTGCAGTACCTGGATGCCAGGAACACTCCCCTCCTGGATCACTCGGCGCCCTTCGTGGCCCGGGCGCTGCGGATCAGCAGCAGCCTCGTGGTTCTGCACCTGGAGAACACTTCCCTGTCTGGGAGACCCCTGATGCTGCTGGGTCAGAGCCCCAAAATTCCCACCTGGAACTGGGAGGGAAATTCTGGGAATTGCTGCAGGGAGGGGAGGTTGGGGATGAAGGGGTTAAAGGGATTTGGAGGTGAAGGGGTTAAAGGGATTTGGGGGTGAAGGGGTTAAAGGGATTTGGAGGTGAAGGGGTTAAAGGGATTTGGGGTGTGGGGAGAGGAGGAGGAGGAAAAGTCTGGGAATTCCAAAAGGAGATTCCTGATCCCAAATCCTGGATTTTGGGGGTTGGAATTCCCAATGGGAATTCCAAAGGGATTCCAGTGGAAATTCCAGGTGGGGATTCCAACCCAGGAGCTGCACCCGGCCCTGTTCCCATTTCCCAGCCCCATTCCCATTTCCCCATGGTTGTTCCTGGTTTCTCTGTGTTTTTTCCCAGTTTTCCCATCCCCATTCCCAATTTCCCATTCCCATTCCCAGCCACGGTGCTGAAGATGAACGTGACGCTGCGGGAGCTGTGCCCGACCCCATTCCCGTTTCCCAGCCCTGTTCCCATTTCTCCATGGTTGTTCCCATTTCCCCATGGTTTTTCCTGGTTTCTCTGTGGGTGTTCCAGGTTTTCCCATCCCCATTCCCACATTTCCCATTCCCATTCCCAGTTTCCCATTCCCGTTCCCAGCCACAACCCTGAAGATGAACGTGACGATGCGGGAGCTGTACCCAACCCCGTTCCCATTTCCCTGTCATTGTTCCCAGTTTCTCTCTGGGGTTTTTCTCACATTTCCCATCCCCATTCCCACATTTCCCATCCCCATTCCCACATTTCCCATCCCCATTCCCACATTTCCCATTCCCCTTCCCACATTTCCCATTCCCATTTCCCAGCCACAGCCCTGAAGATGAACGTGACGCTGCAGGAGCTGTGCCCGGCCCCGTTCCCATTTCCCAGCCCTGTTCCCATTTCCCTGTCGTTGTTCCCATTTTCTCTGGGGTTTTTCCCAGTTTCTCTCTGGTTTTTCCCACATTTCCCAGTCCCATTCCCACATTTCCCAGTCCCATTCCCACATTTCCCGTTCCCATTCCCAGCCACAGCCCTGAAGATGAACGTGACGCTGCGGGAGCTGTACCCGGCCCCGTTCCCATTTCCCTGTCATTGTTCCCAGTTTCTCTGGGGTTGTTCCCAGTTTCTCTTTGGTTTTTCCTGGTTTCTCTGTGGTTTTTCCCATCCCCATTCCCAATTTCCCGTTCCCATTCCCAGCCACAGCCCTGAAGATGAACGTGACGCTGCGGGAGCTGTACCTGGCCGATAACAAACTGAACGGGCTGCAGGACTCGGCCCAGCTCGGGAACCTGCTCAAGTTCAACGGGAACCTGCAGATCCTGGACCTGCGCAACAACCACATCCTGGACTCGGGTGAGGGCAGGGAACGGGAACGGGAACGGGAACGGGAACGGGGTGGGGTGGGGTTGGAGTGGGGTTGGGATGGGGTTGGGGTGGTGGAAACGGGTTTGGGATCGGATTGGAGTGGGGTTGGGATGGGTTGGGATGATGGGAATGGGATTGGGATGGGATGGGAGTGGAGTTGGGATGGTGGGAATGGGATTGGGATGGAATGGGATGGGGTTGGAGTGGGATTGGAATGGGGTTGGGATGGTGGGAATGGGATTGGGATGGGGTTGGGATGGTGGAAACGGGTTTGGGATGGGATTGGAATGGGATTGGGATGGATTGGGATAATGGGAATGGGATTGGGATGGGGTTGGGGTGGGATTGGAGTGGGATTGGGATGGGGTTGGAGTGGTGGGAATGGGTTTGGGATGGGGTTGGGATGGTGGGAATGGGGTTGGGATGGGGTTGGGATGGGGTTGGGATGATGGGAATGGAATTCGGATGGCGTTGGGATGGGAGGAATGGGATTGGAGTGGATTTGGGATGGTGGGAATGGGATTGGAGTGGGGTTGGAGTGGTGGGAATGAGATTGGAGTGGGGTTGGGATGGATTGGGATGATGGGAATGGGATTGGGATGGGGTTGGGATGGTGGGAATGGGACTGGAGTGGGGTTGGGATGGGATTGGAGTGCTGGGAATGGGATTGGGATGGAGTTGGGATGGTGGGAATGGGGTTGGGATGGGGTTGGGGTGGGATTGGAGTGGGGTTGGAGTGGTGGGAATGGGATTGGGGTGGGGTTGGGATGGGTTTGGGATGGGATTGGGATGGAACTGGGGTGGTGGGAATGGCGTTGGGATGGGATTGGGATGGTGGGAATGGAGTTGGAGAGGAGTTGGGATGGGTTGGGATGGGGGCATGGGATTGGGATGGGGTTAGGATGATGGGAATAGGATTGGGATGGGATTGGGATGGGTTGGAGAGGGGTTGGGATGGATAGGGATGATGGGAATGGGACTGGAGTGGGGTTGGGATTGTGGGAATGGGTTTGGGATGGGATTGGAGTGGTGGGAATGGGGTTGGGATGGTGGGAATGGGATTGGAGTGGAGTTGTGATGGGGGGAATGGGTTTGGAATGGGATTGGGATGGGTTGGAGAGGGGTTGGGATGGATGGGGATGATGGGAATGGGATTGGGATGGGGTTGGGATGGTGGGAACGGGTTTGGAATGGGGTTGGATGGACTGGGATGATGGGAATGGGATTGGAGTAGGTTGAGGTGTTCCCATTTTTTCCCCAGGCCTGGCTTATCCTGGTCTTCCCAGGACATTCCAGTCCTGTCTGATCCCATTTTTTCTCATTTTTTCCCATTTTTTCCCGTTTTTTCCCATTTTTCCCATTTTCCCCCAGGCCTGGCCTACATCTGCGAGGGGCTGCGGGAGCAGCGCCGGGGGCTGGTGACGCTGGTGCTGTGGAACAACCAACTGAGCCACGCCGGCATGGCCTACCTGGGCATGACCCTGGTGAGAATCCACACAGTTCCACAATTCCAGAATCCCCAGAATCCCTAGAATTCCAGAATTCACACAATTCCCAGGATTCCGGCGTTCCCGGCCGGAATTCGGAGCCGTCGGCACCCGGTTCTGGGAGAAAAAATTGATTTTTTTTGGTGTTAATTCTTGGATTTTTGGGGTTTTCTGTGGAGTTTTGTTGGTTTTTCCATGGGTTTTCCATGGTTTGCATGGATTTTTCATGGATTTCCATGGGTTTTTCATGGATTTCCATGGGTTTTCCATGGTTTTCTATGGTTTTTCCATTGGTTTTTCCATGGGTTTTCCATGGTTTGCATGGATTTTTCCTTGGATTTTCATTGATTTTCCATCAATTTCCATGGATTTTCATGGGTTTTCCATTGGTTTTCCATGGATTTTCTATGGAGTTTTTCAATGAATTTCCCTTGGTTTCCATGGATTTTCCCATGGATTTTCCTTGATTTACAATCTATTTCTGTTGATTTTCCATGGATTTTCCTTGATTTTTCCATGGATTTTCTTTGATTTTCCATGGATTTCCAATGGATTTTCCCTGGATTATTTTCCCTGGATTTTCCATGGATTTCCCCATGGATTCCCCTGGATTTTCCCTCTTTTCCCCCTGGAATTTCCCTCGATGATTTCCCATGGATTTTCCCTGTTTTTCCCTGGATTTCCCCATGGATTGCCCTGGATTTCCCTGTGGATTCCCAAGGATTATTTTCCCATGGATTTTCCCATGGCTTTTCCCTTTTTTTCCCTGGATTTCCCCATGGATCCCCCTAGATCACTGTCCCTTTTTTCCCTGTTTGATTTTCCCTGGATTTTTCCCTGTTTATCCCTGGATTTCCCCCCTGGATCACTCTCCCTGTTTTTCCCTGTTTTCCCCATGGATTTTCCCTGTTTTTCCCTGGATTTCCCCATGGATCCCCCTGGATCATTCTCCCTGTTTTCCCCATGGCTTTTCCCTGGATTTTTCCCTGTTTTTCCCTGGATTTCCCCCCATGGATCATTTTCCCTGTTTTCCCCATGGATTTTCCCTGTTCTTCCCTGGATTATTTCCCCCTGGATTTTTCCCCCTGGATCACTCTCCCTGTTTTCCCCATGGTTTTTCCCTGGATTTTTCCCTGTTTTTCCCTGGATTATTTCCCCCTGGATTTTCCCCCCTGGATCACTCTCCCTGTTTTCCCCATGGATTTCCCCTGGTTTTCCCATGGATTTTCCCTGTTTTTCCCTGGATTTTTCCATGGATCCCCATGGATTTTCCCTGGATTTTTCCCCGTTTTTCCCTGGATTGTCCCTCCTGGATCACTGTCCCTGTTTTCCCTGTTTGATTTTCCCCATGGATTTTCCCTTGTTTTTCCCTCCTGGATCACTCTCCCTGGATTATTTCCTCATGGCTTTTCCGTGGATTTTCCCTGGTTTTCCCTGGATTTTTTCCTGTTTTCCCCTGGATGATTTCCCCCCGGATCACGGTGCCGTTTCTCAGCCGCACACGCAGAGCCTGGAGACGCTGAACCTGGGCCACAACCCCGTGGGGAACGAGGGCGTCCGGAACCTGAAGAACGGATTGATCGGGAACCGCTCCGTGCTGCGCCTGGGGCTGGCCTGCACCAAGCTCACCTGCGAGGGTGGGGCCCGGATCGCCGGGAATTCCCCGGGAATGGGGGCCCGGAAAAGGAGGGGTGGGGGTGGGAGAGGTGGGATGGGGTTGGGAAAGTTGGGGTGGGTTTGGGAAAGTTGGGTTGGAAAAGTTGGATTGGGCTTGGGAAAGGTGGGGTGGGGTTGGGAAAGTTGGGATGGGGAAGTTGGGATGGGGTTGGGAAACTTTGGGATGGAAAAGTTGGGATGGAAAAGTTGGGATGGGTTTGGGAACGTTGGGATGGAAAAGTTGGACTGAAAAAGTTGGGTTTGGCTTGGGAAGGTTGGGTTGGAAAAGTTGGGATAGGTTTGGGAATGTTGGGATGGAAAAGTTGGGAGGGGTTGGGAAAGTTGGGATGGAAAAGTTGGGATGGGGTTGGGAAAGTTGGGATGGGGTTGGGAAAGTTGGGATGGAAAAGTTGGGATGGGAAAGTTGGGATGGGATTGGGAAAGTTGGGATGGGGTTGGGAAAGTTGGGATGGAAAAGTTGGGATGGAAAAGTTGGGATGGGGTTGGGAAAGTTGGGATGGGGTTGGGGAAGGTGAGGTGGAAAAGTTGATTGGAAAAGTTGGATTTGGCTTGGGAAAGTTGGATTGGAAAAGTTGGGATGGGTTTGGGAACGATGGGATGGAAAAGTTGAACTGGAAAAGTTGGGTTGGGCTTGGGAAGGTTGGGTTAGAAAAGTTGGGATGGGGTTGGGAAAGTTGGGTTGGAAAAGTTGGGATGGGTTTGGGAATGTTGGGATGGAAAAGTTGGGATGGGGTTGGGAAAGTTGGGATGGGGTTGGGAAAGGTGGGGTGGAAAAATTGGACTGGAAAAGTTGGGTTGGGCTTAGGGAAGTTGGGATGAGGTTGGAAAAGTTGGGATGCCTTTGAGAAAGTTGGGATGGGGTTGGGAAAGGTGGGGGGGGTTGGGAAAGGTGAGGTGGAAAAGTTGATTGGAAAAGTTGGATTGGGCTTGGGAAAGGTGGGATGGAAAAGTTGGGATGGGTTTGGGAACGTTGGGATGGAAAAGTTGGGCTGGAAAAGTTGGGATGCGTTTGGGAAAGTTGGGATGAGGTTGGGAAAATTGGGATGGGATTGGGAAAGGTGGGGTGGGTTTGGGAAAGCTTGGATGGATTTGGGAAAGTTGGGTTGGAAAAGTTGGGATGGAGTTAGGAAAGTTGGGGTGGAAAAGTTGGGGTTGGGACATTTGGGATGGGTTTGGGAATGTTGGGTTGGAAGAGTTGGGATGGGGTTGGGAAAGTTGGGTTGGAAAAGTTGGGATGGGTTTGGGAATGTTGGGATGGAAAAGTTGGGATGGGGTTGGGAAAGGTGGGATGGAGTTGGGAAAGGTGGAGTGGAAAAGTTGGACTGGAAAAGTTGGGTTGGGCTTGGGAAAGTTGGGATGGGGTTGGAAAAGTTGGGATGCCTTTGGGAAAGGTGGGATGGGTTTGGGAAAATTGGGATGGGATTGGGAAAGGTGGGGAGGGGTTGGGAAAGGTGGGGTAGAAAAGTTGGGATGGGCTTGAGAAAGTTGGGATGGTCTTGGGAAAGGTGAAGTGGGAAAGTTGGCATGAGGTTGGAAAAGTTGGGATGAGGTTGGAAAAGTTGGGATGGGATTGGGAAAATTGGGATGAGGTTGGAAAAGTTGGGATGAGGTTGGAAAAGTTGGGATGGGATTGGGAAAATTGGGATGGGATTGGGAAAGGTGGGGAGGGGTTGGGAAAGTTGGGATGGAAAAGTGGGGATGGAAAAGTTGGGAAGGGTTTGGGAAAGTTGGGGTGGAAAAGTTGGGATGGGTTTGGGAAAGTTGGATTGGAAAAATTGGGATAGGGTTGGGAAAGTTGGGATGGAAAATCGGGATGGGCTTGGGAGAGTTGGCTTGGAAAAGTTGGGATGGGCTTGGGAAAGTTGGGATGGGCTTGGGAAAGTTGGGATGGGCTTGGGAAAGGTGAGGTGGAAAAGTTGGAATGGGGTTGGGAAACTTGGGATGAAAAAGTTGGGTTGGAAAAGTTGGGATGGGTTTGGGAAAGTTGGGATGCGCTTGGATTTCCGCATTCCCCCATTTCCCCAATTTTCCCCCTCCAAGCCCCCCAGAGGAGCCTCTGCACCCCCAATCCCAGGATTTTTCCCCAATCCCCATTCCCATTTATTCATTTCCCCCCAATCCCACCCCATTCCCATTTCCCCCCAATCCCATTCCCATTCTCCCCCCTCGTTTTCCAGGGGCCGTGGCCGTGGCCGAGTTCGTGGCCGAGTCTCCGCGGCTGCTGCGCCTGGACCTGCGCGAGAACGACATCAAGACCGGGGGGCTCATGGCCCTGTCGCTGGCCCTGCGCGTCAACCACTCCCTGCTGCGCCTCGACCTCGACCGCGAGCCCAAGAAGGAGGCGGTGGGGGCCCAAAATTCCCAGAATTCCCTGAGATTTGGGGGATTTTTCCTGAAATTTTTGGGGTTTTCCTGAAATTTCCGCGGTTTCAGGGCGTTGGTGGGGAGGGAAATGGCGCCTTGAGGTGTTGGGTGTTGGGGAGTTGGGATTTCATTGTGGGATCAAGAAGGAGGTGGTGTGACCCCAAATTCCCAGAGATTTTTGGGAATTTTCCTGAAATTTATGGGATTTCTCCAAAATTTATGGGATTTTCCCAAAATTTCCATGGTTTCGGGGCGTTCCCGGACTGGGAAATGGCGCCTTGAGGTGTTGAGGGTTGGGGAGTTGGGATTTCATTGTGGGATCAAGAAGGAGGTGGTGTGACCCCAAATTCCCTGGGATTTTGGGGTTTTTCCTGAAATTTATGGGGTTTTCCCAAAATTTCCGCGATTTTGGGATGTTGGCGGTGCGGGAAATGGCGCCTTGAGGTGTTGAGTGTTGAGGAGTTGGGATTTGGCTACCAACCCAAGAAGGAGGCCCAATTCCCAAAATTCCCAGAGATTTTTGGGAATTTTCCCAAAATTTATGGGATTTTTCTGAAATGTATGGGATTTTTCCCAAAATTTTTTGGCTTTTCCCAAAATTTCCGCGGTTTCGGGGTGTTTCCAGAGTGGGAAATGTCATCTCGAGGTGTTGGGTGTTGGGGAGTTGGGATTTCATTGTGGGATCAAGAAGGAGGTGGTGTGACCCAAAATTCCCAAAATTCACAAGAGATTTGGAGGAATTTTCTTGAAATTTTTGGGATTTTCCTGAAATTTCTGTGATTTCAGGATGTTGGCGGAGTGGGAAATGGTACCTTGAGGTGTTGGGAGTTGGGGAGTTGGGATTTGATTGTGGGACCAAGAAGGAGGTGGTGTGATCCAAAATTCCCAGATATTTTTGGGAATTTTCCTGAAATTTATGGGATTTTCCCAAAATTTATGGGATTTTCCCAAAATTTCCATGGTTTCGGGGCGTTCCCGGACTGGGAAATGGCGCCTTGAGGTGTTGAGGGTTGGGGAGTTGGGATTTGATTGTGGGATCAAGAAGAAGGTGGTGTGACCCCAAATTCCCAGAGATTTTTGGGAATTTTCCTGAAATTTATGGGATTTCTCCAAAATTTATGGGATTTTCCCAAAATTTCCGCGGTTTCGGGGCGTTCCTGGACCGGGAAATGGCGCCTTGAGGTGTTGAGGGTTGGGGAGTTGGGATTTGATTGTGGGATCAAGAAGAAGGTGGTGTGACCCCAAATTCCCTGGGATTTTGGGATTTTTCCTGAAATTTATTGGGTTTTCCCAAAATTTCCGCGATTTTGGGATGTTGACGGTGCGGGAAATGGCGCCTTGAGGTGTTGGGTGTTGAGGAGTTGGGATTTGGCTTCCAGCTCAAGAAGGACCCCCAATTCCCAAAATTCCCAGAGATTTTTGGGAATTTTCCCAAAATTTATGGGATTTTTCTGAAATTTATGGGATTTTTCCCAAAATTTTTTGGGTTTTCCCAAAATTTCCGCGGTTTCGGGGCGTTCCCAGAGCGGGAAGTGGTACCTCAAGATGTTGGGTGTTGGGGAGTTGGGATCTGATTGTGGGATCAAGAAGGAGGTGGTGTGTCCCAAAATTCTCAGAGATTTGGGGGAATTTTCCTGAAATTTTTGGGAATTTCCTGAAATTTATGGGATTTTCCTGAAATTTATGAGATTTTCCCAAACTTTCTGTGGTTTCGGGGCATTGGTGGAGAGGCAAATGGCACCTTGAGGTGTTGGGTATTGGTCAGTTGGGATTTGGCTACCAGCCCAAGAAGGAGGCCCAATTCCCAAAATTCCCAGAGATTTTTGGGAATTTTCCTGAAATTCATGGGATTTTTCTGAAATTTATGGGATTTTCCTAAAATTTCCACGTTTTTGGGATGTTGGCGGTGCAGGAAATGGCGCCTTGAGGTGTTGGGAAGTTGGGATTTGATTGTGGGATCGAGAAAGAGGTGGTGTGACCCCAAATTCCCAAAATTCCCAAAATTCCTGAGGGATTTTCCCGCCATTCCTGAGGGATTTTCCCGCCATTCCCCAGGAATTTTCCCGCCATTCCTGAGGGATTTTCCCACCGTTCTTGAGGGATTTTCCCGCCATTCCCAGGGATTTTCCCGCCATTCCCAGGGATTTTCCCGCCATTCCCCAGGGATTTTCCCAACATTCCCAAAGGATTTTCCCACCATTCCTGAGGGATTTTTCCCGCCATTCCCAAGGGTTTTTCCCGCCATCCCAGAGGGATTTTCCCACCATTCTTGAGGGATTTTCCTGCAATTCCTGAGGGATTTTCCCGCAATTCCTGAGGGATTTTTCCCACCATCCCCGAGGAATTTTGCCGTCATTCCCGGGGATTTTCCCGCTATTCCCAAACTTTTCCCCCGCAGGTGAAGAGTTTCCTGGAGACGCAGAAGGCGCTGCTGGCCGAGATCCAGAACGGCTGCAAGCGGAATTTCATCCTGGCCAAGGAGAAGGAGGAGAAGGAGCAGCAGCAGCTGCAGCACTCGGCCTCCATGGCCGAGATTTCCGGGAACGATCCCGAGGAGGATCCTGAGGAAGATCCCGAGGAAGATCCCGGAATCGCCGGCGGCGCTTCCCCAGCCCCCGAGGAAAACGGGAACGCGGCTCCGGCCGGGGATTCCAGCTCGGACACGGACGAGGAGGAGGAGGAGGAGGAGCAGGATGGGAAGGACTCGAGGGAGGTTGTGGATTCTGGGAATTCTGGGAATTCCGGGAATGGCGAGCGCAGGATTTCCGTCTCCAGCCCGGGCAGAGGCCGCAAGATCTTCGTGGTGACGCGCGTGGAAAACGTTCCCGAGGGATCCGGGGTCGGTTCCAAGGAATCTGGGGCTGTTCCCAAAGAATCTGGGGCCATTCCTGAGGGATCAGGGGTCGTTCTTGAAGAATCCAGGGTCGTTCCTGAGGGATCCAGGATCATTCCTGAGGGATCCAGGATCATTTCCAAGGAATCTGGGGCTGTTCCTGATGAATCCAGGATCATTCCTGAAGGATCCAGGATCATTCCCGAGGGATCTGGGGCCGTTCCCGATGAATCCGGAACCGTTCCCGAGGGATCTGGGACCGTTCCCATTGGATCTGAGACTGTTCCGGAAGGATCCGGGATCGTTCCCGACAAATCCGCTGCTGTTCCCGATGGATCTGGGACAATTCCTGATGGATCTGGGACAATTCCTGGTGGATCTGGAGTCGTTCCTGATGAATCCAGGATTGTTCCAGATGGATCTGGGGCCATTCCCGATGGATCCGGCGCCGTTCCCATTGAATCTGGGACAATTCCTGATGGATTTGGAGCTGTTCCTGATGGATCCAAGGTTGTTCCTGATGGATCCGGCACCGTTCCCGTTGGATCTGGGACAATTCCTGACAGATTTGGAGCCGTTCCTGATGGATCTGGGACAATTCCTGACAGATTTGGAACCGTTCCTGATGGATTTGGAACCGTTCCTGATGGATCTGACGCCGTTCCCGTTGGATCTGGGACAATTCCTGATGGATCTGACGCCGTTCCCGTTGGATCTGGGACAATTCCTGACAGATTTGGAGCCGTTCCCGTTGGATCTGGGACAATTCCTGATGGATCTGACGCCATTCCCGTTGGATCTGGGACAATTCCTGACGGATTCGGAGCCGTTCCCGAGCTCCCACGCGCGGCTCCGGCCGCGATTCCCGAACTGCCGCCGCGCCGGGCCGGCGGATCTGAGGGAATTCCCTGCGGGAGCCCCGCCCGGGAGTCGCCGCTTCCCAACGGGCTCAAGGCGGATTTCGCCCGGGCGCTGCCGGAGCCGGGCCCCGAGGGCGACGGGAAATCGGGAATGTGCGCGGCCGAGCACGGTGAGATCCCAGAATCCCAAAATCTGCCAATTCCAGAGGGGGTTCCCGGGAGATTTGGGGCGTTCCCGGGATACTGGGGGTTCTGAGATCCCAAATTCCTGAGATCCTAAATTCCTGAAATCTCAAATTCCTGAGGATTCCGAGATCCTGAATTTCTGAGATCCCAAATTCCTGAGGGTTCTGAGATCCCAAATTCCTGAGATCCCAAATTCCTGAGCTCCCAAATTCCTGACATCCCACATTCCTGAAATCCCAATTTCCTGAAATCTCAAATTCCTGAGGATTCTGAGATCCTGAATTCTTGAAATCCCAAATTCCTGAAATCCCAAATTCCTGAGGATTCTGAGATCCCAAATTCCTGAAATCTCAAATTCCTGAGATCCCAAATTCCTGAGATCCCAAATTCCTGAAATCCCAAATTCCTGAAATGCCAAATTCCTGAGATCCCAAATTACTGAGATCTCAAATTCCTGAGATCTCGAATTCCTGAGCTCCCAAATTCCTGAGGGTTCTGAGATCCCAAATTCCTGAGATCCCAAATTCCTGAGGGTTCTGAGATCCCAAATTCCTGAGATCCCAAATTCCTGAGATCCCAAATTCCTGGGGGTTCCAAGGGATTACAATGAAAAATGGGAATAAATCAGGAAAAACTGGGAAAAGGAGCAGGAATTGGGATAAAAAGTGGGAATAAATCAGGAAAAATTGGGAATAAATCAGGAAAAACTGGGAAGAAACCCAGGAATTGGGATAAAAAACCGGGAATAAATGAGGGAAAATTGTGATGAGCCCCGGGTTGGTGCCCAGGAGTTCCGGAATGTTCCCTGTGCCGTGTTTTCCAGAGCTGAGCTGCTCCAGGAACGAGCAGGAGCTGCAGGAGCTGCTGCTGGAGGCGAGCCAGGACACGGCGCCGGAGCCGCGCTGAGCCCAGGTGGGAACCGGGAACCGCGGCCGGGGAGAGACGGACGGGAAATGGACGGGAAATGGACGGGAAATGGATGGGAAATGGATGGGAAAAGATGGGAAATGGACAGGAAATGGCCGGGAAATGGATGGGAAATGGACGGGAAATGGATGGGAAATGGATGGGAAATGGACGGGAAATGGATGGGAAATGACATCCAGGAAATAGCTGGGAAATGGATGGGAAATGGCCCAGAAATGGCTGGGAAAAGATGGGAAATGGACGGGAAATGGACAGGAAATGGACGGCAAAAGATGGGAAATGGCTGGGAAATGACTGGGAAAAGATGGGAAAATAGCAGGGAAATGGCTGGGAAATAGCCAGGAAATATCTGGGAAAATATAAGAAAGGACATCCAGGAAATAGCTGGGAAATAGCTGGGAAAAGAGGGGGAAATATCCAGGAAATATCTGGGAAAAGATAGGAAAGGACATCCAGGAAATATCTGGGAAAAGATGGGAATTCTGCCCTGGGAAAAGATTGGAAATATCTGGGAAAAGACAGGAAAAGACATCCGAGAAATAGCTGGGAAAGAACTGGGAAGTATCCAGGAAATATCTGGGAAATAGCCAGGAAATATCTGGGAAATAGCCAGGAAATATCTGGGAAAATATAAGAAAGGACATCCAGGAAATAGCCGGGAAATAGCTGGGAAAAGAGGGGGAAATATCCAGGAAATATCTGGGAAAAAATGGGGAAATATCCAGGAAATATCTGGGAAAAGACAGGAAAAGATATCTGGGAAATAACCAGGAAATAACCAGGAAATGGCTGGGAAAAGATGGGAAAATAGCCAGGAAATATCTGGGAAAAAATGGGGAAGTAGCCAGGAAATATCTGGGAAAAGATGGGAAAAGAGGGGGAAATATCCAGGAAATATCTGGGAAAATGTGGGGAAATAACCAGGAAATAGCTGGGAAAAGACAGGAAAAGATATCTGGGAAATAACCAGGAAATAGCCAGGAAATGGCTGGGAAAAGATGGGAAAATAGCCAGGAAATATTTGGGGAAAAAATGGGGAAGTAGCCAGGAAATATCTGGGAAAAGATGGGGAAATAGCAGGGAAATGACTGGGAAATGGCTGGGAAATAGCCAGGAAATATCTGGGAAAAGATAGGAAAGGACATCCAGGAAATAGCTGGGAAATAGCTGGGAAAAGAGGGGGAAATATCCAGGAAATATCTGGGAAAAAATGGGGAAATATCCAGGAAATGGCTGGGAAATAGCTGGGAAATAGCCAAGAAAAGATGGGAATTCTGCCCTGGGAAAAAATGGGAAATAGCTGGGAAATATCTGGGAAAAGACAAGAAAAGACATCTGGGAAATAGCTGGGAAAGAGCTGGGAAGTATCCAGGAAATATCTGGGAAAAGATGGGGAAATAGCCAGGAAATATCTGGGAAAAGACAGGAAAGGACATCCAGGAAATAGCTGGGAAAAAATGGGGAAATATCCAGGAAATATCTGGGAAAAGACAGGAAAAGATATCTGGGAAATAACCAGGAAATAACCAGGAAATGGCTGGGAAAAGATGGGAAAACAGCCAGGAAATATCTGGGAAAAGATGGGGAAATAGCAGGGAAATGACTGGGAAATGGCTGGGAAATAGCCAGGAAATAGCCAAGAAAAAGATGGGAATTCTGCCCTGGGAAAAAATGGGAAATAGCTGGGAAAAGATGGGAATTGTGCCTTGGGAAAAGATGGGGAAATAGCTGGGAAATATCTGGGAAAAGACAGGAAAAGACATCCGGGAAATAGCCGGGAAATGGCTGGGAAATATCTGGGAAAAGACAGGAAAAGACATCTGGGAAATATCTGGGAAAAGACAGGAAAAGACATCTGGGAAATATCTGGGAAAGAACTGGGAAATAGTCAGGAAATGGCTGGGAAATAACCAGGAAATAGCCAGGAAATAGCCAGGAAAACATGGGAAAATAGCCAGGAAATATCTGGGAAAATACAGGAAAGGACATCCAGGAAATAGCTGGGAAATGTCCAGGAAAAGAGGGGAATTCTGCCCTGGACAAAGATGGGAAATGTCCAGGAAATATCTGGGAAATAGCTGGGAAATGTACAGGAAATGTCTGGGAAATATTCAGGAAATAGCCAGGAAAAGATGGAAATTCTACCCTGGACAAAGATGGGAAATATCCAGGAAATATCTGGGAAAAACTGGGGAAAAGCTGGGAAATATCCAGGAAAATATCTGGGAAAATATCTGGGAAATGTCCAGGAAATATCTGGGAAAATATCTGGGAAAAGATGGGAATTCTGCCCTGGGAAAAGATGGGAAATATCTGGGAAATATCCAGGAAATAACTGGGAAAAGGCGGGAAAAGATGGGAAAAGACATCTGGGAAATATTTGGGAAATAGCCAAGAAAAGATGGGAAAATATCTGGGAAATATCTGGGAAAACCTGGGAATTCCGAACCTGGGAAAACCCGGGATAATCGTGGAAAACCCGGGAATTCTGACCTGGGATAATCCAGGAAAACCCGGGAATTCTGCCCCAGGAATATCCAGGAATTCTGACCCGGGAAGACCTGGGATAATCCTGGAAAACCCGGGAATTCTGCCCTGGGATAATCCTGGGAATTCTGGCCAGGAAGATCCTGGAAAACCCGGGAATTCTGACCCGGGAAAACCTGGGATAATCCTGGAAAACCCGGGAATTCTAGCCCAGGAAAACCTGAGATAATCCTGGAAAATCTGGAAATTCTGGCCCAGGAAAATACGGGAATTCTGGCCCGGGATAATCCTGGAAAACCTGGGAATTCTGAACCTGGGAAAACCCGGGAATTCTTACCCGGGAAAACCCGGGATAATCCTGGAAAACCTGGGAATTCTGAACCTGGGAAAATCCGGGAATTCTGATCCAGGAAAACCCGGGATAATCCTGGAAAAGCTGGGAATTCTGGCCCAGGATAATCCTGAAAAAGATGGGAAAATCCGGGAATTCTGAACCTGGAAAAACCCAGGAATTCTGACTGAGGAAAACCCGGGATAATCCTGGAAAACCCGGGAATTCTGGCTCAGGAAAACCCGGGAATTCTGGCCCAGGATAATCCTGGAAAACCCAGGAATTCTGTTCCAGGAAAACCCGGGATAATCTTGGAAAATCCGGGAATTCTGAACCTGGGAAAACCCGGGAATTCTGCCCCAGGGAAATCCTGGAAAATCTGGGAATTCTGAACCCAGAAAAAAAAAGGGAATTCTGAACCCAGGAAAACCCAGGATAATCCTGGAAAACCTGGGAATTCTGGCCCAGGAAAACCCGGGAATTCTGACCTGGGATAATCCTGGAAAACCCGGGAATTCTGGCCTGGGATAATCCTGGAAAAGCCGGGAATTCTGGCCCAGGAAAACCCGGGAAAACCTGGGAATTCCAGGAATTCTGTCCCTGGAAAATCCGGGATAATTCTGGAAAACCCGGGAATTCTGGCCCAGGAAAACCCGGGAAAACCTGGGAATTCCAGGAATTCTGTCCCTGGAAAATCCGGGAATTCTGGCCCAGAAAAACCCGGGATAATCCTGGAAAATCCGGGAATTCTGACCCGGGAAAACCCGGGAATTCTGCCCCACGAATATCCAGGAATTCTGTCCCGGGGAAACCTGGGATAATCCCAGAAAACCTGGGAATTCTGGCCCGGGAAAACCCGGGAATTCTGACCCAGGAAAACCCGGGATAATCCTGGAAAACCCGGGAATTCTGTCCTTGGAAAACCCGGGAATTCTGACCCGGGATAATCGTGGAAAACCCGGGAATTCTGACCCAGGAAAACCCAGGAATTCCAGGAATTCCATCCCCGTCCTTCCCGCTCTCCCCACAGGTCCTGGCAGGGGAAGCTCCGGCGCTTTCCCCTCCTCCCTCTCCGCACAAGATTCCAACCAAACCTCGGGATTTTCGGGACTTTTCTTTGGAAAAGAAAAAAAAAACGACAGAAACCAGAAACACAAAAACCCAACCAAACGGATTTTTCCCGATTTTTTTTCCCGGTTTTTTTCCCGGTTTTTCCGGGGCTCGGCTCGGGCACTGCAGGGACCGGGACCGGCCGGAGCAGGCGGGAATTTGGGAATTCCGTCCCTAAAAAAAAAAACAAAACAAAAAACAAAAAAATAATCCCGGGATGGCTGCTTTATTTATTTTTAATTTCCCTTCCTCGCTGCTTTTTTGGGTTTCTTTGGGAATTTTTTTTTGTTTTTTTCCTGTCTCTATTTATCACCAGCTGCAGAATTCCCGGGGAAAAGGTGGAAAAAAAGGGGAGAAGGGAGGGGCTGGAATTCCTCAATCATCCCAAATTTCCCTAAAAATAAAAAAAAAAAAGAGGGAAGGGGAGGATCCAGCGAATCCAGCCCGGAATTCCTGAAATTTTCCTGGAATTTCCCGGGGAATTCCCTGGGGGTCGCTTTTCTTTCTCAAGTGCAATAAAATCTTTTCAGGGAGCTGCGGGGCTGGGGATCGGAATTCCGGGGGGATGTTCCCGATATTCCAGCTGGGAATTTTCGCTGGTGTTTCTTGGGCTTTGATTTTGGGGTTTTTTTTTTGTCTTTTCCCTATTTTTGTTTTTTTTTTTTTGGTGTTTTCCCTTCGTTTCTTCTTTCCCCGTGGTGGAATTTTTGTTAACGGCTGTTTTCTAATTAAAGGAATTCTGCATTCGTCACCCGCCCTCTTTTTGGGGGCTCATCTTGGAATTTTCCGGGAGTTTGGGGGTTTGTGGGTTTGGGGAGGGGTGGGGAGGGGGTAAAGATCCCCCCAAAAAAAAAATAAATAAAACCCAACTTGGAACAGGTGGGAAATTCTGGCAGAAATCCCAAAAAAATCCCAAAAACCCCAAAAAATTACCCAAAAAAGCACAGAACCAGGGCTGGAATTTGATTTATTTGACTGGGAAATCCCAAAAATCCAAAAAAATCCCCAGAAAACCCAAAAAATCCCAAAAAATCCCAAAAAAACACAGAGCCTTGACTGGAATTTGGTTTATTGGGGGATGATCCTGGGAAATCTTGGCAGAAATCCCCAAAAAAACCCCAAAAATCCCCAAAAAAAGCACAGAGCCAGGGTTGGAATTTGGTTTGTTGGGGGATGATCCTGGGAAATCCTGGCAGAAATCCCCAAAAAACCCCAAAACCCCCAAAATAATCCCAAAAAAGCACAGAACCAGGGCTGGAATTTGATTTATTTGACTGGGAAATCCCAAAAATCCCAAAAAATCCCCAAAAAACCCCAAAAATCCCAAAAAATCCCCAAAAAAACCACAGAGCCAGGACTGGAATTTGGTTTATTGGGGGATGATCCTGGGAAATCCTGGCAGAAATCCCAAAAAATCCCAAAAAACCCAAAAAATCCCCAAAAACCCCAAAAAAGCACAGAGCCAGGACTGGAATTTGGTTTATTGGGGGATAATCTGGGAAATCCTGGCAAAAATCCCAAAAATCCCCAAAAACCCCAAAAATTCCCCAAAAAACCCACAGAACCAGGGGTGGAATTTGATTTATTTGTCTGGGAAATCCTGGCAAAAATCAAAAAAACCCCAAAAAATTCCCAAAAAAAGCACAGAGCCAGGGGTGGAATTTGATTTATTGGGGGATGATCCCAGGGAGGTTTTCCTGGGAATTTTTTTTTGTGGGATGGGATTTGGGAATTGCCCAAATTTGGGGCTTTTTGTGGGGTGGTGGGGGGATTTCCCTGATTTTCCTTCCCAATTTTCCCTCCCAAATTTTGGGGACAAATCCCAAAAATGTCTCGGGGTTGGGAATTCCCTGCAGGGATTGGAATTCCCTGGAATTCCTGGAGCTTTGGGATACTCCCAGGGACAAAAAACTGGGAATAAAAATCAGGAATTCCCTTCCCAAACCCCTGCAACATCTCAAAAAAAACCAGAAATAAAATCCTGGAATTTCCTCTGGATATTCCAAGTCCCCTCTCAGGACCAAAATCCCAGGAATAAAATCCTGGAATTTCCTCCTGGATCCTCCCAGTCTCCTCCAGCACTTCTCAGAATCAAAATCCTGGGAATTAAAACCCAGAATTCCCTCTGGATCATCCCAGTCCCCTCCCACAATTCTGGGATAAAACTCCAGAATTCCTCATTCCCATTCTGCCCCAAAAAATCCCCCCAAATCCCCAAAATGATCCTCAAAATAATAAAAAAAAAATCTACCAAAAATCCCAAATAACCCCCCAAATAATCCCAAATAATCCCCCAAAATCCCCCCAAATAAAAAAAAAAAAATCCCGAATAATCCCAGAAAAATCCCAAAGAATCCCCCCCCCAAAAAAAAAATAATCCCAAAGAATCCCAAATAATAATTTTAAAAAATCCCCAAATAATCCCCAAAAATCCCCCTCAAATCCCCAAAATAATCCCAAATAATCCTAAAAAATCCCGAAAAAAATCCCCAAAAAATCAAAAAAACTCCAAAAAAATCCCCGCAAAATCCAAAATAATCCCCAAAAAAATCCCAAAAAATACTCAAAAATCCCAAACAATCCCAAAAAATCCCCCCAAAATCCCCAAAATAATCCCAAATAATCCTCAAAAATCCCAAAAAATCCCAAATAATCCCAAAAAATCCCAAATAATCCCCCAAAATCCCTAAAAATAAAAAAAATCCCAAAAAATCCCCCAAAAAATCCCAATCAATCCCAAAAAATCCCAAATAATCCCCAAAAATCCCAGAGAATCCCCAAATAATCACAAAAAATAATCCCAAATGATCCTCAAAATCCCAAATAATACGCAAAAATAAAAATAAATTCCCAAATAATCCCCAAAAATCCCCCAAAAATCTCCAAAATAATCCCAAATAATCCCAAACAATCCCAAAAAATCCCAAAAAAGGCCAAATAATCCCCCCAAATCCCCCCAAAATAATCCGAAATATTCCCCAAAAATCCCGAACAATCCCAAAAACTCACAAATAATCTCCAAAATAATCCCAAATAATCCCCAAATAATCCCCAAAACCCCCAAACCCCGCGTGTCTCAGGGGCACTGCACCCCCCTGGACACTGGCACGACCGCGACTTTGCCGATCCGACCCAGCGCCCGCAGCAACCCCATCTGGTGCCGGATGGAATGGTCCAGATTGACGGTGACGCCGAGGAGCCGCCGCGCCTCGGCGGCGCTGAAGGGGAAATCCCGCGCCAGGAACGCCCGGAAGAGCTCGGGGTCGGAATCCAAACTCAGCACCTTGCCCAGCGGCTGCCGCAGCGCGCTCAGCTCGCCCGCGTGCTCCTGGAAGATGCTCCAAAGGGATTTGCCGAAATCTCCCGGCGCCGGCGTCGCGTCGTGCGCGGCGTCCTCCAGGCACTGCAGCGTCCAGCTGAGGCGGCCGGGCCAGCGGTCGGCCAGCACCACCCAGGCGGCCGCGGCGCGAGGGGACAGGATTTGGGTGCCGCCGCCACCGCCGCCGGCGCGGTGCAGCAGCAGCCGCAGCGTGATGGGGATGGTGTTGACGATGCGCCGCACGTTGGCGCCGTTCTCCGGGAGGTACCGCGATAAAACGTCCGAACCGTCGTGGAGACACCGGAACGCCTCGTGGATCCACGGCACCGCCTCGGCGTCCACCTCCTTCCAACCAGGAACCGCCGGCGCGGCGGCGACGACGCCACAACAGCCGTGGCGGGTTTTGGCCACGTTGCCGGCGATGATGCGGTACATGAGGTCCTCGCGCGTTTGGATGGCGGCCTCGACGCTGCGCAGGCGGGAGCGGGCGCCCATCTCGGGGATGGAGAAGGGCAGCGTGACGGCGCGGTTCAGGTACAGGTAGCCGTTATCCGCCAGCCCCTTCATGCAGCCCGTCTGCTCCAGGCACGGCACGATCACGCTGGGGTCCACGGCCAGCACGAAGATGAAGGGCGCGTTGGCGTCCGACAGCAGCGTGGCCATGGCGTTGAACACCCCGGCCACCTTCTCCGGGTAGCAGAGGTCCAGGCTGGTGATCTCCAGCACCACGCGCAGCCGGCGCCGCTCGAACACCTCCATGAACGCCAAAAAATCCACCAGCACCTCCACCTCGCCGCGGATCTTGCTCATGAACCCCAACTGCCCGGCGAACCTCTCGCTGTTGGTCAAGCGCTCGATCTTCTTCTTCTCGCTCACCAGGAAGTTCTTGAGGATGGACAAAGCCCCCAAGACCAGCGAGGAGCCCGACAGCGACGCCACGGCGCTGCCCACCACCTTGAGCGCGTGGTGGTCCTTGATGCCCGGCACCAGCAGTGCCACCAGCAGGATGGCGATGCCCACGGCCAGCACCAGCAGCAGCCCCCAGAGCCGCAGGCAGGTCCCTTTCTTCAGCACCCACTCCCGCTGGGAGAAGCCGGAGGCGAAGCGCGGCCGCGAGCCCAGCACGTGGAAGACGCTGAGCGGCAAAGCGCCGAAGTGCTGCCGGATGTTCTGGCACAGCGTGGTCACCAGCCCCGCCCAGAGCTTGTCGCAGCCCTCGAACTCCCAGGCGCTGAAGCGGATGAAGATGAACTCCAGGTTCTTGCGCCGCAGGTGGCCCTCGGTCACCACGGGCTCGTAGAAGGCCAGGAGCCACAGGGCCACCAGCAGGCCCCAGCCGTGGGGGCTGCGCGGCTTGCGGTGGCCGCGGAGCAGCTCGGCGGCTTCGCGTCGCGCCATCTCCTCCCGCATGAAGGCTGGCAACGGCATTGGGGTTGGGTTGGAATGGAATGGAATGGATTGGGTTGGGTTGGGTGGGATTTGGGATGAGATTTGCAGTTGGGTTGGGTTGGGTTGGGTGGGTTGGAGTGGAATGGATGGGTTGAGATGGAGTGGATTGAGTTGTTTTGGGTGGGATTTGGGATGAGATTTGGGGTTGGGTTGGGTTGGGATGGAATGGAATGGAATGGTTGGGTTGAGATGGGGTGGATTGAGTTGTGTTGGGTGGGATTTGGGATGAGATTTGGGGTTGGGTTGGGTTGGGTTGGGTTGGGTTGGGTTGGGTTGGATTGGGTTGGGTTGGAATGGATGGGTTGTGTTGGGTTGAGTTGGGTTGGATTTGGATTTGGGATTTGGGGTTGAGTTGGGTTGGGCGGGATTTGGGATAAGATTTGGGGATGAGTTGAGTTGGGTTGCATTGCGTTACGTTGAGGTGAGTTGACTTGGGTTGACTTGGGTTGAGTTGGGTTGGGTTGCATTAGGTTGGGTTGTGTTGGGTTGTGTGGGGTTGAGTTGGGTTGGGTTGGGTTGAGTTGGGTTGGGTTGGATGGGATTTGAGATGAGATTTGGAATTTTGGATGGGATTTGTGGTTGGATGGTTTGGGTTGGGTTGGGTTGGAATGGATGGGTTGAGTTGGATTGGGTTGGAATGGAATGGATGGGTTGAGGTGGGGTGGATTGCATTGGGTTGAGTTGAGTGGGATTTGGGATGAGATTTGGGGTTGGGTTGGGTTGGGTTGAGATGGGGTGGATTGAGTTGAGTTGGGTTGAGTTGGGTTGGGTTGGAATGGATGGGTTCGGTTAGGTTGGAATGGAATGGATGGGTTGAGATGGGATGGATTGGGTTGGGTTGAGTTGGGTTGGGTGGGATTTGGGATGAGATTTGGGGTTGGGTTGGGTTGTGTTGCATTGAGTTGGGTTGGGTTGTGTTGGGTTGGGTTGGGTTGGATGGGATTTGAGATGAGATTTGGAATTTCGGATGGGATGTGGGATTGGATGGGTTGGGATGGGTTGGGTTGGAATGGATGGGTTGAGTTGGGTTGGGTTGGGTTGAGTTGGATTGGATTTGGTTGGGTTGAGTTGGGTTGGAATGGAATGGTTGGGTTGAGATGGGATGGATTGAGTTGGGTCAGGTTGGGTTGGGTTGGGTTGGATGGAATTTGGGATGAGATTTGGGATTTGGGATTTGGGATTTGGGATTTGGGATTTGGGGTTGGAATGGATGGGATGAGTTGAGTTGGGTTGGATGGGATTGGGATGGAAATTTGGGACTGGGGACTGCGATGAGAGACCCGAAACCCTCAGGAAACAACACTGGGCACAGAAAAACCCCAAATCCAGATCACCACCCCAAATCCTGAATTCCCAAAACCCAAACCCTGACCCACCTGTGACCTTGGCCAGCAGGGATTCCCAGATCCCAAACCCCAAATCCCAAACCCCAAATCCCGAATTCCCAAACGCACCGGTGACCTTGGCCAGCAGGCTCTCCAGCCGGTGGCCGCAGGGCGCGTAGAAGCCGACGGTGACGGGCGTGGCCGTGTGGCACAGGGTGCGCGACAGACAGCGGCAGTACACGTCATCCTCCGTGGGGGGCTCTGGGATTGGGAGTGGGATTGGGACAATAAACGTCATCGTCCATGGGGGGCTCTGGGATTTGGGATATGGATCAAAATCAGGGATTTGGGATTGGGATTTGGGATTGGGATTGGGACAGGCAGCGACAGTACACATCATCCTCCATGGGGGCTCTGGGATCAAAATTTGGGATTGGGATTGGGATTGGGATTGGGATTGGGATCAGGACCAGGATTGAGGATTTGGGATTTGGGATCAGGACCAGAACTGAGGATTTGGGATTTGGGATCAGGATCAGGATTTGGAATTGGGATTTGGGATCAGGATTTGGAATTGGGATTTGGGATCAGGATCAGGATTCAGGATCAGGATTCAGGATTTGGGATTTGGGATCAGGATCAGGATTTGGGTTTGGGATTGGGATTTGGGATCAGGATCAGGATTGAGGGTTTGGGATTTGGGATCAGGATTTGGGATTTGGGATCAGGCCGTACCTCGGAGCTCTGGGGCTGCTCCCTCGCCGGGGGCTCCGTGGGGACACGGCCGGGGGGACCCCCCCGGGCCCAGCCAGGCCTCGCACTCGTCACACCCCCCTGGGGACACCCCTGGGGACAGCCCTGGGGACAGCCCCGGCCCCGAGGAGCAGCAGGAACCCTGTGGGGACAGGGACATCATGGGGACACCCTTGGGGACACCCTGTGGGGACAGGGACAGGGACATCATGGGGACAGCCCTGGGGACACCATGGGGACATCATGGAGACACCATGGGGACAGCCCCGGCCCCGAGGAGCAGCAGGAACCCTGTGGGGACAGGGACAGGGACACCATGGGGACACCCTGTGGGGACAGGGACACCCTGTGGGGACAGGGACAGGGACAGGGACATCATGGGGACACTCCTGGGGACACCCTGGGGGACAGGGACACCCTGTGGGGACAGGGACAGGGACAGGGACAGGGACATCATGGGGACATCCCTGGGGACACCATGGGGACACCCCTGGGGACATCCCTGGGGACAGGGACATCATGGGGACAGCCCTGGGGACAGCCCTGGGGACATCCCTGGGGACAGCCCCGGCCCCGAGGAGCAGCAGGAACCCTGTGGGGACAGGGACAGGGACACCATGGGGACACCCTGTGGGGACAGGGACAGGGACAGGGACAGGGACAGGGACAGGGACAGGGACAGGGACAGGGACATCATGGGGACACCCCTGGGGACACCCTGTGGGGACAGGGACAGGGACAGGGACATCATGGGGACACCATGGGGACAGCCCTGGGGACAACCCCGGCCCCGAGGAGCAGCAGGAACCCTGTGGGGACAGGGACACCATGGGGACACCCCTGGGGACACCATGGGGACACGAGGACATCATGGGGACAGCCCTGGGGACATCCCTGGGGACATCATGGGGACAGCCCTGGGGACATCATGGGGACAATCCCGGCCCCGAGGAGCAGCAGGAACCCTGCGGGGACAGGGACACTGTGGGGACACCCTGGGGACACCATGGGGACACTGTGGAGATCCCAATCCCACCCCAGTCCTACCCTGGGCAGCCTCAGTGGCTCCATCCCTGTCCCTGTCCCTGTCCCTGTCCCTGTCCCTGTCCCTGTCCCTGTCCCTGTCCCTGTCCCTGTCCCCATCCCTGTCCCTATCCCTGTCCCTGTCCCCATCCCTGTCCCTGTCCCTGTCCCCATCCCTGTCCCATCCCTGTCCCTGTCCTTGTCCCATCCCTGTCCCATCCCTGTCCCATCCCTGTCCTCATCCCTGTCCTCATCCCTGTCCCCTGTCCCTGTCCCTGTCCCATCTCTGTCCCTGTCCCCATCCCATCCCTGTCCCCATCCCTGTCCCTGTCCCTGTCCCCATCCCTGTCCCAGTCCCATCCCGGGATTTCCTGACACCGGCACCGGCGATCCCATTTCCCAATCCCATCCCGTTTCCCAATCCCATCCCGTTTCCCAATCCCATCCCAGTCCCATCCCAGTCTCCCCCAGTCCTACCTTGGCCATCTCCAGCGGCTCCATCCCTGTCCCTGTCCCTGTCCCGGTCCTGTCCCGGGATTTATTGACACCGGAGATCCCATTTCACAATCCCAGTTCCATCCCAGTCCCATCCCGGGATTTATTGGCACGGGCGTTCCCGTTTCCCAATCCCATCCCGTTTCCCAATCCCATCCCAGTTCCCTCCAGTCCTACCCTGGGCAGCTCCAGCGGCTCCATCCCTGTCCCCGTGCCTGTCCCTGTCCCTGTCCCGCTCCTATCCCGCTCCTGTCCCGGGATTTATTGGCACCGGCCCCGGCGATCCCGGCGATCCCGGCCAGGGAGGGGCGGCCGGGGCAGAAATTCCGGCTGAGCCCGGCCTGAGTCAGGGCGCAGCAATTCCCGCCCGGATCCGGCCCGGGAGGGGACAGCGGCGACAACGGGGACAAAGGGGACGGGCGGAGGGGACACGGGGACAGTGGGGACACGGGGACAGTGAGGACACGGGGACAGTGAGGACAGCGGGGACAGAGGGGACACGGGGACAGAGGGGACGGGCGGAGGGGCCACGGGGACCGAAGGGACGGGCGGAGGGGACACGGGGACAGCGGCGACAACGGGGATAGAGGAGACACGGGACAGAAGGACACGGCGACAGAGGGGACAGAGAGGACACGAGGACAGCGGGACCCCGGCCAGGACCGCGCCCCCGCGCTGGGGCGGGGAGGGGACAGTGCCAGCTCTACTTGGTGACACGGCCAACGCTGGGGTGGCACCGCTGCGACACCGCTGTGGCATCGCTGTGACACCGCTGTGGCATCGCTGTGGCAGCGCCACTTCCGGTGGCCGCTGCCAGAGGAACCTGCTGGCCCGGGCACCGGTGGCACCCGGGTGACAACGGGGTGGCCACACCCCCCCCACACCCCTTCCGTCCCCTCCCCCACCGCCCGCAGCTGGAGCGGGGCTGGGCTGGGGTCACCGCGGGGGGCTGGCACCGGTGGCACCGGTGGCACCAGTACGGGATGGCACCAGTGTCCCCAGTAGGGGCTGGGATAGGTCCCCAGTGTCCCCAGTAGGGGCTGGGATAGGTCCCCAGTGTCCCCAGTATGGACTGGCACCGGTGGCACCAGTGTGGGCTGGGATAGGTCCCCAGTATCCCCAGTATGGGATTGCACCAGTGTCCCCAGTAGGGGCTGGGATAGGTCCCCAGTGTCCCCAGTAGGGGCTGGGATAGGTCCCCAGTATCCCCAGTATGGGCTGGCACCAGTGTCCCCAGTATGGACTGGGATAATTCCCCAGTGTCCCCAGTATGGGCTGGCACCGGTGTCCCCAGTAGGGGCTGGGATAGGTCCCCAGTATCCCCAGTATGGGCTGGCACCGGTGTCCCCAGTAGGGGCTGGGATAGGTCCCCAGTATCCCCAGTATGGGCTGGCACCAGTGTCCCCAGTATGGGCTGGCACCAGTGGCACCAGTATGGGATTGCACCAGTGTCCCCATTATCCCCAGTACGGGCTGGCACCGGTGGCACCAGTGTCCCCAGTATGGGCTGGCACTGCTGGCACCGGTGGCACCAGTGAGGGCTGGCACCAGTGTCCCCAGTATGGACTGGGATAGTTCCCCAGTATCCCCAGTATGGGCTGGGATAGGTCCCCATTATCCCCAGTATGGGCTGGCACCGGTGGCACTGGTGGCACCAGTGAGGGCTGGGATAGGTCCCCAGTGTCCCCAGTATGGGCTGGGATAGGTCCCCAGTGTCCCCAGTATGGGCTGCGATAGGTCCCCAGTGTGCCCAGTATGGACTGGCACCGGTGGCACCAGTGTGGGCTGGGATAGGTCCTCATTATCTCCAGTATAGGCTGGCACCAGTGGCACCAGTGGCACCAGTGGCACCAGTATGGGCTGGCACCGGTGGCACCAGTATGGGATTGCACCAGTGTCCCCATTATCCCCGGTATGGGATTGCACCAGCGGCACCAGTGTGGGCTGGCACCAGTGTCCCCAGTATGGGCTGGGATAGATCCCCAGTGTCCCCAGTATGGGCTGGGATAGATCCCCAGTGTCCCCAGTATGGGCTGGGATAGATCCCCAGTGTCCCCAGTATGGGCTGGGATAGGTCCCCAGTGTCCCCAGTATGGGCTGGGGTAGGGTTCCCAGTGGCACCAGTAAAAGCTGTCCCATTGTCCCCAGTCTGGGCCGACACAGTACCCCGTGTCCCCAGTATCCCCAGTATCCCCAGTATCCCCAGTATCCCCAGTATCCCCAGTATCCCCAGTGTCTCCAGTATCCCCAGTATCCCCAGTATCCCCAGTATCCCCAGTATCCCCAGTATTCCCAGTGTCCCCAGCGCTGTCCCCGTTGTCGCCGGCCCCGCGGGGGCGGGCTGTCCCCAGTATCCCCAGTATCCCCAGTGTCCCAGTGTCCCAGTGTCCCCAGTATCCCCAGTATCCCCAGTGTCCCAGTGTCCCCAGTGTCCCCAGTATCCCCAGTATCAGTATCCCAGTATCCCCAGTGTCCCCAGCGCTGTCCCCGCTGTCCCCGGCCCCGCGGGGCCGGCTGTCCCCAGTGTCCCCAGTATCCGCATATCCCAGTATCCCCAGTGTCCTATCCCCAGTATCATATCCCCAGTGTCCCCAGCGCTGTCCCCGTTGTCGCCGGCCCCGCGGGGGCGGGCTGTCCCCAGTATCCCCAGTATCCTATCCCCAGTATCCGCAGTGTCCCCAGTATGCCAGTATCCCCAGTGTCCCCAGTATCCTATCCCCAGTATCCCGTGTCCCAAGTATCCCCAGTGTCCCCAGTATCCCGTGTCCCCGCTGTCCCCGTTGTCGCCGGCCCCGCGGGGGCGGGCTGGCACCGCTGGCATTTCCTCGCCACCCCGGCAGCGCCCGCGGTGGCACGTGCGGCACGGGGGGGGAGGGGAGGGCGGGGTGACACCCACGTCACCCCCCCAGTGTCCCCTGACCCCCCCCAGTGTCCCTCTGTGTCACCCCCGTGACCCCTCCAGTGTCCCCCTTCGTCACCCCCTGACCCCCCCAGTGTCCCCTTTTGTCATCCCGTGAGCCCCCCAATCTGTCCCCTCTTGTCACCCGCATGTCCCCCTCCTTGTCCCCCCCATGTCCCCCCTCGTGTCCCCCCGTGTCCCCCCCGCTCTGTCCCGAGTGTCTCCCCCGTGTCACAAATCTTGTCCCCTCCATGTCCCCCCCACGTCCCTCCGTGTCCCCCCACGTCCCCCCCGTGTCCCCAATGTCCTCAATGTCCCCCCATGTCCCCTCTGTCCCCCCCATGTCCCTTCTGTCCCCTCCGTGTGACAAATCGTGTTCCCCCATGTCCCCTCCATGTCCCCAATGTCCCCCCCAATGTCCCCCCCATGTCCCCCCCCAATGTCCCCCCAATGTCCCCAATGTCCCCCCCAATGTCCCCCCCATGTCCCCCCCCCAATGTCCCCCCAAGTCCCCAGTGTCCCCCCTGTCCCCACACCCAGGGGGGGTGGCCGATGCTCCAGCCCCACCCCGGGGGTTTCCCCGCCCCCCCCGACCCCACCCCGGGGCGGTTCCCTCCGTGTCCCCCCGTGTCCGTGTCCGTGTCCGTGTCCGTGTCCCCCCCTGTCGGTGTCACTGTCCCCTCGCTGTCCCCCCTGGCCATGTCCCCGTCTCTCCTGCTCGCCGCGGTCCTGGCTCTGCTCGCCCCGGGCTCGCCCCTGGCCCCTCCCGGGGGTCCCGGCCCCCCCCGGCTCCGCGTTCGCTTCTCGCCCCCTCCCCGCTGCTGCCCCGGGGGTCGCTGCCAGCCCGGCTGTCGCGACAGCGGCGACAGAGGCGGCGACAACGGCACCGTGGTGATCGAGAGCGGGCGGAACCCCCCCCCGGGCAGCGGCTTCAGGCTCGGTCAGTGCGGGGAGGGGTTTGGGGGGATTTTGGGGGGGGATTTGGGGGGTTTGGGGGGAATTGAGGGGGATTTGGGGGGATTTTGGGGGGATTTTGGGGGGATTTTGGGGGGATTTTAGGGGAGTTTGGGGGAGTTTGGGGGGAATTTAGGGAGTTTTGGGGGGATTTTTTGGGGATTTGGGGGGGTTTTGAGGGGGTTTCGGGTGAGTTTGGGGCAATTGGGGGGGAATTGAGGGGGTTTGGGGGGATTTGGGGGGATTTTGGGGGGGTTTCGGGGGGATTTAGGGAGTTTTTGGGGGAATTTGGGGGGAGTTTGGGAACGTTTGGGGGGGATTTTGGGGGGAATTGGGGGGATTTAGGGAGTTTTTGGGGGATTTTTGGGGGATTTGGGGGGGGTTTGAGGGGGTTTCGGGGGGATTTTAGGGGAGTTTGGGGGGGTTTCGGGGCAGTTTGGGGGGATTTGGGGGAGTTTGTGGGGAATTGGGGGGATTTGGGGGGATTTTGTGGGGATTTTGGGGGAGTTTGGGGGGATTTAAGGAGTTTTTGGGGGATTTTGGGGAAGTTTCGGGGGGAGTCTGGGGGAGTTTCGGGGAAATTTGGGGGGAATTGAGGGGGTTTGGGGGGATTTTGGGGGGATTTGGGGGGGTTTGGGAAGGTTTGGAGAGATTTTGGGGAGGTTTGGGGTGGGATTTGGGGAGTTTAGGGGGGATTTGAGGGGGTTTGGGGGAATTGTGGGGGGGTTTCGGGGGATTTTGGAGGGACTTTGGAGGGGTTTTGGGGCGATTTTGGAGGATTTGGGTTGAGATTTTGGGGGGATTTTTGGGATTTCGGGGGATTTGGGGTCGCCGCGATCTTGGAAGGGAGGAGTTTGGGATATTGAGGAGTCGGGATTTGGGGGGATCTGGATCCTGAAATTTTGGGAGGGGCGAATTTGGGGGAATCTTTGGGATTTGCGGGGGTTTTGGGGTTCAGGAAGAATTTGGGATACAGGAATAAATTTGGGGTTCAGGAGAATTTTGGGGCACAGGAATGAAATTGGGGTGCAGGAGGATTTTGGGATATTGGAGTGGATTTGGGGATCAGGAGGAATTTGGGATTTTAGGGGGTTTGAGACCTTTTGGGAACACGGGGACAATTTTGGGGTTCAGGACGGATTTGGGGCGGGGTCTCCAACACCCCAAAATTCCCTTTTTTTTGGGGGGGGGGAATGCTGTGGGAATTTTGAGATCTCGAGGAGGGGAAATCCCAGAACATTTCGATCTCCCAAAATCCCCACGAGCACTTTCAGGGCCGGGCTGCCAAAAAAAAAAAAAAAAAAAAACCAAAACCAAAAAAACCAAATTTCCCCAAATATCATTTTAAAATCTTTTTTATTTTAGGGTGGGGGTTCCAGCCCCCAGCGCGGATTTTTGGGGAGAGGTTTTTGGGATCGGGGAGTTTTTTATTTAGGACCGGCGGGGTTTTTTTAGGGCTCGGGGGAAGGGTGGGCCCCAATCCCACCCACGCAGCTCCATGAGCTCATCGGGTCCCGCTGGAAAACGCCGGGAATTCGCAACATAAACAGAGGGGCCCCGGCAGAGCCCGCCCGGCCCCGGGGGCCCCAAAAACGGGGCGGGGACCCCCCGAAAATGGCTGGGAGACCCTAAAAAATGTCAGGGAGACACCAAAAATATCGGGGAGAACCCCAAAAAAATTTGGATCCGGTTTTGGTCTCCCCTAAATGTCGGGATCTCACTCTGGACCCTCCCCAAAATGTTCTGGATCGGCCCCAAAAATGGGGCTGGGACCCCCAAAAAATGTCCTGGACACCCCCAAAAATTTCTGGGATCCCCCAAAAAATGTCAGGGAATCCCCAAAAAATATCAGGGAACCTCCCAAAAAATATCTGGGTCCGCTTTGGGTAACCCCAAATGTTGGGATCTCATCCTGGACCCTCCCCAGAATGTTCTGGATCGGCCCCAAAAATGGGGCTGGGACCCCCCAAAAATGTCTGAGAGACCCCAAAAAATGTCTGGAAGTCCCCAAAAAATGTGAGGGAGACCCCAAAAATATCAAGGAGTCCCCAAAAAATGTCAGGGAGACCCCAAAAAATGTTCAAGGAGTCCCCCCAAAAAATCTGGGTCCTCTTTGGGTCACCCCAAATTTTGGGATCTCACCCTGGACCCTCCCCAAAATGTTCTGAATCGGCCCCAAAAATGGGGCTGGGACCCCCCAAAAAATGTCCTGGACACCCCAAAAAATGTCAGGGACCCCCAAAAAATGACCTAGACCCCCCAAAAAATGTTAGGGAATCCCCAAAAGTTCAGGGACCCCCCCAAAAAAATCTGGGTCCGCTTTGGGTCCCCCCCAAATGTTGGGATCTCATCCTGGACCCTCCCCAAAATGTTCTGGATCCGCCCCAAAAATGGGGCTGGGACCCCCCTAAATGTCTGAGACACCCCAAAAAATGTGAGGGAGACCCCAAAAAAATGTCAGGGAATCCCTAAAAATGTCAGGGAGACCCCAAAAATATCAGGGAGTCTCCCCAAAAAATCTGGGTCCGCTTTGGGTCCCCCATAAATGTCGGGATCTCATCCTGGACCCTCCCCAAAATGTTCTGGATCCGCCCCAAAAATGGGGCTGGGACCCCCCAAAAATGTCTGAGACACCCCAAAAATGTCCTGGACACCCCAAAAAATGTCTGGAGACCCCAAAAAATGTCAGGGAGTCCCCAAAAAATGTCAGGGAGTCCCCAAAAAATATCTGAGTCCGCTTTGGGTCACCCCAAATGTCGGGATCTCCCCCTGCACCCTCCCCAGAATGTTCTGGATCAGCCCCAATAATGGGGCTGGGACCCCCCAAAAATGTCTGAGACCCCAAAAAATGTCAGGGACCCCCCAAAAAAGGTCAAGGAGTCCCCAAAAAATGTCAGGGAGAACCCCAAAAAAATTTGGATCCGGTTTTGGTCTCCCCTAAATGTCGGGATCTCATCCTGGACCCTCCCCAAAATGTTCTGGGTCAGCCCCAAAAATGGGACGGGGACCCCCCTAAATGTCTGAGACACCCCAAAAAATGTGAGGGAGACCCCAAAAAAATGTCAGGGAGTCCCTAAAAATGTCAGGGAGACCCCAAAAATATCAAGGAGTCTCCCCAAAAAATCTGGGTCCGCTTTGGGTCACCCCAAATGTTGGGATCTCATCCTGGACCCTCCCCAAAATGTTCTGGATCCGCCCCAAAAATGGGGCTGGGACCCCCCCCAAAATGTCCCGGACCCCCCTAAAAATTTTCGGGATCCCCCAAAAATGTTCTGGACCCCCCCAAATGTCAGAGACCCCCCCCAAAATGTCCTGGACCCTCCCAAAAAATCTGGGTCCGCTTTGGGACTCCCCTAAATTTCGGGATCTCCCCCTGGACCCTCCCCAAAATGTTCTGGGTCGGCCCCAAAAATGGGGCTGGGACCCCCCTAAATGTCTGAGACACCCCAAAAAATGTCAGGGAGTCCCCCAAAAAGTTCAGGGAATCCCCCAAAAAATATCTGGGTCCGCTTTGGTCTCCCCTAAATGTCGGGATCTCATCCTGGACCCTCCCCAAAGTGTTCTGGGTCGGCCCCAAAAATGGGGCTGGGACCCCCCAAAAATGTCCTGGACACCCCTAAAATTTTCTGGACCCCCTCCAATTGTCTGAGACCCCCCCCCAAAATTTCTGGGATCCCCCTAAAGATGTCCTGGACCCCCCAAAAAATATCTGGACCCACTTTGGGTCACCCCAAATGTCGGGATCTACCCCCGGACCCTCCCCAAAATGTTCTGGATCGACCCCAAAAATGGAACTGGGACCCCCCAAAAATGTCAGAGAGACCCCAAAAAATGTCTGAGACACCCCAAAAAATTACAGGGAGTCCCTAAAAAATGTCAAAGAGACCCCAAAAATATCAGGGAGAATCCCAAAAAATCTGGGTTGGTTTGGGTCACCCCAAATGTTGGGATCTCATCCCGGACCCTCCCCAAAATGTTCTGGATTGGTCCCAAAAATGGGGCTGGGACCCCCCAAAAAATGTCCTGGACACCCAAAAAATGTCAGGGACCCCCAAAAAATGACCTAGACCCCCCAAAAAATGTTAGGGAATCCCCAAAAAGTTCAGGGACCCCCCCAAAAAAAAATCTGGGTCCACTTTGGGTCGCCCCTAAGTTTCGGGATCTCATCCTGGACCCTCCTCAAAATGTTCTGGATCGGCCCCAAAAATGGGGCTGGGACCCTCCAAAATGTCCTGGACCCCCAAAAATTTCTGGGATACCCCAAAAAATGTCAGGGAATCCCCAAAAAATGTTCTGGACCCCCCCTAAAAATATCTGAGTCCGCTTTGGGTCACCCCCAAATGTCGGGATCTCACCCTGGACCCTCCCCAAAATGTTCTGGATCCGCCCCAAAAATGGGGCTGGGACCCCCCAAAAATGTCTGAGACACTCCAAAAAATGTCAGGGAATCCCCAAAAAATGTCTGGAGACCCCAAAAAATGTCAGGGAGTCCCCAAAAAATGTCAGGGAGACCCCAAAAAATGTTCAAGGAGTCCCCCCAAAATATCTGGACCCGCTTTGGGTCACCCCCAAATGTCGGGATCTCACCCAGGACCCTCCCCAAAATGTTCTGGATCAGCCCCAAAAATGGGGCTGGGACCCCCCAAAAATGTCCTGGACCCCCAAAAATTTCTGGAACCCCCCCAAAATTTTCTAGATCCCCCCCAAAAAAATCTGGATCCATTTTCGATCCCCCCCCGCCAAATCTCGAGCTCACCCCAAAAATTTCAAATCCACTTCGGACCCCCCCCCCACCCCCGAAATATCCTGGACCCAAAAAATTTCTGGGAATTCCCAAATTTCGGGGACCCCTCCCCCAAAAATTAAAAATTGGGATCCACCTTTTGGACCCCCTCCAAATATTTGGGACACCCCCACCCAAAAATTCCCAAATCCCTGAAATCCCTCCCCAAAATTCCTGCGAAAAAACCCTGAAATTCCCCCAAAATTTGGGGTATTTTGGGGTTTTTTTTTAGGGTTTTTTTTTTGGAGGGGTCCCTAATTTTGGGGTGTCCCCCCCTAATTTCTGTGTCTTAATTGGTGGGGGTGGCACCAAATTTTGGGGATTTTTGGGGTTTTTTGGGGGTTTTTGAGTTATTTTTGGGGTTTTTCGAGCGGGTTTTTTTGGGTTTTTAGGGTTTTTGAGTGGGATTTTTTTAGGGTTTTTTTTTGGGGTGCTCTCTCTAATTTTGGGGTGTCCCCCCACAGTTGTGTGCCCTAATTGGGGGAACTTTGAGGTTTTTTTGGGGGTTATTTTGATGTTTTTTGGTTATTTTGGGGGTTATTTTGGGCGGATTTTTTTTGAGTTTTTGGGGTTTTTTTTTAATGGGATTTTTTTGGGATTTTTTTGGAGATCTCTCCCTAATTCCGGGGTGTCCCCCCCGCAGTTCTGTGCCATAACTGGGGGGGATTTCTGGATTTTTTTGAGTTATTTTGATGTTTTTTAGGCTTATTTTGATGGTTTTTGGGGTTATTTTGGGCGGATTTTGGGGTTTTTTTTTAATGGGATTTTTTTAGGATTTTTTTTGGGGTGCTTTCTCTAATTCCGGGGTGTCCCCCCTCAGTCCTGTGTCATAATTTGGGGGGGACTTTTTGATTTTTTTTTTTTTTGTTATTTTGATGGTTTTAGGGTTATTTTGGGCTGGTTTTGGGGTTTTTTTGAGCGGTTTTTTTGGGTTTTGGGGTTTTTTTAGGGGGATTTTTTTGGGTTTTTTTTGGGGATCTCTCCCTAATATTTTGGGGTGTCCCCCCGCAGTTCTGTGCCATAATTGGGGGTACTTTTGGATTTTTTGGGGGTTTATTTTGATGGTTTTTGGGTTATTTTTGGGTTATTTTTGGGTTATTTTGGACGGGTTTTTTAGGGTTTTTGGGGTTTTTAGGGTTTTTTTTTAGGATTTTTTTTGGGGATCTCTCCCTAATTTTGGGATGTCCCCCCCGCAGTCCTGTGCCATAACTGGGGGGGAGATTTTTGGTTTTTTTTTTTTGTTTTTTACGTTTTTTGGGGTTATTTTGACCTGGTTTTTTTTTGGGTTTTGGGGTTTTTTTAATGGGATTTTTTTAGGATTTTTTTTGGGGTGTTCCCCCTAATTTTGGGGTGTCCCCCCGCAGTTGTGTGCCATAACTGGGGGAGCTTTGAGGGTTTTTTGGGGTTGTTTTGGGGTTATTTTGGGTTGGTTTTGGGGTTTTTTGAGCGGTTTTTTTTGGGTTTTGGAGTTTTTTTAATGGGATTTTTTTTGGGGTTTTTTTTGGGGTGCTCTCTCTAATTTGGGGGTGTCCCCTCGCAGTCGTGTGCCCGCTGCTCTGCAGGAACGGGGGGCGAATTTGGGTTTTTTTGGGATTATTTTGACGGTTTTTGGGTTATTTTGGGCGGTTTTTTTGGGGATTTTTTTTAGGTTTTTTTTTTAGGATTTTTTTGGGGTGCTCTCTCTAATATTTTGGGGTGTCCCCCCCGCAGTGCTGTGCCCGCTGCTCTGCAGGAACGGGGGTGGAATTTGGGGTTTTGGGGGGTTTATTTTGACGGTTTTGGGGGTTTTTTGAGCGGTTTTTTGGGGTTTTTTGGGATTTTTAAATGGGATTTTTTTAGGATTTTTTTTGGGGACCTCCCCCTAATTTTGGGGTGTCCCCCCGCAGTTGTGTGCCCGCTGCTCTGCAGGAACGGGGGGGAATTTGGGGTTTTTTGATGATTTTTGGGTTATTCTGGCCGGATTTTTTTGTTTTTTGGGATTTTTTTTTAGGGTTTTTTTAAGGATTTTTTTGTGGGGGATCCCTCTCTAATATTTCGGGGTGTCCCCCCGCAGTGCTGTGCCCGCTGCTCTGCAGGAACGGGGGGCTCTGCGCCCACCCCCAGCGCTGCCTCTGCCCCCCCCAGTTCACGGGGAGGTTTTGTCACCTCGAGGTCACCAACGGCTCCGGGCCCCAAAATCCCAAAAATCCCCAAAATTCCCGAGGGGAGCCCCCCCAGGCCCTGACCCGCTCCATCTACACCCTGCCCCTGAGCAACCACCGCGAGGAGGAGGATGGTGAGAACAAAAAAAAAAAAATTTGGGGCGTTTTATTCCCTAAAATTCCCTTTTTTCCCAAATTTTTCCCATGAAATTCCCATTTTTTCCCCCAAAATTCCCATTTTTCCCCAAAATTCTCATTTTTCTCAAATTTCCCACGAAATTTCCCATTTTTCCCCTAATTTCTCTCCTAAAATTCCCATTTATTCCCAATTCTATCTCTAAAATTCCTGTTTTCCCCTAATTTCCCACGAAATTCCCGTTTTTCCCCACGAAATTCGCATTTTTTCCCCAAAAATTCTCATTTTTCCCAAAATTCCCATTTTTCCCAAATTTTCCCATGAAATTCCCAATTTTTCCCCACGAAATTCTCATTTTTCCCCCAAAATTCCCATTTTGTTTCCCAAAATTCCCATTTTTCTTAAATTTCCCCATGAAATTCCCATTTTTCCCCAAAAAATTCCCATTTTTCCCCAAAATTCCCATTTCCCCCAAATTTTCCCACGAAATTCCTGTTTTTTCCCCAAAATTCCCATTTTTCCCACGAAATTCCCATTTTTTCCCCAAAATTCCCATTTTTTTCCCCCAAATTCCCATTTTTTCCCTAAAAATTCCCATTTTTTCCCCAAAATACTGATTTTTTTTCCCCCAAAATTCCCATTTTTCCCCAAAATTCCCATTTTTTCCCAAAATACTGATTTTTTTCCCCCAAAATTCCCATTTTTCCCCAAAATTCCCATTTTTCCCAAATTTCCCCACAAAATTCCCAATTTTTTCCCCCCAAATTCCCATTTTTTCCCCAAAATACTGATTTTTTCCCCAAAATTCCCATTTTTCCCCCAAAATTCCCATTTTTCCCAAATTTCCCCACAAAATTCCCAATTTTTTCCCAAAAAATTCCCGTTTTGTTCCCCAAAATTCCCATTTTTCCCAGTTTTTCCCACGAAATTTCCATTTTTCCCCCCAAAATTCCCTTTTTTTTCCCCTCAAATTCCCATTTCCCACAAATTTCCCCACGAAATCCCCATTTTTTCCCCAAAATTCCCATTTTTTCCCTAAAAATTCCATTTTTTTCCCTCAAAATTCCCATTTTTTCCCAAAAATTCCCATTTTTCCCAGATTTCCCCACAAAATTCCCAATTTTTTCCCAAAAAATTCCCGTTTTTCCCCCCAAATTCCCATTTTGTTCCCCAAAATTCCCATTTTTCCCAGTTTTTCCCACGAAATTCCCATTTTCCCCCCAAAATTCCCATTTTTTCCCAATTCTCCCCTGAAATTCTCATTTTTTCCCCAAATTCCCCCATTTCCCCCATCCCAAATCCCAAATCCCACCCCAATACCTTTTTCCCTCCGTCCCCAATTCCCCCAAAATCCCCCAAAATTCCCCCATCCCAAATTCCCTCTTTTCCACATCCCAAATCCCAAATCCCATCCCAAATTCCCCCAAATTCCCCAAATTCCCCAATCCCAAATTCCCCCATTCCCCAAATCCACGGATTGAGCACCTGGGAGGGAAATTTGGGGTTTTTTGGGGGGTCCCAGCACCCCAAAATCTCCCCAAAATCCCCAAAAATCTGCCCCAAAATCTCCCTGATTTTCTGTCATTCCCACCCCACAAATTCCCCAAATTCCCCCAAATTCCCCCATCCCAAATCCCAAATCCCGCCCCAAAATCTTTCCCCCCTCATCTCCAATTCTCCCAAATTCCCCAAAAATTCCCTCATTCCCAATTCTCCCAAATTCTCCCCAAATTCCCCCGTCCCAATTCCCCAAAATCCTCCAAAATTTCCCCAATCCCAAATCCCAAACCCGCCCCAAAATCCTTTTCCCTCCATCACCAATTCCCCTAAATTCCCCCAAAATTTCCCCAAATTCCCCAAAATTCCCCCATCTCAATCCCACAAATTCTCCCCAGAATTCCCCAATCCCAAATCCCAAATCCCACCCCAAAATCCTTTTCCCTCCATCCCAAATTCCCCCCAAATTCCCCCCAAATTCCCCCAAATTCCCCAATCCCGATCCCATAAATGGGGAGAAAAAATATTCGGGATGGGATTTGGGATGGGGGAATTTTGGGGAATTTTGGGGTGAAGGAAAAATAATTTTGGGGTGGGATTTGGGATGGGGGAATTTGGGGAGGATTTGGAGAAAATTTTGGGGGAATTTGGGGGAATTGGGGATGGGGGAAAAAGGATTTTGGGTGGGATTTGGGATTTGGGATGGGAAAAATTTGTGGGATTTGGGGGAATTTGAGATGAGGGAAAAAGGATTTCGGGTGGGATTTGGGATTTGGGATTTGGGATGGGGGAAAAGGGGAATTTGGGATGGGGGAATTTGGGAGAATTTGGGGGGAATTGAGGATGGGGGAAAAAGGATTTTGGGGCGGGATTTGGGATTTGGGATGGGGGAATTTGGGGGAATTTGGGGAAATTTGGGGGATTTGGGGATGGGGGAAAAAGGATTTTGGGGTGGGATTTGGGATTTGGGATGGGGGAAAAGAGGAATTTGGGGTGGGGGAATTACGGGGGAATTTGGGGGAAATTTGGGGAAATTTGGGATGGGGACAAAGGGAGATTTTGGGGTGGGATTTGGGATTTGGGATGGGGGAATTTTGGGGGATTTGGGGATTGGAGGGTTTGGGGAATTTGGGGGATTTGGGATGAAGGAATTTGGGGGATTTGGGGGATTTGGGATTGGGGAATTTGGAGAAAATTTGGGGAATAGGATGAAGGGAAATGAGGGGATTTGGGAACGGGGGGAAAAGGTTTTGGGGTGGGATTTGGGACGGGGGAATTTGGGGAATTTGTGGGGTGGGAATGACAGAAAATCAGGGAGATTTTGGGGCAGATTTTTGGGGATTTGAGGGGGATTTGAGGGGGATTTGGGGGGGATTTGGGGCGCTGAGACCCCCCCCAAAAAACCCCAAATTTCCCCCCCAGGTGCTCAATCCATGGTGAATGGGGAAATTTGGGATTGGGGGAATTTGGGGAATTTGGGGGATTTGGGGAATTTGGGGGATTTGGGGGATTTGGGGATGAGGGGGAAAAAGGATTTTGGGGCAGGATTTGGGATTTAGGATTTGGAATGGGGAAATTTTGGGAATTTGGGGGATTGGGATGGGGGGAAAGGGGAATTTGAGATGGAGGAGTTTTGGGGAATTTGGGGAAAATTTGGGGGAAATTTGAGGTGAATTGGGGATGAGAGAAAAAGGATTTTGGGGCAGGATTTGGGATTTGGGATGGGAGAATTTGGGGGGAATTTTGGGGGCATTTTGGGGGAATTGGGGATGGGGGAAAAAGGGTTTTGGGGTGGGATTTGGGATTTGGAATGGGGGAATTTGTGGGGTGGGAATGGAAGAAATTGAAGCGATTTTGGGGCAGATTTTTGGGGATGGGATGGGGGATTTAATGGGGATTTTGGGGGGATTCAGGGGGGATTTAGGACGCTGAGACCCCCCCAAAAAACCCCAAATTTCCCCCCCAGGTGCTCAATCCATGGTGAATGAGGGAATTTGGGGTGGGGAATTTGGGGGATTTGGGGAATTTTGGATTGGGGAATTTGGGGAATTTGCGGATTGGAGAATTTGGGGAATTTGGGGAATTTGGAGAATTTGGGGAATTTGGGGGATTTGGGAATGGGGGAAAAAAGATTTGGGATGGGATTTGGGGTAGGGAAAAAGGGAATTTGGGGATTTGGGATGGAGGAATTTGGGGGATTTGGGATGGAGGAATTTGGGGGATTTGGGGGAATTTGGGGTGGGGGATTTTGGGGAAATTGGGAAGATTTTGGTGCAGATTTTTGGGGATGGGATGGGGATTTTGGGGGGATTTTGGGGGGATTTTGGGTGAATTTTGGATGCCGAGACCCCCCCAAAATTCCCCAAATTCCCCCCCCAGGTGCTCAATCCATGGTCAGCGTCCTGGTGCGCCACCCCCCCCAGGCCACGGTGACAATCCACAGCGTGGAGCGGGTCCGGGGGGGGGAGGGGGACACCAGCGACCCCTCCCCAGCCCCCCCCACCCCCCCCGCGGGCAGGGCGAGCCCCCCGAGCCCCCTCCCCAAATTCCGGGTGTTGGCTCAGCGGGGACCCCCCCGGACCCCCCCGGCCTCGGAGGATTCGGGGTTCGGGTATTGCTTCAGGCGGCTGCGGGGGGGGCAGGTGAGACACGGGCGGGATTTGGGATTTTGGGGGGATTTTGGGGGATTTGGGGGATTTGGGGGAGAAAAGGGGATTTGGGGGATTTTGGGGGGTTTGGGGGGTTTTGGGGGGGTTGTGGGATTTGGGGGATTTGGGGGATTTGGGTGAATTGGGGATTTGGGGAATTTGGGGTAAAAGTGGGGTTTGGGGGATTTGGGGACATTTGGGGGTTTGGGGGATTTGGGGGATTTTGGGGGGTAAAGGGGATTTTTGGGATTTTTGGGGATTTGGGGGATTTTGGGGGGTTTGGAGGAATTGGGGATTTTGGGGATTTTGAGGATTTGGGGGATTTTGGGGGGTTTGGGGATTTTGGGGGATTTGTGGGATTGGGGGATTTGGGGGATTTGGGGGATTTGGGGGATTTGGGGGGATTTGGGTCAAAAAGAGGGATTTGGGGGGTTTGTGGGGATTTTGGGGTTTGGGGGATTTGGGGGTTTTGGGGTCAAAAGGGGGGATTTGGGGAATTTGGGGATTTGGGGGGATTTGGGGTCAAAAGCGGGGATTTGGGGGATTTGGGGTCAAAAGCGGGGATTTGGGGGATTTGGAGGAATTCGGGGAATTGGAGGGGTTTGGGGGGGAAAAGGGGATTTGGGGGATTTTGGGGATTTTGGGGAGTTTAAGGGTTTTGGGGGATTTGGGGGATTTGGGGGGTTTGGGGGAATTGGGGGTAAAAGGGGGATTTGGGGGATTTGGGGGAATTGGGGGAATTGGGGGAATTGGGAAATTTGGGGGGATTTGGAGGGTTTGGGAGATTTTGGGGAATTTAGGGGGGTTTGAGGGGGTTTGGGGGAATTGGGTGGGTAAAGGGAATTTTGGGGATTTGGGGGTTTGGGGGCTTTGGGGATGTTTGGGGATTTTGGGGGATTTGGGTGGAATTTGGGAGATTTGGGGGGTTTGGGGAATTTGGAGATTTGGGGGATTTGGGGGGGTTGGGGGATTTTGGGGGGTTTGGAGGGGTTTGGGGGATTTGGGGTCAAAAGGGGGGGTTTGGGGGGTTTGTGGAATTTCGAGGATTTGGGGGAGAAAAGGGGATTTGGGGGAAAATGAGAATTTTGGGGATGTGGGGGATTTGCGAGGCTTGGGGGATTTGGGGAATTTTCTTGCTGTGAGATCCAACCTCTTTTTCTTTCATTTTTTCCCCCCATTTTCCTCTTTTCCCCCCATTTCCCCCATTTCCCCACTTTTCCCGATTCCCTGTTTTTTCCCCCATTTCCCATTTTCCCCGTTTCCCCGCCCAATTCCCTATTTTCCCCACTTTCCCCAATTCCCCGTTTTTTTTCCCCCAATTCCCATTTTTCCCATTTCCTCACTTTTCCCAAATTCCCGTGTTTTTCCCCAATTCCCATTTTTCCCCATTTCCCCCATTTCCCCCAATTTCCCGTTTTTTCCCCAATTCCCTATTTTCCCCCATTTTCCCCCATTTCCCCCAATTCCCATTTTTCCCATTTCCCCATTTTTCCCAAATTCCCGTTTTTCCCCCATTTTCCCCAATCTCCCCCCAATTCCCCATTTCCTCCAATTCCCCATTTTTCCCAAATTCCCGTTTTTTCCCCAATTCCCATTATTTCCCGTTTTTCCCCATTTTTCCCCAATTCCCGATTTTTCCCCGTTCCAGTGCAGCTCCCCCCTGCCCGGGCTCCGCACACGCGACATTTGCTGCCGGGGGGGGGCGGGGGTGGCCTGGGGGGTCCGAGAGTGTCACCCGTGCCACGACCCCGAGCGTAAGGGACACTGGGGACACTGGGGACATCGGGGACACTGGGGACACTGGGGACATCGGGGGGCATTGGGGACATTGGGGGGGGTGACAAATCCAGGGGGGGTCCGAGAGTGTCACCCGTGCCATGACCCCGAGCGTAAGGGACACTGGGGACACTGGGGACACTGGGGGGGACAGTGGGGACATTGGGGACACTGGGGACATTGGGGACATTGGGGACATTGAGGGGGCACAGGGACATGGGGACATTGGGGACATTGGGGACACTGGGACGTTGGGGACATTGGGGGGATTGGGGATATTGGGGACATTTGGGGACATTGGGGGCATTGTGGGGGCACAGGGACATTGGGGACATTGAGGGGGTGACAAATCCAGGGGGGGTCCGCGAGTGTCACCCGTGCCATGACCCTGAGCGTAAGGGACAGCACGGGACACTGGGGGGACACGGGGACATTGGGGACATCGGGGGACATTGGGGACACTGGGACATTGGGGACATTGGGGGGGCACAGGGACATTGGGGACATTGAGGACATTGGAGGGACACAGGGACATTGGGGACGCTGGGGACACTGGGACATTGGGGACATCTGGGGACACCGAGGACATTGGGGGGATTTGGGACATTGGGGACACTGGGGGGACATTGGGGACACTGGGGACATTGGGGACACGAGGGGACATTGGGGACATTGGGGACATTGAGGGGATTTGGGACACTGGGGACACTGGGGACATTTGGGGACACTGGGAGGGGTCACAAACATCGGGGGGGGACTTCGGGGACATCGGGGGGTGACAAAAAAATACCGGGGGGACATTGGGGACATCGGGGACATCGAGGGGGGTGACAAATCCCGGGGGGACACGGAGGGGACACCGGGGGGGACACTGGGGGGGACACTGGGGGGGACATTTGGGACACCGGGGGGGAGGTGACAAACACCGGGGGGGACACGGGGACATCGGGGGGTGACAAATAAATACCGGGGGGACATTGGGGGGACACAGAGGTGACACTGAGGTGACAAAGGTGTCCCCTCCCCCCAGAGCCGTGCCCGCAGGGATTCCAGCGCGTGAACGGAACCTGCGAGGGTGAGACGGGATTGGGATTTGGGATTTGGGAATTTGGGGTTTGGGGGATTTGGGGATTTGGGGTTTGGGGTTTGGGGTTTGGGATTTTGGGATTTGGGGTTTGGGGTTTGGGATTTGGGGTTTGGGGGTTTGGGGATTTGGGGATTTGGGATTTTTGGGGATTTGGGATTTTTGGGCTTGGGGTTTGGGAATTTGGGGGTTTGGGATTTGGGGTTTGGGGATTTGGGATTTAGGATTTTGGGGTTTGGGAATTTGGGGGTTTCGGGTTTGGGATTTGGGGTTTGGGGTTTGGGATTTGGGGTTTGGGATTTTTGGGGTTTGGGATTTTGGGGTTTGGAAATCTGTGGTTTAGGGTTTGGGATTTGGGGTTTTGGGATTTCGGGTTTTGGGGATTTGGGATTTTTGGGGTTTGGGGTTTGGGAATTTGGGGTTTGGGATTTTGGGGATTTTGGGATTTGGAGATGTTTTGGGATCGGGAATTTTGCAATGGGGGTTTCTGGTATTGGGGGAGGGGGGCTCGGGGATCCCTCCCCCGCTATGTCCCCAATGTCCCCAATGTCCAAATCCCCCCAATGTCCCCATTGTCCCCAATGTCCCCAGTCCCCCCACTGTCCCCAATGTCCCCTACCTGTCCCAGATGTCCCCAATGTCCCCAAATCCCCAATGTCCCCAATCCCCCCAATGCCCCCAGTGTCCCCATGTCCCCTGCCTGTCCCCAGTCCCCGCAGTGTCCCCAGTGTCCCCTACCTGTCCCCACTGTCCCCAATGTCCCCAATCCCCCAAATCCCCTCAGTGTCCCCAATCCCCCCAATGTCCCCGCTGTCCCCAATCCCTTGCCTGTCCCCAATCCCCCCAATGTCCCCAGTGTCCCCCTGTCCCCAATGTCCCCAATGTCCCCAGTGTCCCCTCAGTGTCCCCCTGCCCCCAATCCCCCCACTGTCCCCTCAGTGTCCCCAATCCCTCCAATCCCCCCAATGTCCTCTGCCTGTCCCCAATGTCCCCAATGTCCCCTGTGTGTCCCCGATGTCCCCCAATGTCCCCAATGTCCCCTCAGTGTCCCCCAATCTCCCCCAGTGTACCCACTGTCTCCAAATGTCCCCAATGTCCCCACTGTCCCCAATCCCCCCAATCTCCCCAAAGTCCCCACTGTCCCCAATATCTACAATGCCCCCCCAGTGTCCCCAGTGTCCCCATGTCCCCAATGTCCCCAGTGTCCCCACACTGTCCCCACACTGTCCCCACTGTCCCCAGACGTGGACGAGTGCCAGCTGGGCTCCCTGTGCCAGCACGGGCTCTGCACCAACACCCGCGGGGGCTTCGCCTGCCTCTGCCCGCCCGGATTCCTGCTGGACTCGTCCCGTTCCGCCTGCATCTGTGAGCTTGGGGACATCCCTGAGGGGTTTGGGGACAATTTGGGGACATTTATGGGGGATTTGGGGTCATTAATGGGGGATTTGGGGTCATTAATGGGGGGTTTGGGGAGGGGATTCCTGCTGCACTCGTCCCGCTCCGCCTGCATCTGTGAGCTTGGGGACATCTCTGGGGGGTTTGGGGACATCTCTGGGGGGTTTGGGGACAATTTGGGGACATTTATTGGGGATTTGGGGACATTAATGGGGGGTTTGGGGACATTTATGGGGATTTGGGGACATTTATGGGGGGTTTGGGGACATTTATGGGAGGTTTGGGGTCATTTATGGGGGATTTGGGGACATTAATGGGGGATTTGGGGACATTAATGGGGGGTTTGGGGACATTTATGGGGGATTTGGGGACATTAATGGGGAGTTTGGGGACATTAATGGGGAGTTTGGGGACATTAATGGGGGATTTGGGGTCGTTTATTGGGTTTTTTGGGGTTGAGAATGGGCTGGACTGAACTGGGATGGACTGGGTTGAACTGGGCTGAACTGGGCTGAACTGGGATGAACTGGGCTGAAGTGGGATGAACTGAGATGGACTGGGATGAACTGGGACAAACTGGGATGAACTGGGAGGGCTCCAGGTGCTCACCAGGTGCCGCCCCCAGACCCAAAACCTCTCTGAAAAGCTCAGGGGGACCCCAAACCCACCTGGTCTGGGATGGGGTGGGATTGGAATACCATGGATAGGATGGGCTGGGCTGAACTGGGACAAACTGGGCCAAACTGGGATGAACTGGGATGAACTGGGAGGGTCCCTGGTGCTCACCAGGTGCCGCCCCCAGACCCAAAATCTCTCACAGAGGTGCGGGGAGACCCCAAATTTCACCTGGTCTGGGAAGGAATAAACTGGGATAGAAGGGGCTGGGCTGGGATAGGGTGGGCTGGGATGGACTGGGATGTACTGGGCCAAACTGGGCCAAACTGGGATAAACTGGGAGGGCTCCAGGTGCACCCCCAGCCCCAAAACCTCTCACAATGGTGCGGGGAGACCCCAAACCCACCTGGTCTGGGATGGGTTAGGATCAAACACCATGGGATAGGATGGGCTGGGCTGAACTGGGATGGACTGGGCCAAACTGGGCCAAACTGGGATGAACTGGGATAAACTGGGAGGGTTCCAGGTGCTCACCAGGTGCCGCCCCCAGCCCCAAAACCTCTCACAGAGGTGCGGGGAGACCCCAAACCCACCTGGTCTGGGATGGGTTAGGATCAAACACCATGGGATAGGATGGGCTGGGCTGAACTGGGATGGACTGGGCCAAACTGGGATAAACTGGGATGAACTGGGAGGGTCCCAGGTGCTCACCAGGTGTCGCCCCCAGACCCAAAACCTCTCCCAGAGGTGCGGGATGACCCCAAACCCACCTGGTCTGGGAGGGAATGAACTGGGATAGAATGGGCTGGACTGGGATAGGGTGGGCTGGGATGGACTGGGATGGACTGGGCCAAACTGGGACAAACTGGGATGAACTGGGAGGGTTCCAGGTGCTCACCAGGTGCACCCCCAGCCCCAAAACTTCTCTGAAAAGCTCAGGGGGACCCCAAACCCACCTGGTCTGGGACGGATTAGGATGGAATACCATGGGATAGAATGGGCTGGGCTGAACTGGGCCAAACTGGGATGAACTGGGATGAACTGGGAGGGTTCCAGGTGCTCACCAGGTGCCGCCCCCAGACCCAAAACCTCTCCCAGAGGCGCGGGGGGGACCCCAAATTCGATTTGGTTTGGGAGGGAATGAAATGGGATAGGATGGGCTGGGCTGGGATAGGGTGGGCTGGGATGGACTGGGATGAACTGGGACAAACTGAGATGAACTGGGCTGAACTGGGAGGGTTCCAGGTGCTCACCAGGTGCCGCCCCCAGCCCCAAAATCTCTCAGAAAAGCTCAGGGGACCCCAAATTCCACTTGTTCTGGGATGGGGCGGGATTGGAATACGATGGGATAGGGTGGGCTGGGCTGAACTGGGACAAACTGGGCTGAACTGGGATGAACTGGGATAAACTGGGAGGGTCCCAGGTGCTCACCAGTCCCCCCCCCAGCCCAGCAGGTGCTGTCCGAGGCCCGCGGGCCGTGTTTCCGCCTGCTGCGGGAGGGCGGGGGCTGCGCGCTGCCCACCCTGCGCAACATCACCCGGCAGGTTTGCTGCTGCAGCCGCGTGGGCAAAGCCTGGGGGGGCTCCTGCCTGCTGTGCCCCCCCTTCGGATCCGGTGAGACCCCTCCCCTAATCGGGAGAGAGCCCTGAGATAGGGGAGAGACCCCTGAAATGGGGGAGACCCCTCCTCAAATCGGGAGAGAGCCCTGAAATGGGAGAGACCCCTGAAATGGGGGAGAGACCCCTGAAATTGGGGAGAGACCCCTGAAATGGGGGAGATCCCTGAAATGGGGAGAGACCCCTGAATTGGGGGGGCTCCTGCCTGCTGTGCCCCCCCTTCGGATCCGGTGAGACCCCTCCCCTAATTGGGAGAGAGCCCTGAGACGGGGGAGAGACCCCTGAGATGGGGGAGAGACCCCTGAAATCGGGAGAGACCCCTGAGATAGGGGAGAGACCCCTGAAATGGGGGAGAGACCCCTGAAATGGGGGAGAGACCCCTGAAATGGGAGAGACCCCTGAAATGGGGGGGGCTCCTGCCTGCTGTGCCCCCCCTTCGGATCCGGTGAGACCCCTCCCCTAATTGGGAGAGAGCCCTGAGATGGGAGAGACCCCCAAATTGGGGAGAGACCCCTGAAATGGGGGAGACCCATGAGAGAGGGGAGACACCCCTGAAATGGGGGAGAGACCCCTGAAATGGGGGAGAGACCCCTGAAATGGGAGAGACCCCTGAATTGGGGGGGCTCCTGCCTGCTGTGACCCTCCTTCGGATCCGGTGAGACCCCTCCCCTAATTGGGAGAGACCCCCCAAATTGGGGAGAGACCCCTGAGATAGGGGAGAGACCCCCAAATTGGGGAGAGACCCCTGAAATGGGGGAGAGACCCCTGAAATGGGGGGGCTCCTGCCTGCTGTGCCCCCCCTTCGAATCGGGTGAGACCCCTCCCCAAATCGGGAGAGACCCCTGAGATGGGGGAGAGACCCCTGAGATAGGGGAGACCCCTCCCCTAATTGGGAAAGAGCCCTGAAATGGGGGAAAGACCCCTGAAATGGGGGGGCTCCTGCCTGCTGTGCCTCCCCTTCGGATCCGGTGAGACCCCTCCCCTAATTGGGAGAGACCCCTGAGATGGGGGAGAGACCCCCAAATTGGGGAGAGACCCCTGAAATGGGGGAGACCCCTCCCCAAATCGAGGAGACCCCCAAACCGGGGTTCCAGGGGGGCCCGGGATTTTGGGGAGGGGGTCCCGGAATTTTTGGGGCTCCTCGCGCTGTTTTTGGGGTGTCCCGGGTGGTTTTCGGGGTATCCGGGTGTGGTTTTGGGGTGTCCCGCGGTATTTTTGGGGCTCACCCCGCTGTTTTTGGGGTATCCGTGGGGGTTTTGGGGCTCCCCGTGGTATTTTTGGGGTGTCCCGCGCTGTTTTCGGGGTTCACCCCGGTATTTTTGGGGCTCCCCGCGCTGTTTTTGAGGTGTCCCGGGGGTATTTTTGGGTTATCCGGGGGAATTTTGGGGCTCCCCGCGGTATTTTCGGGTCTGACCCCGCTGTTTTTGGGGTGTCCCGCGGTGTTTTCGGGGCTCACCCCGCTATTTTTGGGTCTGACCCGGGTGTTTTTGTGGCTCCCCGCGGTATTTTTGGGGTGTCCCGGAGGGTTTTGGGGTATCCGGGGGGATTTTGTGGCTCCCCGCGGTATTTTCTGGTCTGATCCCCCCTGTTTTTGGGGCTCCCCGCGGTATTTTTGGGGTGTCCGGGGTGATTTTTGGGGTGTCCGGGAGAGGTTTTGGGGCTCCCCTCTGTATTTCCGTGTCTGACCCCGCTGTTTTTGGGGCTCCTCGCGCTGTTTTTGGGGTGTCCCGGAGGGTTTTGGGATAGCCGGGAGAGGTTTTGGGGTGTCCCCCGCTGGTTTTGGGGCTCCCCGCGGTATTTTCGGGTCTGACCCCGCTGGTTTTGGGTTGTCCCGGGGTGTTTTTGAGGTGTCCCCCGGTGTTTTTGGGGCTCCCCGCGGTATTTTTGAGTCTCCCCGCTGTGTTTTTGGGGTATCCTGGAGGGTTTAAGGCTGACCCCGCTGTTTTCAGGGTGTCCCGCGGTGTTTTTGGGGTGTCTCGGGGAGGTTTTGGGGTGTCCCGCGGTATTTTTGGGGTGTCCCGCGATACTTTTGGGGTATCCGGCGGGGTTTTGGGGCTCCCCTCTGTATTTCCGTGTCTGACCCTGCTGTTTTTGGGGCTCCTCGCGCTGTTTTTGGGGTTCCCCGCGGTATTTTTTGGGGGTATCCGGGGGAGGTTTTGAGGTGTCCCGCGGTATTTTTGAAGTGTCCGGGGTGATTTTTGGGGTGTCCGGGAGAGGTTTTGGGTTGTCCCGGGGTGTTTTTGGGTGTCCCGGGGTGTTGTTGGGGTATCCGAGTGGGTTTTGGGGCTCCCTCCGGTATTTCAGGGGCTCACCTCGGTATTTTTGGGATCCCCGCGGTATTTTTGGGTTGTCCCGGGTGGTTTTTTGGGGTATCCGGGGACATTTTGGGGCTCCCCGCGGTATTTTAGGGGTATCCGAGTGGGTTTTGGGGCTCCCCCCGGTATTTCAGGGGTTCCCCGCGGTATTTTTGGGGCTCCCCGCGGTGTTTTTGGGGTGTCCCGGGAGGTTTTTGGGGTGTCCCGCGGTATTTTCGGGTCTGACCCGGGTATTTTTTGGGGTATCCCGGGGGGTTTTTGGGGTGCCCAGGAGAGGTTTTGGGGCGTCCCGCGGTATTTTCGGGTCTGACCCGGGTGTTTTTTGGGGCGCCCCCTCCCCAATTCCGCAGAGGGGTTCCGGGAGCTCTGCCCCGCCGGGCCCGGCTATCACTACTCGGCCTCGGACCTGCGAATCAACACCCGGTACCTGGGCCAGGACGGGCCGGGGGTCCCGCTGGGCCCCCCCCGAGCGCCCCCCGCCACCCCCTGTGAGCGCCCCCCAAAAAATCCCCAAATTTCTGAGGGTCCTAAAGGCCCCAAAACTCCTCCTAACCCCCCAAAATTGTCCTTAAACCCCTCAAATCCTCCTAAAACCCTTCCTAAACCCATCCTAATCCCTTTAAACCAGTCCTAAACTCTCAAATCCCCCCTAAACCCATCCTATACCCCTCCTAAATCCCTTAAATCCCCCCTAAGCCCGTCCTAAACCCCTCCTAAATCCCTCAAATCTCCCCAAAACTCTTCCTAACCCCCCAAAATTGTCCTTAAACTCCTCAAATCCTCCTAAAACCCCTCCTAACTCCTTGAAAGCCCGTCTTAATCCCTCTAAACCAGTCCTAAACCTCCAAATCCTCCCTAAGACCGTCCTAAACCCCTCCTAAATCCCTCAAGACCCCTCCCAAACCTCTCAAATCCTCCCTAAACGCGTCCTAAACCCCAAAGTCCCCCTAAATCCCATCCTAAAACTCCCCAAATCCCCTTTAAACCCCTCTTAACCCCCACAAACCGCTCCTAAACCACCCCAAAACCCCTCCTAAACCCCCCAAATCCCCCCAAACCCCTCCTAAATCCCTCAAAACCCCGCCTAAATCCCCCCAAACCCCCTAAAACCCCTCCTAATCCCCCCCAAATCCCCTCCTAACCCCCTCAAACCCTTCCTAAGCCCCCCAAATCTCCCCAAATCCCCTAAAACCCATCCTAAATCCCCTCAAATCCTCCCCTAAATGCCCCCTAAATCCCTCCTAAAGCCGCCAAATCTCCCTTAAACCCCTCCTAAATCCCCCAATCCCCCCTAAGACCCCTCCTAAACCCCCCCAAATCCCCTCCTAACCCCTCAAACCCCTCCTAAGCCTCCCAAATCCCGCCTAAACTCCGCCTAAATCCCCTCAAATCCCCTCCTAACCCCTCAAACCCCTCCTAAGCCTCCCAAATCCCGCCTAAACTCCGCCTAAATCCCCTCAAATCCCCCTTAAACCCCTCCTAAATCCCCCTTAAACCCCCCCTAAATCCCCTCAAACCCCTCCTAAACCCCCCAAATCCCCTCCTAACCCCCCCAAAATTGACCCTCCCCCCCTCTTTTTTTTCTCCCCTCCCCCCAGCCCCGGAGCCCCCCCAGTTCGGGACCCCCCGGCCCCTCCCCCCGCCCCCCCCCGGGCCCGAGGTGATCGTGGTGCCCCGGCCCAGCCCCGACTTTGGGAGGGCCCTGCCCACCCTGCCCCCCCCGGAGCCAGGTGAGACTTTGGGGGTCCTGGGGGAGAGGGTTGGGGGGTTAGGAGCGGTTTTAGGGGGGTTTTAGGGGGTTAGGAGGGGTTTTAGGGGGTTAGGAGGGGTTAGGAGGGGTTTTAGTGGGGATTGGGGGGTTAGGAGGAGTTTTAGTGGGGATTTAGGGGGGTTAGGAGGGGTTTTAGGGGGGATTTGAGGGGTTAAGAAGGGTTTTAGGGGGGATAGGAGGGGTTTTAGGGGGGGTTGGGCGGGTTAGGAGGGGTTTTAGGGGGGATTTGGCGGAGTTTGGGGGCGACTGGGGGGTTAGGAGGGGTTTTAGGAGGGATTTGAGGGGTTAGGAGGGGTTTTAGAGAGGATTTGGGGGGATTTGAGGGGGATTTAAGGGGAGATTTTGGGTTTTTTGAGGGATTTGGGGGAGTTTGAGGGGGTTAGGAGGGGTTTTAAAGGGGATTTGGGGGGTTAGGAGGGGTTTTAGGGGGGTTTGGGGGAGTTTGGGGAGAGGTTGGGGGGGATTTGGGCTGGATTTGGGGGCTCTGACGGGGGGACGTTCGGATCTGTGTCCTGATTCTCCACCCCAAATTGCCCAAAATCCCCTAAATTCACCCCAAACCCCGCAGTGTCCTCGTGTGTCCTGGAATCCCATAAATCCCATAAAACCCATAAATCCCATAAATCCCATAATTTAATCAAAATCCCATAATTTCACCCCAAATCCCGCAGTGTCCCCGTGCCTCCAAATCCCATAAATCCCATAAATCCCATAAATTGCCCAAAATCCCCCAATTTTCCCCCAAACCACGCAGTACCTCCAGGACCCCCAAATCCCATAAATCCCATAAATCCCATAAATTCCCCAAAATCCCCTAATTTTCCCCCAAAATCCCGCAGTGTCCCCGTGCCTCCGGGACTCGATCCTGATCCCAAATCCCATAAATTCCCTAAATTACCCCAAATCCCATAAATCCCATAAATTACCCCAAAATCCCATAATTTCACCCCAACCCCGCAGTGTCCCCATGTGTCCTGGAATCCCATAAATCACATAAATTGCCCAAAATCCCATAATTTCATCTCAAATCCCGCAGTGTCCGCGTGTGTTCTGGAATCCCATCGATCCCATAAATTGCCCAAAATCCCATAAACTCACCCAAAATCCCGCAGTGTCCCCGTGCCTCCAAATCCCAAAAATCCCATAAATTTCCCCAAATCCCATAAATTGCCCAAAATCCCCTAAATTCACCCCAAAATTCCGCAGTGTCCCCTTGCCTCCAAATCCCATAAATCCCATAAATTACCCAAAATCCTATAAATTACCCAAATCCCATAAATTCCCCAAAATCCCCTAAATTCACCCCAAATCCCGCAGTGTCCCCGTGCCTCTGGGACCCCAAATCCCATAAATCCCCTAAATTACCCAAAATCCCATAATTTTCCCCCAAATCCCGCAGTGTCCCCGTGCCTCCGGGACCCGATCCTGATCCCAAATCCCATAAATTACCCAAAATCCCCTGATTTTCCCCTAAAATCCAGCCATTCCTCGAGGACCCCAAATCCCATAAATCCCATAAATTACCCCAAATCCCCTAATTTCACCCCAAACCCGCAGTGTCCCCGTGCCTCCAAATCCCATAAATCCCATAAATCCCATAATTTTCCCCAAAATCCCGCAGTGTCCCCGTGCCTCCGGGACCCCAAATCCCATAAATCCCATCAATCTCATAAATTCCCCAAAATCCCATAATTTTCCCCCAAACCCCACAGTGTCCCCCTGCCTCCAAATCCCATAAATTGCCCAAAATCCCATAAATTGCCCAAAATCCCATAATTTCACCCCAAATCCCGCAGTGCCTCCAGGACCCGATCCCGATCCAAAATCCCATAAATTGCCCAAAATCCCCTGATTTTCCCCCAAAATCCAGCCATTCCTCGAGGACCCCAAATCCCATAAATCCCATAAATCCCATAAATTGCCCCAAATCCCATAATTTTCCCCTAAACCTCGCAGTGTCCCAGTGTCTCCGGGACCCGATCCCGATCCAAAATCCCATAAATCCCATAAATCCCATAAATTCCCCTAAATCCCATAATTTCACTCCAAATCCCACAGTGTCCCCGTGTGTCCTGGGATCCCATAAATCCCATAAATTCCCCAAAATCCCCTAAATTCACCCCAAAATCCCGCAGTATCCCTGTGCCTCCGAGACCCCAAATCCCATAAATTGCCCAAAATCCCGTAAATTGCCCAAAATCCCCCAATTTTCCCCCAAACCCCGCAGTGTCCCCATGCCTCCGGGACACGATCCCGATCCCAAATCCCATAAATTCCCCAAAATCCCATAATTTACTCAAAATCCCTTGATTTTCCCCCAAAATCCAGCCATGCCTCCGGGACCCCAAATCCCATAAAACCCATAAATCCCATAAATTCCCCAAAATCCCATAAATTTACCCCAAAATCCCGCAGTGTCCCCGTGTGTCCTGGAATCCCATAAATCCCATAATTTACCCAAAATCCCATAAATTCCCCAAAATCCCCTAATTTTCCCCCAAACCCCGCAGTGTCCCCGTGCCTCCGGGACACGATCCCGATCCCAAATCCCATAATTTACCCCAAATCCCATAATTTCACCCCAACCCCGCAGTGTCCCCGTGCCTCCAAATCCCATAAATCCCATAAATCCTACAAATTACCCAAAATCCCATAATTTCACCCCCAAAATCCCGCAGTGTCCCCGTGCCTCCGGGACCCGTCCGTGTGCGGCCCCGGGCGCTGCGTGCCCCGGGGGGGAGGGGGCTACACCTGCGTGTGCCGGGGGGGCTTCTGGCTGAGCCCCCAGGGCACTCACTGCGTGGGTGAGTGAAGGATTTGGGATTTTGGGACATTTGGGGGGATTTTGGGGTTTTTTTTGGGGTTTTTAGGGGATTTTTGGGGTTTTTTTAGGGGATTTTTGGGGGGATTTTAGAGGGGTTTTGGGGATTTGGGGAGGTTTCTGGGGGTCTTGGGGGGTTTCTGGCTGAGTGCGTGAGTGGGGAGGGGTCTCGGGGGGAAATTTTGGGGGGATTTTGAGGGATTTTGGGTTTTTTGGGGTTTTTTTGGGTTTTTTTGGGTTTTTTGGGGGTTTTTTTTAGGGGATTTTGGGGGGGGTTTGGGGATATTTGGGGGGTTTTGGGGGGGATTTGAGGGGTTCTGGGGGTACCCATGGTGTGGGTGAGTGGGGAGGGGTCTCGGGGGGAAATTTTGGGGGGATTTTGGGGTTTTTTTTGGGTTTTTGGGTTTTTTTTGAGGTTTTTTAGGGGATTTTTGGGGGGTTTTGGGGGTTTTTTTGGGGGGTTTTGGGGGGTTTCAGGGGATTTTTGGGGGGGTTTTGGGGAATTTGGGGAGGTTTGAGGGGGTCTCGGGGGGCTTCTGGCTGAGCCCCCAGGGCACTCACTGCGTGGGTGAGTGAAGGATTTGGGATTTTGGGACATTTTGGGGGATTTGGGGGTTTTTTGGGGTCTTTTTTGGAGGTGTTTTGGGGTTTTTTGGGGGTGTTTAGGGGGGAATTTGGGGGGTTTGGGGATATTTGGGGGGTTTTGGGGGGTGATTTGAGGGGTTCTGGGGGTACCCATTGTGCGGGTGAGTGGGGAGGGGTCTTGGGGGGAAATTTTGGGGGGATTTGGGAGGATTTTGGGGTTTTGGGGGTTTTTTTTGGTTTTATGGGGGGATTTATGGGGGATTTTGGGGCGATTTTTTGGGGGGTTTTTGGGGAGGATTTGGGGAGGTTTCAGGGGGTCTTGGGGGAGTACCTGTGCCCGTTACCTGTGCCCACCTGAGCTCACCTGTCCCCATTACCTGAGCTCACCTGTGCCCCTTACCTGTCCCCATCACCTGTGCCCACCTGAGCTCACCTGTCCCGGTTATCTGACCTCACCTGAGCCCACCTGTCCCTGTTACCTGTGCCCACCTGAGCTCACCTGTGCCCCTTACCTCAGCTCATCTGATCTCCCCTGAGCTCACCTGAGCTCACCTGAACTCACCTGTCCCTGTTATCTGAGCTCACCTGTGCCCACCTGAGCTCACCTGTCCTCATTACCTGAGCTCCCCTGAACCCTCCTGAGCTCACCTGTCCCTGTTACCTGAGCTCACCTGAGCTCACCCGAGCTCACCTGAGCTCACCTGTCCCACTTACCTGTCCCCATCACCTGTGCCCACCTGAGCTCACCTGTGCCCACATGTTCCTGTCACTTCTGCCTACCTGAGCTCACCTGTCCCCATTACCTGTGCACACCTGTCCCCATTACCTGATCACCCCATATCTCACCTGAGCTCCCCCGAACCCACCTGAGCTCACCTGTGCCCCTTACCTGATTTCCCCTGAACCCACCCAAGCTCACCTGTGCACACCCGTCCCCATTACCTGTGCCCACCTGATCTCCCCTGTGCTCACCTGAGCTCCCCTGTGCTCACCTGAGCTCCCCTGTGCTCACCTGAGCTCATCTGTGCCCACGTGTCCCTGTCATTTCTGCCTACCTGAACTCACCTTACCTGTCCCCATCACCTGTACCCACCTGATCTCACCTGTCCCTGTTACCTGAGCTCACCTGAGCTCACCTGAGCTCACCTGTCTCCATTACCTGAGCTCACGTGTCCCCTTTACCTGTCCCCATCACCTGTGCCCACCTGTGCACACCTGAGCTCACCTGTCCCTGTTATCTGAACTCACCTGAGCTCACCTGTCCCCGGTACCTGAGCTCCCCTGAACCCACCTGAGCTCACCTGTGCCCCTTACCTGTCCCCATCACCTGTGCCCACCTGAGCTCACCTGTGCCCACATGTTCCTGTCACTTCTGCCTACCTGAGCTCACCTGTCCCTGTTACCTGAGCTCACCTGAGCTCACCTGAGCTCACCTGTGCCCCTTACCTGTCCCCATCACCTGTGCCCACCTGAGCTCACGTGTTCCCGTTACCTGATCTCTCCTGAGCTCCCCTGAGCTCACCTGTGCCCACATGTTCCTGTCACTTCTGCTTACCTGAGCTCACCTGTCCCTGTTACCTGAGCTCCCTTGAACCCACCTGAGCTCACCTGTGCCCACCTGTCCCCCTTACCTGAACCCACCTGAGCTCACCTGAGCTCACCTGTGCCCACCTGTCCCCCTTACCTGAACCCACCTGAGCTCACCTGAGCTCACCTGTGCCCACCTGTCCCCCTTACCTGAACCCACCTGAGCTCACCTGAGCTCACCTGTGCCCACCTGTCCCCCTTACCTGAGCTCACCTGTCCCTATTACCTGTCCCCATCACCTGTCCCCATCACCTGTGCCCACCTGAGCTCACCTGTGCCCCTTACCTGTCCCCATCACCTGAACCCACCTGAACCCACCTGAGCTCACCTGAGCTCACCTGAGCTCACCTGTCCCCCTTACCTGAGCTCACCTGTCCCTATTACCTGTCCCCATCACCTGTGCCCACCTGAACCCACCTGAGCTCACCTGTGCCCCTTACCTGTCCCCGCTACGTGTGCCCATCTGAGCTCACCTGTGCCCCTTACCTGTCCCCATCACCTGTGCCCATCTGAGCTCACCTGTCCCCATTACCTGAGCTCACCTGTGCCCACCTGAGCTCACCTGTTCCCGTTACCTGAGCTCACCTGAGCTCACCTGTGCCCGCAGACATCGACGAGTGCCGCCAGGTGCCCCCGCCGTGCTCCCCGGGCCGCTGTGAGAATTCCCAGGGAAGTTTCCGGTGCATCTGCGGGGAGGGGTTCACATCCGGGCCTGCGGGCACCGAGTGCAGAGGTGAGCGCACCTGGGCACACCTGGGGGCACCTGGGATACACCTGGGGTACACCTGGGCACACCTGAGATACACCTGGGGGCACCTGGGCACACCTGAGATACACCTGGGGACCCTGGGCACAGCTGGGCACAGCTGGGCACAGCTGGGCACAGCTGGGGGCACCTGGGCACACTTGGGATACACCTGGGCACACCTGGGGGCACCTGGGCACACCTGGGGGCACCTGGGGACACCTGGGGTACACCTGAGATACACCTGGGCACAACTAGGAGCACCTGGGCACACCTGGGGGCACCTGGGGGCACCTGAAATACACCTGGGATGCACCTGGGGGGCACCTGGGCACACCTGGGGGAACCTGGGCACACCTGGGCACACCTGGGCACACCTGGAGACACCTGGGATACACCTGGGCACACCTGGGATACACCTGGGACACACCTGGGTTACACCTTGGCACATCTGGGCACACCCAAACCCCATCCAAACCTCACCTGTGCCCACCTGTACTCTCACCTGTGCCCTCTCACCTGTGCCCCCCAAATCTCACCTGTTCTCACCTGTTCTCACCTGTGCCCTCCAAATCTCACCTGTTCTCACCTGATCTCACCTGATCTCACCTGATCTCACCTGTGCTCACCTGTTCTCACCTGTTCTCACCTGTGCTCACCTGTCCCCACCTGTCCCCACCTGTTCTCACCTGTTCCCTCTCACCTGTCCCCACCTGTTCTCAGATGTGGACGAGTGTTCCCAGGTGCCCTCGCCCTGTGCTCACCTGTTCTCACCCGTTCTCACCTGTTCCCACCTGTTCTCACCTGTTGTCACCTGTGCTCACCTGTCCCCACCTGTTCTCACCTGTCCCCACCTGTTCTCACCTGTTCTCACCTGTTCTCACCTGCTCTCACCTGTGCTCACCTGTCCCCACCTGTCCCCACCCGTTCTCACCTGTTCCCTCTCACCTGTTCTCACCCGTTCTCAGATGTGGACGAGTGTTCCCAGGTGCCCTCCCCCTGTGCCCACGGGCGCTGCGAGAACCGGCCCGGGGGCTACGAGTGCGTCTGCCCGGCGGGGTACCGGGGCTACGGGGGACAGCGGCCCTGCCAGGGTGGGGAACTGGGATAGACTGGGAGGGACTGGGAGGGACTGGGGTGGGAGTGGGATAGACTGGGAGGGGAGTGGGGGGACTGGGATGGACTGGGAGGGACTGGGATGGGAATGGGGGGGACTGGGATGGACTGGCAGGGATTGGGATGGGACTGGGATAAACTGGGAGGGAATGGGAGGGACTGGGATGGGATTGGTGGGGACTGGGATGGGACTGGGAGGGACTGGGATGGGATTGGGATGTGACTGGGGGGAACTGGGAGGGAACTGGGAGGGACTGGGATGGGACTGGGATAAACTGGGAGGGACTGGGATGGGAATGGGATGGACTGGGATGGGATTGGGGGGAACTGGGATGAACTGGGAAGGACTCGGATGGACTGGGGGGACAGTGGGGGAAAGGCTCTGTGCTCTGAGGTCACCACGACCTGGGGTCACCATTGTGGGGTCACCACGGCTCTGTGTCCCCTCGGTGTCCCCACTCGCCCCAATGTCCCCAATGCCCCCCCAATGTCCCCAATGTCCCCAGTGTCCCCTCAATGTCCCCAGTGTCCCCTCAATGTCCCCAGTGGTCCCCTCAATGTCCCCACTGTCCCCAATGTCCCCAATGTCCCCGCTGTCCCCGCTGTCCCCTCAGACATCGACGAGTGCGAGAACCACCTGGCGTGCCCGGGCCAGGAGTGCGTCAACACCGCGGGGTCCTTCCGGTGCCAGCCCTGCCCCGACGGCTTCAGCCCGCGCCAGGGGCGCTGCGCAGGTACGGGGACACCTGGGACACCTGGGTGACACCTGGGTGACACCTGGGGTACCTGTGTGTCATTAATGTCACCTGGGGCACCTGTGCCAGGGGCGCTGCGCAGGTACGGGGACACCTGGGACACCTGGGTGTCATTAATGTCACCTGTGTCACCTGTGTCACCTGCACCAGGGGCACTGCGCAGGTACGGGGACACCTGTGTGACACCTGTGTGTCATTAATGTCACCTGTGTGTCACCTGGGGCACCTGCACCAGGGCGCTGCGCCGGTACGGGGACACCTGGGTGACACCTGGGTGACACCTGGGTGACACCTGTGTGACACCTGTGTCACCTGTGTGACACCTGTTTGACACCTGTGTGACACCTGTGTGTCATTAATGTCACCTGTGTCACCTGCGCCAGGGGCGCTGCACAGGTATGGGGACACCTGGGACACCTGGGTGACACCTGGGTGACACCTGTGTCACCTGTGTGACATTACTGTCACCTCTGTCACCTGTGCCAGGGGCGCTGCGCAGGTACGGGGACACCTGCGTGACACCTGTGTGTCATTAATGTCACCTGCGTCACCTGTGTGTCATTATTGTCACCTGTGTCACCTGTGTCACCCGCGCCAGGGGCGCTGCGCAGGTACGGGGACACCTGTGTGACACCTGTGTCACCTGGGGCACCTGTGTGTCACCTGGGTGTCATTAATGTCACCTGTGTCACCTGTGTCACCTGTGTCACCTGCGTCAGGGGCACTGTGCAGGTACGGGTGGCACCTGTGTCACCTGGGTGTCATCTGTGTGTCATTAATGTCACCTGTGTGTCATTAATATCACCTGTGTGACACCTGGGGCACCTGAGGCACGTGTGTGTCACCTCACCCGTGTCAACTCAGTGTCACCTGTGTGTCACCTCATCTGTGTCACCTGTGTCCCCCCAGTGTCACCTGTGTGTCACCTGTGTGTCACCAGGGTCCCCTTAGACGAGTGTATGGTGTCACCACCCCATGGAGTCCTCATGGTTTGGGGTCACCTTGGCTTGGGGGGACTTGGTGACCCTGTAACTCCAGTGGCCACCACCCCTGATGTCCCCACGTCCCCCTGGTGACCCCGATGTCCCCCTGATGTCCCTGATGTCCCCCTGGTGACACCAATGTCCCTTAGATGTGGACAAGAACTTGGAGTCCATAATTTGGGGTCACCATGGTTTGGCGGGAGTTGGAGACCCCATGACTCCTGTGGCCACCACCCCTGCTGTCCCCAATGTCCCCTGGTGACCCCAATGTCCCCAATGTCCCCCTGGTGACCCCAATGTCCCCTAAAAGTGGACAAGAACTTGGGATCACCATAATTTGGGGTCGCCATAATTTGGGGTCGCCATAATTTGGGGTCACCATGGCTTGGGGGGACTTGGTGACTCCATAACTCCTGTGACCACCACCCCTCATGTCCCCATGTCCCCCTGATGTCCCCACGTCCCCCTGGTGACCTCGATGTCCCCCTGTTGACCCTGATGTCCCCAATGTCCCCCCACTGTCCCCCAGATGTGGACGAGTGCTCAGGGCCACCATAACTTGGGTCACCTTGGCTTGGGTGACCTGGTGACCCCGTAACTCCTGTGGCCACCACCCCTGATGTCCCCAATGTCCCCTGGTGTCCCCAATGTCCCCCCGATGTCCCCAATGTCCCCCTGATGTGGACAAGAACTTGGGGTCCATAATTTGGGGTCACCATGGCTTGGGGGACTTGGGGACCTCGTAACTCCTGCTGCCACCACCCCTGCTGTCCCCAATGTTCCCTGATGTCCCCAATGTCCCCCTGGTGGCCCCGATGTCCCCTAAAAGTGGACAAGAACTTGTGGTCACCACGGCTTGTGGCCACCATAATTTGGGGTCACCATGGTTTGGGGGACTTGGGGACCCCGTAACTCCTGTGACCATCACCCCTGCTGTCCCCAATGTTCCCTGATGTCCCTGATGTCCCCCTGATGTCCTCAGTGCCCCTATGGTGACCTCAATGTCCCCCTGGTGACCCCAATGTCCCCCTGATGTCCCCAATGTCCCCCAGACGTGGTCAAGAACTTGGGGTCACCATAATTTGGGGTCACCATGGCTTGGGGGGACTTGAGGACCCTGTAACTCCTGTGGCCACCACCCCTGATGTCCCCAATGTCCCCCTGATGTCCCCAATGTCCCCCTAGTGACTCCAATGTCCCCTAGATGTGGACAAGAACTGATGGTCACCATGGCTTGTGGTCACTCTGTTATGGGGTCACCATGGCTTGGGGGACTTGGGGACCCCGTAACTCCTGCTGCCACCACCCCTGATGTCCCCAATGTCCCCCTGGTGACCCCAATGTCCCCAATGTCCCCATGATGTCCCCAATGCCCCTCTGATGTTCCCAATGTCCCCCAGATGTGGACAAGAACTTGGGGTCCATAATTTGGGGTCACCATGGCTTGGGGGCCTTGGTGACCCCGTAACTCCTGTGACCACCACCCCTGATGTCCCCAATGTTCCCTGATGACCCCAATGTCCCCAATGTCCCCCTGGCGGCCCCAATGTCCTCTAAAAGTGGACAAGAACTCGGAGTCACCATAACTTGGAGTCACCATAATTTGGGGTCACCTTGGCTTGGCGGGACTTGGTGACCCTGTAACTCCTACTGCCACCACCCCTGCTGTCCCCAATGTCCCCCTGGTGACCTGGATGTCCCCCCAATGTCCCCAGTGTCCCCCTGCTGTCCCCCAGACGTGGACGAGTGCTCAGGGCCACCATAACTTGGGGTCATCATGGCTTGGGTGACCTGGGGACCCCATAACTCCTGTGGCCACCACCCCCGATGTCCCCAGTGTCCCACTGGTGACCCCGATGTCCCCAGTGTCCCCCTGATGTCCCCAATGTCCCCCAGATGTGGACAAGAACTTGGGGTCCATAATTTGGGGTCACCATGGCTTGGGGGACTTGGGGACCCCGTAACTCCTGCTGCCACCACCCCTGCTGTCCCCAATGTCCCCTGATGTCCTCAATGTCCCCCCAATGTCCCCCCGCTGTCCCCCAGACATGGACGAGTGCTCAGGGCCACCATAACTTGGGTCACCATGGCTTGGGGGACTTGGTGACCCCATAACTCCTGTGGCCACCACCCCCGATGTCTCCAAAGTCCCCTGGTGACCCCGATGTCCCCTAAAAGTGGACAAGAACTTGGGATCACCATAATTTGGGGTCACCATAATTTGGGGTCACCATAATTTGGGGTCACCATGGTTTGGGGGACTTGTGGACCCCATAACTCCTGTGGCCACCACCCCTGATGTCCCCAATGTCCCCCTGGTGACCCTGATGTCCCCAATGTCCCCCCGATGTCCCCCAGACGTGGACGAGTGCTCGGGGGGCTCCCCCTGTGGCCCCCACGGCCGCTGCCTCAACACACCCGGCTCCTTCCGCTGCGAGTGCCACCGCGGCTACCGCGCCACCGCCGGGGCCACCTCCTGCCAGGGTGAGCGGGGTCACCCCTGGGGACACCTGGGAGGTGCCACCAGCCCCCGGGTGACATTTTGGTGGCCCCACAGACGTCAACGAGTGCCTGGAGGGCGAGTTCTGCTTCCCGCACGGCGAGTGCGTGAACACGGCCGGATCCTTCCGCTGCGTCTGCGCCGACGGCTACCGAGCCACGGCCGAGGGCAACGCCTGCGCCGGTGTGTGGGGACAGCTGGGGACAGCTGGAGACAGCTGGGGACACACCTGGGGGCACCTGGGGGCACCTGGGGACACACGTGGGGACACCTGGGGACAGCTGGGGACACCTGGGACACACCTGGCAAATCCCCAATCCCAAACCCCAAATCCCAAATCCCAAAAAACCCCAAATCCCAAAAAACCCCAAATCCCAATCCCAAATCCCAATCCCAAATCCCAATCCCAGACATGGACGAGTGCCAGCGTGGTTCCATCTGCGCCGGCGGGCGCCACACCCACCCCAATCCCCAAATCCCAAACGCCCAAACCCCAAATCCCAAACCCAACTCCAATCCCAATCCCCAAATCCCAAATCCCAAATCCCAAATCCCAATCCCAAATCCCAATCCCAATCCCAAATCTCAATCCCAAATCCCAATCCCAGACGTGGACGAGTGCCAGCGCGGTTCCATCTGTGCTGGCGGGCACCACACCCACCCAAATCCCAAATCCCAAACCCAACTCCAATCCCAAATCCCAACCCCAAATCCCAATCCCAAATCCCAGACGTGGACGAGTGCCAGCACGGTTCCGTCTGTGCCGGCGGGCGTCACACCCACCCCAAATTCCAAACCCCAAACCACAATCCCAATCCCAATCCCAATCCCAATCCCAATCCCAATCCCAATCCCAAATCTCAAACCCCCAATCCCCAATCCCAGACGTGGACGAGTGCCAGCGCGGTTCCGTCTGCGCCGGCGGGCGCTGCCTCAACACCGAGGGCTCGTTCCAGTGCCAGTGCCCGGCCGGGTTCCGAACCGACGACGCCAAGGCCGAGTGCCGCGGTCAGGGGACAGCGGGAACGGGATAGGGAACGGGAACGGGATTGGAATGGGGGATTGGGATTGGGATGGGGATTGGATTGGGATTGGGATTGGAATGGGGATGGGGATGGGAATGGGAATAGGGGAATGGGAATGGGAATAGGAATAGGAATGGGAATGGGATGGGATGGGATGGGATGGGATGGGATGGGATGGGATGGGATGGGATGGGATGGGATGGGATGGGATGGGATGGGATGGGGATGGGAATGGGAACGGGATTGGGAATGGGATTGGGATTGGGGATGGGATTGGGATGGGAATGGGATGATTGGGATTGGGAATGGGATTGGGAATGGGAATGGGATTGGGAATGGGAGTGGTAATGGGATTGGGATTGGGAATGGGAGTGGGAATGGGATTGGGATTGGGAATACGATTGGGATTGGGAATGGGAATGGGAATGGGAATGGGGTGGGAATGGAAATGGGAATGGGAATGGGAATGGGATTGGGATTGGGATGGGAGTGGGGATGGGAATGGGATGGGATTGGGATTGGGATTGGGATTGGGGGAATGGGAATGGGGGATTTGGAATGGGAATGGGAACAGGAACGGGAATGGGAATGGGATTGGGATGGGATTGGGATTGGGAATGGGGATGGGATTGGGAATGGGGATGGGGGAATGAGAATGGGAATGGGAATGGGAATAGGAATGGGGTCTGATGGGATGGGATCAGTGTTTCAGGATCAATGTTTTGGGATCAGTGGTTTGGGATCAGTGTTCTGGGATCCGCGGTTTGGGATCAGCGGTTTGGGCTCAGTGTTTTGGGATCCATGCTTTGGGATGTCCCTGACGGTGCTGATCCCGTTCCCAGACGTGGACGAGTGCCAGGAGTACGGGGCCGGGCTGTGCGGGGCCCAGCGCTGCGAGAACATCCCGGGCTCCTATCGCTGCGTTCCCGAGTGCCAGCCGGGATTCCGGCCCGGGGACAGCGGGGACTGCATCGGTGAGGGACTGGGATTGGGAATGGGGATTGGGATTGGGGATTGGGATTTGGGATTGGGGTTGGGGATTTGGGGTTGGAGATTGGGATGGACACAGGGACTGCATGGGTGAGGGGCTGGGAATGGGGATTGGGGATTGGGATTTAGGATTGGAGATTGGGATTGGGGATTGGGGATTGGGAATTTGGGATTGGGATTTGGAATAGGGGATTGGGAATTTGGGATTGGGATTGGGGATTGGGATGGTTCCCGAGTGCCAGCCGGAATTCCGGCCTGGGGATGGCGGGGGCTTCATCAATCAGAGTCTGGGATTGGGGTTGGGATTGGGATATGGGGTATGGGATTGGGGATGTGGATACTGGGATGGAGATATTGGGAATACAGGGATATGGGGACTGGGATGGAAATGGCGACTGGGATGGGAATGGGCATATGGGATGGGGATTGGGAAGAGGATATGGGGATATTGGGATTGGGATGGGAATGGGGTTGGGATTGGGATTGGGATTGGGGTTGGGATTGGGATTGGGGTTGGGACTGGGGTTGGGATGGAGACTGGGATGAGAATGGTAACATCGGGATATTGAGATGGTGATGGGAATGGGGATATGGGACATGGGATTGGGATGAGGAAATGGGGATATTGGGATTGGGATGGGCACAGGGAGACCGGGATAGGAACGTGGACTGGGATGGGATGGGAACATTGGGATCGGCACTGGGAGACCAGGATGGGAATGTGGACTGGGATGGGAATGGGAACATTGGGATCGGCACAGTCCAGGGGTCGGAGCCGGGGCTCTGGGTGTCCCCATCCCGATGTCCCTGACGGCGCTGATCCCGTTCCCAGATGTGGACGAGTGCCAGGAGTACGGGGCCGGGCTGTGCGGGGCCCAGCGCTGCGAGAACATCCCGGGCTCCTATCGCTGCGTTCCCGAGTGCCAGCCGGGATTCCGGCCCGGGGACAGCGGGGACTGCATCGGTGAGGGGCTGGGATTGGGAATGGGGATTGGGGATTGGGGTTGGGATTTGGGATTGGGATTGGGATTGGGATTTGGGATTGTTCCCGAGTGCCAGCTGGGATTCCGGCCCGGAGACGGCGGGGACTGCATCGGTGAGGGGCTGGGGGTGGGAATGGGGTTGGGATTGGGATTGGGATTGGGGATTGGGGTTGGGATTGGGGATTGGGATTGTTCCCGAGTGCCAGCCGGGATTCCAGCACGGAGACGGCGGGGACTGCGTCGGTGAGGGGCTGGGAATGGGAATTGGGATTGGGGATTGGGATTGGGGATTGGGGATGGGGGATCAAGGATTTGAGATTGGGGATTGAAGATTTGGGATTGGGGATTTGGATTGGGGTTGGGTTTGGGACACAGGGATTGGGCTGGACTGGACTGGACTGGACTGGGATAGACTGGACTGGGATGGACTGGGCTGGACTGGGATGGACACAGAGACTGGACTGGGCTGGACTGGGATGGACTGGGATGGACACAGAGACTGGACTGGGCTGGACGGGGATGGACACAGAGACTGGACTGGACTGGGATGGACACAGGGACTGGGATGGACTGGGCTGGACTGGGATGGACTGGGATGGACACAGAGACTGGACTGGACTGGGATGGACACAGGGACTGGGATGGACTGGGCTGGACTGGGATGGACACAGGGACTGGGCTGGACTGGGCTGGACTGGGATGGACTGGGATGGACACAGAGACTGGACTGGACTGGACTGGACTGGGATGGACTGGGATGGACTGGACTGGACTGGGTTGGACTGGGATGTCACAGGGGGACAAAGTCCATCCCTGGGGTGGCCACGTCCCTCGGGATGTCCCCAACCCCCGGTGTCCCCCGTGCCAGACGTGGACGAGTGCTCCAACGGGACCCTGTGCGGCCCCCACGCCACCTGCCACAACCTGCCCGGCTCCTTCCAGTGCGCCTGCGACCCGGGCTACGAGACCGCCCGGCACGGCCACCACTGCGTGGGTACGGCCACCAACCCCTGGGGACATGGCCACCAGCCCTGGGGACAACAAAAACCCAGTCCCTGTGTCCCCAGTCCCATCCCATCCCATCCCATCCCAGTCCCTGCGACTCGGGCTATGAGACTGCCCGGCACGGCCACCACTGCGTGGGTACGGTCACCAACCCTGGGGACATGGCCATCAACCCTGGGGACAACAAAAACCCAGTCCCTGTGTCCCCAAACCCATCCCAGTGTGCCCAGTCCCATCCCATCCCATCCCAGTCCCTGCGACCCGGGCTACAAGACCACCCGGCATGGCCATCACTGCGTGGGTACGGCCACCAACCCTGGGGACAACAAAAACCCAGTCCCTGTGTCCCCAAATCCATCCCAGTGTCCCGATTCCAAATTCCCCAAACCCCAAATCCCCAAATTCTCAAACTGCAAATCCCCCAAACCCCAAAAACCCCAAACCCCAAATCCCCAAATCCCCAAACCCCAAATCCTAAACCCCAAAAACCCCCAAAAAAACCCCACAGATGTGGACGAGTGCCAGACCCTCAGCGGCGTTTGTGGGGTCGAGTGCCCACCCCAAACCCCAAATCCCAAATACCCCAATCCCCAAATACCAAATCCCCCAAACCCCAAATCCTAAACCCCAAATCCCCCAAACACCAAACCCCAAATCCCAAACCCCAAATTCCCAAACACCCAAACTCCAAATCCCCCAAACGCCAAATAACCCAAAACCCCAAACCCAAATCCCCCAAACCACCAAAACTCCAAAAACCCTGAAACCCCAAAAACCCCAAAAAAACCCCACAGACGTGGATGAATGCCAGACCCTCCACGGCGTTTGTGGGGCCGAGTGTCCACCCCAAATCCCAAACCTCAAAAACCCCAAACCCCAAAAATCCCAAATCCCCAAACCCCAAACCCAAAACCCCAAATCCCCCAAACCCCAAACCCAAATCCTCCAAACCCCAAATCCCAAATCCCCCAATTCCCAAACCCCAAACCCCAAATCCTAAACCCCAAAAAAACCCCACAGACGTGGACGAGTGCCAGACCCTCCGCGGCGTTTGTGGGGCCGAGCGCTGCGAGAACGTCGAGGGCTCCTTCCTGTGCCTGTGCCCCGATTCCCGGCAGGAATTCGACCCCGTCACGGGGCGCTGCGGGCCCCTCCCGACCCCACAGACCCCACAAATCCCCCAAAATCCCCAAATCCCCCAAATTTTCCCCCAAATCCCGCCCGGGTTGGGTTCGTGTTTCAGCCGAGCCTGCGGGCTCCTGGCCCCGAACGTGACTCGCCCGCAGTGCTGCTGCAGCCTGGGGTGGGCGTGGGGGGCTCAGTGCCCCGGGGAGCCCTGCCCCGCTCCTGGAACAGGTGAGGGAAACCCTAAAATTATTTGGGGTGGAATATTGGGGGATTTTTTGGGGAAATTTTGGGGGTTTAGGGGGAAATTTCGGGGTTTTGAGGGGGATTTTGGGGGGATTTTGGGGGGTGTTGAGAGGGAAATTGGGGTGGGCGTGGGGGGCTCAGTGCCCCGGGGAGCCCTGCCCCGCTCCTGGGACAGGTGAGGGAAACCCCAAAAATTATTTGGGATTGGGATTTTGGGGGATTTTGGGGGGAATTTTGGGGTTTTTGGGGGATTTTAGGGGGATTTTAGGGGGGATTTTAGAGGGATTTTGGGGGGGATTTGGGGGATTTTGGGGGATTTAGGGTGGGCATGGGGGCCACAGTGCCCTGCCCCGCACCTGGGACAGGTGAGAGAAACCCTAAAATTATTTGGGGTCTGATTTTGGGGGATTTTTGGGGGAATTTTGGGGTTTTAGGGGGATTTTAGGAGGATTTGGGAGAATTTTCGGGGATTTTGGGGGGGTTTTGGGGGGGATTTTGGGGATATGGGGGGATTTGGGGTGGGCGTGGGGGGCGCAGTGCCCCGGGGAGCCCTGCCCCGCACCTGGGACAGGTGAGAAAAAACCTAAAATTATTTGGGGTTGGGATTTTTGGGGGATTTTTGGGGGAATTTTTGGGGGAATTTTGGGGTTTTAGGGGGAAATTTCGGGGATTTTAGTGGGGATTTGAGGGGGGATTTGTGGGGATTTGGGGTGGGCGTGGGGGGCGCAGTGCCCCGGGGAGCCCTGCCCCGCTCCTGGGACGGGTGAGAGAAACCCTAAAATTATTTGGGGTTGGGATTTTGGGGGATTTTTGGGGGATTTTGGGGTTTTTGGGGAATTTTAGGGGGATTTTTGAGGGATTTGGGGGGGATTTGGAGGGGTTCTGAGAGGGGATTGGGGGGAATTTGGGGTGGGCGTTGGGGGGATCGATGCCCTGCCCCGCACCTGGGACAGGTGAGAGAAACCCCAAAAATTATTTGGGGTCGGATTTTTGGGGGATTTTTGGGGAATTTGTGGGGGAATTTTGGGGTTTTAGAGGGAAATTTCGGGGATTTGAGGGGGGTTTTGGGAGATTTGGGGAAGGATTCGGGGGGGATTTTGGGGATTTTGGGGGATTTGGGGTGGGCCTGGGGGGCTCAGTGCCCCGGGGAGCCCTGCCCCGCACCTGGGACAGGTGAGAAAAATCCTAAAATTATTTGGGGTCGGATTTAGGGTGAATTTTTGGGGATTTTTGGGGTTTTAGAGGGAAATTTTGTGGATTTTAGAGGGATTTGAGGGGGGATTTTGGGGATTTGGGGGGATTTGGGGTGGGCGTGGGGGGCTCAGTGCCCCGGGGAGCCCTGCCCCGCACCTGAGACAGGTGAGAGAAACCCTAAAATTATTTGGGGTTGGGATTTTGGGGGATTTTTGGGGGAATTTTGGGGTTTTAGGGGGATTTTAGGTGGATTTGGGATGGAATTTTGGGATTTAGAGGGAAGTTTTGGGGATTTGTGGGGGAATTTAGGGTGGATTTGGAATGGATTTGGGGGGGATTTGGGGGAATTTTTGGGATTTGGGATGGGTTTGAGGGGAATTTTGGGGGAATTTTTGGGATTTAGATGGATTTGAGGGAAATTTTGGGGATTTGAGGGTGAATTTAGGGGAAATTTTTTGGATTTTGAGGGAATTTGAGGGGGATTTGATGAAAATTTCGGGGATTTTGGGAGGGATTTGGGGTAAATTTGGGGGAGGGCCCCGAGCAGAATTTGGGGGGGGGGGTCCCGGACAGAATTTTGGGGTCTCTGACCCCCCCTTGTCCCCCCCTTGTCCCCCCAGAGGGTCACGTGTCCCTGTGTCCCCACGGGCCCGGCCGAGTCCCCGAGACCCCCCAGGGACCCCCCAAAGGTGAGACCCCAACGGGGGGGGGTCCTGGGGGGTCTTTGGGGGGTCCTGGGGGGTCCCCAAGTCCTTGAGGGGTCCTTGGGGGGGTCCTGGTGTCGCTGGGGGGTCCCTGGGGGGTCCTGGGGGGTCTCTGGGGGGTCTCTGGGGGGGGTCTCAGTGTCCCCCATGTCCTTGGGGGTGTCTGGGGGGGGTCTCTGGGGGGTCCTCGTGTCCCTTGAGGGGGTTTGGGGGGGTCCCCGTGTCCTTGGGGGGTCCTTGGGGGGGTCCTGGTGTCCCCTGGGGTGTCCCTGGGGGGTCTCTGGGGGGGGTCCCGGTGTCCCCCCTGTCCTTGGAGGTGTCTGGGGGGTCTCTGGGGGGTCTCTGGGGGGTCCCCGTGTCCTTGGGGGGTCTCTGGGGGTGTCCCGATGCCCCTGGGGGGGGGTCCCGGTGTCCCCCCTGTCCTTGGGGGGTCTCTAGGGGGTCCCCGGTGGGTCCCCGTGGCCCTGGGGGGTCATTGGGGGTGTCCCTGGGGGGTCTCTGGGGGGATCCCGGTGCCCCGGGGGGGTCCCTGTGTCCCTAGAGGATCATTGGGGGGTCCTGGGGGGGTCTCTGGGGGGGTCCTGGGGGATCCTGGGGGGTCTCTGGGGGGATCCCTTGGGGGTCCCCGTGTCCTTGGGGGGTCCTTGGGGGGGTCCTGGTGTCCCTTGGGGGGGGTTGGGGGGGGTCTCCGTGACCCTGGGGTGTCATTGGGGGGTCTCTGGAGGGTCCCTGGTGGTCCCTGGGGGGTCTCTGGGGGGTCCTGGGGGGTCTCTGGGGGGGTCCCTATGTCCCTTGAGGGTGGTCCCGGTGTCCCCCCTGTTCTTGGGGGTCTCTGGGGGGGTCTCAGTGTCCCCCCTGTCCTTGGGGGGGGTCTCTGGGGGGGTCCCCGTGGTCCTGGGGGGTCCTTGGGGGGTCCTGGTGTCGCTGGGGGGGGGGGTTTTGGGGGGGTCCCCGTGTCCCTGGGGTGTCATTGGGGGGGGTCCCGATGTCCCCCCTACCCTTGGGGGGGTGTCTGGGGGGGTGTCTGGGGGTCCCTGGGGGGTCTCTAGGGGGTCTCTGGGGGGGTCCCGGTGTCCCCCCTGTCCTTGGGGGGTCCCTGAGGGGGTCTCTGGAGGGGTCCCCGTGTCCCTTGGGGGGATTTGGGGGGGTCCCTGAAGGGTCCCTGGGGGGCCTGGGGGGTCACTGGGGGTGTCCCTGGGGGGTCTCTGGGAGGGTCCCTGTGTCCCTTGAGGGTGGTCCCGGTGTCCCCCCTGTCCTTGGGGGGTCTCTGGGGGAGTCCTTGGGGGGTCCTCGTGTCCCTAGGGGGGGTTTGGGGGGTCCCCGTGTCCCTGGGGGATCTCTGGGGGGTCCCTGAAGGGTCCCTGGTGGGCCTGGGGGGTCTCTGGGGGTGTCCCGATGCCCCTGGCGGGGGGTCCCGGTGTCCCCCCTGTCCTTGGGGGGGTCTCTGGGGGGTCTGTGGGGGGGTCTCCGTGTCCTTGAGGGGTCACTGGGGGGTCCTGGTGTCCCTGGGGGGAGGGGTTGGGGGGGTCCCCGTGTCCCCCCTGTCCTTGGGGGGTGTCTGGGGGGGTCCCTGGGGGGTTCCCCGTGTCCCTCGGGGGTCTCTGGGGGGTCTCTGGAGGGGTCTCGGTGTCCCCCCTGTCCTTGGGGAGTTCCTGGAGGGTTCCAAGGCCCCCCGAGGAGGTTTTCTGTGATTTGGGGGTCTCTCTCTGATTTTTGGGGTCTCTCTGATTTTTTTGGGGTCTCTCTGATTTTTGGGGTCCCCCAGATGTGGACGAGCGCTCTCTGTTTGCCCCCGCGCTCTGCCGGGGGGGTCTCTCTGATTTTTGGGGGGGGTCCCTGTCCCTTCCGGGTGTCTTTGGGATTTTTTGGGGTCTCTCTGATTTGGGGGTGTCTCTCTCTGATTTTTTGGGGTCTCTCTCTGATTTTTTTGGGGTCTCTCTGATTTTTTTGGGGTCTCTCTCTGATTTTTGGGGTCCCCCAGACGTGGATGAGCGCTCGCTGTTCGCCCCCGCGCTCTGCCAGGGGGGTCCCTGTGACTTTGGGGGGTCTCTCTGATTTTTTTGGGGTCTCTTTCTGAGTTTTGGGGTGTCTCTGTGATTTTTGGGGTCTCTGAGTTTTGGGGTCTCTCTGTGATTTTTTGGGGTCTCTCTGATTTTTGGGGTGTCCCTGCCCCCCCAGACGTGGATGAGTGTTCCCTGTTCGCCCCCGCGCTCTGCCGGGGGGGTCTCTGTGTCAACACCGCCGCCTCCTTCAGCTGCTACTGCCCCAGCGGCTTCTACTTCGAGCAGGAGCACCTGCAGTGCGTGGGTGAGCTGCCAGGACCTGTGTGTGCCTGCCAGGACCTGTGTGTGTCTGTCTGTACCTGTGTGTGCCTGCCAGCACCTGCAGTGCGTGGGTGAGCTGCCAGGACCTGTGTGTGCCTGCCAGGACCTGCCAGGACCTGTCTGTACCTGTCAGGACCTGTGTGTGCCTACCAGGACCTGTGTGTGTCTGTCTGTGCCTGTCTGTACCTGTCTGTACCTGCCGGGACCTGTAGGGACCTGCGTGTGCCTGCCAGGACCTGGCTGTACCTGTCTGAACCTGCCAGGACCTGTGTCTGTCTGTACCTGTGTGTACCTACTAGGACCTGGCTGTAACTGTGTCTGTCTGTCTGTACCTGCCAGGACCTGCCAGGACCTGTGTGTGCCTGCCAGGACCTGGCTGTGTCTGTCTGAACCTGCCAGGACCTGTGTCTGTCTGGCTGTACCTGCCAGGACCTGTTTGAACCTGTCTGAACCTGCCAGGACCTCTCTGTTTCTGTCTATACCTGTCTGTACCTGCCAGGACCTGCGGGGACCTGTTTGTGCCTGCCAGGACCTGCCAGGACTTGGCTGTACCTGTGTCTGTCTACATGTGTGTGTCTGTCTGTACCTGCCAGGACCTGTGTGTGTCTGTCTGAACCTGTCTGAGCCTGTGTACACCTGCCAGGACCTGTGCCTGTCTGTCTGTACCTGTGTGTGCCTGCCAGGACCTGCCGGGGCCTGCCAGGACCTGTCTGAACCTGTCTGAACCTGCCAGGACCTGGCTGTACCTGTGTCTGTCTGTGCCTGTCTGTACCTGCCAGGACCTGGCTATACCTGTGCCTGTCTATACCTATGTCTGTCTGTCTGTACCTGCCAGGACCTGCCGGAGCAGGACCTGTCTGTACCTGTCTGTACCTGCCAGGACCCGTGCCTGACCCCCAAAATCCGCCTTAAAACCCCCCAAAACGGCCCCAAACCGCCCCAAATCCTCCCAAAATCCCCCAAAAATGCCCCAAAATCCCCCCAAATCCACCTTAAACCTCCCAAAATCCCCCCCAAATCCCCTCAAATCCTCCTTAAACCCCAAAAATCTCCCCAAATTCCCCCCCAAATTCCCCCAAATTCCCCCAAAATTCCCTCCAAATTACCCCAAAATCCCCCGAAATCCTCCTTAAACCTCCCAAAATCCCCCAAAAATCCTCTTAAACCCCCCCAAATCCTCCCAAAATCCCCCCAAATCCTCCTTAAACCTCCCCAAATCCCCCCAAATTCCCCCAAATCCCCCCAAATCCTCCAAAATCACCCCAAATCTCCCTTAAACCTCCCAAAATCCCCCCAAAATCCCCCAAAATCTCCCAAAATCCCCCAAAATCCCCCCAAAACTTCCCCAAAATCCCCTTTAAACCTCCCCAAATCCCCCCTTAAACCCCCCAAACCCCAAATTTTTCCCCCCCAGACAACGACGAGTGCTCGGCGGCCGAGTCTGAGCCGTGCTTAGGCGGGCTCTGTGTCAACACGGTGGGCTCGTACCTGTGCTCCTGCGCCCCCCCGCTCGTCCTGGACCCCTCCCAGCGCCGCTGCGTGGCCAACGAGTCCAGCCCGGGTGGGTCTGGGGGGTCCCCAAAATCCGGGCTGGGGAGGGGAGTCTGGTTTGGGGGTTAGGAGGGGTTTAGAGGGGATTTACGGGGGTTAGGAGGGGTTTAGAGGGGATTTTAGGGGGTTAGGAGGGGATTTACGGGGGTTAGGAGAGGTTTAGGGGGGATTTTGGGAGGTTAGGATGGGTTTTAGGGAGGTTAGGAGGGGATTGAGTGGGTTAGGAAGGGTTTAGAGGGGATTTTGGGGGGTTAGGATGGGATTTACGGGGGTTAGGAGGGGTTTTAGAGGGGTTAGGAGGGGTTTAGAGAGGATTTTAGGGGGTTAGGAGGGGATTTTGGGGGGTTAAGAGGGGTTTTAGAGGGGTTAGGAGGGGTTTATGGGGGGTTAGGATGGGATTTAGGGGTGTTAGGAGGGGTTTTAGGGGAGTTACGAGGGGTTTAGAAGGGATTTTAGGGGGTTAGGAGGGGTTTTAGGGGGTTAGGAAGGGTTTTAGGGGGGTTAGGAGGGACTTTAGGGGGGTTACGAGGGGTTTAGAGGGGATTTTGAGGGGTTAAGAAAATATTTCGGGGGGTTAGAAGGGTTTAGGAGGGGATTTAGGGGGTTAGGATGGGATTTACGAGGGCTAGAAGGGGATTTTGGGGAGTTAGGAGGGATTTTGAAGAGGTATAAAGGGATTAGGAGGGGTTTACAGGGAATTTTGTGGGGTTAAAATGAGATTTGGGGGGGATTAGAAGGGGTTAGGAGGGGATTTTGGGGGTTTAGGAGGCGATCTAGGGGATCTAGGACAGGTTTAGAGGGGATTTGGAGGGGTTAGGAAGGGTTAGGAGGGGATCTAGGGGGCTAGGACGGGATTTAGTGGGGTTAGGACGGGTTTAGAGGAGATTTTAGGGGGTTTAGAGGGGATTTAGGGGGGTTAGGACGGGATTTAGGGGAATTAGGAGAGGTTTTAGAGGAGTTAGGAAGGGATTTTGGGGGTTAGGACGGGATTTAGGGGAGTTAGGAGGGGCTTAAGGGGAATTAGGAGCGGTTTTAGGGGCTTAGGAGGAGATTTAGGGGAGTTAGGACGGGTTTAGAGGGGATTTTGGGAGTCAGGACGGGTTTAGAGCGGCTTTGAGGGGGTTAGGACGGGTTTTTTTTTAGGTTTCCCATCACAGGTTTCAATTTTTGGGGTTCACCCCCCCATAACTGAGACCCCTCCCCAAATTTCGCCCCCCAGAAGGGTCTCATCTGGGATTTTGGGGTCACCTGATCATCCAAATTTGGGGTTTTTAGATTTTGGGGTCACTTTGGTCCCCATTAACGGCGATTTTTGGGGTTTCCCGTAACGGATTTCGTTTTTTTGGGGTTCAGTCCCCCCGTAACTGAGACCCCTCCCCAAATTCCGCCCCCCAGAGGCGTCTCTGGACTCACCTGAGATTTTGGGGTCACCTGTGGTCCCCAATTATGACATTTTTTAGGTTTTGGGGTCACTTTGTCCCCCATTAACGGCGATTTTTGGGGTTTCCCATCACGGGTTTAATTTTGGGGGGTTCTGACGCCCCCTAACTGAGACCCCTCCCCAAATTCCGCCCCCCAGGGGGGTCTTCTGGACTCACCTGAGATTTTGGAATCACCTGATAATCCGAATTTTGGGTTTTTTAGGTTTTGGGGTCACTTTGGCCCCCATTAACGGGGTTTTTTTTAGGTTTCCCATTACGAGGTTAATTTTGGGGGGTTCTGACTTCCCCTAACTGAGACCCCTCCCCAAATTTCTGCCCGCAGAGGGGTCGGTGGCCGTGTGCTGGCAGGAGGTGGGGCCGGACCTGGTGTGCGGGCGGCCCCGGCGGGCGGGGCAGGTGACGTACACGGAGTGCTGCTGCCTCTACGGGCAGGCGTGGGGCATGGACTGCGCGCTGTGCCCCGCCCCCCACTCCGGTGAGACCCCCGGGACCCCCAGACCCACCCCTGGGACCCCCAGACCCATCCCCGGGACCCCAGACCCATCCCCGGGACCCCCAGACCCATCCCCAAAATCCCCAAATCCCCTGGGGTGCGCTGGGGGGATCGTGGGATTGGAACCAGTTTGGGAACTGGGAGCACTGGGATGGGGCATGGACTGTGCCCTGTGCCCCGCCCCCCACTCCGGTGAGACCCCCGGGACCCCCAGACCCATCCCCGGGACCCCCAGACCCATCCCCAAAATCCCCAAATCCATCCCCAAAATCCCCAAATCCTGTAAAGTGCGCTGGGGGGATCGTGGGACTGGGACCAGTTTGGGAACTGGGAGCACTGGGAGGGGATGGGAGGGGGTTCAATGGACACCTGGGTCCCACCCCCCAGTCGGGTGAGACCCCCGGGACCCCCAGACCCATCCCCGGGACCCCCGAACCCATCCCCAAAATCCCCAAATCCTGTAAAGTGCGCTGGGGGGATCGTGGGACTGGGACCAGTTTGGGAACTGGGAGCACTGGGAGCACTGGGATGGGAGGGGTTCAATGGACACCTGGACCCCACCCCCACTCGGATGAGACCCCCGGGACCCCAGACCCATCCCCGGGACCCCCAGACCCATTCCCGGGACCCCCAAATCCATCCCCAAAATCCCTAAATCCTGTAAAGTGCGCTGGGGGAATCGTGGGACTGGGACCAGTTTGGGAACTGGGAGCACTGGGAGCACTGGGAGCACTGGGAGCACTGGGAGGGGATGGGAGGGGGTTCAATGGACACCTGGACCCCGCCCCCCACTCGGGTGAGACCCCCGGGACCCCCAAATCCATCCCCGGGACCCCCAGACCCATCCCCGGGACCCCCGAACCCATCCCCAAAATCCCCAAATCCTGTAAAGTGCGCTGGGGGGATCCTGGGACCGGAACCAGTTTGGGAACTGGGAGCACTGGGATGGGGGATGGACTGTGCCCTGTGCCCCACCCCACACTCGGGTGAGACCCCCGGGACCCCCAAAATCCATCCCCGGGACCCCCAGACCCATCCCCAAAATCCCCAAATCCCCTGGGGTGCGCTGGGGGGATCGTGGGACCAGAACCAGTTTGGGAACTGGGAGCACTGGGAGGGGATAGGAGGGGGTTCAATGGACGCCTGTGCCCCACCCCCCACTCGGGTGAGACCCCCGGGACCCCCAGACCCGTCCCCGGGACCCCCAGACCCATCCCTGGGACCCCCAAACCCATCCCCAAAATCCCCAAATCCCCTGGGGTGCGCTGGGGGGATCGTGGGATTGGGACCAGTTTGGGAACTGGGAGCACTGGGAGCACTGGGAACACTGGGAGCACTGGGAGCACTGGGAGGGGATGGGAGGGGATCAATGGACACCTGGACCCCGCCCCCCACTCGGGTGAGACCCCTGGGACCCCCAGACCCATCCCCGGGACCCCCAGACCCATCCCCAAAATCCCCAAATCCTGTAAAGTGCGCTGGGGGGATCGTGGGACTGGAACCAGTTTGGGAACTGGGAGCACTGGGAGGGGATGGGAGGGGATCAATGGACACCTGGACCCCGCCTCCAACTCGGGTGAGACCCCTGGGACCCCCAGACCCATCCCCGGGACCCCCAAATCCATCCCCAAAATCCCCAAATCCTGTAAAGTGCGCTGGGGGAATCGTGGGACTGGGACCAGTTTGGGAACTGGGAGCACTGGGAGCACTGGGATGGGGCATGGACTGTGCCCTGTGCCCCTCCCCCCACTCGGGTGAGACCCCCGGGACCCCCCAAATCCACCCCCGGGACCCCCAGACCCATCCCCAAAATCCCCAAATCCCCTGGGGTGCGCTGGGGGGATCGTGGGACCAGAACCAGTTTGGGAACTGGGAGCACTGGGAGCACTGGGAGGGGATGGGAGGGGCTCAATGGACACCTGGACCCCGCCCCCCACTCGGGTGAGACCCCCGGGACCCCCAAATCCATCCCCGGGACCCCCAAATCCATCCCCAAAATCCCCAAATCCTGTAAAATAGGGTGGGGGAATCGTGGGACTGGGACCAGTTTGGGAACTGGGAGCACTGGGAGCACTGGGAGCGCTGGGATGGGGCACCCCCAAAAAAAAAAAAAAAAAAAATTCAAAAAATAAAAAAAAAAAATTCCCCAAAAAATCCTCCCCAAAAAATAAAAAAAAAATCCCCCCAAACCCTCAAGTCCCCTTTCTTTTTTATTTATTTCTTATTTTTTATTTATTTCTTATTTTTATTTATTTCTTATTTTTATGTATTTATTAATTAATTTTTATTTTTTATCTGTCTGCTTTTTATTTTTTTATTTTCTATTTTGTGTTTTTATTATGTATTTTTTCTTTTTTCTTTTTCATATTTCATTTTTTATTTTTCATTTTAATTTTTAAAAATTATTTCTTTTTTTAATTTTCTTTTTTCTTTTTTTATTTCTTCTTTTTATTTCATTTTTTATTTTTCATTTTTCATTTTTCGTTTTTCATTTTTCATTTTTCATTTTTTCTTTTTTTATTTTTCATTTTTTATTTTTCTTTTATTACATTTTTTATTTTTATTTTTCACTTTTAATTTTCTCTTTTTCTTTTTTCTTTTTCTCTTTTTCTTTTTTTATTTTTTATTTTTCTTTTTTTAATTTTTAATTGTTAATTTATAATTTTTAATTTTTTATTTTTCTTTTTTTATTTTTCTTTTTTCATTTTTTATTTTCCTTTTTCTTCGTTTTTCATTTTTCATTTTTCATCTTTTTGGTTTTTTAAATTTTTCATTTTTCATTTTTCATCTTTTATTTTTCTTTTCTTTCATTTTTTCTTTTTTTTATTTTTCATTTTTCTCTTTTTTTTATTTCATTTTTTTTCTTTTTTCTTTTTTCTTTTTCTTTTTTTTTCATTTCTCATTTCTCATTTCTCATTTCTCATTTTTATTTCTCTTTATTCATTCCTCATTTCATTCACTTTTTAATTTTAATTTTCAATTTTTAATTTTCATTTTTATTTTTATTTTCTCCCCCCAGACGACTTCGAGCTCCTGTGCAACGTCCTGCGGCCCCCCCCACCTCGCCCCTCCCCCACCCCCCTCCTTCTACGACCCCTCCCCCCCTTTCCCCCCCATCCCGTACGGGCCCCTCCCCCACCCCGAATATTTCGGGGGGTCCCTCCCCCACTTTGAGCCCTTCCCGTTGGGGGTCGGGGGTGGGGGAGGGGCGGGGGAGCCGCTGTTCGCCCCTCCCCCACCCCGGGGGGCTTTGGGGCTGCAGGGGGGGAGGGGCCCGAGGTTCGAACCCCCCCAGGACCCCCGAGGGGGCCCCCCCTGGGGCTTCCAGGCTCTGGGGACACCCGAGGAGGAGGAGGAGGAGGAAGGTGAGGATGGGGGGAGGGAAGGGAATTTCGGGGGATATTTTGGGATTTTGGGGGATTTTTAGGGATTTTTTGGGGATTTTTTGGGGATTTTTTAGGGATTTTTCTGGGATTTTTTGGGATTTTTTAGGGATTTTTTAGAGATTTTTTGGGGATTTTTTTGGGATTTTTAGGGATTTTTGGGGATTTTTTAAGGATTGTTGGGGATTTTTTTGTGGATTTTTTGTGGATTTTTTGGGATTTTTTGGGGATTTTTTAGAGATTTTTGGGGGATTTTTTTTGGATTTTTAAGGGATTTTTTTGGATTTTTTTAGGATTTTTTGGGGATTTTTTTTTATTTTTAGGGATTTTTTGGGGATTTTTGGGGGATTTTTTTGGATTTTTTTAGGATTTTTTGGGGATTTTTTAGGGATTTTTTAGAGATTTTTTGGGGATTTTTTTTTGATTTTTAAGGGATTTTTTTGGGATTTTTGGGGATTTTTTTGTGGATTTTTTGTGGATTTTTTGGGGATTTTTTAGAGATTTTTGGGGGATTTTTTTTGGATTTTTAGGGATTTTTTGGGGATTTTTTTTTATTTTTTGGGATTTTTTAGGGATTTTTTAGAGATCTTTTGGGGATTTTTTGGGATTTTTTTTGGATTTTTAGGGATATATAAGGGATTTTTTTGGGATTTTTGGGGATTTTTTTGGGATTTTTTTGGGATTTTTTTGGATTTTTTTGGATTTTTTTAGGATTTTTGGGGGATTTTTGGGGATTTTTTTGGATTTTTTTTAGGATTTTTGGGGGATTTTTTGGGATTTTTTGGAGGATTTTTTGGGGATTTTTTGGAGATTTTTTTGGAATTTTTGAGGGATTTTTTGGAGTTTTTTTTTAAATTTTTGAGGGTTTTTTTTAGAATTTTTAGTGCATTTTTAAATTTTTTTTTATTTTTAGGTGAGTTTTGGGGGATTTCTTGGTGATTTTTTTTGTGATTTTTTTTTTGGAATTTTTTCGGATTTTTTGGGGAGGTTTTAGGGTACCGTAATTTCACGATTACAAGCCGCGTCTCCGGGTGTCGGCAACATTTCCTTCTTTTTCCATAAATAACCACACCCGATGATAATCCGCTCTGTGCGCAGCGAGGACCCGCCTGCGACAAAGTTTTCAAATAGTAACAGAACCGTGGGATGGCGGGGTTTGCCGGCTCGGGGTTGCTGACGGGACCGGGTGGCCCAGCTCGGTGGGGCTGCTTGGGGATGGAACCCGCCGGCACCCATGGTGGTGGGAGGAGGGGATGGAGCCCGCTGGCACCCGCGGTGGTGGGATGGGACACGGAGCTGGTGGCACCCGCAGTGGTGGGAGGAGGAGGGGATGGAGCCCACCAGCACCCACAGTGGTGGGAGGAGGGGATGAAGCCCGCTGAGCACCCGTGGTGGGTGGTGGGAAGTGGGGATGGAGCCTGCTGAGCACCCACGGCGGTGGTGGGAGGGGACATGGAGCTGCTGGCACCCGCAGTGGTGAGAGGAGGAGGGGATGGAGTGCGCTGGCACCCATGGTGGTGGGAGGAGGGGATGGAGCTCGGTGAGCACCCGCGGCAGTGGTGGGAGGGGATGGAGTGCGCTGGCACCCGCGGTGGTGGGATGGGACACGGAGCTGGTGGCACCCGCAGTGGTGAGAGGAGGAGGGGATGAAGCCCACCAGCACCCATGGTGGTGGGAGGGGATGGAGCCTGCTGCTCCATGGTGGTGGGAGGAGGAGATGGAGTCCGCTGAGCACCCGCGGCGGTGGGAGGAGGGGATGGAGCCCGCCAGCACCCATGGTGATGGGAGGAGGGGATGGAGTGCGCTGGCACCCGCGGTGGTGGGAGGAGGCGGAGATGGAGCCCACTGAGCACCCATGATGGTGGTGGTGGGAGGGGATGGAACCCGCTGAGCACCCATGGTGGTGGGAGGGGATGGAGCCTGCCAGCACCCATGGTGGTGGTGGGAAGTGTGGATGGAGCCCACCAGCACCCGCGGCAGTGGTGGGAGGAGGGGATGGAACCCGCCGGCACCCACAGCGGTGGTGGGATGTGGGGATGGAGCCCACTGACACCTGCGGTGGTGGGAGGAGGGGATGGAGTGCGCTGGCACCTGCGGTGGTGGGAGGGGATGGAACCCACCAGCACCCATGGTGATGGGTGGGGATGGAGCCTGCTGAGCACCCATGGCAGCGGCAGGAGGAGATGGAGCCCACCAGCACCCATGGTGGTGGGAGGGGATGGAACCCGCCGGCACCCACGGCGATGGGAGGTGGGGATGGAGTGTGCTGGCACCCATGGTGGTGAGAGGAGGAGGGGATGGAGCTCGGTGAGCACCCATGGTGGTGGCAGGAGGGGATGGAGGCCCCCGGCACCCATGGTGGTGGTGGGAAGTGTGGATGGAGCCCACTGAGCACCCACGGTGGCAGTAGGAGGGCATGGAGCCCGCTGAGCACCCGTGGTGGTGGGAGGAGGGGATGGAGTGCGCTGGCACCCACGGCAGTGGTGGGAGGAGAAGATGGAGCCCACGGAGCACCCATGGTGGTGGGAGGTGGAGATGAAGCCCACCAGCACCCATGGTGGTGGGAGGAGGGGATGGAGCCCGCTGAGCACCCATGGTGGTGGTGGGAGGTGGAGATGAAACCCACCAGCACCCATGGTGGTGGGAGGGGATGGAGCCCACCAGCACCCGCGGCGGTGGGAAGCGGGGATGGGAACCCCCCACCTCTCCCAGGCTGCAGAGCCAGCAGGAGAGAGCTCCCCCGCCTTCCCCCCGCCGTGCTGCTGGCACGGAGCCCCCGCCTCTTCTCCAGGCCGTGGGGATGGCAGCACGGAGCCCCCACCTCCTCCTGAGCCGCGGGGCCAGCAGGAGAGAGCTCCCCGCCTCCCCGCCCCGCGCTGCCGGCACGGAGCCCCCTCCTCTCCCCCCGCGCTGCCGGCATGGAGCCCCCTCCTCTCCCCCGCGCTGCCGGCACGGAGCCCCCTCCTCTCCCCCACGCTGCCGGCACGGAGCCCCCTCCTCTCACCCGCGCTGCCGGCACAGAGCCCGGCCCCACCCGTCCCACACCAGAGTAACCAATTTGTAAAAATCGCGTAAATCCAGGTTTTATGGCAGGTTGCTCGACTCAACACCTCGGTTTGCACTTCTGGGGTTGGTAAATGTCAGAAAAATTTATTCATATATCGAACGTTCCGGAGTGTGAGCCGCATTTCCGGGGTGGGAGCAAAATTTTGGTCAAAAAGGTGCGGCTTGTAATGGTGGAATTGCTGTTTTTTGAGGATTTCAGGGGATTTTTTAGGGATTTTTTTTTATTTTTTTAGGGTTTTTTATTTTTTTTGGGGGGGGGGGATTTTTTGGTTTTTTGGGGGATTTCATTTGAGATTTTTTTTGGGAATTTCTTTGTTTTTTGGGGGATTTTTTTGGATTTTTTTTGAGATTTTTTGGGGATTTTTGGGGGAATTTTGGGGTTTTTTGGGGATTTTTTGAGGATTTTTTTGGGGCTTTTGGGGGATTTTTGGGGGATGTTTTGGGATTTTTTAGGGATTTTTTGGGATTTTTTGGGGATTTTTTAGGGATTTTTTTGGGATTTTATTTTATTTTCGGCGGATTTTTTTGGGTTTTTTTTAGGGTTTGTGGGGCTTTTTTTGGGGATTTTTTTTGGGTTTTTTGGGGGATTTCATTTGAGATTTTTTTTGAGATTTTTTTGGGAATTTCTTTGTTTTTTGGGGGATTTTTTTGGATTTTTTCGAGATTTTTTGGGGATTTTTGGGGGAGTTTTGGGGATTTTTTTGAGATTTTTTTGGGGAATTTTCAGGGGGGTTGGGGATCTTTTTGGGGATTTTTTGAGGAATTTTTGGGGCTTTTGGGGGATTTTTGGGGGATGTTTTGGGATTTTTTAGGGATTTTTTGGGATTTTTTTGGGATTTTTAGGGGATTTTTTGGGAATTTTTTTTTATTTTCGGGGGATTTTTTGGGGTTTTTTTTAGGGTTTGTGGGGCTTTTTTTGGGGATTTTTGGGGTTTTTTGGGGGATTTCATTTGAGATTTTTTTTGAGATTTTTTTTTTAATTTCTTTGTTTTTTGGGGGATTTTTTTGGATTTTTTTGAGATTTTTTGGGGATTTTTGAGGATTTTTTGGGGATTTTTTTTGGGAATTTTCAGGTGGGTTTGGGATCTTTTTGGGGATTTTTTGAGGATTTTTTTGGGGCTTTTGGGGGATTTTTGGGGGATGTTTTGGGATTTTTTAGGGATTTTTTGGGATTTTTTGGGGATTTTTTAGGGATTTTTTTGGGATTTTATTTATTTTCGGCGGATTTTTTTGGGTTTTTTTTAGGGTTTGTGGGGCTTTTTTTCGGGATTTTTTTGGGTTTTTTGGGGGATTTCATTTGAGATTTTTTTTGAGATTTTTTTGGGAATTTCTTTGTTTTTTGGGGGATTTTTTTGGATCTTTTCGAGATTTTTTGGGGATTTTTGGGGGAGTTTTGGGGATTTTTTTGAGATTTTTTTGGGGAATTTTCAGGGGGGTTGGGGATCTTTTTGGGGATTTTTTGAGGAATTTTTGGGGCTTTTGGGGGATTTTTGGGGGATGTTTTGGGATTTTTTAGGGATTTTTTGGGGATTTTTAGGGGATTTTTTAGGGATTTTTTGGGGATTTTTTTGGGATTTTTTTTTTAATTTCGGGGGTTTTTTGGGGTTTTTTTTAGGGTTTGTGGGGCATTTTTTGGGGGATTTTTTTGGGTTTTTGGGGGATATTTTTGGGGGTATATTTGGGATATTTTTGAGGATGAATTTGGGATTTTTTTGGGGTAGATTTGAGATTTTTTTTTTATATTTCTGGGCTGTGTTTGGGCTGTTTTTGGGGTCTCTGTGACGCCCCCTCCCCAATTTCAGAGGCTCAGGAGGAGCAGTGCGGGGTCCTGAGCGGCTGCAGCCACGGGCGCTGCGTCCGCGTGGGCGACGCTTTCACCTGCGCCTGCGACCGCGGCTTCCAGCTGGACCCTGCGCGGCTGGACTGCCTGGGTGAGACCCCCGGAACCACCGAGACCCCTCCCCAAATTACAGAGACCCCTCCCCAAAATACCTGAAAAAAAATCCTGAAAAATCCTGAAAAAATCCCTCAAAAAATCCGGAAAAAACCCCAAAAAATCCTGAAAAATCCCCCAAAAATCGTGAAAAAAAACCCCGAGACCCCTCCCCAAAATCACAAAGACCCCTCCCCAAATCACAGAGACCCCTCCTCAAATTACAGGGACCCCTCCTCAAAATACCTGAAAAAAAAATCCTGAAAGAACCAAAAAAAATCCGGAAAAAAAACCCAAAAAATCCTGAAAAATCCTGAAAAAACCCCAAATCTTGAGAGGTCCAAACCCCTGAAAAAAACTCCGAGACCCCTCCCCAAAATCACAGAGACCCCTCCTCAAAATTACAGAGACCCCTCCTCAAAATACCTGAAAAAAAATCCTGAAAAAAACAAAAAAAAAATCTGGAAAAAAATCCGGAAAAAATCCGGAAAAAACCCACCAAAAAATCCTGAAAAATCCCCCGAGACCCCTCCCCAAAATTACAGAGACCCCTCCCCAAAATTACAGAGACCCCTCCCCAAATTACAGGGACCCTTCCTCAAAATCACTGGAAAAAAATCCTGAAAAAAAACCCAAAAAAATCCGGAAAAAAAACGGAAAAAAAACCCCCCAAAAATCCTGAAAAAAACCCCGAGACCCCTCCCCAAAATCACTGAGACCCCTCCCCAAATTACAGAGACCCGTCCTCAAAATACCTGAAAAAAAATCCTGAAAAATCCTGAAAAAAATACCAAAAATACTGATAAAAAACAAAAAAATCCAGAAAAAAGCCCCAAAATTCCTGAAAAATCCTGAAAAAAAAACCCGAGACCCCTCCCCAAGATCACTGAGACCCCTCCCCAAATTACAGAGACCCCTCCTCAAAATACCTGAAAAAAAATCCTGAAAAATCCCTGAAAAAAATAAAAAAAATCCAGAAAAAAACCCAAAAAATCCTGAAAAATCCCCCAAAAATCCTGAAAAAAATCCCGAGACCCCTCCCCAAAATCCCTGGAAAAAACCCCCAAAAATCCTGAAAAAAACCCGAAAATTCCTGAAAAAAATCCTAATTCCTGAAAAAACCTCCAAATTCCTGGAAAAAAACCCAAAACTTGAAAACCCCAAACCTATGAAAAAAACCTCCTGGGACCCCTCCCCAAAATCTTCTGGGACCCCTCCTCAAAATCCCTGGAAAAAAAACCCCCAAATAATCCAGAAAAAAAAAAACCAAATCCTGAAAAAAACCCCGAGACCCCTCCCCAAAATCTCTGAAAAAAAATCCTGAAAAAAAAATCCTGAAAAAAAATCCTGAAAAAAATCCCAAAAAATCTGGAAAAAAATAAATCCCAAAAAATCCTGAAAAAAATTCCCAAAAATTCTGGAAAAAAACCCAAAAAATTCCTGAAAAATCCTGAAAAAAAAACCCGAGACTCCTCCCCAAATTACAGAGACCCCCTCCTCAAAATACCTGAAAAAAATTCCTGAAAAAATAAAAAAAAAATCTGGAAAAAATCCAGAAAAAATCCAGAAAAAACAAAACAAAACAAAAAGTCCCGAAAAATCCTGAAAAAAAAACAAGACCTCTCCCCAAAATCACAGAGACCCCTCCCCAAATTACAGAGACCCCTCCTCAAAATACCTGAAAAAAAATCCTGAAAAATCCCTGAAAAAAATAAAAAAAATCCAGAAAAAAAACCCAAAAAATCCTGAAAAATCCCCCAAAAATCCTGAAAAAAATCCCGAGACCCCTCCCCAAAATCACAGAGACCCCTCCCCACATCACAGGGACCCCTCCTCAAAATACCTGAAAAAAAAATCCTGAAATAACCAAAAAAAAATCCGGAAAAAAATCCTGAAAAATCCTGACAAATCCTGAAAAAACCCCAAATCTTGAGAGGTCCAAACCCCTGAAAAAAACTCCGAGACCCCTCCCCAAAATCACAGAGACCCCTCCTCAAAATTACAGAGACCCCTCCTCAAAATACCTGAAAAAAAATTCTGAAATAAACCCAAAAAATCCTGAAAAAATCCAAAAAACTCCAGAAAAAAACCAAAAAAGTCCTGAAAAATCGTGAAAAAAACCCCAAGACCCCCCACTCAAAATCACAGAGACCCCTCCCCAAATTACAGAGACCCCTCCCCAAATTACAGAGACCCCTCCTCAAAATACCTGGGAAAAAATTCTGAAAAAACCCCAAAAAATCCAGAAAAAAAAACCAAAAAGTCCGGAAAAATCGTGAAAAAAAAACCAAGACCCCCCACTCAAAATCACAGAGACCCCTCCTCAAAATCAGAGACCCCTCCCCAAATTACGGAGACCCCTCCCCAAATTACAGGGACCCCTCCCCAAAATACCTGAAAAAAAATTCTGAAAAAAACCCAAAAAAATCCTGAAAAAATCCAAAAAAATCCAGAAAAAAACCAAAAAAAAAAAAGGTCCCGAAAAATCCTGAAAATAATAAACAAGACCCCTCCCCAAATTACAGAGACCCCTCCCCAAATTACAGAGACCCCTCCTCAAAATACCTGAAAAAAAATCCTGAAAAAAACCCAAAAAATCCTGAAAAAAACAAAAAAAAAATCTGGAAAAAAATCCGGAAAAAATCCGGAAAAAACCCCCGAGAGCCCTCCCCAAATTACAGAGACCCCTCCCCAAATTACAGAGACCCCTCCCCAAATTACAGAGACCCCTCCTCAAAATACCTGAAAAAAAATTCTGAAAAAAAAACCCCCAAAATCCTGAAAAAATCCAAAAAAATCCAGAAAAAAAACAAAAAAAAAGGTCCCGAAAAATCCTGAAAAAAATAAACAAGACCCCTCCCCAAAATCTCAGAGACCCCTCCTCAAAATTACAGAGACCCCTCCTCAAAATCCCTGGAAAAAAATCCCCCCAAAAATCCTGAAAAAAACAAAAAAAATCTGGAAAAAATCCAAAAAAATCGGGAAAAAAACCACCAAAAAATCCTGAAAAACCCCACGAGACCCCTCCCCAAAATCACTGAGACCCCTCCCCAAAATCACAGAGACCCCTCCTCAAAATCACTGAGACCCCTCCTCAAAATCCCTGAAAAAAAATCCCTGAAAAAACCCAAAAAATCCTGAAAAATCCTGAAAAAAAAACAAATATTGAGAGGTCCAGACCCCTGAGAAAACCCCAAAATATCCTGAGACCCCTCCCCAAAATCACAGAGACCCCTCCTCAAATCACAGAGACCCCTCCTCAAAATCCCTGGAAAAGAATCCTGGAAAATCCTGAAAAAAATCCCCCGAAAATCCAGAAAAAACCAAAAAAAATCGTGAAAAATACTGAAAAAAACCCAAAATCCCTGAAAAAAACCCAAATCTTGAGAGGTCCAAACCCTTCCCCAAAATCCCTGAGACCCCTCCTCAAAATATCCTGGGACCCTTCCCCAAAATCCCTGAAAATTCCCAAAAAATCCTGAAAAAAACGCCAAATCTTGAAAAAAAAAACCCCTGACCTGGAGAGCCCCAAAGGCCTGAAAAAATCCCTGAGACCCCTCCCCAAAATCACTAAGACCCCTCCCCAAATCACAGAGACCCCTCCTCAAATTACAGGGACCCCTCCTCAAAATACCTGAAAAAAAAATCCTGAAAAATCCTGAAAAAATCCCAAAAATACTGATAAAAAACAAAAAAATCCAGAAAAAAACCCCCAAAATTCCTGAAAAATCCTGAAAAAAAACCCCGAGACCCCTCCCCAAATTACAGAGACCCCTCCTCAAAATCTCTGAAAAAAAATTCTGAAACAAACCCCAAAAAATCCTGAAAAAATCCAAAACAATCCAGAAAAAAAACAAAAACCAAAAAAGTCCCGAAAAATCCTGAAAAAAAACCAAGACCCCTCCCCAAAATTACAGAGACCCCTCCTCAAATTACAGGGAGCCCTCCTCAAAATAGCTGAAAAAAAATCCTGAAAAATCCTGAAAAAAAACCCAAAAATACTGATAAAAGACAAAAATAATCCAGAAAAAAACCCCAAAATTCCTGAAAAATCCTGAAAAAAACCCCGAGACCCCTCCCCAAATTACAGAGACCCCTCCTCAAATTACAGGGACCCCTCCTCAAAATACCTGAAAAAAAAAAATCCTGGGAAAAAACCAAAAAATCTGGAACAAATCCGGAAAAAAAAACAAAAAAATCCTGAAAAAATCCCCCAAAATTCCTGAAAAATCCTGAAAAAAAACCCCGAGACCCCTCCCCAAAATCACAGAGACCCCTCCCCAAATTACAGAGACCCCTCCTCAAAATCCCTGGAAAAAAAATCCTGAAAAATCCTGAAAAAAATCCCAAAAATACTGATAAAAAAACCAAAAAATACTGAAAGAAACCTCAAAATCCCTGAAAAAAAACCCCAAATCTTGACAGGCCCAGACCCCTCCCCAAATCACAGAGACCCCTCCCCAAATCACAGAGACCCCTCCCCAAATTACAGAGAGCCCTCCTCAAAATCCCTGAAAAAATCCTGGAAAAATCCTGGAAAAAATCCAAAAAAATCCAGAAAAAAACCCCCAAGACCCCTCCCCAAAATCTCAGAGACCCCTCCCCAAATTACAGAGACCCCTCCTCAAAATCCCTGGAAAAAAAATCCTGAAAAAAACCAAAAAAATACTGAAAAAAACCCCAAAAATACTGAAAAACAAACTGGAAAAAAATCCTGAAAAAAACCCTGAGACCTACCCCCAGAATCACAGAGACCCCCCCCTCAAAATCCCTGAAAATAAATTCCTGAAAAATCCTGAAAAAAACCCCAAAAATCCTGAGACCCAGATTCCCCCTAAAACCTCAAATCCCCCCCTAAAACCCCAAAAATTCCAATTTTAACCCCAAATTTCCCCATTTTTTCCCAAAATCTCAGTTTTTCAACCCAAATTTCCCCCACCAGATGTTGATGAGTGCTCGGTGCTGCCCCCCCAGACCCAAATCCCCCAAAATCCCCAAATTCCCCCCTTATTTCCCATTTTAACCCCAAATTTCCCCTTTTAACCCAATTTTTCCCCATTTTTACCCAAAATCTCCGTTTTTCACCCCAAATTTCGCTCCCCAGATGTGGATTAGTGCTCGGTGCTGCCCCCCCCAGACCCAAATCCCCCAAATCCCCTAATTTTAACCCCAAATCCCCCCCTAAAAACCCCAAATTTCCCCATTTTTACCCAAAATCTCCGTTTTTTCACCCCAAATTTCGCTCCCCAGATGTGGATTAGTGCTCGGTGCTGCCCCCCCCAGACCCAAATCCCCCAAATCCCCCCATTTTAACCCCTAAAAACCCCAATTTCTCCCCATTTTAACCCCAAATTTCCCCGTTTTTCCCCAAAATTTCCCCATTTTTTCCCAAAATCTCCGTTTTTCACCCCAAATTTCCCCCCCAGATGTTGATGAGTGCTCGGGGCTGCCTCCCCCGCCCCTAATTCCCCAAATCCCCCCCTAAAAACCCCAAATTTCCCCATTTTAACCCAATTTTTCCCCATTTTAACCCAAATTTTTCCCCTAAAAACCCCAAATTTCCCCATTTTTTTCCCAAAATCTCCGTTTTTCACCCCAAATTTCTCCCTCCAGATGTTGAGTGCTCAGTGCTGCCCCCCCCAGACCCAAATCCCCCAAATCCCCCCATTTTAGCCCCAAATCCCCCCTAAAAACCCCGAATTTCCCATTTTAACTCCAAATTTCCCAATTTTTACCCAATTTTTTCTCCATTTTTCCCAAAATCTCCATTTTTCACCCCAAATTTCCCCCCCAGATGTGGATGAGTGCTCGGGGCTGCCCCCCCCGCCCCTAATTCCCCAAATCCTCCCATTTTAACCCCAAATTCCCCCCAAATTTCCCATTTTAACCCAAAATTTCCCCTTTTAACCCAATTTTTTCCCCATTTTTCCCCAAAATCTCCGTTTTTCACCCCAAATTTCCCTCCCCAGATGTTGATGAGTGCTCGGTGCTGCCCCCCCAGACCCAAATCCCCCAATTTTCCCCATTTTAACCCCAAATCCTCCCCTAAAAAACCCAATTTTTCCCCATTTTACTCCAAATTTCCCCATTTTTCCCCAAAATCTCAATTTTTCACCCCAAATTTCGCTCCCCAGATGTTGATGAGTGCTCGGTGCTGCCCCCCCAGACCCAAATCCCCCCAAATCCCCCCATTTTAACCCCAATCCCCCCCTAAAAACCCCATTTTTCCCCATTTTAACCCAATTTTTCCCATTTTTTTTCCCAAAATCTCCGTTTTTCACCCCAAATTTCGCTCCCCAGATGTTGATGAGTGCTCGGTGCTGCCCCCCCCAGACCCAAATCCCCCAAATTCCCCCATTTCAACCCCAAATTTCCCATTTTAACCCCAAATTTCCCATTTTAACCCCAAATTTCCCAATTTTAACCGATTTTTTTCCCATTTTTCCCCAAAATCTCAATTTTTCACCCCAAATTTCGCTCCCCAGATGTTGATGAGTGCTCGGTGCTGCCCCCCCCCGTGCCGCCCCGGCCGCTGCCTCAACACCCCCGGCTCCTTTCGCTGCCTCTGCCCCCCCGGGACCCCCCCGGCCTGGGACCCCCCTCGCTGCCCCCCCCCGGCCTGAAGCCCCCTCCCCATATTTATTGTGTGTGGGATTTTTTTATTTTATTTTATATAAAACTATAAAAAAAATAAATATAAACGAATTTTTTTTAATGGGGGAGGGGGTTTAGCGACATCTCCAAGCCCCCTCCCCAAATTTATTGTGTGTGGGATTTTTTTATTTTATTTTATATAAAAATATATTAAAAAAAATAAATATAAACGAATTTTTTTTTTTTTTTTTTTTTTTTGGGGAGGGGGGAAATGGGATTGATGTCCATGCCCACCCCCCCCAAATTTATGGGGGTGTCCCCCCGCCCCAAATTCAGCCTCGTGGTTGTGACCCCTCCCCACCCTAAAAAAAAGGGAAGGGGGGATTTGTTTTGGGGACCCCTCCTCATATTTTTACTGAATAAAGTTTTATATAAAAAAAATTATTTCGGGTGTTTTTTGGTTTGTTTTTTTTTTTTTGGGGGGGGAGTCGATGCTGACCCCCAGAACTGGGACCCCCCACCACAATTGGAATCTCCCAAAATTCCCCACCCCCCCCCGCCAAAATTGGGACAATCCTGAGACTGAGATCACCCCAAAATTGGGACACACCCAAAATTGGGATCCCCCCAAAATTGTAACCCCCCAAAAAATTGGGACCCCCCCCAAAAGATTGAGACCCCCTCCCAAAATTGGGACCATCCTGAGACTGGGGTCACCCCAAAATTGGGACCCCCTAAAATTGGGACCCTCCTCCAAAATTGGGACCCCCCCAAAAAAATTGAGCCCCCCTCCCAAAATTGGGACAATCCTGAGACTGGGATCACCCCAAAATTGGGAACCCCCCCTCCCAAAATTGGGATCCTCCCAAAATTGTAACCCCCAAAAAATTGGGACCCCCCCCAAAAAATTGAGACTCCCTCCCAAAATTGGGACCATCCTGGTACTAGGATCACCCCAAAATTGGGACCCCTCCCAAAACTGGGATCATCCTGGTACTGAGATCACCCCAAAATTGGGACCCCCCCCAAAATTGTAAACCACCCCTCCATGGAATTGGGACCCTACCCCAAAATTGGGATCCCCTAGAATTAGGACCCTCCTCCAAAATTGGGATCACCCCAAAATTGGAAACCCCCCAAAATTGGGACCCCTCAAAAAAAATTAGGACCATCCTGAGACTGGGATCACCCCAAAATTGGGACACACCCCAAAATTGGGACCCCCCCAAAATTGTAAACCACCCCTCCATGGAATTGGGACCCCACCCCAAAATTGGGACCCCCTAGAATTAGGACCCCCCTCCAAAATTGGGATCACCCCCAAAAAATTGAGACCCCCCTCCCAAAATTGGGTCTATCCTGGTACTGGGATCACCCCAAAATTGGGATCCCCCCCAAAACTGGGACCCCCCCCCCCGCCAAAATTGGGACCATCCTGAGACTGGGATCACCCCAAATTTGGGACCCCCCCAAAATTGTAAACCACCCCTCCATGGAATTGGGACCCCACCCCAAAATTGGGATCCCCCCCCTCAAAATTGGGACCCCCTAGAATTAGGACCCTCCTCCAAAATTGGCATCACCCCAAAATTGGAAACTCCCCAAAATTGCGACCCCCCCCAAAAAAATTTGGACCATCCTGGTACTGGGATCACTCCAAAATTGAGACCCCCCCCCTGAAATTGGGACCCCCACCCCCAAAATCGGGACCCTTCCCCGAACCCACAGAACGAAGCCGTTGATCCTTGACCATTTTTGGGGACCCTTTATTGCATCGGGTCCCCTCCCAGTATCCCCAGTATCCCCTCCCAGTATTCCCAGTATCCCCAGTGTGCTGTCCCAGTATCCCCAGTATCCTCTCCCAGTATCTCCAGTATCCCCAGTATCCACAGTGTCTTCTCCCAGTATCCACTTGCAGTATCCCGACTGTTCTGTCCCAGTATCCCCAGTATCCCCTCCCAGTATCCCCAGTGTCTTCTCCCAGTATCCACTTCCAGTATCCCGACTGTTCTGTCCCAGTGTCCCCAGTATCCCCTCCCAGTATCCCCAGTATCCCCAGTGTCGCCTCCCAGTATCCCCAGTATCCCCTCCCAGTACTCCCAGTATCACCAGTGTTGCCTCCCAGTATCCCCAGTGTGCTGTCCCAGTATCCCCAGTATTCCCAGTACCCCCAGTATCCCCAGTATCTTGTCCCAGTATCCCCAGTACCCCCCCGCAGGCGTTACCAGCTGTCACGCCCCGCCCGCGTCGCCTTGGCCCCGCCCTTCGCCCCCTCCAACAACCCGGCCCCTTCCTCGCTGGCCGGTGCCGGTTCCGGTGCCGGGGCCGTGCCGGGGACGCCGTGGAGCTCGGCCACGTGGCGGAAGGTGTGGGCCAGCAGCAGGACCCCGGTGACCCCCAGCAGCAGGTACGCTGCGGGGGAGGGGCGGGAGGGGACACGAGGGGACACGATGAGACATCGAAAACCCAAATCGACCCGATGGAACCCAATGGAACCCAATGGAACCCAATGGAACCCAATGGAACCCAACAGAACCCAATGAGCCATCGAAAACCCAAATCGACCCAGCGGGACCCAGCGGGACCCAATGGGACCCAATGAACCCTCAAAAACCCAAATTGACCCAACGGGACCTAACAGGACCCGACGGAACCCAACGGAACCCAGTGGAACCCAATGGAACCCAACAGAACCCAACGGAACCCAATGGAACCCAACAGAACCAAATGGAGCCCAACAGAACCCAACAGAACCCAACAAAACCCAACAGAACCCAACAGAACCCAACAGGACCCAACAGAACCGAACGGAACCCAACGGAACCAATGAAACCCAATGAAACCCAACGGAACCCAACGGAACCCAATGGAACCCAGTGGAACCCAATGGAATCCAACGGAACCAGCGGAATCCAACGGAACCCAACAGAACCCGACGGAACCCAACAGAACCCGACGGAACCCAACGGAACCCAAGGGAACCCAATGGAACCCAATGGAACCCAACGAGCCATCAAAAACTCAACTCAACTGAACAAACCCCTACCCAACCAACCCATCCAAACCCAACCCAACCCATCCAAAATCCAACCCAACCCACACCCCACCAAAACGCCAAAAATCCAACCCAACAAAACCCAATGCACCCAAACCCAACAAAACCCAACCCAACAAAACCAACTCAATCCAACAAAACCCAACCCAAACTCTCCCAAAACGCAACCAAACCCAACCCAACAAAACCTAACTCAACTCAACCCAACCCAACAAAACCCAACTCAACAAAACCCAACCCAACCCAACAAAACCCAACCCAACAAAACCCAACTCAACAAAACCCAACCCAACCCACCCAAAACCCAACCTAACCAACCCATCCAAACCCAACTCAACCCATCCAAAATCCAACCCAACCCACACTCCACCAAAATTCCAAAAACCCAACACAATAAAACCCAACGCACCCAAACCCAACAAAACCCAACCCAACAAAAGTCAAACTCCCCCAAAACCCAACCCAACAAAACCAACCCAGTGCAACAAAACCCAACCCAAACTCCCCCAAAATCCAACAAAACCCAGCCCAACAAAACCCAACCCAACAAAACCCAACCCACACAAGACCCAACTCAACCCAGCTCAACCCAACCCAACCCATCCAAAACTCAACAAAAGTCAACCCACCCAAAACCCAACCCAACTCAATCCATCCAAAACACAACAAAACCCAACCCATCCAAAACCCAACAAAACCCAACCTACCCAAAGCCCAACCCAACAAAACCCAACCCAAACTCCCCCAAAAACCCAACCCCCTCCCCACTTCCAACCTCTACCCCGCCCAACCCTCCCGACTCACCGGCCACGGCCACTTGGTAGAGCTGCCTCAACGGTTGCCGCGCCTGCCGCGCCGGCACCAGGTCGCCGAATCCGACGGTGCAGAGCGAGATGGCGCAGAAATAAACGGCGTCCAGGTAGCTCCAGGTGGCCTCCAGCAGGTAGAAGGCGGTGGCCGGCAGGACCACCAGGAGCACCGCGGTGACGGCCAGGAGCGCCAGCAGGTGGGCCAGGGCGGCGCCGCGCCGGCTGTAGCCCCAACGGGACTGGAGGTAGTCGCGGGGCCGGTGGGCCAGCGGGCCGGCCAGGCGGCGAGCGGTGGCCGACAGGAGGAACATGGTGGCCGGGACGCCCACGGCGGCGTAGGCGGCGCAGAAAGCTTTGCCGGCGGCGGAGAGCGGCGTCGCCGAGCCGTAACCTGGTGGGGGGGGATATGGGGAGGGGTCGGGGGGGATCCCAAATTGATGGGGAGGGTTTGGGGGTGTTGGGGATTTTGGGGGTCTGGGGGATTTTGGGGGTCTTGGGGATTTTGGAGGTCCTGGGGATTTTGGGGATTTTGGGGGTCTTGAGGATTTTGGGGGAGTTGGAGATTTTGGGGGGTCCTGGAGATTTTGGGGGTCCTGGGGATTTTGGGGGTCTTGGGGGGTCCTGGCAATCTTCAGGGTCTTGGGGATTTTCGGGGTGTTGGGGATTTTGAGGGTTTGGGGATTTCGGGGGTCTTGGAGATTTTGGGGATTTTGGGTGTGTCCGGGGTTTTGGGGGGTCTTGGGGATTTTGGGGGGTCTGGGGGGTCTTGGGGATTTTGGAGATTTTGGGGGTTTGGGGATTTTGGGGGTTTGGGGATTTTGGGGATGTTGGGGGGTCTTGGGGATTTTGGGGGTCCTGGGGGTCTTGGAAAGTCCCGGGGGTTTCGAGGGTGTTGGGGATTTTGGGACTTTTGGGGGCTTGGGGATTTTGGGGATCTTGGGGGGTCTTGGGGATTTTGGGGGTCTTGGGGGTCCTGGCAGTCTTAGGGGTCATGGGAATTTTGGGAGGTCCTGAGGATTTTGGGGATTTTGGGGGTCCCGGGGGATTTTGGGGGGTCCTGGGGGTCTGGGGGGTCTGGGGGTGTCTTAAGGGGTTCTGGAGATTTTGGGGGTCTTGGGGGCGGGGTTTGGGGATTTTGGGGGTCTTGGGGGGTCTTGGGGTGTTTGGAGGTCCTGGGGATTTTGGAGGTGTTGGGGATTTTGGGGGGTCCTCGGGATTTTGGGGGTCTTGGGGATTTTGGGGGTCTTGGGGGTTTTGGAGATTTTGGGGGTCCTGGGGATTTTGGGGATTTTGGGGGATTTTGTGGGTCTTGGAGGGAGTTTGGGGATTTTGTGGGGTTCTTGGGGGTCTTGGGGAGTCTTGGGAATTTTGGGGGGTCCTGGGGATTTTGGGGATTTTGAGGGTCCAGGGGATTTTGGGAGGTTTGGGGGTCCTGGGGGTCTGGGGGGTCTTGAGGGGTTCTGGAGATTTTGGGGGTCCTGGGGATTTTGGGGGTCTTGGGGGGTCCTGGCAGTCTTCAGGGTCTTGGGGATTTTGGGTGGTCTTGGGGATTTTGGGGATTTTGGGGGTCTTGGGGATTTTGGGGGGGTTCTGGGGGTCCCGGGGGAGGGTTTGGGAGTCCCGGGGGAGTTTTGGGGTTCCCTGGGATCCCAGATCTGGAGATCCCGGGGGGTTTTGGGGTTCCCCTGGGGGGTTTGGGGGTTCCCGCGGGGTTCTGGGGGTCTCGGGGAGGTCCCAGGGAGGTTTTGGGGTTCCCCCCGGGGGGGTTTTGGGGTCTCCGGGGGGAATTTTGGGGCTCTCGGGGGGTTTGGGGGATTCCCCCAGTGGGGTTTTGGAAGTCTTGGAGGGTTTTGGGGTTCCCTCGGGGGCGTTTTGGGGTCCCCGGAAGGTTTTGGGGTCTCGGGGGGGGTTGGGGGTCTCGGGTGGGGTTCCCGGGGGGGTTTTGGGGTCCCCGGGGGGAGGTTTGGGGGTCTCGGAGGGGTTTTGGGATTCCCGAAGGGTTTGGGGAGGGGTCCCGGAGGGTTTTGGGGTCTCGGGGGGTTTTGGGGGTCTGGGTGGGGGGTGGTTCCCAGGGGATTTTGGGGTCCCCAGGGAGAATTTTGGGGGTCGCGGGAGAGTTTTGGGTATCCCCGAGGAGGTTTTGGGGTTCCTGGGGGGGGTTTGGGGGTCTCCGGGGGGTTTTGAGGTCTCGGGGGAGTTTCCCGGGGGCTTTTGGGGTTCCCCCGGGGGGGTTTTGGGGGTCCTGGAGGTCCTGGGGGTCTTGGGGAATTGGGGGATCTTGGGGGTTCTGGGGATCTTGGGGGGTTTTGGGGTTCCCAGGGGGTTTTGGGGTCCCGGGGCCGGTTCCCGGGGGGTTTTGAGATTGCCTCGGGGGATTTTGGGGTTCCCTCGGGGGGTCCCGGAGGGATTTTGGGGTTCTCCGGGGGGGGGGGTTTGGGGGTCTCGGAGAATTTTGGGGCTCCCGGGGGATTTTGGGTGTCCCGGGGCGGTTCCCGGGGGGATTTTGGGGCTCCCTCGGGGGGTCCCGGGGGATTTTGGGGTTCCCTCGGGGGTGTTTTGGGGTTTTGGGGTCTCGGGGGGGATTTTGGGGTTCCCTCGGGGGGTTTTGGGGGTCTCACCCACGGTGGTCAGGATGGTGACGATGAACAGGAGGGCGCTGGGCAGGTCCCACTCGCCGCCGTCGGGGGTCCCGGGGGTCCCGGGGGTTTTGGGGGTCCCGGGGGTCCCGGGGGTTTTGGGGGTCCCGGGGGTTTTGGGGGTCCCGGGGGTCCCGGGGGTCCCGGGGGTTTTGGGGGTCTCGGGGGTTTTTGGGGTCCCCTCGAGCACCCACACCCCCAGGACCCCCAAAAGCACCAACCCCGCATAGGCGACCCCCAAAAGCAGCGCCCCCCGCCCCATGGCCCCCCCGACCCCGACCCCTCACTGCTGTGACCCCAAAAAAAAACCCGGGACCACTCCCCAAAAAAAACCTGGGATCCTCTATAAAAAAACGGGACCCCCAAAAGAGCCCCGGGACCCCCTGAAGGACCCCTGGGACCCCCCCAAAAAAAACCCGGGACCCCCCCAAAAAAACCGGGATCCCCTAAAAAAAAACCGGGATTCCCCAAAACAGCCCCGGGACCCCCTAAAAAATCCCTGGGACCCCCTGAAGGACCCCCGGGACCCCCCAAAAAAATCGGGACCCCCCCCCAAAGAGTCCCGGGACTCCCAAAAAAAAATCGGGACCCCCCCAAAAAAACCAGGACCCCCAAAAGAGCCCCAGGATCCCCTGAAGGACCCCCGGGACCCCCCCCCAAAAAAATCGGGACCCCCCCAAAAAAAACCAGGACCCCTAAAAGGGCCCCAGGACCCCCTGAAAGACCCCCGGGGACCCACAAAAACAGCCCCGGGACCCCCCAAAAACAACCTCGGGACCCCCCCAGAAAAAACCCGGGACCCCCTGAAGGACCCCCGTGACCCCCCAAAACCCCCCGAGACCCTCCAAAAACGACCCCGGGACCCCCCAAAAAAAAACCCCGGGACCCCCAAAAGATCCCCGGGACCCCCTGAAGGACCCTCGGGATCCCCTAAAAGAGCCCCAGGACCCCCCAAAAAAACCCAGGACCCCCCAAAACCCCCCCGGGACCCCCTCAAAAGAGCCCCGGGACCCCCAAAAACAACCTCGAGACCCCCCAAAAAAATCTCCGAGACCCCCAAAAGACCCTCGAGATCCCCCAAAAATAACTCCAGGACCCCCAAAAAATCTCCGAGACCCCCAAAAGACCCTCGAGACCCCCCCAAAAAACCCCGGGACCCCCCAAAAAAACCGGGACCCCCCTCCCAAAAAAAACCCCGGGACCCCTCAAAAGAGCCCCAGGAGCCCCGCAGGACCCCCGGGACCCCCCCAAAAATACCCCGGGACCCCCGCCCGCCCCTCGCCGGTGTCAGCCCCGCTCCGATCCCCGCGCGCCGCCGCCTCTGCTCGTCCCAGTCCCTCCCAGTTCATCCCAGTCGCTCCCAGTTTCCCTCAGGCACTCCCAGTCCCCTCCCAGTCCATCCCAGTCCATCCCAGTCCATCCCAGTTCCTGCCCAGTGGTGGCGGCTGCGGGGAGGGGGAGGGACCGGGGGTCTTCCCCCAGCCGTAACCTGGGGGCCGGGGGGGACTGGGAGCAACTGGGAGGAACTGGGAGCAACTGGGAGCAACTGGGAGGAACTGGGAACAACTGGGAGGGACTGGGGGGCACGGGGGGGTTGGGAAGACCAGTAAGGAGGGGACTGGGGGGGACTGGGAGCAACTGGGAGGGACTGGGGGGTTGTGAAGACCAGTAAGGAGGGGAATGGGGGAAACTGGGGGGAACTGGGGGGAACTGGGGGGAACTGGGAGCAACTGGGAGGGACTGGGGGGAACTGGGAGCAACTGGGAGGGCTGGGATGACCAGTAAGGAGGGGAATGGGGGAAACTAGGGGGAACTGGGGGGGACTGGGAGGGACTGGGAGGGAACTGGAGGGGATTGGGGGGAACTGGGAACAACTGGGAGGGCTGGGATGACCAGTGAGGAGGGGACTGGGGGAAACTGGGAGGGACTGGGAGGGACTGGGAAGGACTGGGGGGCACTGGGAGAGACTGGGGGGCACTGGGGGGATTGGGATGACCGATAAGGAGGGGACTGGGGGGAAGTGGGAGGAACTGGGAGGGACTGGGAGGGAACTGGGGGGCACTGGGATGCCACTGGGACAGTTGGTACTGGGGTAACTGGGAAGGTTTGTACTGGGATAACTGGGAAGATTCATACTGGGATAACTGGGGGAGTCCATACTGGGATAAATGGGGGAGTCCATACTGGGATAACTGAGGGAGTCCATACTGGGTGAACTGGGATGCCCCGTACTGGGTGAACTGGTCTGTACCGGGTTAACTGGGAGAACTGGTGTGGCTGGGGCAGCCCATACTGGGATAATTGGGAAGGTTCATACTGGGGGAACTGTCCCATACTGGGATAACTGGGGTAACTGGGCTAACTGGCCCATACTGGGAGCACTGGTCCATACTGGGTTAACTGGGATAACTGGGATAACTGGGATAACTGGGATAACTGGCCCATACTGAGTTAACTGGGATAACTGGGATAACTGGGATCACTGGCCCATACTGGGATTACCGGGGTAACTGGATTAACTGGGATAACTGGCCCATACTGGGATAACTGGCCCATACTGGGAGCACTGGCCCATACTGGGAGCACTGGGCTAACTGGCCCATATTGGGATAACTGGGATTACTGGGATTACTGGGTTAACTGGGCTAACTGGCCATACTGGGAGCACTGGCCCATACTGGGTTAACTGGGAGCACTGGCCATACTGGGAGCACTGGCTCATACTGGGGTAACTGGGCTAACTGGCCATACTGGGAGCACTGGTCCATACTGGGTTAACTGGGCTAACTGGCCATACTGGGAGCACTGGCTCATACTGGGTTAACTGGCCATACTGGGAGCACTGGTCCATACTGGGTTAACTGGGATAACTGGGAGCACTGGTCCATACTGGGTTAACTGGCCATACTGGGGTAACTGGGATAACTGGGAGCACTGGTCCATACTGGGTTAACTGGGATAACTGGGAGCACTGGTCCATACTGGGTTAACTGGCCATACTGGGGTAACTGGGATAACTGGGAGCACTGGTCCATACTGGGTTAACTGGGATAACTGGGAGCACTGGTCCATACTGGGTTAACTGGCCATACTGGGGTAACTGGGATAACTGGGAGCACTGGTCCATACTGGGTTAACTGGGATAACTGGGAGCACTGGTCCATACTGGGTTAACTGGGCTAACTGGCCATACTGGGAGCACTGGTCCATACTGGGTTAACTGGGCTAACTGGCCATACTGGGAGCACTGGTCCATACTGGGTTAACTGGCCATACTGGCAGCACTGGTGCCGCCCCTCCCCCCAGGGTCACGGGGCCGTCACGGGGCTCCCACGGGACCGTCCCGAGACCGGAGCTGCCCCGGGGACACCGGACAGGGGGGAGGGGACACGGGGGGAGGGGACACCGGACAGGGGAGGGGACAGCGGACATGGGGGAGGGGACAGCGGGGGCAGGGCACACCGGACACGAGGGGGGGAGGGGACAGCGGGGGAGGGGACACTGGGGGAGGGGACACCGGGGGAGGGGACACCGGACAGGGGGGAGGGGACACGGGGGGAGGGGACACCGGACATGGGAGGGGACACCGGGGGCAGGGGACACCGGGGGGGACACTGGGGGGACACTGGGGGGACACCGAGGATTTGGGGACATCCCTGGGGACACCATGGGGACATCCTGGGGACATCCTTGGGGACATTGTGGGGACACCGAGGATTTGGGGACACCACAGACTTGGGGACACGAGGGGAACACTGGGGAGACACCAGGGGGACGCCATGGGGACATCCTGGGGACATCCTGGGGACACCGAGGGGACATTGTGGGGACACCGAGGATTTGGGGACACCAGGGGGACACCAGGGAGACACCAGGGGGACACCAGGGGGACATCATGAGGAAACCAGGGGGACATCACCGATTTGAGGACATGCTTGGGGACATAGCGACATCCTTGGGGACATCGTGGGGACATTGTGGGGACATCTCAGATTTGGGGACGTCCCTGGGGACATGGCGACGTCCTGGGGACATCCTGAGGACATCATGGATTGGGGACATCCTTGGGGACATCGGTGGGGACACCAGGGGACACCGGGGGGACATTTTGGGGACACCAGGGGGGACATTGTGGGGACACCACGGGTTTGGGACATCGTTGGGGACACGAGGGGGACACCACGGATTTGGGGACATCCCTGGGGACATCCTTGGCCCAAAATTCCCCTCAGAATTCCCAAAATTTCCTCAATTCCCAGTTCAGTCCCAGTTCAGTCCCAGTTCAATCCCAGTTCAGTCCCAGTTCAGTCCCAGCTCAGTCCCAGTTCAGTCCCAGTTCAATCCCAGTTCAGTCCCAGTTCAGTCCCAGTTCAGTCCCAGTTCAATCCCAGTTCAATCCCAGTTCAGTCCCAGTTCAATCCCAGTTCAATCCCAGTTCAATCCCAGTTCAGTCCCAGTTCAATCCCAGTTCAGTCACAGTTCAGTCCCAGTTCAGTCCCAGTTCAATCCCAGTTCAGTCCCAGTTCAGTCCCAGTTCAATCCCAGTTCAATCCCAGTTCAGTCCCAGTTCAATCCCAGTTCAGTCCCAGTTCAATCCCAGTTCAGTCACAGTTCAGTCCCAGTTCAATCCCAGTTCAATCCCAGTTCAGTCCCAGTTCAATCCCAGTTCAATCCCAGTTCTGTCCCAGTTCAATCCCAGTTCAATCCCAGTTTCCAGTCCCAGTTCAATCCCAGTTCAGTCCCAGTTCAGTCCCAGTTCAATCCCAGTTCAATCCCAGTTCAGTCCCAGTTCAGTCCCAGTTCCCAATCCCAGTTCAGTCCCAGTTCATTCCCAGTTCAATCCCAGTTCAATCCCAGTTCAGTCCCACTTCAGTCCCAGTTCAGTCCCAGTTCAGTCCCAGTTCAGTCCCAGTTCAATCCCAGTTCAGTCCCAGTTCAATCCCTGTTCAGTCCCAGTTCAATCCCAGTTCAATCCCAGTTCAGTCCCAGTTCAATCCCAGTTCAATCCCAGTTCAGTCCCAGTTCAGTCCCAGTTCAATCCCAGTTCAGTCCCAGTTCAATCCCAGTTTCCAGTCCCAGTTCAATCCCAGTTCAGTCCCAGTTCAGTCCCAGTTCAATCCCAGTTCAGTCCCAGTTCAGTCCCAGTTCAGTCCCAGTTCAATCCCAGTTCAGTCCCCGTTCAGTCCCAGTTTCCAGTCCCAGTTCAATCCCAGTTCAGTCCCAGTCCATTCCCAGTTGAATCCCAGTTCAGTCCCAGTTCAATCCCAGTTCAATCCCAGTTCAGTCCCAGTTCAATCCCAGTTCAGTCCCAGTCCATTCCCAGTTGAATCCCAGTTCAGTCCCAGTCCATTCCCAGTTCAATCCCAGTTCAGTCCCAGTTCAATCCCAGTTCAATCCCAGTTCAGTCCCAGTCCAATCCCAGTTCAGTCCCAGTCCAATCCCAGTTCAGTCCCAGTTCAGTCCCAGTTCAGTCCCAGTTCAATCCCAGTTCAGTCCCAGTTCAATCCCAGTTCAGTCCCAGTTCAGTCCCAGTTCAATCCCAGTTCAATCCCAGTTCAGTCCCAGTTCAATCCCAGTTCAGTCCCAGTTCAATCCCAGTTCAATCCCAGTTCAGTCCCAGTTCAGTCCCAGTTCAATCCCAGTTCAATCCCAGTTCAGTCCCAGTTCAGTCCCAGTTCAGTCCCAGTTCAATCCCAGTTCAGTCCCAGTTCAGTCCCAGTTCAGTCCCAGTTCAATCCCAGTTCAGTCCCAGTTCAATCCCAGTTCAATCCCAGTTCAGTCCCAGTTCAGTCCCAGTTCAATCCCAGTTCAGTCCCAGTTCAATCCCAGTTTCCAGTCCCAGTTCAATCCCAGTTCAGTCCCAGTTCAGTCCCAGTTCAATCCCAGTTCAGTCCCAGTTCAGTCCCAGTTCAATCCCAGTTCAGTCCCCGTTCAGTCCCAGTTCAATCCCAGTTCAGTCCCAGTTCAATCCCAGTTCAGTCCCAGTTCAGTCCCAGTCCAATCCCAGTTCAATCCCAGTTCAGTCCCAGTTCCCAGTCCCAGTTCAGTCCCAGTTCAATCCCAGTTCAGTCCCAGTTCAGTCCCAGTTCAGTCCCAGTTCAATCCCAGTTCAGTCCCAGTTCAATCCCAGTTCAGTCCCAGTTCAATCCCAGTTCAATCCCAGTTCAGTCCCAGTTCAGTCCCAGTTCAATCCCAGTTCAATCCCAGTTCAGTCCCAGTTCAGTCCCAGTTCAATCCCAGTTCAATCCCAGTTCAGTCCCACTTCAGTCCCAGTTCAGTCCCAGTTCAGTCCCAGTTCAGTCCCAGTTCAATCCCAGTTCAGTCCCAGTTCAATCCCAGTTCAATCCCAGTTCAGTCCCAGTTCAGTCCCAGTTCAGTCCCAGTTCAATCCCAGTTCCCAGTCCCAGTTCAGTCCCAGTCCAATCCCAGTTCAGTCCCAGTTCAATCCCAGTTCAGTCCCAGTTCAGTCCCAGTTCAATCCCAGTTCAGTCCCAGTTCAGTCCCAGTTCAATCCCAGTTCCCAGTCCCAGTTCAATCCCAGTTCAATCCCAGTTCAATCCCAGTTCAATCCCAGTTCCCAGTCCCAGTTCAGTCCCAGTTCAATCCCAGTCCAGTCCCAGTTCAATCCCAGTTCAGTCCCAGTTCAGTCCCAGTCCAATCCCAGTTCAATCCCAGTTCAGTCCCAGTTCCCAGTCCCAGTTCAGTCCCAGTTCAATCCCAGTTCAGTCCCAGTTCAGTCCCAGTTCAGTCCCAGTTCAATCCCAGTTCAGTCCCAGTTCAATCCCAGTTCAGTCCCAGTTCAGTCCCAGTTCAGTCCCAGTTCAATCCCAGTTCAATCCCAGTTCAGTCCCAGTTCAGTCCCAGTTCAATCCCAGTTCAATCCCAGTTCAGTCCCAGTTCAGTCCCAGTTCAATCCCAGTTCAATCCCAGTTCAGTCCCACTTCAGTCCCAGTTCAGTCCCAGTTCAGTCCCAGTTCAGTCCCAGTTCAATCCCAGTTCAGTCCCAGTTCAATCCCAGTTCAATCCCAGTTCAGTCACAGTTCAGTCCCAGTTCAGTCCCAGTTCAATCCCAGTTCAGTCCCAGTTCAGTCCCAGTTCAATCCCAGTTCAATCCCAGTTCAATCCCAGTTCAGTCCCAGTTCAGTCCCAGTTTAATCCCAGTTCAGTCCCAGTTCAATCCCAGTCCAGTCCCAGTTCAATCCCAGTTCAGTCCCAGTTCAATCCCAGTTCAGTCCCAGTTCAGTCCCAGTTCAATCCCAGTTTCCAGTCCCAGTTCAGTCCCAGTTCAATCCCAGTTCAATCCCAGTTCAATCCCAGTTCAATCCCAGTTCAATCCCAGTTCAGTCCCAGTTCAGTCCCAGTTCAATCCCAGTTTCCAGTCCCAGTTTCCCGGGAATTTTCCCCTTTCCAAGGACAAATCTCCGCAGCCACCTCAGTTTTATTCTCAATTTTTTTTTCTTCTTTTTTTTTTCTCCTTTTTTTTTCCTCTTTTTTTTTTTTTTTTTTCTTTTCCTTCCTTCATTTTTTTCTTTTTTTTTCCTTTTTTATTTTTTTGGATTTTCCCGGGAATTCCTGGAAAATTTTCCTCATGCACCAAATCCCAAAAAAATCCCGGAAAATGGAAAAAAAAGAAAATTAAAAAATTTTTGAATTTCCCCCCCAGAATCCGTTAAAAAGGCAACAGGAAATTCCAATTTTTTCACCCAAATTCCCAAAAAATCCCCCCAAGGACACCCCAAAATCCTGGATTTTTTTTTTCTTTTTCTGGGAATTTTAGGATTTTTGGGTTCATTTTTTTAAAATTTTCTTTATTATTTTAAACAATAACTTACGGCGGCTCCAAAACTCCATTTTTTTTGTGGTTTTTTTTTTTTTTTTTTTTCTCATTTCCTAGGGGTTTGTCCAAAAAAAAAAAAAAAAAAAAAAAAAAAGGGAAAAACCTAATTGGAAAAACCTAAATCCACAGGGATTAAAAAAAATTAAAATAAAATAAAATTAAAAACCCCCAAAATGCAGAAATTCAGGAATTCTGGCCCAAAAACCGCCCCGGAATGTGGCAGGAAAAGGAGGGAAATCCGCTCGTGGTTTTCTTTTTATTTTTTTTTTTTTTTTCCTTTTTTCCCATTTTTTTTTAAGGGCAAAAAACTCCAAATTCCCAGGTTTGAATCAATTTTCCTTCGTTTTTTTCCCCAAAATTCCCCTCGAGAGGCTCCTCCAAAAATTCTGATTTTTCACACAGGGAAAAAACTCATTTTTGAAGGCAAAAAAATCAAATTTTTTAACCAAAAAACCCATTTTTTTACCAAAAAAATTGATTTTTTTGCCTTTTTTTTGCCGTTTTTTCCCCATTTTAAATTTTTTTTAATCCCCCAAAATTAAAATTTTGGGATGGGAGCCTTTTTTAAAATTTTATTTTTGGGATTTTTGTGCCCTTTGGGGGGGTCTTAAAGTGCGAAGAGCGCCGGGAGGTCCCGGTGGTACCGTGAAACTCCCAAATCCCCCCCAAATCCCCCCAAAATTCCGGGATCTGACCCCTCCCACATCCCAAATTTCCCAATTTTTATTTTTTTTTAGGAATGAATTTGCCCAAATTCGGTGGGAAAAGCCCAAATCTGGGGTGGGGGAGGGGTCAAGGCTCCGCCCCCACCCCTCCCCCCCCGTAAGTGCTCTGGGGCGGAATCGCCAAATTTGGGCGTTTGGGGAATTTTGGGATTTTTGGGGATTTTTTGGGGGATTTTTTTGGGATTTTTGGGGATCCCGGGGGGGTCTGAGGAGCCGTGGTGGCCTTGGGGCAACCTGGGACCACTTTGGGCCACCTGGGATGGATTTTGGGCCACCTGGGACCACTTTGGGCCACCTTGGATGGACATTGGGCAACCTTGGGCAACCTGGGATGGACCCTGGGCCACCTGGGACCACTTTGGGCCACCTGGGATGGAGTTTGGGCAACCTGGGATGGACCCTGGGCCACCTTGAACCACTTTTGGCAACCAGGGATGGATTTTGGGCCACCTTGGGTGGGCCTCGGGCCACCTTGAACCACCTTGGGTGGACATTGGGCAACCTGGGATTGAGTTTGGGCAACCTTGGACCACTCTGGGCCACCTTGAACCACCTTGGGCAACCTGGGATGGACCCTGGGCCACCTGGGACCACTTTTGGCAACCAGGGATGGACTTTGGGCCACCTGGGACCACTTTGGGCCACCTGGGATGGACTTTTGGCCACCTGGGATTGAGTTTGGGCAACCTTGAACCACTTTTGGCCACCTGGGACCACTCTGGGCAACCTTGGATGGACATTGGGCCACCTTGAACCACCTTGGGCCACTTGGGATGGAGTTTGGGCCACCTTGGGTGGGCCTTGGGTCACCTTGAACCACTCTGGGCCACTTGGGATGGAGTCTGGGCAACCTTGAACCATTTTGGGCCACCTTAGGTGGGCCTTGGGCAACCTTGGATGGACATTGGGCAACCTGAGATGGTCTCTGGGCCACCTTGAACCACCTTGGGCCACCTGGGATGGACTTTGGGCAACCTTGGGTGGGCTTTGGGCCACCTTGAACCACTTTGGGCCACCTGGGATGGACTCTGGGCAACCTCGGGTGGGCTTTGGGCCACCTTGCATGGACTTTGGGCAACCTTGAGTGGGCCTTGGGCCATCTTGGACCACTTTAGGCCACCTTGGGCCACCTGGGATGGACTCTGGGCCACCTTGAACCACCTTGGGCCACCTGGGATGGACACTGAGCAACCTTGGACACCCTGGCATGGGTTTTCGGCCACCTGGGATTGAGTTTGGGCAACCTTGAACCACCTTGGGCCACCAGGGATGGACATTGGGCCACCAGGGATGGACTTTGGGCAACCTTGGATCTCCTGATTTCGACCTTGGGCAACCTTGAACCGCTCTGGGCCACCTTGGACCACCTTGAATGACCTTTGGACCACCCTGGATGACCCTTGGGCCACCTTGGATGACCCTCAGGCCACTTTGGCCCAAGTCAGATGACCCTTGGACCCCTCTGGACCACGTTGGATGACCCTTGGGCCACCATGACCAACCCTCAGACCACCTTGAATGACCCTCACGCCACTTTGGGCCACCGTGACTGACTCTTGGACCACCCCAGACCACTCTGACCCACCATGACTGACCCTGGGGCCACCTTGAATGACCCTTTGGCCACCATGACTGACCCTTGGACCACCTTGAATGACCCCTGGACCACCCTGGACACCTTGAATGACCCTTGGGCCACTCTGGACCACATCAGATGACCCTTGGACCACACTGAATGACTCTTGGGTCACCTTGGACCATCCTGGATGACCCTTGGGCCACTCTGGCCACCTTGAATGACCTTTGGGCCACCTTGAATGACCCTTGAGCCATCTTGGGCCACCATGACTGACCCTTGGGCCATTCTGGACACCTTGACTGACCCTTGAACCACCTTGAATGACCCTTGGGCGCCACCCTGGACCACATCAGATAACCCTTGGACCACACTGAATGACCCTCAGGCCACTTTGGACCACCATGACTGACCCTTGGCCCACCCTGACTGACCCTCAGGCCACTTTGGGCCACCTTGAATGACCCTTGGGCCACTTTGGCCCACCTTGAATGACCCTTGGGCCACTTTGGCCCACCTTGAATGACTGTCAGGCCACTCTGGACACCTTGAATAACCCTTGGGCCACCCTGGGCCACCATGACCAACTCTCAGGCCACCGTTGACACTTTGAATGACCCTTGGGCCACGTTGACTGACCCTCAGGCCACCTTGGACACCTGGAATGACCCTTGGACCACCATGACTGACCCTTAGACCACCGTGGACACCTTGACTGACCCTTGGACCACACTGAATGACCTTCAGGCCATTTTGGACCACCATGACCCACCCTTGGCCCACCCTGGACCACCCTGGATGATCCTTGGACCACCTTGGACCATCTGGATGACCCTTGAGCCACTCTGGACACCATGACCGACCCTTGAGCCACTCTGGACACCTTGAATGACCCTTGGGCCACCCTGACTGACCCTTGGCCCACCTTGAATGACCCTCAGACAACTTTGGGCCACACTGAATGACCCTTGGGCCACCTTGGAGCACCATGACTGACCCTTGAGCCACTCTGGACACCTTCAATGACCCTTGGGCCACCATGGACGACCCTTGGGCCACCTTGAATGACCCTTGGCCCACCCTAGACACCTTGAATGACCTTTGGGCCACCTTGACTGACCCTCAGGTCACCTTGGGCCACCTTGACTGACCCTTGGACCATCTTGGGCCACCATGGACGACTCTTGGGCCACCCTGGACACCTTGAATGACCCTTGGGCCACCATGACTGACACTTGGACCACACTGAATGACCCTCAGGCCATTTTGGACCACCATGACCAACCCTTGGCCCACCATGAATGACCCTCAGACCACTTTGGGCCACACTGAATGACCCTTGGGCCACCTTGAATGACCCTTGGGCCAGCTTGGACACCACGACTGACCCTTGGGCCACTCTGGACACCTTGAATGACCCTTGGGCCACCTTGACCGGCCCTCAGGCCACCTTGGACCACCATGACTGACCCTTGAGCCTTGAGCCACTCTGGACACCTTGAATGACCCTTGAGCCACTCTGGACACCTTGAATGACCCTTGGGCCACCATGACTGACCCTTGGGCCACCTTGGACCACATCAGATGACCCTTGGACCACACTGAATGACCCTCAGGCCACCTTGGGCCACCTTGACTGACCCTTGGACCACCTTGGACACCACGACTGACCCTTGGGCCACTCTGGACACCTTGAATGACCCTTGGGTCACCTTGACCAACACTTGGGTCACCATGGACCGGCCCTCAGGCCACCTTGGACCACCATGACTGACCCTTGAGCCACTCTGGACACCTTGAATGACCCTTGGGCCACCATGGACACCTTGAATGACCCTTGGCCCACCATGACCAACCCTTGGGCCACTCTGGACACCTTGAATGACATTTGGGCCACCCTGGATGACCCTTGGGCCACCATGGACACCTGGAATGACCCTTGGACCACAATGAATGACCCTCAGGCCACCTTGGGCCACCTTGCCCGACCCTCAGGCCACCCTCACTCCCCTCAGCCCCACCTCCCCCCCCCTCCCTCCCCTCCCCCACCCCCTCACGTCCATCCTTGACCACAACCACGAGTCCAAACCCCTCCCCCTCCTCGGCGACGTCCGGCCGGAACCGCTCCAACCGACAGAACAAAACAAAAAAAACCAAAAATCCAAAACAAAAAAAATAAAACCACGAAGAGTTCAAGGCTCCGGCGGCTCCGGCGGCGGCGACGGCGTCCGCGAGGGCTCCGGCAGGGACGCCAAGGGTCCGGCGGCCGGGGCGGGGCCGGGCGAGCCGGGGGCGTCCGGCGGCGGCCGCGGGGGGAAGAAGAAGGGGCACTGGTGGATGAAGAGTTCGATGATTGTCTGGTAGGTCCTGGTGGCCGTCAGCGCGTCCATGGTGCTGAAGTCCGGCCGCATCAGCGTGGGCCAGAAGCAGATGGACAGGTTCTCGCTGGTCATCAGGTTGACGCGGTGCTGTTGGCTCACCCTGGGGGTGGACATGGGGAGAGTGGTCATTCAGTGGTCAGCAGATCCAAAAAACCCCAAAATGGCAAAAAAACCCTCCAAAACCCTTCAAAAATGCAGAAATTCCCATAAAAATCGGTCAAGAAATGACCCAGAAATGACCCAAAAGTGACCCAAAAATGACTCAAAGTGAGCCAGGACAAGTCCTTGGCTCAGTGGTCACTCAGGGGTCACTCAGTGGTCACTAAATCCAAAAAACCACAAAACACCCCAAAAAAACCCAAAATTGTAAAAATTCTCATTAAAATCGCCAAGAAATGACCAAAAATGACCCAAAAATGACCCAGAAATGACCCAAAAATGACCCAGGACAAGCTCTCGGCACAGTGGTCACTCAGGGGTCACTCAGGGTCACTTAGGGTCAGTCAGGGGTCACTCAGTGGTCAGTAAATCAAAATTAACTCAAAAAAACCCCAAATTGTAAAAATTCACATAAAAATTGGATAAAAAATGACCCAGCACAGGTTCTCGCTGACCATCAGGTTGACGCGGTGCTGTTGGCTCACCCTGGGGGGTGGACATGGGGAGAGTGGTCATTCAGTGGTCACTCAGTGGTCACTCAGTGGTCAGTAAATGGAAATAAACCCAAAAAACCCAAAATTGCAAAAATTCCCATGGAAATCGGTGAAGAAATGACCCAGAAATGACCTAAAAGTGACCCAGAAATGACCCAGAAATGACCTAAAAGTGACCCAAAAATGACCCAGGACAGGTTCTTGGCACAGTGGTCACTCAGTGGTCACTCAGGGGTCACTCAATCCAAAAAACCACAAAACATCCTCCAAAAAAAAACAAATTGTAAAAATTCCCATTAAAATTGGCTAAAGAATGACCCCAAACCCCCAGGACAGGTTCTCGCTGACCATCAGGTTGACGCGGTGCTGTTGGCTCACCCTGGGGGGTGGACATGGGGAGAGTGGTCACTCAGTGGTCACTCAGTGGTCAGCAAATCAAAATAAATCCAAAAAAACCCAAAACTGCAAAAATTCCCACAAAACTCGGTCAAGAAATTACCAAAAATGACCCAAAAATGACCCAAAAATGACCCAGGACAGGTTCTTGGCACAGTGGTCACACATTGGTCACTCAGGGGTCACTCAAGGTCACTCAGGGTCACTCAGTGGTCACTCAGTGGTCAGTAAATGGAAATAAACCCAAAAAAACCCAAAATTGCAAAAATTTCCATAAAAATCGGTCAAGAAATGACCCAAAAGTGACCCAAAAATTACCCAGGAAAAGCTCTTGGCACAGTGATCACTCAGAAGTTACTCATTGGTCACTCAGTGGTCACTCAGTGGTCACTCAATCCAAAAAAACACAAAACACCCCCCAAAAAATTCCAAAATTGCAAAAATTTCCATAAAAATCAGTCAAAAAATGACCAAAAATGACCCAGAAATGACCCAGGACAAAGTCTTGGCATAGTGGTCACTCAGAGGTCACTCATTGGTCACTCAGAGGTCACTCAGAGGTCACTCAGGGGTCACTCAGGGTCACTCATTGGTCACTCAGGGTCACTCAGGGGTCACTCAGGGGTCCCTCATTGGTCACTCAGTGTCACCCAGGGGTCACTCAGGGTCACCCAGGGGTCACTCAGGGGTCACTCAGGGTCACTCAGGGTCACTCATTGGTCACTCAGGGGTCACTCATTGGTCACTCAGGGTCACTCAGGGGTCACTCAGGGTCACTCAGGGGTCACTCAGGGTCACTCAGGGTCACTCATTGGTCACTCAAGGGTCACTCATTGGTCACTCATTGGTCACTCAGGGTCACTCAGTGTCACTCAGGGTCACTCACTGGTCACTCATTGGTCACTCAAGGGTCACTCATTGGTCACTCATTGGTCACTCAGGGTCACTCAGAGGTCACTCAGAGGTCACTCAGGGTTCACTCAGGGTCACTCATTGGTCACTCATTGGTCACTCAGGGTCACTCAGGGTCACTCATTGGTCACTCAGTGGTCACTCAGCGTCACTCATTGGTCACTCAGGGTCACTCAGAGGTCACTCAGGGTCACTCATTGGTCACTCAGGGTCACTCAGTGTCACTCAGTGGTCAGTGGTCAGTCATTGGTCACTCAGTGTCACTCAGAGGTCACTCAGGGGTCACTCAGAGGTCACTCAGTGGTCAGTGGTCAGTCATTGGTCACTCAGGGGTCACTCATTGGTCACTGTGGTCACCCAGGGGTCACTCAGGGTCACTCAGTGGTCAGTGTGGTCACCCAGTGGTCACTCAGTGTCACTCAGGGTCACTCAGGGGTCACTCAGTGGTCACTCAGTGTCACTCGGGGTCACTCAGTGTCACTCAGGGTCACTCATTGGTCACTCATTGGTCACTCAAGGGTCAGTCATTGGTCACTCATTGGTCACTCAGGGGTCACTCAGAGGTCACTCAGGGGTCACTCAGTGGTCACTCATTGGTCACTCATTGGTCACTCAGGGGTCACTCATTGGTCACTCATTGATCACTCAGGGTCACTCAGTGGTCACTCATTGGTCACTCAGGGTCACTCAGTGTCACTCATTGGTCATTCAGGGGTCACCCAGGGTCACCCAGGGGTCACTCAGGGGTCACTCAGGGTCACTCATTGGTCACTCATTGGTCACTCAGGGGTCACTCAGGGTCACTAAATTAAAAAAACCACAAAACACTCCCCAAAAATCCCCAAAATTGCAAAAATTCCCATAAAAATCGGTCAAAAAATGACCCAAAAATCTCAAAAAAATCTCAAAAAATTCTCTCAAAATCCCCAAAATTCTCAAACTCCCCAAACTGTCCAAAATTGCCAAAACTTGCCCAAAATTGCCTAAAGTTGCCCAGAATTTTTCTGTAAATCTCTAAAAATTGCAATAAAAATTCAAGAGAAATTCAAGAAAAACGCCAAAAAATTGTCCAAAAATTGCGAAAAAAATCCCAAAAAAATCTGAAAAAAAATCCCAAAAAATCCCCAAAATTCCCCAAATCCCCAAATCGCCCAAAATTGCCCAAAATTGCCCCAAAATTTTTATTTGAATCTCTAAAAACTGCAATAAAAATTCAAGAAAAATGCCAAAAAATCGTCAAAAAATTGCGAAAAAAATCGCCAAAAAATTCCAAAAAAATCTGAAAAAAATTTGAAAAAATTCCCAAAATTATCAAAATTCCTAAATTCCCTAATTTGCCAAAAAATACCCCAAAATTGCCCAAAATTTTTCTTTGAATCTCTAAAAATTGAAAAAAAAAATCAAGAAAAATTCAAGAAAAATGCCAAAAAATCGTAAAAAAATTGTGAAAAAATAAAAAAAAAAATCCCCCAAAAAATCCCAAAAATTATCACAATTCCTAAATTCCCTAATTTGCCCAAAATTGCCCCAAAATTGCTCAAAATTTTTCCCTCAATCTGTAAAAATAGAAAGAAAAATTCAACAAAAATTCAAGAAAAATCCCAAAAAATCCCAAAAAATCCCAAAAAAATCTCAAAAAAATATGAAAAAATCCCCAAAATTCCTAAATTCCCTAATCTGCCCAAAATTGCCCAAAATTCCCCAAAATTCTTCTTTGAATCTCTAAAAATTGAAAAAAAAATCAAGAAAAATTCAAGAAAAATTCAAGAAAAATGCCAAAAAATCGTCCAAAAATTGCAAAAAAATAAAAAAAAATTTTAAAAAATCCCCAAAATTATCAAAATTCCTAAATTCCCTAATTTGCCCAAAATTGCCCCAAAATTGCTCAAAATTTTTCTTTGAATCTCTAAAAATTGAAAGAAATATTCAAGAAAAATTCAAGAAAAATGCCAATAGTCCAAAAATTGCAAAAAAATAAAAAAAATTTTTAAAAAATCCCCAAAATTATCAAAATTCCTAAATTCCCTAATCTGCCCAAAATTGCCCAAAATTGCCCAAAATTTTTCTTTGAATCTCTAAAAATTGAAAGAAATATTCAAGAAAAATTCCAGAAAAATGCCAAAAAATCGTCCAAAATTGCAAAAAAATTAAAAAAATATTTTAAAAAATCCCCAAAATTATCAAAATTCCTAAATTCCCTAATTTGCCCAAAATTGCCCCAAAATTGCTCAAAATTTTTCTCTGAATCTGTAAAAATTGAAAGAAAAATTCAAGAAATATTTAAGAAAAATGCCAAAAAATCGTCCAAAAATTGAGAAAAAAATCCCCAAAAAATCTGAAAAAAAATCTGAAAAAATTCCCAAAATTCCCCAAATCCCAAAATTGGTCCAATTTGCTCAAAATTGTCCAAAACTGCCCAAGATTTTTCTTTGAATCTCTAAAAATTGGAAAGAAAAATTCAAGAAAAATTCCCAAAAAATTAAAAAAAATCCCAAAAAATCAACAAAAAAATCCCCAAAATATCTGAAAAAAATCCCAAAAAATTCCCCAAAATTCCCCAAATCCCCAAATTGTCCAAAACTGACCAAAATTGCCCCAATTTTTTCTTTAAAGCTCTAAAAATTGAAAGAAAAATTCAGGAAAAATTAAAAAAAAATCCAAAAACTTCAAAATAATCGAAAAAAAATTGCCAAAAAAATAAAAAAAACTCTCAAAAAAACCCCAAAAATTTCTAAAATTCCCAAACTCCCCAAATTACCTAAAATTGCCAAAAAATGCCCCAAAATTTTTCTTTGACTCTCTGAAAATTGAAAGAAAAATTCAAGGAAAATCCAAAAAAAATTAATGAAAATTAAAAAAAAAAATTAAAAATCGTCAAAAAATTGCGAAAAAATCCCAAAAAATCAAAACAAAATCCCCAAAAAATCTGAATAAATTTCCAAATTTCCCAAACTCCCCAAATTGCCTAAAATTCACCAAAAATGCCCCAAAATTTTTTTTATCTCTAGAAATTGCAATAAAAAATAAAAAAAAAAAATTTAAAAATAAAAAAAATTCCAAAAAAATCCCCCAAAAATTTGAAAAAGTCCAAAAAAATTCCCAAAATTCCCCAAGTCCCCAAATTGCCCAAAATTTTTCTTTGAATCTTTAAAAATTGAAAGAAAAATTCAAGAAAAATTAAAAAATATTCCAAAAAATCCCAAAAAGTCCCAAATATAATCTGAAAAAAAATTTCCAAAAAAATTCGAAAAAATCCCCAATATTCCTAAATTCCCCAAATTGCCCAAAATTGCCCAAAATTGCCCAAAATTTCCCAAAATTTCCCAAAATCTCAGATTTGGAGGTACCTGTTGAGGTGGGCGATGACGTATTTGAAAACCTCGTAATTCTCGCGCGGGAATTTCCTCAGCACGTCCCGGAGCGCCAAAAGCTTCTGCTCCCGGTCGTTGATCTCTGAAAAAATGGGAATTTGGGGTGAAAAATCGGGAATTTGGGAAAAAATGAAAATTTGGGGTCAGAAATGGAAATTTTGGGGTGAAAATTGGGGATTTTAGGGGAAAAAATGGGAATTTTTGGATGAAAAATGAGAATTTTGGGGGGGAAAATGGAGATTTTGTGGTGGAAAAATAAAAATTTTGGGGTGAGAAATGAAAACTTTGGGGTGAAAAATGGGGATTTTGGGAAATTTGGGGGAAAAAATGAAGATTTTGGGGATTTTTGGGGTCAGAAATGGGAATTCGGGGGTGAAAATTGGGGATTTTTGGATGAAAAATGGGAATTTTTTGGGAGGAAAATCGGGGATTTTGTGGTGGAAAAATGAAAAATTTCAGGTCAGAACAGGAAAATTTGGGGTGAAAAATGGAGATTTTTGGGAAAAAAATGAAAATTTGGTGGAGAAAAATGGAAATTTTTGGGTCAGAAATGGGATTTTGGGGGGATTTTTGAGGAGAAAAATGAAAATTTTAGGGTTGGAAATGGGAAATTTTTTTGGGAAAATGGAGATTTTTGTGGTGGAAAAATGAAAATTTTGGGGTAAGAAATGAAAAATTTGCGGTGAAAAATGGGGATTTTGGGAAATTTGGTGTGAAAAATGAAGATTTTTGGGTCAGAAACAGGAATTTTTGGGGTGAAAATTGGGGATTTTAGGAGGAGAAATGGGAATTTTGGGCTCGGAAATGGGATTTTTTTTGGAGGAAAAACTGGGGATTTTGGGAAATTTGAGATGAAAATGGAAATTCTGGGGGTCAGAAATGGGAATTTTTGGGGTGAAAAACGGAAATCTTGGGGATTTTTGGGGTGAAAAACGTGAATTTATGGGGGTCAGAAATAGGGATTTTTGGGGGTCAGAGATGGGGATTCTTGGAGGAAAATTTGGAATTTTTGGGGTGAAAACCAAAAAATCTGGGGATTTTTGGGGTCGGAAATGGAAATTTTGGGGTGAAAAATGAAAATTTTGGGAAATTTGGGGAGAAAAATGGAAAAATTTGGGGATTTTTGGGATGAAAAATGAAAATTTTGTGGATTTTTGGGGTCAGCTTCTGCTCCCGGTCGTTGATCTCTGGAAATGGAAATTTGGGGTGAAAAATCAGGATTTGGGGAAAAAATTACAATTTCAGGAAATTTGGGGAGAAAAAAGAAAGTTTTTCGGTCAGAAATGGGAATTTTTGGGGTGAAAAATGAAAATTTTGGGGATTTTTGGGGTGAAAAATGAGAATTTTGGGGGTCAGAGATGGGGATTCCTGGACGAAAAATTGGAATTTTTGGGGTGAAAACCAAAAAATCTGGGGATTTTTGGGGTCAGAAATGGAAATTTTGGGGTGAAAAATGAAAATTTGGGGGAATTTGGGATGAAAAATGAAGATTTTTGGGGATTTTTGAGGTGAAAAATGAAAATTTTGGGGATGTTTGGGGGTCAGAAATAAAAATTTTGGGGGTGAAAATTGGGGATTTTGTGGTGGAAAAATGAAAATTTTGGGGTGAGAAATGAAAACTTCGGGGTGAAAAATGCGGATTTTGGGCAATTTGGGGAGAAAAATGGAAAAATTTGGGGATTTTTGGGACGAAAAATGAAAATTTTGTGGATGTTTGGGGTCAGTTTCTGCTCCCGGTCGTTGATGTCTGGAAATGAAAATTTGGGGTGAAAAATGGGGAATTTGGGAAATTTGGGATGAAAAATGGAAATTTTGGGGTCAGAAATGGGAATTTTTGGGGTAAAAAATGAAAATTTTGGGGATTTTTGGGGTGAAAAATGAGAATTTTGGGGGTCAGAGATGGGGATTCTTGGAGGAAAAATTGGAATTTTTGGGGTGAAAACCAAAAAATCTGGGGATTTTTGGGGTCAGAAATGGAAATTTTGGGGTGAAAAATGAAAATTTTGGGGAATTTGGGATGAAAAATGAAGATTTTTGGGGTGAAAAATGGAAATTTTGGGAATTTTTTGGGGCAGCTTCTGCTCCCAGTCGTTGATCTCTGGAAAATGGGAATTTGGGGTGAAAAATGGGGAATTTGGGAAATTTGGGGATGAAAAATGGAAATTTTGGGGTCAGAAACGGGAATTTTGGGGTGAAAAATGAAAATTTTGGGGATTTTTGGGGGTTGGAAATGAAAATTTTGGGGGTGAAAATTGGGGATTTTGTGGTGGAAAAATAAAAATTTGGGGGTGAGAAATGGAAAATTTGGGGTGAAAAATGGAAATTTTGGGAAATTTGGGATGAAAATGGAAATTTTGTGGTCATAAATGGGAATTTTGGGGTGATTTTTAAGGAGAAAAACTTAAAATTTTGGGTCGGAAATGGGAATTTTTCAAATGAAAATCGGGGATTTTGTGGTGGAAAAAGGAAAATTTTGGGGTGAGAAATGAAAAATTTGGGGTGAAAAATTGGAATTTTGGGAAAAAAATGAGAATTTGGGGAGAAAAATAGAAATTTTTGGGTCAGAAATGGGAATTTTGGGAATTAATGGGAAATTAATGGGAAATCAACAGGAAATTAATGAGGAATTAATGAGGAATCCAGGAAAAAAAATTCAGGAAATAATGAGAAATTAATTAATTAATCAACCACTAATTAATGAACCAATTAATATTCCATGGGGAACATTAAAATTCAGCAAAATTTTTGTGAATTAATCTGAAATTCACAAAGAATTAACGAGAAATTCCTAAAAAAATCCAAAAAAAATTTGCGGATTTTATGAGAAATTGACCATTAATTAATTAATGAACCAATTAATATTTCAAAGGCAATTAATGAGGAATTCCTGAGAAATTCAGAAAAATTTTTGGGAATTAATGGGAAATTAACCATTAATTAGTTAATTAATGAACCAATTAATATTTCACAGGGAATTAATGAGAAATTCCTGAAAAATCCAGGAAAATTTTTGGGAATTAATGGGAAATTAATGGGAAATTAATGAGTAATCTAGGAAAAATTTCAGAAATTAATGAGAAATTAACCACTAATTAATGAACCAATTAATATTCTATGAGGAATTAATGAGGAATTCCTGAGAAAGTCAGAAAAAATTTGGGAATTAATGGGAAATTCATGAGGAATTAACGAGGAATTCCAGAGAAATTAATGAAAAATTCCTGAGAAATTCAAGAAAAATTTGAGGAATTAATGGAAAATTAACCATTAATTAGTTAATTAATGAACCAATTAATATTCCATAGGCAATTAATGAGGAATTCCTGAGAAACTCAGAAAAACTTTTGGAAATTAATTCAAAATTCACGAGAAATTAACGAAAAATTCCTAAAAAATCCCCAAAAAATTTGGGAAATTAATGGGAAATTCACCATTAACCAATTAATAATTACTTAATTAACCACTAATTAATTAATTTAATTAATTGGGGGTTTCTGTGACTCACTGTGAGCCTCCACCAGCTCCAGCTGCATCGAGTAGGGCACGAGCGGCTCCGGCAGCTCCGAGAAAAAACTTTTCATGGCTCCGGCCACGGTGTTGACGGTGAAATCCTTCTCTGCCAGGTCCAGCCCGTGGTCTGGGGGAGGAAAAATCATGGAAATTTTGGGGGAAAATCCTCAGGAATTGGGGAAATTATGTGGAAAATTTGGGGTGAAAAATGGGAATTTTATAGGGAATTTTGTGTGGAATTTCAGCCCCAAAATCCTCAATTTTAGGTCTAAAATCCTGAATTTCAGGCCCAAATTCCAGGGAAAAATCATGGAAATTTTTGGGGAAAATCCTCAGGAATTGGGGAAATTCAGAGTAAAAATTTGGGTGAAAAAATGGGAATTTTGTGTGGAATTTCAGCCTCAAAATCCTGAATTTTGGGTGTAAAATGCGGATTTTTGGCCCTAAAATCAGGAATTTTAGCCCCAAAATTCCAGCGAAAAATCATGGACATTTTGGGGAAAAATCTTCAGGAATTGGGGAAATTGTAAAGAAAAATTTGGGGTGAAAAATGGGAATTTTGTGTGGAATTTCAGCGTCAAAATCGTGAAATTTGGGTCTGAAATGTGGATTTTTGGCCCCAAAATACTGAATTTTAGCCCCAAAATTTTGACTTAAAAAGTTAAAATGCCAAAGAATTTTGGGGTAAAATCCTCAGGAATTGGGGAAATTGTAAAGAAAAATTTGGGGGAGAAATGAGAATTTTGTGCAAAATTTCAGCCCCAAAATCCTGAATTTCGGGTCTAAAATGGGGATTTTCGGCCCTAAAATCAGGAATTTTAGCCCCAAAATTCCAGCGAAAAATCATGGAAATTTTGGGGAAAAATCTTCAGGAATTGGGGAAATTGTAAAAAAAAAATTGGGTGAAAAAATGAGAATTTTGTGTGGAATTTCAGCCTCAAAATTGTGAAATTTGGGTGTAAAACGCGGATTTTTAGCCCCAAAATCCAGAATTTTAGCCCCAAAATTCCAGGGGAAAATCCAGGGAATTTTGGGGAAAAATCCTCAGGAATTGGGGAAATTCAGAGTAAAAAATTGGGTTAAAAATGAGAATTTTGTGGGGCATTTCAGCCTCAAAATCGTGAAATTCGGGTGTAAAACGCGGATTTTTGGCCCCAAAATCCAGAATTTGAGCCCCAAAATTCCAGGGAAAAATCATGGAAATTTTGGGGAAAATCCTCAGGAATTGGGAAAATTGTAAAAAAAATTTGGGTTAAAAAATTTGAATTTTGTGGGGAATTTCAGACTCAAAATCGTGAAATTTGGGTCTGAAATGTGGATTTTTGGCCCCAAAATTGGGAATTTTAGCCCCAAAATTCCAGGGGAAAAATCCTCAGGAATTGGGGAAATTGTAAAGAAAAATTTGGGTGAAAAAAATGAGAATTTTGTGTGGAATTTCAGCCCAAAAATAGCGAATTTCGGTTCTAAAACGGGGATTTTCGGAGCCAAAATTTGGAATTTTAGCCCCACAATCTTGACTTAAAAGGTTAAAAATGCCAAAGAATTTTGGGGAAAAATCCTCAGGAATTGGGGAAATTGTAAAGAAAAATCTGGGTAAAAAAATGGGAATTTTTTTTTGAATTTCAGCCCCAAAATCCTGAATTTTGGGTCTAAAATGGGGATTTTCGACCCTAAAACCCTGAATTTTAGCCCCAAAATCTTGACTTAAAAGGTAAAAATGCCAAAGAATTTTGGGGAAAAATCCTCAGGAATTGGGAAAAATGTAAAGAAAAATTTGGGTTAAAAAATGAGAATTTTGTGTGGAATTTCAGCCCCAAAATCGTGAAATTTGGGTGTAAAATGCGGATTTTTCTGAGCCAAAATCTTGAATTTTAGTCCCAAAATTCCAGGGAAAATTCAGGGAATTTTGGGGGAAAATCCTCAGGAATTGGGGAAATTATAAAAAAAAATTGGGTAAAAAAATGGGAATTTTGTGTGGAATTTCAGCCTCAAAATCGTGAAATTTGGGTCTAAAATACGGATTTTCGGAGCCAAAATATTGAATTTTAGCCCCAAAACTCCAGGGAAAAATTCAGGGAATTTTGGGGAAAAATCCTCAGGAATTGGGGAAATTGTAAAGAAAAATTTGGGTGAGAAATGAGAATTTTGTGCAAAATTTCAGACCCAAAACCCTGAATTTTGGGTCTAAAATGTGGATTTTCGGCCCCAAAATCCAGAATTTTAGCCCCAAAATTCCAGGGAAAAATCATGGAAATTTTGGGGGAAAATCCTCAGGAATTGGGAAAATTGTAAAGAAAAATTTGGGTGAAAAAATGAGAATTTTGTAGGGAGTGGAAGCGCTGAAATTGGGAATTTTGGGTCTAAACTGCGGATTTTCGACCCTAAAATCCTGAATTTTAGCCCCAAAATCTTGACTTAAAAGGTTAAAATGCCAAAGAATTTTGGGGAAAAATCCTCAGGAATTGGGGAAATTCAGAGTAAAAATTTGGGTGAAAAAATGGGAATTTTGTGTGGAATTTCAGCCTCAAAATCGTGAAATTTGGGTCAGAAATGCGGATTTTTGGCCCCAAAATCTTGAATTTTAGTTCTAAAATTCCAGGGAAAAATTCAGGGAATTTTGGGGGAAAATCCTCAGGAATTGGGGAAATTATAAAAAAAAAATCGAGGTGAAAAAATGGGAATTTTGTGTGAAATTTCAGCCTCAAAATTGTGAAATTTGGGTGTAAAACGCGGATTTTTGGCCCCAAAATCCAGAATTTTAGCCCCAAAATTCCAGGCAAAAATCCAGGGAATTTTGGGGTAAAATCCTCAGAAATTGGGGAAATTGTAAAGAAAAATTTGGGTGAAAAAATGAGAATTTTCTAGGGAGTGGAAGCGCTGAAATTGGAAATTTTGGGTCAGAAATGCGGATTTTCAGAGCCAAAATATTGAATTTTAGCCCCAAAATCTTGACTGAAAAGGTTAAAATGCCAAAGAATTTTGGGGAAAAATCCTCAGGAATTGGGAAAAATGTAAAGAAAAATTTGGGCGAAAAAATGAGAATTTTGTGTGGAATTTCAGCCTCAAAATCGTGAAATTTGGGTGTAAAATGTGGATTTTCAGAGTCAAAATCCTGAATTTTAGCTCCAAAATTCCAGGCAAAAATCCAGGGAATTTTGGGGTAAAATCCTTAGGAATTGGGAAAAATGTAAAGAAAAATTTGGGTTAAAAAATGAGAATTTTGTGTGGAATTTCAGCCCCAAAATCAGGAATTTTAGGTCTGAAATTTGGAATTTTCGGAGCCAAAATTTGGAATTTTAGCCCCAAAATTCCACAGATTTTTCCTTGGAATTTTGGGGGATTTGGGTCAGAAATTTCCTGGGATTGGGGGAAATTCCAAGGAAAAAATTGGGTGAAAAAATGGGAATTTTGGGGAAAAATCCTCAGGATTTTTTAGGGGATTTTGAGGTAATTTTGGGGTGAATTTGGGACAAATTTGGGATAATTTTGGGGGATTTTGGGGTGAATTTGGAATAAATTTGGGATAATTTTGGGGTGAATTTGGGGTGATTCTGGATTGATTTTGGGTTGAATTTGGGATAATTTTGGGGTGATTTTGAGATGAGTTTGGAGAGATTTTGGGGAGAATTTTGGGGTGAATTTGGGGTGATTTTGGGGTGAATTTGGGATAAATTTGGGGTAATTTTGGGATAAATTTGGGATAATTTTGGGATAAATTTGGGATAATTTTGGGATAAATTTGGGATAATTTTGGGGTGATTTTGAGATGAGTTTGGAGAGATTTTGGGGAGAATTTTGGGGTGAATTTGGGGTAAATTTGGGGTGAATTTGGAGTGAATTTGGGATAATTTTGGGGTGAATTTGGAGTGAATTTGGGATAATTTTTGGGTGAGTTTGGGATAATTTTGGGATAATTTTGGTGTGATTCTGGGTTGATTTTGGGATAATTCTGAGTTGATTTTGGGCTGAGTTTGGGCTGATTCTGGGTGAATTTGGGATAATTCTGGGCTGATTTTTAGCAGATTTTTGGCTGATTCTGGGCTGATTTTGGGATAATTTTGGGATAACTCTGGGCTGATTTTGGGCTGAATTTGGGCTGATTCTGGGATAATTTTGGGCTGATTTTGGGCTGATTCTGGGCTGATTTTTGGTTGACTTTGGGCTGAGTTTGGGGTGAATTTGAGCAGATTTTAGACTGATTTTGGGCTCATTCTGAGCTGATTTTGGGGTGAATTTGGGTGATTTTGGGATAATTCTATGCTGATTCTGGGCTGATTCTGGGCTGATTTGGGGCTGATTTGGGGCTGAATATGGGCTGATTTTGGGATAATTCTGGGCTGATTCTGGACTGATTTTTTGCTGATTTGGGGCTGAATTTGAGCAGATTCTGGGCTGATTTTGGGCTGATTTTGAAATAATTCTGGACTGAGTTTGGGCTGAATTTAGGTGATTTTGGGATAATTTTGGGCTGATTCTGGACTGAATCTGGGCTGATTTAGGGTTGAATTTGGGATGATTTTGGGATAATTTTGAGATGATTTTGGGGGATTTTGTGTTGATTTTGGTTTGAGTTTAAGATAATTCTGGGCTGAGTTTGGGGTGTCTTTGGGCTGATTCTGAGCTGGTTTTGGGTGAATTTGTGCTGATTCTGGGTTGATTTTGGGATAATCCTGGGCTGATTTGGGGGTAATTTTGGGCTGATTTTTAGCAGATTTTGGGCTGATTTTGAAATAATTCTGGACTGAGTTTGGGCTGATTTAGGGTTGAATTTGGGCTGATTTCGGGATAATTTTGGGATGATTTGGGGGGATTTTGTGTTGATTTTGGGCTGATTTTGGGCTGAATTTGGGCTGAGTTTGGGATAATTTTGGGGTGATCTGGGGCTGATTTTGGGATAGTTCTGAGTTGATTTTGGGTTGAGTTTGGGCTCATTCTGGGTGAATTTGGGATAATTCTGGGCTGATTTTTAGCAGATTTTTGGCTGATTCTGGGCTGATTTGGGGATAATTTTGGGATAATTCTGGGCTGATTTTGGGATAATTCTGGACTGATTTTTTGCTGATTTTGAGCAGATTTTGGGCAGATTTTGAAATAATCCTGGACTGATTTTGGGCTGAATTTGGGCTGATTTTGGGCTGATTCTGGGATAATTTTGGGCTGATTTTGGGTTGATTCTGGGCTGATTTTTGGTTGACTTTGGGCTGAGTTTGGGGTGAATTTGAGCAGATTTTAGGCTGATTTTGGGCTCATTCTGGGCTGATTTGGGGTGAATTTGGGATAATTTTGGGCTGATTTGGGGCTGATTCTGGGCTGATTTTGGAATGAATTTGGGCTGATTTTAGGCTGATTTTGGGCTGAATTTGGGTTGAATTTGGGCTGATTTTGGGATAATTCTGGGCTGTTTCTGGGATAATTTTGGGCTGATTTTGGGCTGATTTTTGGTTGATTTTGGGCTGATTTTGGGCTGATTTTGGGGTGAATTTGGGTGATTTTGGGATATTTCTGGGCTGATTCTGGAGTGATTTGGGACTGATTTGGGGCTGAATATGGGATGATTTTGGGTTGATTCTGGGATAATTTCGGGATAATTTTGGGATAATTCTGGGCTGATTCTGGGGTGAATTTGGGTGATTTTGGGATAATTTTAGTCTGATTTTGGGTTGATTTTTAGCAGATTTTGGGCTGATTCTGAGCTAATTTTGGGCTGAATTTGGGCTGATTCTGGGCTGATTTTGAGCTGATTCTGGGATAATTGTGGGCTGAATTTGAGTAGATTCTGGGCTGATTCTGGGCTGAATTTGGGTGATTTTTAGCAGATTTTGGGCTGATTTTGGGCTGATTTTGGGCTCATTCCGGGCTGATTCTGGTCTGATTCTGGGATCATTTTGGGCTGATTTTTAGCAGATTTTGGGATAATTCTGGGCTGATTTTGGGCTGAATTTGGGTTGAATTTGGGCTGATTTTGGGATAATTCTGGGCTGTTTCTGGGATAATTTTGGGCTGTTTTTGGGCTGATTTTTGGTTGACTTTGGGCTGATTCTGGGCTGATTTTGGGGTGAATTTGAGCAGATTTTGGGCTGAGTTTGTGTTGATTTGGGGCTGATTTTAGGCTGATTTTGGGGTGAATTTGGGTGATTTTGGGATAATTCTGGACTGATTTGGGGCTGATTTGGGGCTGATTTGGGGCTGATTCTGGGCTGATTCTGGGATAATTTTGGGATAATTTTGGGATAATTCTGGACTGATTTGGGGCTGATTTGGGGCTGATTTGGGGCTGATTCTGGGCTGATTCTGGGATAATTTTGGGATAATTTTGGGATAATTCTGGGCTGATTTTGGGGTGAATTTGGGTGATTTTGGGATAATTTTAGTCTGAGTTTGGGTTGATTTTTAGCAGATTTTGGGCTGATTCTGAGCTGATTTTGGGTGAATTTGGGGCTGATTTTGGGGTGATTCTGGGTTGATTTTGGTCTGAGTTTGAGCAGATTTTGGGCTGATTCTTGGCTGATTTTGGGCTGAATTTGAGCTAATTCTGGGATAATTGTGGGCTGATTTTGAGTAGATTTTGGGCTGATTTTGTGTTGATTTTGGGCTGAATTTGGGCTGACTTTAGGATAATTCTGGGCTGATTCTGGGCTGATTTTGGGATAATTCTGGGTTGATTTTGGGATAATTTTGGGCTGATTTTGGGCTCATTCTGGGCTGATTTTGGGGTGAATTTAGGATAATTTTGGGCTGATTTGGGACTGAATTTGGGCTGATTTTGGGATAATTCTGGACTGATTTGGGGCTGATTTGGGGCTGATTCTGGGGTGATTCTGGGATAATTTTGGGATAATTCTGGGCTGATTCTGGGGTGAATTTGGGTGATTTGGGATAATTTTAGTCTGATTTTGGGCTGATTTTTGCAGATTTTGGGCTGATTCTGAGCTGATTTTGGGTGAATTTGGGGCTGATTTTGGGAGAATTGTGGGTTGATTTTGGTCTGAGTTTCAGCAGATCTTGGGCCAATTCTGGGCAGATTTTGGGCTGATTCTGAGCTAATTTTGGGCTGAATTTGGGTGATTTTTAGCAGATTTTGGGCTGATTTTGTGTTGATTTTGGGCTAATTTTGGGCTGATTTTAGGATAACTCTGGTCTGATTCTGGTCTGATTCTGGGCCAAATTTGGGGTGATTTTGAGCAGATTTTAGGCTGATTTTGGGCTCATTCTGAGCTGATTTTGGGGTAAATTTGGGTGATTTTGGGATAATTCTATGCTGATTCTGGGCTGATTTGGGGCTGAATATGGGCTGAGTTTGGGATAATTTTGGGATAATTCTGGGCTGATTCTGGACTGATTTTTTGTTGATTTGGGGCTGAATTTGAGCAGATTCTGGGCTGATTTTGGGCTGATTTTGAAATAATTCTGGGCTGATTTTGGGGTGAATTTGGGTGATTTTGGGATAATTTTGGGCTGATTCTGGACTGAATCTGGGCTGATTTAGGGTTGAATTTGGGCTGAGTTTGGGATGATTTTGGGGGATTTTGTGCTGATTTTGGGCTGAGTTTGGGATAATTCTGGGCTGAGTTTGGGGTGTCTTTGGGCTGATTCTGAGCTGGTTTTGGGTGAATTTGTGCTGATTCTGGGTTGATTTTGGGATAATCCTGGACTGATTTGGGGGTAATTTTGGGCTGATTTTTAGCAGATTTTGGAATAATTCTGGACTGAGTTTGGGCTGATTCTGGGCTGATTTTGGGCTGAATTTGGGCTGAGTTTGGGATAATTTTGGGGTGATCTGGGGCTGATTTTGGGATAGTTCTGAGTTGATTTTGGGTTGAGTTTGGGCTCATTCTGGGTGAATTTGGGATAATTCTGGGCTGATTTTTAGCAGATTTTTGGCTGATTCTGGGCTGATTTGGGGATAATTTTGGGATAATTCTGGGCTGATTTTGGGATAATTCTGGGCTGATTTTTTGCTGATTTTTTGCTGATTTTGAGCAGATTTTGGGCAGATTTTGAAATAATCCTGGACTGATTTTGGGCTGAATTTGGGCTGATTTTGGGCTGATTCTGGGATAATTTTGGGCTGATTTTGGGTTGATTCTGGGCTGATTTTTGGTTGACTTTGGGCTGAGTTTGGGGTGAATTTGAGCAGATTTTAGGCTGATTTTGGGCTCATTCTGGGCTGATTTGGGGTGAATTTGGGATAATTTTGGGCTGATTTGGGGCTGATTCTGGGCTGATTTTGGAATGAATTTGGGCTGATTTTAGGCTGATTTTGGGCTGAATTTGGGTTGAATTTGGGCTGATTTTGGGATAATTCTGGGCTGTTTCTGGGATAATTTTGGGCTGATTTTGGGCTGATTTTTGGTTGATTTTGGGCTGATTTTGGGCTGATTTTGGGGTGAATTTGGGTGATTTTGGGATATTTCTGGGCTGATTCTGGAGTGATTTGGGACTGATTTGGGGCTGAATATGGGATGATTTTGGGTTGATTCTGGGATAATTTCGGGATAATTTTGGGATAATTCTGGGCTGATTCTGGGGTGAATTTGGGTGATTTTGGGATAATTTTAGTCTGATTTTGGGTTGATTTTTAGCAGATTTTGGGCTGATTCTGAGCTAATTTTGGGCTGAATTTGGGCTGATTCTGGGCTGATTTTGAGCTGATTCTGGGATAATTGTGGGCTGAATTTGAGTAGATTTTGGGCTGATTCTGGGCTGAATTTGGGTGATTTTTAGCAGATTTTGGGCTGATTTTGTGTTGATTTTGGGCTCATTCCGGGCTGATTCTGGTCTGATTCTGGGATCATTTTGGGCTGATTTTTAGCAGATTTTGGGATAATTCTGGGCTGATTTTGGGCTGAATTTGGGTTGAATTTGGGCTGATTTTGGGATAATTCTGGGCTGTTTCTGGGATAATTTTGGGCTGTTTTTGGGCTGATTTTTGGTTGACTTTGGGCTGATTCTGGGCTGATTTTGGGGTGAATTTGAGCAGATTTTGGGCTGAGTTTGTGTTGATTTGGGGCTGATTTTAGGCTGATTTTGGGGTGAATTTGGGTGATTTTGGGATAATTCTGGACTGATTTGGGGCTGATTTGGGGCTGATTTGGGGCTGATTCTGGGCTGATTCTGGGATAATTTTGGGATAATTTTGGGATAATTCTGGACTGATTTGGGGCTGATTTGGGGCTGATTTGGGGCTGATTCTGGGCTGATTCTGGGATAATTTTGGGATAATTTTGGGATAATTCTGGGCTGATTTTGGGGTGAATTTGGGTGATTTTGGGATAATTTTAGTCTGAGTTTGGGTTGATTTTTAGCAGATTTTGGGCTGATTCTGAGCTGATTTTGGGTGAATTTGGGGCTGATTTTGGGGTGATTCTGGGTTGATTTTGGTCTGAGTTTGAGCAGATTTTGGGCTGATTCTTGGCTGATTTTGGGCTGAATTTGAGCTAATTCTGGGATAATTGTGGGCTGATTTTGAGTAGATTTTGGGCTGATTTTGTGTTGATTTTGGGCTGAATTTGGGCTGACTTTAGGATAATTCTGGGCTGATTCTGGGCTGATTTTGGGATAATTCTGGGTTGATTTTGGGATAATTTTGGGCTGATTTTGGGCTCATTCTGGGCTGATTTTGGGGTGAATTTAGGATAATTTTGGGCTGATTTGGGACTGAATTTGGGCTGATTTTGGGATAATTCTGGACTGATTTGGGGCTGATTTGGGGCTGATTCTGGGGTGATTCTGGGATAATTTTGGGATAATTCTGGGCTGATTCTGGGGTGAATTTGGGTGATTTGGGATAATTTTAGTCTGATTTTGGGCTGATTTTTGCAGATTTTGGGCTGATTCTGAGCTGATTTTGGGTGAATTTGGGGCTGATTTTGGGAGAATTGTGGGTTGATTTTGGTCTGAGTTTCAGCAGATCTTGGGCCAATTCTGGGCAGATTTTGGGCTGATTCTGAGCTAATTTTGGGCTGAATTTGGGTGATTTTTAGCAGATTTTGGGCTGATTTTGTGTTGATTTTGGGCTAATTTTGGGCTGATTTTAGGATAACTCTGGTCTGATTCTGGTCTGATTCTGGGCCAAATTTGGGGTGATTTTGAGCAGATTTTGGGTTGATTTTGAGCTGATTTTGTGTTGATTCTGGGCTGATTCTGGACTGATTCTGGGCAGATTTTGAGCTGATTTTTAGCAGATTTTGGGTGAATTTGGGGCTGATTCTGGGTTGATTTTGGGATAATTCTGGGCAGAGTTTGGGCTGATTTTGAGCTCATGTTGGGATAATTCTGGGCTGATTCTGGGCAGACTGTGTGCTGATTTTATGTTGATTCTGGGTGAATTTTGGGGATTTGGGTACCCTGATCAAACTGGCGCTGCAGACTCTCCATCTCGGATTTGTTGCCGCTCACTCGATAAATCCCCTCCGTGCTCAGCCCTGAAAAAAAACAACAAAAATGGGAAAATTTCCACAAATTTCCCAAAATTTCCACCAAATTCCCCAAATTTCCACCAAATTCCTGGATGGTTTCAGAGCTCCTGCCAGGCTCCAGGGGGATTTGGGGGATTTTTTATGGCCACGGAGTCGACGCTCAATGAACCCAAAAACTGCCCTAAAAATCCCTAAAAAAATAACTATAAAATTCAGAAAAATCTGCAAATTGCCAAAAAAATTCCCAAAAAATCCCAGAAAAATCCCAAAAAATTCCCCCAAAATTCCTCAAAAATTCCCTTAAAAAATCCCAAAAAATCTCCCAAAAATTAAAAATAAATCGCAAAAAAATTTGCCAAAAAATCCCAAAAAATTCCCAAAAAATCCCCCAAAAAATCAAAAAAATTCCCCAAAATTCCCAAAAATTCCCAGACTTCCCAGACTGAGCGGTGGCCTTAATGTGCTGGATGCAGCGCTTGATGAACCCTAAAAACCCCTAAAAAACCCTTCATAATTTTTTAAAAACCCTTTAAAAATCCCAAAAACTTCCCAAAAAATCCAAGAAAATTCACCAAAAAATCCTCCCAAAAATAAAAAAAAATCCCCCCCAAAATCTGAAAAATACAAAAAAATCCCCAAAAATCCAGAAAAAAAGCAGAAAAATTCCCAAAAAAATCCCGAAAAAGTTCTGAAAATTCCCCAAAAAATCCCCCCAAATTTCCAAAAATTCCAAAAAAATTCCCACAAAAATCCCCAAAAAATCCCTAAAAATAAAAAAAAAATCCAAAAATAACTCCCAAAAAATCCCAGAAAAAATAAAAAAAAAATCCACCAAAAATCACAAAAAATCCCCCAAAAAATCCCCCAAAAATTCCCAAAAAATCCCCAAAAACGCAAAAAAAACCCCCAAAAATTCTCAAAAAATTCCCAAAAAATCCAAAAAAATTTCTGAAGCATTCCCAAAAAATCCCCAAAAAAATCCCCAAAAATTCCCAAAAAAATCCCACAAAAAATCCACAAAAAAATCCACAAAATTCCCAAAAAATTTCCGAAAATTCACAAAAAAATTCCCCAAAAAATCCTAAAAAAACCCAAAAAATCCCCAAAAAAATCCCAAAAAATCCCCAAAATGTATAAAATTCCCCAGACTGACCGGTGGCCTCGATGTACTGGATGCAGCGCTCGATGAACCCCTAAACAACCCTTAAAAAATCTTAAAAAACCCTTAAAAAATCCTAAAAAAAATCCCAAAAAAATCCCTAAAATTCCCCAAACTTCCCAGACTGAGCGGTGGCCTCGATGTACTGGATGCAGCGCTCGATGACCCTAAAAAAATCCCCAAAAAATCCCCAAAAATAAGAAAAAAAATCTGAAAAATTCCCAAAAAATCCCAAAAAATGCCCCAAAAAATCAAAAAAATTCCCAAAAAAATCCCAAAAAATCCCCAAAATCTCCCAAAACTCCCAGCCGTACCGGTGGCCTCGATGTACTGGATGCAGCGCTCGATGAAGACGGGGATGGGGCGCTCTGGGCTCACCACGCTGCTCAGGGGAACCCCGAAGTAGCTGCTCTCCCACGGAGCCTTGGACAGCGACGGCCGCGCCTTCGCCTTCGGCTTCTGGGGGGGGAACAGGGGGGAGAGGTCAGGGGGGAAATTAATGGGGGGATTGTGGGGAGAATGTGGGGGAATTGTGAGGAATTCATGGGAAATTAATGGGGAAATTATGGGGGAATTGTGGGGAAATTGTGGGAAATAAATGGGGAGAATGTGGGGGAATTGTGGGGAATTAATGGGGGGATTGTGGGGGGATTGTGGGGGAATTGTGGGGGAATTATGGGGGAATTGTGGGGAAATTAATTGGGATGTCACAGGGAAATTATTGTAAATTCATGGGAAATTAATGGGGAAATTATGGGGAAATTATGGGGGAATTGTGGGGGAATTGTGAGGAATCAATGGGAAATTGTGGGGGAATTATGGGAAAATTGTGGGGGAATTGTGGGGAGATTGTGGGGAAATTGTGGGGAATTTATGGGGGAATTATGGGGAATTGTGGGGAAATTGTGGGAAATTAATGGGGGAATTGTGGGGGAATTGTGGGGAATTATGGGGAAATTGTGGGGAAATTGTGGGAAAATTGTGGGGAAATTATGGGGGAATTGTGGGGGAATTGTGGGGGAATGATGGGGAATTAATGGGAAATTAATGGGGAAATTGTGGGGGAATTATGGGGGAATTGTGAGGAATCAATGGGAAATTGTGGGGGAATTATGGGGAAATTGTGGAAAAATTGTGGAGAAATTGTGGGGAAAATCGTGGGGAAAATTGTGGAGAAATTATGGGGAAATTAATGGGAATTTATGAGAAATTAATGGGAAAATTATGGGGATGTCATGGGAAAATCATGCGAAATTAATGGGGAAGTCATGGGGAAATCAAGGGAAAATTATGGGGAAATTCAGGAAGAAATAATGGGAAAATTATGGGGAAATTGTGGGGAATTCATGGGAAATTGTGGGGGAAATCACAGGGAAACTATGGGGGTGTCATGGGGAAATTATGGGAAATTAATGGGAATTTATGGGGAAAATTATGGGAAAACCATGGGAAAATCATGGGAAAATCACAGGAAATTAATAGGGAAGTCACGGGAAGATCATGGGAAATTCAGGGGAAAATCCTGGAAAAATTAATGGGAAATTCAGGGGAAGACCATGGAGAAATAATGGGAAAATCATGGGAAAATCCAGGAAAATTCACAGGAAATTCCAGGAAATTCATGGGAAAATCACAGAAAATTGCCAGAGAAAAACCTGGAAAAATCTCAGAAAATTCATGGAAAATTCACGGGAAATTCCAGGAAAATTCATGGGAAAATCAGGGGAAAATCACAGGAAAATCAGGAGAAAATCCTGGGAAAATCACAGGAAATTCCAGGAAATTCCCAGAAAAAAACTGGAAAATTACTGGGGAAAAAATCATGGAAAAGTCATGGGAAAATGACATGAAAATCACAGAAAATTCCAGAAAAATCACAGAAAATGCACGGAAAAATGATTAGAAAATTCACAGGAAATTCATGGGAAATTCTCAGAGAATTCCCGGAAAATTCACAGGAAATTAATGGAAAATCCATGGAAAAATTCGTGGTATATTCTGGAAAAATCCCAGAAAATTCATGGGAAAATCCTGGGAAAAATTAATGAGAAATTCATGGAAAATTCTCAGAAAATCCTGAGAAAATTCCAGAAAATTCTCAGAATATTCCAGGGGAAATCCCGGGAAAATCCAGGAAAATTCTGGAAAAATCAAAGAAAATTCCCAGAAAATTCCCCAGGAAAATCCAAAAAAATTCCTGGAAATATCCCAGAAAAATCCTGGAAACATCCTGGAAAATTCCCAGGAAATTCATGGAAAATTCTTGGAAAATTCCTGAAAAAGCCCAGGAAAATTTCCAGAAATTTCTGGAAAAATCACGGAAAATTCCTGAAAAAAATCAGGGAAAATTCCCAGAAAATCCTGGGAAATTCCCAGGAAATTCCTGGAAAATTCCTGGGAAAAATCCCCAGGAAAATCCCAGGAAAGTCAAGGGAAAATCCCAGAAAAAAAACCCTGGAAAATTTCTGAGGAAATCCTGGAAAAATACATGGAAAAGTCCCAGAAAATCCTGGAAAATTCCCAGGAAAATTCCTGAAAATTCCCAGGAAAATCCCAGAAAAATCTTCAAAAATCCCAGAAAAATTCCTGGAAAATCCCAGAAAAAACCCAGAAAATTCCCAGGAAAATCCCAGAAAATTACCAGAAAAATTCCTGGAAAATCCCAGAAAAATCCTCAAAAATTCCAGAAAAATTCCTGGAAAATCCCGGAAAATTCCCAGGGAAATTCTGGAAAAGTCCTCTGAGGATGTTCCTTGGCCTGGGGTCCACTGGGATGGCCACTGACCACTGGGATGGCCACTGGGATGGCCACTGACCACTGGGATGGCCACTGACCACTGGGATGACCACTGGGATGACCACTGACCACTGGGATGACCACTGACCACTGGGATGACCACTGGGATGGCCACTGACCACTGGGATGACCACTGACCACTGGGATCCTCCACTGACCACTGGGATGACCACTGATCACTGGGATCCTCCACTGACCACTGGGATGGCCACTGGAATGGCCACTGACCACTGGGATGGCCACTGACCACTGGGATGGCCACTGACCACTGGGATGGCCACTGACCACTGGGATGACCACTGACCACTGGGATCCTCCACTGACCACTGGGATGACCACTGGGATGGCCACTGACCACTGGGATGACCACTGACCACTGGGATCCTCCACTGACCACTGGGATGACCACTGATCACTGGGATCCTCCACTGACCACTGGGATGGCCACTGGAATGGCCACTGACCACTGGGATGGCCACTGACCACTGGGATGGCCAATGACCACTGGGATGACCACTGACCACTGGGATCTCCACTGACCACTGGGATGACCACTGGGATGACCACTGACCACTGGGATCTCCACTGACCACTGGGATGACCACTGGGATGACCACTGACCACTGGGATGACCACTGACCACTGGGATCTCCACTGACCACTGGGATGACCACTGGGATGACCACTGACCACTGGGACGTTCTACCATTCCCAGCCCTCCTTGAGCTTGACCATCACCCCAAAGTGACCCCTCCAAGACCTTCAACCTTCATCCCACCTTCCTCATCCTCCCAAGAATGTTCCTTGTCCTGGGATCCTCCACTGACCACTGGGATCTCCACTGACCACTGGGATGACCACTGACCACTGGGATGACCACTCCCACGCCCCCCATGAGTGACCACCGCAAGCCCACCTTGGTGGTCTTCCTGAGGCTCCTCAGGATGTTCCTTGCCCTGGGAACCTCCACGGACCAGGCTTTGGCCACACACTGACCAGTGGGATGACCACTGACCACTGGGATCTCCACTGACCACTGGGATCTCCACTGACCACTGAGATAACCACTGGGATGACCACTGGGATGACCACTGACCACTGGGATGGCTACTGACCACTGGGATGACCATTGACCACTGGGATGACCACTGACCACTGGGATGAGCACTGGGATGACCACTGACCACTGGGATGGCCACTGGGATGGTCACTGACCACTGGGATGACCACTGACCACTGGGATGAGCACTGGGATGACCACTGACCACTGGGATGACCACTGACCGCTGGGATGACCACTGACCACTGGGATGGCCACTGGGATGGTCACTGACCACTGGGATGACCACTGACCACTGGGATGAGCACTGGGATGACCACTGACCACTGGGATGACCACTGACCACTGGGATGACCACTCCCACCCCCCCCCCGAGTGCCCACCCCACCCCACCCCACCCCACCTTGGTGGTCCTCCTGAGGCTCCTCAGGATGTTCCTCCTGCGCGGGTCCTCTCCGTCGGCCGCCTCGTACGCCATCACGGCGTTGTCGCCCTTGTAGCCGCCCTGCCCGCCCGGCTCCTCGTCCTTCTTCCTGCCGCTGCCCAGCTCGTCGTCGCTGCCCACGCTCAGGCCGGGCCGGTAGCCGGCGAAGCGCCCGAGGCGGGCGCAGCGCGCGCGGTACAGCAGCGGCTTGGTGACGGCCGGCGGGCGGCGGCCGCGCTCCAGGGAGCTGGTGTCCATCTCGCTGTCCGAGCCGTTGCCGCTGCCGTTGGACGTGGCCTTGTTGATGTTGCGCACGGTGATGATCTTGCCCTGGGTGCTGTCGTGCGGCACCGAGTAGATGTTCTCCTCCTCGCTCCGCGGCTTCACCACGGCGTCCATGGGCTCGGCGTAGTCCGAGGGGTCGAAGCAATCCGGCGGCAGCCACGTGGAGGAGGACACCGAGCGGCGCTGGCCCTCGCGGTGGCCTTGCTCCAGGTAGGCCAGGTCGCCCTTGATGTCGAAATGGACCGGCGGCTTCGGCTTGACCGGCGGCGGCACCTTGTTGTTGAGCTTGCTCTCGAAGATGAAGGACAAGCCGTCGTTGCCCTCCAGCTCCATGGACAGCTTGGAGTGGTCCTTGGGCAGGGCGGGCACGGCCGGCTCCTCGCGGAAGGGGCTGTAGCCGGGCAGCGGCTCGGGGTCGTCCTCGGAGTCGGGCAGGTTGGAGTTGCAGAGCGGCGAGCCGGCGCGCGGCGAGTTGAAGACGTCCTCGCCGGTGCTGCAGGCCTCGGCGGCGTTGTCGTACATGTGCGTGGCCTCCACGATGTTCTTCTTGTCCAGAGCGTCCTTGAAGAAGGGCTGGAAGGCGTCCAGCTTGGGCTGGGGCTGCCCGCACGCCAGGGCGGCGAAGCGCCCCTCGATCTCCTGCGCCATCTCCTCGCCCTCGGCCACCTGCTCGCGGCTCACGTCGTTGTCCAGGAGGTCGGCCGAGCCGTCGGCCAGCGCCACCAGCTGCACGGGCACGATGTCCTGCACGTCGGCCAGGAAGGCGCGCAGCGTGGCCAGCGACGCCCTGCGCTTGGCGGCGTAGAAGAGGATGTAGCCGTGCACCAGGCGGCTCTTGCGCAGCCCGAAGGACGCGTGGTACGACAGCAGCGACAGCTCCACGCGCCGCCGCTGCGAGCCCACCGCCATGTCCAGCAGCACCGCGGCGCCGCCGCCCGGCGCCGGCCGGCACGGCTGCGCCTGCAGGATGGGCAGCAGCACCTCGTCGGCGCTCACCGGGTCGCCGCACATCAGGCACATCACCACGCGCAGCTCGGCGTCGGCCGCGTCCTTGAGGCCCGAGGTGGAGCCCACCACCAGGTTGAGGTTGCGTTTGGCGTCCAGCAGCCCCTTGAGCACTTGGCCGATCTGCTTCTCGTTGATGTTGCGGCCGTAGCCGATGCCGGCCGAGGCGGGGTCGAGGAAGACGCACTGCAGCTTGCTGGCGATCTGCTGGCCCTGCTGGATCAGGCTCTGCAGCGTCTCGCCGCCGGCGTCGCCGCCGCCGCGCTTGTTCACCAGGATCAGCGTCAGCGGCAGCTGCGCCAGGTGGTTGTCGCGCCGGCCCACGGTGGACTCGCGGCTCTTCTCGATGCTCTCCACCACGTAGGACAGCGACTCCTTGGAGTTGTAGAGGCACAGGCAGCCGTGCGGCTGGAAGGTCGGCGTCTGGAAGGCGTTGACCGGCAGCCGGACGTTGCCCTCGATGGGCCTCAAGGCCAGCTCGTACATCTTGCCCTCGATGACGTACTTGTCGTCGCTGGTGCAGAGCGCGCGGATCTCGTTGGCCAGCTCGCGCGCCAGCCCGTCCTTGCCCAGGATGACCAGGTTGATGCGGTCCACGTTGGGGTCGGCCAGAGGGTTGCGGTGCTGCCGGATGAAGCGCGAGCCCAGCAGCTGCTCCACGCGGGCGTCCACGCAGCCGGCGCAGCTGGGACACGTCTCCTTGGTGGGGTGGTAGACGAAGTGGATGTGCTTGAGGATGAGCGCGTCGCGCTCGGCCTGAAGCTTCTGCAGGGCCTTGAAGCGCTGCTCCTCGCCCAGCACCTCCTGGATGACGCCCATCTTCTCCTTGCTGGGCTTGGCGTCCAGCTCCAGCTCGTAGAAGAGCTCCGAGTACTCCAGCAGCAGCTCCTGGAAGTCCTCCTTGGCTCTGTCGATCAGCTGCTTCTGGTGCTTGCCGTAGATGTCCATGTAGACCGACTCCTCCAGCCACAGGTAGAAATCCTCGTTCATGATGAAGCTCCGCGCCTCCTCCCAGGGCTTGCCGGGCGTGACGAAGGGCGAGCTCTCCAGGTTCTCGCGGAACGCCCGGCGCATCTCGGCGCGCTTGCGCTCGTCGCGCAGCTTCTCCAGGTGAGCCTCGTAGAGCTGCTCGGCCGCCGGCGTCTCCAGCAGGTCGAAGGGGATGCGCTCGTTGTCCACGTTGTCCACGTGGCTCGTGGCGTCCCACGGCGTCTCCTCCAGCACCACGAACCACTTGAGGAAGTCGGGCTTGGCCTCCAGCAGCTTCTCGGCCTTGGCGCGGCTCAAGTGGTCGATCTCGTCCAGGTCCGGCACGAGGGCGTCCAGCGCCTGCGGCAGCTTGGCCAGGTAGGCCTTGCGGCGGCGCTCGATGTGCTCCTGCTTGAGGCGCTGCACGTGCTGCAGGAAGAGCTTCTTGGCCTTCAAGGTGCCCTCCAAGTAGACGTAATCCTGGTACTCGGGCGCCGGCTGCATCTTGCGGCTGACGTTGGCCCAGACCTCGTGGTGGCTCTTGACGATGCGGCTGACGAGCCACTCGTACTTGTCCTTGGCGGCGGCGATCTGCTGGCTCTGCTGCTTGAGCGCCTCGAAGTAAGGGATGATCTTGGCTTTGCCGCGGCTCTTGTCCACCAGCTGCACCAGGGTGCTGAAGGCCAGCTCCACGTTGACGTTGGAGCGCGCCGAGGTCTCCACCACCTGCAGGTTCTTCTTGCCCAAGGCGAAGGCGTGGGCGTCGCGGATGTAGCGCTCCACGCCCTCGTCGCACTTGGTCAGCACCACCACCACCGGCTTCTTGGTCTTGGCCAGCTGGTTGTAGAGGTTGGACACGAACTTGAGCTGCTCGTCGAAGTTGCGGTTCATGCCGCGGCTCACGTCCACGCAGAGCAGGAAGCCGTCCACCGGCAGCTTGCCGTCGGGCATCTGCTTCTGCTCAAAGTCCTGCTCCAGGCCCAGCTGGTCGGTGCAGAAATACATGAGCTTCTCCGCCGACGCCAGCTTGGTGGCCGCCGCCCTCTTGATGTAGGGCTGCAGCGCCGTGCTGCGGTGAGGTTGGAAGGTTTGGTCGTCGATGAACTCCGTCTGCTCCACCACGTGGATGCGGCACTCCACGCACTCCTCCAGCGGCCGCGCCACCTCGCCCCAGTAGAGGAAATGGTCATTGTTGACCACCCTGCCCCCAAAGTCACTGGTGCTGAGCACGGACGTGTGGTCCAAGTGGAAGTCGTCGGCGCTGGGCCGCACGAAGCGGTTGCACAGGCAGGATTTGCCGATGCCGCACTGGCCCTTCTCCTTCTCGGTGCCGGACAGTCCCACCACGCTGACGTTGTAGGTGGGCGTGCGGCCATCTTGCTTGCGGGCCATCATCATTGCGGGCTCATGGTGGCCCGGGGTCGGGCGCGGCGCGGGCGGGTGAGGGGCGGGGGGGAGCTCAGGGCAGGCGCGGCGCCGGGGCGGGGCCGCTCGGCGCTGCCATGCCGCGCGTGCCGGCACCGCTTCAGGCCGTGGTGGGCGCCGGCGTGGGGTGGCCAACGAGTCGCCCTGCGGAGAGAGGAGAGGACAAGGTGGGGTCAGGGCGGAGGATTCGCTCGTCCTCCATGATGGACACGACTTGTCCACCCAGCTGGACACTCACTGGGGTGGACACGACTTTGACAACCAACCAAGAGTCACCATGATGGACACAACTTGTCCACCCAACTGGACACTCACTGGGGTGGACATGACTTGTCCACGCCACCAAAGACCCTCCATGATGGACACAACTTGTCCTCCATGATGGACGCAACTTGTCCACCCAACTGGACACTCATCATGATGGACACGACTACACCCAATCCAACCAAAGACCCACCATGACGGACACTCCTCCACCCAACCAAGGGTCACTGTGATGGACACAAGTTCCCCACCCAACTGGACACTCATCATGGTGGACACAACTTCACTCAACCCAAGCAAAGACCCACCATGATGGACACAACTTGTCCACCCAACCGAGGGTTACCATGGTGGAAATGGCTTCTCCACCCAAATGGTCACTCATCGTGGTGGACATGACTTTGACACTCAACCCAACCAAAGACCCTCCATGATGGATACTCCTCCACCCAACCAAGTGTCACCATGATGGACACAACTCGTCCACCCAACCGAGGGTCACCATGGTGGAAATGGCTTCTCCACCCAACTGGACACTCATCATGGTGGACACAACTTTGACACCCAACCCAACCGAGGGTCACCATGGTGGAAATGGCTTCTCCACCCAACTGGACACTCATCATGGTGGACACAACTTTGACACCCAATCCAACCAAAGATTCTCCATGATGGACACAACTTGTCCACCTAGCCAAGGGTCACCACAATGAACACAACTTGTCCTCCATGATGAACACAACTTGTCCACCCAACTGGACACTCATCTTGGTGGACACAACTTGTCCACCCAACCAAGGACCCACCATGGTGGAAATGGCTTCTCCACCCAACTGGACACTCATCGTGATAGGACACAACTTCACCCAACTGGACACTCATCATGGTGGACACGACTTTGACACCCAACCCAACCAAAGACCTGCAACGATGGACACAACTTGTCCTCCATGATGGACACAAGCCCCCCATCCAACTGGACACTCATCGTGGTGGACACAAGTCCCTCACCCAACTGGACACTCACCATGATGGACACAGGTTCTCCACCCACCATGGTGGACTTTCCCATCTTCCACCTTTTCCCAACAACCAAGCCCAGCCCCGGCTCAGCGTAAAATTCCATGGAATCCAACAGATTTTACAAAAAAATTCCATGGAATCTCACGGATTTTGCCATAAAATCCACATTTTTCTAAAATCCTGTTATTTTAGAGGTGGATCCAACCAAAAATTCCCCTCAGGATCCACCTCCCGGGAAAGATTTTCAACCAAGATTCATAAAAATGTGGAGATCTCCAAAACTATGAAGAATTCCATTAAAAGAAAAATTGGGATAAAACCCCAATATTTTTATTCGAGATTTTATTTCATTTAATTAAATTTGATTTTAATTTTGGGATAAAAACCAAAAAAGCTCTGAAAATTACTGGATTGTCCCAAAATTTTGGACATTTTGAGCTCCCAAAAATCCAATTTTCTGCCTCAAAATCCCACTGGGTTTAGAGGAATTTTCCCAAAATTTTGCAAATTTTGCCTCCCAAAAATCAGATTTTCTGCCTCTATATCCTGCTGAGTTTTGAGGAATTTTCCCAAAATTTTGGACATTTTTCCCTCCCAAAAATCCAATTTTCAGCCTGAAATTTTCCTCACTAATTCCAGCAGGAAATTCCACTCTGCTTCCACAAACCCCCCAAAAAATCCCCTAAAATCCACACCAACAACAATTCCCAAAATTCCCGGGGATGAATCCTCACCCAAATCCTGTCCAGAAGTGAAAATTCCGATTTTTAAAGCTCGGAAAATTCCCGATTCGGGGCCGTTCCCGCCCGGTTTCGCTTTTCCCTGGAATTCCCTGAGTCAGGAGTTACTGATTGACTCCAAAGTCCAGGAAGGAGGGATCTGCTCCGTTAATTCCCATGGAATTCAGGGGTGGGGATTGAAGGAATTTTCCTCCTTTCCTCACAAAAATCCACCCCAAAAAAAATCCCAAAAAGGCGGAAAAATCCCTAAAAATTTCCCACCAAAAATTTGATTTTTTGTTGATTTTTTTTGGTTTTGTTTTTTATTTTTTTTCCCCAATCCAGAAATCGCGGGCGCGGTTCAAGGCTGGGATTTGCCGGAGGGGAATGAACTCGGTGTCAAAGCCCTGCCGAGGTTTTTATGGAATTCTCTTCCGGGATCCCGCGGGGAATTCGGGGATTTGGGGAATTTGGGGATTTGGGGAATTTGGGGATTTGGGGGATTTTGGGAATTTGGGGAATTTTGGGGATCTGGGTGATTCCAGGAATTCAGGGATTTGGGGAATTTGGGGATTTTGGAAATTTGGGGATCTGGGGGATTCCAGGAATTTGGGGATTTGGGGAATTTGGGAATTCGGGGACTTTGGGAATTCTGGGATCCAGGGGATTTTGGGAATCTGGGAGATTTTGGGAATTTTGGGAATTTGAGGGATTTGGGGGGAAAATCGGGGATCTGAGGGATTTGGGGAAAATTTGACATCCGGGGGATTTTGGGGATCTGGAGGATTTTGGGAATTCTGGGATCCAAGGAATTTTGGAAAAATTTGGGATCTGATTTCCCAATTTTTCCAGGGAATTTGGAGATCTGAGGGATTTTGGGAAATCTGTGGGATTTTGGGAATTCAGAAGATTTTGAGAATTTGGGGATCTGAGGAATTTTGGGAAATGTGGGGGATTCGGGGATTTTGGAGATCTGAGGGAATTTGGGAATTCGGGGATCTGAGGGATTTTGGAAAAATTTGGGATCTGGGGGATTTTGGGAATCCAGGGAATTTTGGGGATCTGAGGGATTTGGGGATCTGAGGGATTTTGGGAAATCTGTAGGATTTTGGGAATTCAGGGGATTTTGGGAATTTGGGGATCTGGGGGATTTTGGGAAAATTGGGGATCTGGGGGAATTTGGGGATCTGGAGGATTTTGGGAATTCAGGGATCCAGGGGATTTTGAGGGATCTGGGAGTTTTGGGAATTCTGGGATCCAAGAAATTTTGGGAAATCTGTGGGATTTTGGGAGTTCAGGGGATTTTGGGAATTTGGGGGATTTGAAGGAATCTGGAGGATTTTGGGAATTCTGGAATCCAAGAGATTTTTGGGAATTTGGGGATCTGGGGGATTTTGGGAATCACAGAGTTGCTGATTCCTGAGGTTTGGGGTTTTCTGGGAATGTTGATCCCGAGTTTTGCAACGTCCCAAAGTCGCCATTCCCAATTTTTGGGATTTCCTGGGATGCTTTTCCCAAATTTTGGGATTTCCTGGAGCTGCCATTCCTGAGTTTTGGGATTTTCTGGGATTTTTCCCCAATTTTGGGGATTTTCTGGGATTTTTTCCCAAATTTTGGGATTTCCTGGATGCCTTCTCCAAATTTTGGGGTGTCTCAAATCCACCATTCCAAAATTTTGGGATTTCCTGGGATTCTTTTACCAATTTTTGGGATTTCCTGAAGCTGCCATTGCTGAGTTTTGGGATTTTCCCAATTTTTGGGATTTCCTGGGATTCTTTCCCCAATTTTGGAATTTCTGGGATGTTTTTCCCAAGTTTGTTGATATCCCAAAGCGAAAATTTCCAATTTTTGGGATTTTCTGGGATGCTTTTCACAAATTTTGGGATTTCCTGGAGCTGCCATTCCCGAGTTTTGGGATTTTCTGGGATTTTTTCCCATTTTGGGGATTTTTCTGGGATTTTTTTTCCCCAAATTTTGGGATTTCCTGGAGCTGCCCTTCCTGAGTTTTGGGATTTTTCCCAATTTCTGGAATTTTTCCTGATTTTTGGATTTTTCTGGGATGCTTTCCCATCCCAAAAAACCATCCTGGATCCTTTTCCCTGAAAAAAATCCCAGCTGAGGATCAGGAATCTTCATCCCAATACTCAAAATTGAAATAAACTCAGGAATTTTGGGATAACACCCAAAAAAATTTGGGATTTTGGGATGGGAACCCTCCAAGATCATTTGGGACTTTATTTCCTCAATTTTTTTTCCAACTTTTCCCCAATTTTTTCCAATTTTTCAAATTTTTTTCCCATTCTTTCCCTTTTTTTCCCCAATGGGAAATCATTTTTCCTGGAATTCCAACCCTGGGATCCCAGAGAATTATTTGGAATTTTCCTTCTTCCCAAAAAGGGGAAAACTCCTCAAAATCCAGGAAAAAAAAAATCCCAAAATTGGGAATTTTGGGGCAGCTCAGATCCATGGGAGCCTCAATTTTTGGGAATTTTGGGATAAAAAATTGGGGGAAAGGGATAAAAAAAAACAGGAAAAACAATTTAAATCCAAGTTTTTCTGTTAAAATCTGGAATTTTTCCCAGTTTTTGTGTCCCTCATTCCCAGTTTGGGAGGGTGGGAGGAGAAATCCCAAAATTTGATTCCAGGTGGGAAAAAAATCCCAAAGATATCCCAAAAAAAAGTCACAAAAATCTTAAAAAAAAATCTTTAAGACTCCCCAAAAAATCATCAAAAAATCCTAAAAAAATCCCCCAAAAATCCTAAAAAAATCCTAAAAAAATTCCCCAAAAAATCCTAAAAAATCCTAAAAAACCCCTTTAATAATTCCAAAAGAATTCCAAAAAAGCTCAAAAAATCCCCTGAAAAAATCCTAAAAAATTCCCTCCAAATCCCAAAAATAATCCCTAAAAAATCCAATAAAATCCCCTAAAAATCCTGAAAAAATCCTAAAAAAATTCCCCAAAAATCCCCCCAAAATTCCTAAAATAATCCCAAAAAAAATCCTAAAAAATCCCAAAAAATTCCCCAAAACACCCTTAAAAAAACCAAAAAAATCCTGAAAATAATCCTAAAAAAATCCCTAAAAAATCCTTAACAAAATCCAAAAAAAATCCTAAAAAATCCCTCAAAACTTCTAAAAAAATCCCAAAAAATCCTTAAAAATCCCCCAAAAATCCTAAAAATAAATCCCTAAAAAATCCTAAAAAAATCCCCAAAAAATCTCCTAAAATCCTAAAAAAAATCCTAAAAAATCCCCCAAAAATCCCCAATTTCTCAGGGAATGGGAACCCCCCAGTTTTCCATGGAAACCCCAAAAAAAAAACCCAGCAGAAAAGATCTTTGTGCCAGGCTCCGTCTCCCGCCGGGAATTTTTTTTTTGGGAATAAAAAGGAGTTTTTTGGGTTTTTTGGTGCCTGAGGATGCCAAGAACTCTGGGAAAAAATGGGGGGAATTTGGGGGGGGGCTTTGGGGGTCTCTGAGCTGCTCGAAAATCCCAAATTTTTCCTCCCCCATTTTTGGGGCAAAAAAATGGGAAAATCCCAAAGGAATATGGGAGGAAATTGGGGGGATTTGGGGAATCCCCTCCCCCAAAAAAGGGAATTTGGGGAGGGGGATTTGAGGGGAGATCCTGAATTTGGGGAGGGGGATTTCAGGAGATCCCAAAATTTGGGGAGGGGGATTTGAGGAGTTGATCCCCAAATTTGGGGAGGGGGATTTGAGGGGATCCCAAAATTTGGGGAGGGGGATTTGAGGGAATCCCAAATTTGGGGAGGGGGATTGGAGGGAATCCCAAATTTGAGTCTCCCCTCCAATCCCCCTCCCCAAATTTGGGATCACCCCTCAAATCCCCCTCCCCAAATTTGGGATCAATCCCTCAAAACCCCCTCCCCAAATTTGGGGTCTCCTCTCAAATCCCACTCCCCAAATTTGGCTAAATGCCTCAAATCCCCCTCCCCAAATTTGGGATCCCCTCAAATCCCCCTCCCCAAATTCGGGATCAATTCCTCAAATCCCCCTCCCCAAATTTGGGATCACCCTTTCAATCCCCCTCCCCAAATTTGGGGTCTTCCCTCCCAGTCTCCCCCAAATTTGGGGTCTCCCCTCCAATCCCCCTCCCCAAATTTGGGATCACCCCTCCAACCCCCTCCCCAAATTTGGGACCAATCCCTCAAATCCCCTTCCCCAAATTTGGGGTCTCCTCTCAAATCCCCCTCCCCAAATTTGGCTAAATGCCTCAAATCCCCCTCCCCAAATTCGGGATCAATTCCTCAAATCCCCCTCCCCAAATTTGGGATCACCCTTTCAATCCCCCTCCCCAAATTTGGGGTCTTCCCTCCCAGTCTCTCCCAAATTTGGGGTCTCCCCTCCTATTCTGTCCCCAAACTGGGAGGGGTCTCCCCCACCCCCCAATCGGGGGTCTGCCCTCCCATTCCCCCCCCCAAATTGGGGGTCTCACTTCCCAGCATCCCCTCCCAATTTTGGGGGCCCTCCCCTCCGTACCCCTCCCCAAATTTGGGGTCTCGCCCCCCGTACCCCCCCCAAATTTGGGGTCCCCCCTCCCCTCGCAGCCCCCCATGAATGGGCGGCGATACCACTGAGAACGGACGGATGGGGGGGGACGGATGGGGGGCTCTGGTCCCCCCCCTCCCCCCATGGGGGGTGGTCTCTCCCGGGCCCCCCTCACGGGCCGGCTCCCCCCCCGTCCCCCACCCGCGGGGGCCATGGGCCGGCCCGGCGGGCGCGCGGCGGGGCGGGGGTGGGGCGGCCCATTGTTCTTCTGGGGGGGGGGGATTCCAAAGAAAAAGGCGGCGATGGTGGAGCTGAACGTGAGGGAGGGGGGGAAAAGATTTTTTTTTTTTTTTTTTTTTTTTTTCTTACCGGAGAAGCGGCGGCGACGGCGGCATCGGGCCGGGCCGGGGGCGGCGGGAGGAGGCGGCAGCGCCATGTCCGCGCTCGGGGCGGCGGCGGCGGGCGGGGCGAGGGCGGCGGGGGCCGCCGGGGCGGGCTCGGCCTGTAATGGCGGCGGCGCCTTCCTCCTCCTCTAACCCCCCCCCCCCTCAGCCCTCAGCCGCCTCCTCCTCCTCCTCCTCCTCCTCCTCCCTCCGCCTCCGCCTTCCCGATCACGGAGGGGGGGGGGGGAATGGCGGGAGCGCGTGCGCGGCGGGAGGGGCGGGGCGGCACCGGGAGGGGAGCGGCGGGAGGGGCGGGGCTAAGGGCGAGGGGCGGGGCCAAGGGGCGGGGCTTGGAGGAGAGCGCCGGGGATTTGGGGAGGGGGGATAATGGGATTTTTAGGGGGAAAAACGGGAATTTTGCGGGAAAAACCGGGAATTTTGTGGGGAGAACCGGGAATTACGAGGGAAAAACGGGAATTTTGGGGTTGGGAGGAAGGAGTGGGATGGGGTGAAATAGATGGGGTGGGCGTGGTTTAGGGCGTGGCCTCGAGGGGCGGGGGCGCAAAAGGCGATGGGGAGCGAATAAAGGGGGCGTGGCTAAGCGCCTTGTGGGCGTGGCTTGAGCGCGGAGGGGCGGGGCCCACAAATCTCTCTTTGAGTCCCCCCCCCCGTTCATTCCCGGGAATTTGGGGAGGGGGCGATGAGAATTTTGGGGAGGGGGCGATGAGAATTTTGGGGAGGGGGCGATGAGAATTTTGGGGAGGGGGCGGGGATTTGAGGGAGGGGCGGGAAAGGCGAGGGGAGGGTGGAAAGGGCGGGAACGGGAGGTGCCGCGCAGGCGCAGTGCGAGCGGCGCGGGGGCGCCCCCTAGCGGAAGCGGGAAGCGGCAGGGCCTGGCCGTGAGGGGGGGGCGGAACCGGGAACGGAACCGGGAACGGAACCGGGAACGGAACCGGGAACCGGGATCGGAACCGGGATCGGAACCGGGATCGGAGCCGGGGGGCGGCACCGCCATGGTGAGACACCTTGAGGGAAGCGGAGAAGCGGGAGGGACACGGGGGACAGCGGGAATTGCGAGGCTCGGGATGAGGGGGAAGGACCCGGGGGGGCCTCGGGCCTGGAGCGCCGTGAGGGGACAGGGGGAAGTTTCACTATTTTAGAGTTTTTATGGGGAGATTTTGGGGATTTTCCACTATTTAAGATCTTTTTTGGGGGTTCTGAGGGGGAAGTTTCACTATTTTGGGGGTTTACGAGGAGATTTGGGGATTTTTTGAGGAGATTTGGGGGTTTTATGAGGAGATTTCGGGGTTTTGTGAGGAGATTTTGGGGTGTTATGAGGGAATTTTAGGTTTTTATGAGGGAATTTTGGGATTTTATGAGGAGATTTTGGGGATTTTCCACTCTTTAAGGTCTTTTTTGGGGGGTTCTGAGGGGGAAGTTTCAATATTTTGGGGGTTTTATGAGGAAATTTTGGAGGTTTATGAGGAGATTTTGGGGTTTTGTGAGGAAATTTTGGGGGTTTCTGAGGAGATTTGGGGGTTTTGTGAGGAGATTTGGGGGTGTTATGAGGGAATTTTAGGTTTTTATGAGGGAATTTTGGGATTTTATGAGGAGATTTTGGGGATTTTTCACTCTTTAAGGTCTTTTTTGGGGGGTTCTGAGGGGGAAGTTTCACTATTTTGGGTTTTTATGAGGGGATTTTGGGGTTTTGTGGAGAGATTTGGGGTTTTGTGAGGAGATTTGGGGTTTTTATAGGGGGTTTTGGGGTTTTATGAGAGAATTTTGGGGTTTTATGAGGAGATTTGGGGGTTTTATGAGGAGATTTTGAGGAAATTTTGGGGTTTTGTGAGGAGATTTGGGGTTTTTATAGGGGGTTTTGGGGTTTTATGAGGGAATTTTGGGGTTTTATGAGGAGAGTTTTGGGTTTTGTGAGGAGATCTTGGGGTTTTAGGAGGGAATTTTGGGTTTTTATGAAGAGATTTTGTGTTTTATGAGGAAATTTTGGGGTTTTGTGAGAGGATTTGGGGGTTTTATGAGGGAATTTTGGGGTTTTATGAGGGGATTTGGGGTTTTTATGAGGGGGTTTTGGGTGTTATGAGGGAATTTGAGGGTTTTCTGAGGAGATTTTTTGATTTTATGAGGGGATTTTAGGGCATTTTAGGATTTTCCACTATTTAGTCTCTTTTTTTGAGGAGTTCTGAGGGGGGCTTGACTTTTTTGGGGTTTTTGTGAGGAGATTTTGGAGCGTTTTGGGTTTTTTTCCCCAATTTAGGGTCTTAATTTGGGGTCTTTCCACCATTTTAAATTCTTTTTTTGGGGCAATTTTGGAGATTTTCTCTATTTTAGGATCTGCTTTGGAGATTTCTCCCCTTTTTAGGGTTTGTTTTGGGGGATTTGGGGATTTTTTTCCCATTTTAGGACTTATTTTAGGGGGATTTTTGCTATTTTCCTTATTTTAGGGTCTGTTTTGAATGGATTTTGGGGTTTTTTCCCCATTTTAGGATCTGTTTTGGGGGGATTTGGGGATTTTTCCCATTTTTAAGGGTGGATTCTCCCTTAAAATCCCATTTTGGACGAGTCAAAATTCCCCTTTTCCCATTCATTAAAATCCTAAAAAATCCCAGTTTAATTCAAATTTTAGCGATGAAATTTTCCCGATATTGCTGATTTTTGACACTCCCAAAATCTCATTTTTTTTTCTGGAATTCTGAATCAGATTCTCTTCATCCTGATCCAGAACCGGGCTGGGAACACTCCCCTAAATCAGGAAAAAATTAAAATTTTAATGATGAAAAATCTGAATTTTAATGATGAAAAAAATCAGAATTTAAATGAAAAAATTGTAATTTTAATGAAAAAAATTGGAATTTAAATGAAAAAAATTGGAATTTAAATGACAAAAAAAATCAAAATTTCCATGAAAAAATTGGAATTTCGTTTCTGACAAAAACACCAATTTTTGAGAATGAATTTTCCCAATTTCTGCCACTCAAAAATCTCTTTTTTTCCTGGATTCCTGTTGCAGATCCGCTTCATCCTGATCCAGAACCGGGCTGGGAACACTCCCCTAAATCAGGGAAAAAAAATGAAAATTTAATGGTGAAAAAATTGAAATTTTAATGACGAAAAATCAGAATTTCCATGAAAAAATTGGAATTTTGTTTCTAACAAAAACATGAATATTTGAGAATTAATTTTCCCGATTTCTCCTCATTTTTGACACTCCCCCAATTCCATTTTTTTCTGGATTTCTGTTCCAGATCTGCTTCATCCTGATCCAGAAGCGGGCTGGGAACACTCCCCTAAATCAGGGGAAAAAAAGAAAATTTAATGATGAAAAAATTGAAATTTTAATGATGAAAAAAATGAAATTTTAATGACAAAAAAATCAGAATTTAAATGAAAAAATTGGAATTTTAATGACGAAAAATTGGAATTTCCATGAAAAAAATCAGAATTTTAATGACGAAAAAATTGAAATTTCCATGAAAAAATTGGAATTTCGTTTCTGACAAAAACACCAATTTTTGAGAATTATTTTTTCTGATTTCTCCTCATTTTTGACACTCCCCCCATCCCATTTTTTTTCTGGATTCCTGTTTCAGATTCGCTTCATCCTGATCCAGAACCGGGCTGGGAACACTCCCCTAAATCAGGAAAAAATTGAAATTTTAATGACCAAAAAATAGGAATTTAAACAAAAAAATTGGAATTTTATTGACAAAAAAATAGGAATTTAAATTTAAAAAATTGAATTTTAATGAAAAAATGGAATTTAAATGAAAAAATCTGAATTTTAATGACGAAAAAATCAGAATTTCCATGAAAAAATTGGAATTTCGATTCTGACAAAAATGTGAATTTTTGAGAATGAATTTTCCCTATTTCTGCCACTCCCAAAATCCCATTTTTTTTGGGATTCCCGTTTCAGATTCTCTTCATCCTGATCCAGAACCGGGCTGGGAACACTCCCCTAAATCAGGAAAAAAATGAAAATTTAATGATGAAAAAATTGAAATTTTAATGATGAAAAATCAGATTTTAAATGAAAAAATTGGAATTTTAATGATGAAAAATTGGAATTTCCATGAAAAAATTGGAATTTCAATGACAAAAAAAATAGGAATTTAAATGAAAAAATTGAAATTTCCGTGAAAAAAATTGGGATTTTAATGACGAAAAAATCAGAATTTCCATGAAAATATTGGAATTTCCATTCTGACAAAAACATCAATTTTTGAGAATTAATTTTTCTGATTTCTCCTCATTTTTGACACTCCCCCCATCCCATTTTTTTCTGGATTGCTGTTTCAGATCCGCTTCATTTTGATCCAGAACCGGACTGGGAACACTCCCCTAAATCAGGGAAAAATTGAAATTTTAATGATGAAATAAATGAAATTTTAATGACAAAAAATTCAGAATTTAAATGAAAAAATTGGAATTTTAATGACGAAAAATTGGAATTTCCGTGAAAAAAATCAGAATTTTAACGACGAAAAAATCAGAATTTCCATGAAAAAATTGCGATTTCGATTCTGACAAAAACACCAATTTTTGAGAATGAATTTTTCTGATTTCTCCTCATTTTTGACACTCCCCCCATCCCATTTTTTTTCTGGATTCCTGTTTCAGATTCGCTTCATCCTGATCCAGAACCGGACTGGGAACGCCCCCCTAAATCAGGAAAAATTGAAATTTTAATGATGAAAAATTAGAATTTTAATGAGAAGAAAATCAGAATTTAAATGAAAAAATTGGAATTTTAATGAAAAAAATTGGAATTTTAATGACGAAAAAATCAGAATTTCCATAAAAAAATTGGAATTTCAATTCCGACAAAAATGTGAATTTTTGAGAATTAATTTTCCTGATTTCTCCTTATTTTTGACACTCCCAAAATCTCTTTTTCTCCTGGATTGCCGTTGCAGATCCGCTTCATCCTGATCCAGAACCGGGCGGGGAAGACGCGCCTGGCCAAGTGGTACATGCAGTTCGACGATGACGAGAAGCAGAAACTGATCGAGGAGGTTCACGCCGTGGTCACCGTCAGGGACGCCAAGCACACCAACTTTGTCGAGGTGAAAACCCAAAATTCCAGATTTTCACCCCAAAATCCAAATATCTACTCCAAAAATTGCCATTTTTAAACCCAAAATTACCATTTTTAACCCAAAATTTGGCCTTTTTTTGCCCAAAATTGGCTATTTTTAGCCAAAAATTGCCATTTTTAACCCCAAAATCCCCATTTTTAACCCAAAATTTGCCATTTTTACCCCAAAATCTCGATTTTTTACTCCCAATCACAATTTTTGATCCCAAAATTACCATTTTTTACCCCTAAATTGCCATTTTTAATCCCAAAATCACCATTTTTAACCCCATAATTGCCATTTTTTACACCAAAATTGGCCACTTTTAACCTAAAATCAGCATTTTTGACCCAAAATCACCACTTTTAACCCAAAATTACCATTTTTACTCCAAAATTGCCATTTGTTACCCAAAATTTGCCATTTTTACTCCAAACCCATCAGGCACCCCAAGCACACCAACTTTGTCGAGGTGAAAAACCCAAAATCAACAAATTTCACCCCAAAATCCAAATATCTACCTCAAAAATTGCCATTTTTAAACTCAAAATCGCCTTTTTTAAACCCAAAATTCCCATTTTTGCCCCAAATTGGCCATTTTCACCCCAAAATTTGCCTTTTTTAACCTAAAATTGCGATTTTTTTACCCAAAATTGCCATTTTTAAACCCAAAATTGCCTTTATCCACCCCAAAAATCTCCATTTTTTACCCCAAAATTGCCATTTTTTACACCAAAGTTGGTCATTTTTTAACCTAAAAATCTCAATTTTTAACCCAAAATCACCATTCTTAACCCAAAATTTGCCGTTTTTACCCCAAAATTACCATTTTTTACCTAAAATTGTCATTTTTACCCCAAAATTGCCTTTTTTATCCAAAATTTGCCATTTTTTACCCCAAAATTACCATTTTTTAAAACCGAATTTGGTCATTTTTTAACCTAAAATCACCGTTTTTAACCCCAAATCACCATTTTTTACCTAAAATTGCCATTTTTTTACCCCCAAATTTGCCATTTTTACCCCAAACCCATCAGGCACCCCAAGCACACCAACTTTGTTGAGGGTAAAAACCCAAAATTCCAATTTTTCACATCAAAATCCAAGTATTTAACCCAAAATTGCCTTTTTTTACCCCAAAATTCCCATTTTTTTTCCCAAAATCTCAATTTTTTAACCCAAAACTTGCCATTTTTACCCCTAAATCTTGATTTTTTACCCACAATCACCATTTTTGATCTCGAAATTACCATTTTTTATCCCAAAATTGCCATTTTTAGACCCAAAATTACCATTTTTATCCCAAAATTACCATTTTTTACCTAAAATTGCCATTTTTTTACCCCAAAATTTGCTGGTTTTACCCCAAACCCATCAGGCACCCCAAGCACACCAACTTTGTCGAGGTGAAAACCCAAAATTCCAGATTTTCACATGAAAATCCAAATATTTAACCCAAAATTTGGCTTTTTTTACCCCAAAACTGGCAGCTTTTAACCCAAAGTCGGCAGGTTTTGCCCCAAAATTGCCTTTTTTAAACCCAAAATTGCCGTTTTTTACACCAACATTTGCCATTTTTTAACCTAAAATCTCCATTTTTAGCCCAAAATCACCATTTTTACCCAAAATTTGCCAATTTTAGCCCAAAATTGCCATTTTTTACCCCAAAATCACCATTTTTAACCCCATAATTGCCATTTTTTTACACCAAAATTGGCCACTTTTTAACCTAAAATCAGCATTTTTGACCCAAAATCACCACTTTTAACCCAAAATTACCATTTTTACTCCAAAATTGCCATTTGTTACCCAAAATTTGCCATTTTTACTCCAAACCCGTCAGGGACCCCAAGCACACCAACATTGTCGAGGTGAAAACCCAAAATCAACAATTTTCACCCCAAAATTGGAATATTTACCTCAAAAATTGCCATTTTTAAACTCAAAATCGCCTTTTTTAAACCCAAAATTCCCATTTTTGCCCCAAATTGTCATTTTTACTCCAAAATTGCCTTTTTTATCCAAAATTTGCCATTTTTTATCCCAAAATTGCCATTTTTTACACCAAAGTTGGTCGTTTTTTAACCTAAAATCTCCATTTTTAATGCAAAATCATAATTTTTTACCTAAAATTGCCATTTTTTTACCCCAAATTTGCCATTTTTACCCCAAACCCATCAGGGACCTCAAGCACACCAACTTTGTTGAGGGGAAAAACCCAAAATTCCAGATTTTCACATCAAAATCCAAATATTTAACCCAAAATTTGGCATTTTTTACCCCAAAACTGGCAGGTTTTAACCCAAAATCGGCATTTTTTGCCCCAAAATTGCCTTTTTTAAACCCAAAATTGCCGTTTTTTACACCAACATTTGCCATTTTTTAACCTAAAATCTCCATTTTTAGCCCAAAATCACCATTTTTTCCTAAAATTTGCCAATTTTAGCCCCAAATTGCCATTTTTTACCCCAAAAGCATCATTTTTAACCCCATAATTGCCATTTTTTACACCAAAATTGGCCACTTTTTAACCTAAAATCAGCATTTTTGACCCAAAATCACCACTTTTAACCCAAAATTACCATTTTTACTCCAAAATTGCCATTTGTTACCCAAAATTTGCCATTTTTACTCCAAACCCGTCAGGGACCCCAAGCACACCAACATTGTCGAGGTGAAAAACCCAAAATCAACAGTTTTCACCCCAAAATTGGAGTATTTACCTCAAAAATTACCATTTTTAAACTCAAAATCGCCTTTTTTAAACCCAAAATTCCCATTTTTGCCCCAAATTGCCCATTTTCACCCCAAAATTTGCCTTTTTTAACCTAAAATTGCGATTTTTTTACCCAAAATTGCCATTTTTAAACCCAAAATTGCCTTTATCCACCCCAAAAATCTCCATTTTTTACCCCAAAATTGCCATTTTTGCACCAAAATTGGTCATTTTTTAACCTAAAAATCTCAATTTTTAACCCAAAATCGCCATTTTTAACTTAAAATTTGCCATTTTTACCCCAAACCCATCAGGGACCCCAAGCACACCAACTTTGTTGAGGGGAAAAACCCAAAATTCCAATTTTTCACATCAAAATCCAAATATTTACCTCAAAAATTGCTATTTTTAAACCCAAAATTACCATTTTAAAACCCAAAATTGCCATTTTTGCACCAAAATTTGCCATTTTTAACCTAAAATCAACCTTTTTAAACCCAAAATTGCCTTTATCCCCCCCAAAATCACCATTTTTTACCCCAAAATCTCCATTTTTAAACCCAAAATTGCGATTTTTTTGCCCCAAAATTGGCCGTTTTTAACCCAAAATCACAACTTAGCCCAGTCCCTCCCAGTCCCTCCCAATCCATCCCAGTCCCTCCCAGTCCCTCCCAGTCCCTCCCAGTTTATCCCAGTCCCTCCCAGTCCATCCCAGTCCCTCCCAGTCCCTCCCAGTCCATCCCAGTCCATCCCAGTCCATCCCAGTCCATCCCAGTCCATCCCAGTCCCTCCCAGTCCATCCCAGTCCATCCCAGTCCATCCCAGTCCCTCCCAATCCCCTCCCAGTCCATCCCAGTCTCCTCCCAGTCCCCTCCCAGTCCCTCCCAGTCCCCTCCCAGTCCCTCCCAGTCCCTCCCAGTCCCCTCCCAGTCCCTCCCAGTCCATCCCAGTCCATCCCAGTCCATCCCAGTCCCTCCCAATCCCCTCCCAGTCCATCCCAGTCCCTCCCAGTCCCCTCCCAGTCCCTCCCAGTTCCCTCCCAGTCCATCCCAGTCTCTCCCCTCTCCCCAGTTCCGCAATTTCAAGATCATTTACCGCCGCTATGCCGGGCTCTATTTCTGCATCTGCGTCGACGTCACCGACAACAACCTGGCCTACCTGGAGGCCATCCACAACTTCGTCGAGGTGGGGGTTCATTACCTCATTAATTAGCTCATTAATTAATTCATTAATTATCTCATTGTTTGCCTCATTAACTAACTCGTTAATTAGCTCGTTAATTAGCTTGTTAATTGCCTCATAAATTGCATCATTGATTAGCTCATGAATGACCTCATTAATTCCTTAATTACATCATTAATAACTCATTAACTCATTAATTAGCTCATTAATTAGCTCATTCATTGATTCATTAATTACTTCATTTATTATCTGCTTAATTAGCTCATTAATTAACTCACTAGTTATTTCATTAATTACCTCATAAAGAACTCATTAATTGTCTCATTAATTGACTCATTACCTCCTTAATTACTTCTGTAATTAGCTCATTAATTAACTCATTACCTCATTAAATATCTCATTAATTAGCTCATTAATTAGATCGTCAGTTAGCTCATTAATTAGCACCATAATTACCTCATTAATTAGCTCATTAGTTAACTCCTTAATTGCTTCCTTCAATACATAATTAATTAGTTCATTAATTAACTCATTAATTCATTCATTAATTAACACCTCAATTAGCTCATTGATTAACTCATTAATTATCTCATTACCTCATTAATTGCTTCATTAATTAACTCCTGAATTGGCACATTAATTATCTCATTAATTAATTGCTTAATTAACTCCTTCATTACCTCATAAATTGTCTCATAAATTAACTCCTTAATTAGCCCATTAATTGCCTCATTAATGACCTCTTTAATTAGTTAATTAATTAGCTCATTAATTAACCCACTAATTAACTTCTTAATGACCTCATTAATGAACTCCTTAATTACGTCATTCATTCCTTCATTAGCTCATTAATTACCTCATTTATTAACTCCTTCATTAGCTCATTAACTCCCTAATTACCTCATTAATTGCCTCATTAATTATCTCATTAATTCCCTCATTAATTAATTTGTTAATTATCTCCTTAATTTCCTCATTATCTTCTTAATTACCTCATTATCTCCTTAATTACCTCAATACCTCTTTAATTACCTCATTAATTACCTCCATAATTAACTCATTAATTACCTCATTAGTTAACTCATGAATTAACTCTACATACCTCATTAACTGCTTAATTACATCATTGATTACCTCATTAATTACCTCCTTAATTACCTCATTAATTACTGTCATTAACTCCTTAATTACCTCTATTACCTCAATAATTAGCTCATTAATTAACTCATTCATTCGCTCATTAACACCTTAATCACCTCATTAATGATCTCATTAATTCCCTCATTAATTAATTCGTTAATTATCTCCTTAATTACCTCACTACCTCTTCAATTACCTCATTAATTACCTCCATAATTAACTCATTAATTACCTCATTGGATAACTCATGAATTAACTCTACATACCTCATTAACTGCTTAATTACATCATTGATTACCTCATTAATTACCTCATTAATTAATTCGTTAATTATCTCATTACCTCCTTAATTACCTCCATAATTAACTCATTAATCACCTCATTAGTTAACTCATTAATTAACTCTAAATACCTCATTAATTAGCTCATTAGTTAACTCCTTAATTTCGTTATTAATTAGCTCATTAATTCATTAATGACCTCATTAATTAAGTTCTTAATTACCTCATTAGTTAATTTGCTAATGATCTCATTAATTCCCTCATTAATTAATTCATTATCTCTACAATTACCTCATTAATCACCTCATTAATTACCTCATTAATTACCTCATTAATGACCTGATTAATTAATTAATGAGTGTCATTAATTGTTCCCAGGTGCTCAATGAATATTTCCACAACGTCTGCGAGCTCGACCTCGTCTTCAACTTCTACAAGGTGGGGCTGGATCAACTTTGGGGGAAAATTTGGGGCAAAATTTGGGGCAAAATTTGGGATTTTGGGATTTTGGGGAATTTTGGGATTTTTTGGGGTTTTTTATGGGATTTTTGGGGGGTTTTTGGGATTTTTTTGGGGTTTTTTTGGTTATTTTTAGGGGGTTTTTGGGCATTTTTTGGGGTTTTTTTGTTTATTTTTGAGAGGTCTTGGTTCAAATTTTGGGGTTTTGGGATTTTGGGGATTTTTTTGGGATTTTTTGGGGGAGTTTTGGTTCAATTTTGGGATTTTTTGGGCGTTTTTTGGGTGGTTTTTGGGATTTTTAAAATTTGTTTTTAAGGGGATTTTTTGGGGTTTTTTGTTCATTTTTTGGGATTTTTAATTCACTTTGGGGGGAGTTGGTTCAAATTTTGGGGGTTTGGGGTTAAATTTTGGGGGTTTTGGGATTTTTGGGATTTTTTGGGATTTTTTTGGGGGGTTTTGGTTCAATTTTGGGATTTTTTGGGATTTTTTTGGGGCTTTTAAAGTTAATTTTTAGGGGATTTTTGGGGTTTTTTGGTTCATTTTTTGGGATTTTTAATTCGCTTTGGGGGAGTTTTGGTTCAAATTTTGGGGGTTTTGGGGTTAAGTTTTGGGGTTTTGGGATTTTTGGGATTTTTTGGGGGGGTTTTGGTTCAATTTTGGGATTTTTTGGGGTTTTTTTGGGTGGTTTTTGGGATTTTTTAAATTTATTTTTGGGTTTTTTTGGGATTTCTGGTTCAGTTTTGGGAGGTCTTGGTTCAAATTTTGGGGGTTTTGGGGTAAAGTTTGGGGGTTTTGCGATTTTTTGGGGATTTTTTAAGGGGGTTTTGGTTCAATTTTGGGATTTTTTGGGGCTTTTTTGGTGTTTTTTGGGATTTTTTGGGGGTTTTTTGCTTATTTTTTGGGATTTTTGGTTCATTTTTGGGAGGTCTTGGTTCAAATTTTGGGGGTTTTGGGGTAAAATTTTGGGGGTTTTGGGATTTTTGGGGGGATTTGGTTCAATTTTGGGATTTTTTGGGGGTTTTTTTGGGATTTTTTGGGATTTTTTAGGGTGTTTTGGGGGGTTTTTTGCTTATTTTTTTTGGATTTTTGGTTCAGTTTTGGGAGGTCTTGGTTCAAATTTTGGGGGTTTTGGGGTAAAGTTTGGGGGTTTGGGATTTTTGGGATTTTTTGGGATTTTTGGGGATTTTTTGGATGGGGTTTTGGTTCAATTTTGGGATTTTTTAGGGTTTTTTGGGAATTTTTTGGGGTATTTAAAGTTAATTTTTAGGGGATTTTTGGGGATTTTTTGTTTATATTTTGGGATTTTTAATTCACTTTCAGGGAGTTTTGGTTCAAATTTTGGGGGTTTTGGGGTAAATTTTGGGGGTTTTGGGATTTTGGGGATTTTTTGGGATTTTTTGGGTGGTTTTGGTTCAATTTTGGGGTTTTTTGGGATTTTTTTGGGGTTTTTTAAGTTAATTTTTAGGGGATTTTTGGGGTTTTTTTTAATTTTTGGGATTTTTAATTTGCTTTGGAGGGGTTCAGTTCAAATTTTGGGGGTTTTGGGGTAAATTTTGGGGGTTTGGGATTTTTTGGGATTTTTTGGGAGGGGTTTTGTTTCAATTTTGGGATTTTTTGGGGTTTTTGGGGATTTTTTTTGGGTTTTTAAAGTTTATTTTTAGGGGATTTTTGGGGTTTTTTATTTTCATTTTTTGGGATTTTTAATTCACTTTGGGGGGGTTTGGTTCAAATTTTGGGGGTTTTGGGGTTAAATTTTGGGGGTTTTGGGATTTTTGGGATTTTTTGAGGGGTTTTTGGTTTAATTTTGGGATTTTTTGGGATTTTTTTTGGTGTTTTTTTGGGATTTTTTAAATTTATTTTTGGTTTTTTTTTTGATTTTTTGGTTCAGTTTTGGGAGGTCTTGGTTCAAATTTTGGGGGTTTTGGGGTAAAGTTTGGGAGTTTGGGATTTTTTGGGATTTTTTAGGGTTTTTTGGGGGATTTTTGCTTATTTTTTTGGATTTTTGGTTCATTTTTGGGAGGTCTTGGTTCAAATTTTGGGGGTTTTGGGATTTTTTGGGATTTTTTAGGGGGTTTTGGTTCAATTTTGAGATTTTTTGGGGTTTTTTGCTGGTTTTTTTGGGGGGGGTTGTTTATTTTTTGGGATTTTTCATTCTTTTTTGGGAGATCTTGTTTCAAATTTTGGGGGAATTTTGGGTCAGTTTTGGAATTTTTGGGGTGGATTTTTGGTGTTTTTTGGGATTTTTTTGTTTCAGTTTTGGGATTTTTGGTTCATTTTTTAGGGGAGTTTGGTTCAATTTTGAGGGGGTTTTGGGTCAAGTTTGGGGGATTTGGGATTTTTTGGGGTTTTGGGGATTTTTTGTGGGGGGTTGAGTTCAATTTTGGGATCTTTGGGGTCTTTTTGGTGTTTTTTGGAATTTTTTTGGTTAAATTTTGGGGTTTTTTTTAGGGGGTTTTGTTCATTTTTGGGAGGTCTTGTTTCAAATTTTGGGGGTCAATTTTGGGATTTTTAGTTCATTTTGGGGGGGTTTGAGTTCAATTTTGGGATCTTTGGGGTTTTTTGTTTATAGTTTGGAATTTTTGGTTCATTTTTTGGGATTTTTCGTTCATTTTGGGGTTTTTTGATTTTGCTTTTTCTAATTTTTTGTTTATTTTGGGAGGTTTTCTGTTTCATTTCGGGCGTTTTGATTTTGGGTTTTTTTGGGGGGTTAAATTTGTAATTTTTTTGCTTTTCCAGGTGCACACAGGCTGATTTTGGGCTGATTTAGTTTAATTTTGGATTTTTTAAATTAAAATTTATAAATTTTTTTTATTTTTCCCAGGTTTACACAGTGGTGGACGAGATGTGCCTGGCTGGGGTTTGGGTTAAAATTTGAATTTTTTAGTTCTGATTTCGGATTTTTTTTATTTTTCCAGGTACACTCAGACTGATTTTGGATTTTTTTGGGTTAAATTTATATTTATTTTTATTTTCCCCAGGTTTACACAGTGGTGGATGAGATGTTCCTGGCTGGATTTTGGGTTAAAATTTGAATTTTTTAGTTCTGATTTCAGATTTTTCCAGCTGCACATGCTGATTTTTGGGCTGATTTTGATTGATTTTGGTTAAATTTATAAATTTTTTATTTTTTTCCAGGTGCACACAGGCTGATTTTGGGCTGATTTAGTTAAATTTTGGATTTTTTAAATTAAAATTTTTATTTTTTTGGGTTTTTTTCCAGGTTTACACAGTGATGGACGAGCTGTTCCTGGCTGGGTTTTGGGTTAAAATTTGATTTTTTTTGTTCTGATTTTGGGGTTTTTTTATTTTTCCAGTTGCACACAGGCTGAATTTTGGATTTTTTAAATTAAAATTTATATTTATTTTTATTTTTCCCAGGTTTACACCGTGATGGACGAGCTGTTCTTGGCTGGGTTTGGATTAAAATTTGAATTTTTTTGTTCTGATTTCAGGTTTTTCCAGCTGCACATGCTGATTTTTGGGCTGATTTTGGATGTTTTTAATTAAAATTTATATTTATTTGTATTTTTCCCAGGTTTACACTGTGGTGGATGAGATGTTCCTGGCTGGGTTTTGGGTTAAAATTGGAATTTTTTAATGAAAATTTTGAATTTTTTTTGTTTTTCCAGGTGCACACAGGCTGATTTTGGGTTGATTTAATTAAATTTTGGATTTTTTAAATTAAAATTTGTATTTTTTTGTATTTTTCCCAGGTTTACACAGTGGTGGATGAGACGTTCCTGGTTGGGTTTTTGGTTAAAATTTGAATTTTTTTGTTCTGATTTCGGATTTTTTGAACTGCACATGCTGATTTTTGGGCTGATTTTGGTTATTTTGTTTAAATTTATAAATTTTTTATTTTTTTCCAGTTGCACACAGGCTGATTTTGGGTTGATTTAATTAAATTTTGGATTTTTTAAGTTAAAATTTATATTTTTTTTTATTTTTCCCAGGTTTACACTTTGATGGATGAGATGTTCCTGGCTGGGATTTGGGTTAAAATTTGAATTTTTTTGTTCTGATTTCAGATTTTTGAGCTGCACATGCTGATTTTTGGGCTGATTTTGGATTTTTTAAATTAAAATTTATATTTATTTTTATTTTTCCCAGGTTTACACAGTGATGAATGAGCTGTTCCTGGTTGGATTTTGGGTTAAAATTTGAATTTTTTAGTTCTGATTTCGGATTTTTTGAGCTGCACAGGCTGATTTTTGGGCTGATTTTGATTGATTTTGGTTAAATTTATAAATTTTTTATTTTTTTCCAGGTACACTCAGGCTGATTTTGGGCTGATTTAATTAAATTTTGGATTTTTTAAATTAAAATTTATATTTTTTTGTATTTTTCCCAGGTTTACACCGTGGTGGACGAGCTGTTCCTGGCTGGGTTTTGGGTTAAAATTTAAATTTTTTTGTTCTGATTTCAGGTTTTTCCAGCTGCACATGCTGATTTTTGGGCTGATTTTGATTGATTTTGGTTAAATTTATAAATTTTTTATTTTTTTCAGGTGCACACAGGCTGATTTTGGGCTGATTTAATTAAATTTCAGATTTTTTAAATTAAAATTTGTAATTTTTAATTTTTTTTTTCAGGTTTACACAGTGATGGACGAGCTGTTCCTGGCTGGGATTTGGGTTAAAATTTGAATTTTTTAGTTCTGATTTCAGATTTTTCCAGCTGCACATGCTGATTTTGGGCTGATTTTGATTGATTTGGGTTAAATTTGTAATTTTAAATTTTTTTTTCAGGTTTACACAGTGATGGATGAGATGTTCCTGGCTGGGATTTGGGTTAAAATTTGAATTTTTTAGTTCTGATTTCGGATTTTTTTTATTTTTCCAGGTACACTCTGGCTGATTTTGGATTTTTTAAATTAAAATTTATATTTTTTTGTATTTTTCCCAGGTTTACACAGTGATGGACGAGATGTTCCTGGCTGGGATTTGGGTTAAAATTTGAATTTTTTAGTTCTGATTTCAGGTTTTTTGAGCTGCACAGGCTGATTTTTGGGCTGATTTTGATTGATTTTGGTTAAATTTATATTTATTTGTATTTTTCCCAGGTTTACACGGTGGTGGATGAGATGTTCCTGGCGGGGGAGATCCGGGAGACGAGCCAGACCAAGGTGCTGAAGCAGCTGCTGATGCTGCAGTCCCTGGAGTGACCCAAAAATCCCCCAATCCACCCCAAAAATCCCCAAATCCACCCCAAAAATCCCCAAATCCACCCCAAAACCCAGCCCCAAAATCCCCCAAAGTCACCCCAAAAAAGGGGCCCCTCCCCCCCATCAGTGTTATTGTGCTGTGCAGAAAAATGTGAATTTTTGTTCTTGGGGAGGGCAAAAAGTGACCAAAAATGGGAATAAAATGAGAAAAAAATGGGGAAAAATGAGTTTAAAGTGACCAAAATGGGAAAAAATGGAATAAAAGTGAGAAAAATGGAATACAAATGAGTTTAAAGTGACCAAAAATGGGAATAAAAATGAGAAAAAAATGGGGAAAAATGAGTTTAAAGTGACCAAAATGGGAAAAATGGAATAAAGTGAGAAAAAATGGAATAAAAATGGAATAAAAATGGAATAAAAGTGAGAAAAAATGGAATAAAAATGAGAAAAAGATGGGGAAAAATGAGTTTAAAGTGACCAAAAATGGGGAAAAATGGAATAAAAGGAGAAAAAAATTGAATAAAAGTGAGATAAAATGGAATAAAAATGAGTTAAAAGTGACCAAAAATGGGAATAAAAGTGAGAAAAAAAATGGGGGAAAATGAGTTTAAAGTGACCAAAATGGGAAAAATGGAATGAAAGTGAGAGAAAGGTGAGTAAAATGAGTTTAAAGTGAGTAAAAATGGGAAAAAATGGAAAAAAATTAGTTAAAAGTGACCAAAAATGGGAAAAAAGTGGAATAAAAGTGAGAAAAAATGGGATAAAAATGAGAAAAAATGGAATAAAATTAGTTTAAAATGAGCAAAAATGGGAAAAAATGGAATAAAAGTGAGAAAAAATGGAATAAAAGTGAGAAAAAATGGGAGAAAATGAGTTAAAAGTGACCAAAAATGGGGAAAATTGAATAAAAATGAGAAAAAATGGAATTAAAATGAGTAAAAAGGGAATTAAAATGAGGAAAAATGGAATAAAAGTGAGAAAAAATTGAATAAAAATGAGAAAAAATGGGATAAAATGAGTTTAAAGTGACCAAAAATGGGAAAAAATTTAATTAAAATGAGAAAAATTGAATTAAAATGAGTTTAAAATGAGAAAAAATGGGAGAAAATGAGTTAAAAGTGACAAAAAATGGGAAAAAAATTGAATAAAAATGAGAAAAAATGGGATAAAATGAGTTTAAAGTGACCAAAATTGGAAAAAATTTGAATTAAAATGAGAAAAATAAAATTAAAATGAGTTTAAAATGAGAAAAAATGGGATAAAATGAGTTTAAAGTGACCAAAAATGGGAAAATTTGAATTAAAATGAGAAAAAATGGGATAAAATGAGTTTAAAGTGACCAAAAATGGGAAAAATTGAATTCAAATGAAAAAAAAATGGGATAAAATGAGTTTAAAGTGACCAAAAATGGAAAAAATTTGAATTAAAATGAGAAAAATTGAATTAAAATGAGAAAAAATGGGAGAAAATGAGTTGAAAGTGACCAAAAATGGGAAAATTTGAATTAAAATGAGAAAAAATTGGAATGAGTTAAAAGTGACCAAAAATGGGAAAATTTAATTAAAATGAGAAAAATTGAATTAAAATGAGTTTAAAATGAGAAAAAATGGGAGAAAGTGGATGAAAAATGGGGTAAAATGGAATAAAAATGAGAAAAAAATGGGGGTAAAATGAGTTGAAAGTGACCAAAAATGGGGGAAAACTCTGGAATTTTGGGATTTTTTATAGGATTTGGGAATTGAGAGATGTGTCCTGATATCCAACACCCCAAAAATTGGGATAAAGACCCAAATTCCTCCCAAAAATTCCTCAAAAACTCAACACAACGACACCAAACCTTCGTCAAATTCTGTTTATTGAAGCGACCAAAACCAACAGGAATTTTTTGGGGGAAAACTCTGGGATTTTGGTTTTTTTTTTCAGGATTTGGGAATTTGGAGGCATCTCCCAATATCCAACTCTCCAAAATTTGGGATAAATTCTTAAATTCCTCCAAACTTTAGGCAGAACCTCCAAAATCCTCTCAAAAACTCAACACAACGACACCAAACCTTCATCAAATTCCATTTATTGAAACGATCGAAAACGACGGGAATTTTTTTTGGGGAAAACTCCGGGATTTTGGGTTTTTTTTCAGGATTTGGGAATTTGGAGGCATCTCCCAATATCCAAACACTCCAAAAATTTGAATAAAGCCCCAAAATCCTCACAGAATTCCCCAAAAATTCAACACAACGAAACCAAACCTTTGTCAAATTCCATTTATTGACGCGACCGAAACCAACGGGAATTTTTTAGGGAAAACTCCGGAATTTTGGGATTTTTTTTAGGATTTGGGAATAGAGAGATGTGTCCTGATAGCCAATCCCTCAAAAATTGGAATAAAGTCCCAAAATCCTCCCAAAATTCCGCACAAACTCAACACAACGACACCAAAACTCCGTCAAATTCCATTTATTGAAGCAACTGAAACCAACGGGAATTTTTTTGGGGACAACTCCGGACTTTTGGGATTTTTTTCAGGATTTGTGAATTTGGCGGCATCTCCCAATATCCAACTCTCCAAAATCTGGGATAAATTCTTAAATTCCTCCAAAATTTAGGCAGAACCTCCAAAATCCTCCCAAAAACTCAACACAACGACACCAAACCTTCGTCAAATTCCGTTTATTGAAGCGACCGAAAACGACGGGAATTTTTTTGGGGAAAACTCCGGAATTTTGGGATTTTTTTCAGGATTTGGGAATTTGGAGGCATCTCCCCACTACCCAACCCTCCAAAATTTGGGATAAATTCTTAAATTCCTCCAAAATTTAGGTTGAACCCCCGAAATCCTCCCAAAAACTCAACACCAAAATTGCGTCAAATTCCATTTATTAAAGCGACCGAAACCGACGGGAATTTTTTTGGGGAAAACTCCGGGATTTTGGTTTTTTTTTCAGGATTTGGGAATTTGGAGGCATCTCCCAATATCCAACCCTCCAAAATTTGGGATAAATTCTTAAATTCCTCCAAAATTTACGCAGAACCTCCAAAATCCTCCCAAAAACTCAACACAATGACACCAAACCTTCATCAAATTCCGTTTATTGAAACGACCGGAAATGACGGGAATTTTTTGGGGGAAAACTCCGGAATTTTGGGATTTTTTTCAGGATTTGGGAATTTGGAGGCATCTCCCCACTACCCAACCCTCCAAAATTTGGGATAAATTCTTAAATTCCTCCAAAATTTAGGCAGAACCTCCAAAATCCTCCCAAAAACTCAACACAACGACACCAAACCTTTGTCAAATTCCATTTATTGAAGCGACTGAAACAAACGAGAACTTTTTAGGGAAAACTCCGGAATTTTGGGATTTTTTTTAGGATTTGGGAATAGAGAGATGTGTCCTAATATCCAATCCCTCAAAAATTGGAATAAAGCCCCAAAATCCTCCCAGAATTCCCCAAAAACTCAACAGAACGACACCAAACCTTCTTCAAATTCCGTTTATTGAAACGACCGAAAACGACGGGAATTTTTTTGGGGAAAACTCCGGGATTTTGGGATTTTTTCAGGATTTGGGAATTCAGGGGATCTTCCAACTATGTAAACCATCCAAAAAATTGGATAATCCCCCAAAATCCTCTCCAAATTCCCCAAAAACTCAACACAACGACAACAAACCTTCATCAAATTCCGTTTATTGAAACGACCGAAAACGATGGGAATTTTTTTGGGGAAAACTCTGGGATTTTGGGATTTTTTCAGGATTTGGGAATTGAGTGATGTGTCCTGATAGCCAATGCCTCAAAAATTTGAATAAAGCCCCCAAATCCTCCCAAAATCCCCCAAAAACTCAACACAACGACACCAAACCTTCATCAAATTCCGTTTATTGAAGCAACTGAAACCAATGGGAATTTTTTGGGGGAAAACTCCGGGATTTTGGGATTTTTTCAGGATTTGGGAATTCAGGGGGATCCCCCAACTATCCAAACCCTCAAAAATTGGAATAAAACCCAAAATCCTCCCGAAATTCCGCACAAACTCAACACAACGACACCAAACCTTCATCAAATTCCATTTATTGAAGCAACTGAAACCAACGGGAATTTTTTGTGGGAAAACTCCGGGATTTTGGGATTTTTTCAGAATTTGGGAATTCAGGGGATCTTCCAACTATGTAAACCATCCAAAAATTTGGATAATCCCCCAAAATCCTCCCCAAATTCCCCAAAAACTCAACACAACGACACCAAACCTTCATCAAATTCCGTTTATTGAAACGACCGAAAACGACGGGAATTTTTTGGGGGAAAACTCCGGAATTTTGGGATTTTTCCCAGGAATTTGGGAATTTGGAGGCATCTCCCCACTACCCAACCCTCCAAAATTGGGGATAAATTCTTAAATTCCTCCAAAATTTAGGCAGAACCCCCAAAATCCTCCCAAAAACTCAACACCAAAATTGCGTCAAATTCCGTTTATTGAAGCGACCGAAACCGACGGGAATTTTTGGGGGGAAAACTCCGGAATTTTTGGATTTTTCCCAGGAATTTGGGGTCTCAGGGTGTTCAGAAAGGTCTTCCCAATATCCAAACCTTCCAAAAATTTGGATAATTCCCCAAAATCCTCCCGAAATTCCCCAAAAACTCAACACAACGACACCAAACCTTCATCAAATTCCGTTTATTGAAACGACTGAAAATGACGGGAATTTTTTTGGGGAAAACTCCGGGATTTTGGGATTTTTTATAGGATTTGGGAATTGAGAGATGTGTCCTGATATCCAACACCCCAAAAATTGGGATAAAGCCCCAAATTCCTCCCAAAAATTCCTCAAAAACTCAACACAATGACACCAAACCTTCATCAAATTCCGTTTATTGAAGCGAACGAAACCAATGGGAATTTTTTTGGGGAAAACTCGGGGTTTTGGGATTTTTTCAGGATTTGGGAATTTGGAGGCATCTCCCAATATCCAAACACTCCAAAAATTTGAATAAAGCCCCAAAATCCTCCCAGAATTCCCCAAAAACTCAACACAGTGACATAAAACCTTCATCAAATTCCATTTATTGAAGCGACTGAAACCGACGGGAATTCTTTGAGGGAAAACTCCAGGATTTTGGGATTTTTTTTAGGATTTGTGAATAGAGAGATGTGTCCTGATAGTCAATCCCTCAAAAATTGGAATAAAGCCCCCAAAATCCTCCCAAAATTCTGCACAAACTCAACACAACGACACCAAACCTTCATCGAATTCCGTTTATTGAAGCGACCAAAACCAACGGGAATTTTTTGGGGGAAAACTCCGGGATTTTGGTTTTTTTTTTCAGGATTTGGGAATTTGGAGGCATCTCCCAATATCCAACTCTCCAAAATTTGGGATAAATTCTTAAATTCCTCCAAAATTTAGGCAGAACCTCCAAAATCCTCCCAAAAACTCGACACAACGACACCAATCCTTCGTCAAATTCCGTTTATTGAAACGACCGAAAACGACGGGAATTTTTTTGGGGAAAACTCCGGGATTTTGGGGTTTTTCCCAGGAATTCTGAGCAGGTGGGAGCAGCTCCAGGCTCACCTGAGCAGGTGGAAGGTGAGCCAGTACATGAAGAGGGGCTGGGCGGCGGCGATGGCCATGGTCAGGTACATGCGCAGCTGGTTCTTGGCGCCGCGCACCAGAACGCCCTCGGCCGCCGCCTCCGACAGCAGCTTCAGCCTCAGCGTCCGGATCTGCAACACATTTGGGAGTTGGGACTTTGGGATCAGCACTTGGATTCTTAAAATCCCCTAAAATCCAAAAATTCCCATAAAAATTCCACTACAAATCCCAAAATTGGCGCAAAATCGGCCCCAAAATCCTCTCGGCCAAGACCTCCCAGAGCAGTTTCAGCCTCAGCGTCCGGATCTGCAACAAATTTGGGATTTAGAACTTTGGGATGAGAATTTTCCAGCTCCTCAGCTCCTTAAATCCCAAAAAAGGCCAAAATTCCCACAAAAATCCTTTTAAAAAGTCCCTAAATTGGCTCAAAATTGGCCCCAAAATCCCCTTGGCCGAGGCCTCCCAGAGCAGCTTCAGCCTCAGCGTCTGGATCTGGGGGATTTTGTAACAAATTTGGGATTTAAAACCTTGGGATTGACCTGTTCCAGGTGCTAAAATCCTGAAAATGCAAAAAATAAAAAAAAATTCCACAGAAATCCCAAAATTGGCTCAAAATCGGCCCCAAAATCCCCTCGGCCGAGGCCTCCCAGAGCAGTTTTAGCCTCAGTGTCTGGATCTGTGGGATTTTGGAACAAATTTGGGATTTAAAACCTTAAGATGAGAATTTTCCAGCTCCTAACATCCTGAAAATGCAAAAAAAGCAAAAATCCCCAAAAAATTCCCAAAATTGGCTCAAAATTGGCCCCAAAATCCCCTCAGCCTCCGATAGCAGCTTCAGCCTCAGCATCCGAATTTGGGGATTTGGGAACAAATTTGGGATTTAAAACCTTGGGATGAGAATTTTCCAGCTCCTAAAATCCTGAAAATCAAAAAAAGCAAAAAAATTCCCACAGAAATCCCCAAAAACTTCCCAGAATTGGCTCAAAATCAGCCCCAAAATCCCCTCAGTCAAGGCCTCAGAGAGCAGTTTCAGCCTCAGTGTCTGGATCTGTGGAATTTGGGAACAAATCTGGAGTTTAAAACCTTTGGATGAGAATTTTCCAGCTACTAAAATCCTGAAAATACAAAAAGTTAAAAAAAATTTCCACAGAAATCCCCCCAAAAAAATCTCAAAATCGGTTCAAAATCGGCCCCAAAATCCCCTAGGCCAAGGCCTCCCAGAGCAGTTTCAGCCTCAGCGTCCGGATCTGCAACAGATTTGGGATTTGGGACTTTGGGATGAGAATTTTTCAGCTCCTCAGGTCCTTAAATCCCAAAAAAAGCCAAAATTCCCACAAAAATTCCATTTAAAAGTCCCAAAATTGGCTCAAAATTGGCCCCAAAATCCCCTCGGTCGAGGCCTCACAGAGCAGCTTCAGCCTCAGCGTCCGGATCTGGGGGATTTTGTAACAAATTTGGGATTTAAAACCTTGGGATTGACCTGTTCCAGGTGCTAAAATCCTGAAAATGCAAAAAAATAAAAAAAAATTTCCACAGAAATCCCCAAAAAAATCCCAAAATTGGTTCAAAATTGGCCACAAAATCGCCTTGGCTGAGGCCTCCCAGAACAATTTAAGCCAGAGCGTGAGAATCTGGGGGAATTGGGAAAAAATTTAAGATTGAAAAGCCTGGGATTGACCTTTTCCAGCTCCTAACATCCTGAAAATCCAAAAAAATTTTAAAAAATTCCACAGAAATCCCAAAATTGGCTCAAAATCGGCCTCAAAATCACTTTGGCCTAGCCCTCACAGAGCAGCTTAATCTCAGTGTCTGGATTTGTGGGATTTGGAAACAAATTTGGGATTTAAAACCTTGGCATGAGAATTTTCCAGCTACTAAAATTCTCAAAATGCAAAAAATAAAAAAAAATTTCCACAGAAATCCCCAAAAAAATCCCAAAATTGGTTCAAAATCGGCCCCAAAATTTCCTCGGCTGAGGCCTCCAACAGCAGTTTCAGCCTCAGTGTCTGGATCTGGGGATTTGGGAACAAATTTCGGATTTAAAACCTTGGGATGTGAATTTTCCAGCTCCTAAAATCCTGAAAATCAAAAAAAGTAAAAATATTTCCACAGAAATCCCCAAAAAAATTCCCAAAATTGGCTCAAAATCGGCCCCAAAATCCCCTTGGCCGAGGCCTCTCAGAGCAGCTTCAGCCTCAGCGTCCGAATTTGGGGATTTGGGAATAAATGTGGGATTTAAAACCTTGGCATGAGAATTTTCCAGCTCCAAACATCCTGAAAATCCAAAAAATAAAAAAAAATTCCCTCAGAAATCCCCAAACTGGTTCAAAATCGGCCCCAAAATCCCCTCGGCCAAGGCCTCCCAGAGCAGCTTCAGCCTCAGTGTCTGGATTTGGGGATTTGGGAACAAATTTGGGATTTAGAACTTTGGGATGAGAATTTTCCAGCTCCTCAGCTCCTTAAATCCCAAAAAAGGCCAAAATTCCCACAAAAATCCTTTTAAAAAGTGCCAAAATTGGCTCAAAATCGGCCCCCAAAATCCCCTCGATTGAGGCCTCCCAGAGCAATTTAAGCCACAGCGACAGGATCTGTGGGATTTTGGAACAGATTTGGGATTTAAAACCTTGGGATTGACCTGTTCCAGGTACTAAAATCCTGAAAATGCAAAAAATAAAAAAAAATTTCCACAGAAATCCCAAAAAAAATCCCAAAATTGGTTCAAAATCAGCCCCAAAATCCCCTTGGCCGAGGCCTCCCAGAGCAATTTAAGCCACAGCATGAGGATTTGGGGGAACTGGGAACAAATTTGGGATTGAAAAGCCCAGGATTGACCTTTTCCAGCTGCTAACATCCTGAAAGTCCAAAAAAATTAAAAAAAATTCCACAGAATTCCCAAAATTGGCTCAAAATCGGCCTCAAAATCACTTTGGCCTAGCCCTCACAGAGCAGCTTAATCTCAGTGTCTGGATTTGTGGGATTTGGAAACAAATTTGGGATTTAAAACCTTGGCATGAGAATTTTCCAGCTCCTAACATCCTGAAAATCCAAAAAATCAAAAAAAGTTCCCACAGAAATCCCCAAAAAAATCCCAAAATTGGTTCAAAATCGGCCCCAAAATTTCCTCGGCTGAGGCCTCCAACAGCAGTTTCAGCCTCAGTGTCTGGATCTGGGGGAATTGGGAACAAATTTGGGATTTAGAACTTTGAGATGAGAATTTTCCAGCTCCTGAAATCCTGGAAATCAAAAAAAATAAAAAAATATTTCCACCGAAATCCCAAAAAAATTCCCAAAATTGGCTCAAAATCAGCCCCAAAATTTCCTCGGTTGAGGCCTCCCAGACCAATTTAAACCTCAATGTCCGAATCTGGGGAAATTGGAAACAAATTTGGGATTTAAAACCTTGAGATGAGAATTTTCCAGCTCCAAACATCCTGAAAATCCAAAAAATAAAAAAAAATTCCCTCAGAAATCCCCAAATTGGTTCAAAATTGGCCCCAAAATCCCCTCGGCCGAGGCCTCCCAGAGCAGCTTCAGCCTCAGTGTCCGGATTTGGGAACAAATTTGGGATTTAAAACCTTGGGATGAGAATTTCCAGCTCCTGAAATCCTGAAAATCAAAAAAAGTAAAAATATTTCCACAGAAATCCCAAAAAAATTCCCAAAATTGGCTCAAAATCGGCCCCAAAATCCCCTTGGCCGAGGCCTCTCAGAGCAGCTTCAGCCTCAGCGTCCGAATTTGGGGATTTGGGAATAAATTTGGGATTTAAAACCTTGGCATGAGAATTTTCCAGCTCCTAAAATACTGAAAATCCAAAAAATAAAAAAAAAATTTCCTCAGAAATCCCCAAATTGGTTCAAAATCAGCCCCAAAATCCCCTCGGCCGCTGCCTCCCAGATCAGTTTCAGCCTCAGCGTCCGGATCTGCAACAAATTTGGGATTTGGGACTTTGGGATGAGAATTTTCCAGCTACTAAAATCCTGAAAATGCAAAAAATAAAAAAAAATTTCCACACAAATCCCAAAAAAATTCCCAAAATTGTCTCAAAATCAGCCCCAAAATCCCCTTGGCCGAGGCCTCCCAGAGCAATTTCAGCCTCACTGTGAATATTTTGGGAATAAAATTGATAAAAATTCCTCAAAAATCCCAAAAACCCCCAAAAAACACCCAAAAACAAACAAACAAAAAACACCAAAAACCAAAAAATCCCAAAAAAATCACCCCAAAACAAAAAACAACCCTCTAAAAACATGAAAAAAATATCAAAAGATCCCCGAAAATGTCCTAAAATCCCCAAAACAAACCCCAGAAAAACCTAAAAAAAATCCCCAAGAAAGTCCCCAAAAATCCCCAAACCCTCCCCAAAAAACAAAAAACAAAAAATCCCGAAAAAATCACCAAAAAACCCACTAAAAATAAAAAAAACCTCAAAAAATCCCCAAAAAATCCCCCAAAAACCCAAACACCTCCCCAAAATCCAAAAAATCCCGTCAAAAAACCAAAAAAAAACCTTAAAAAATCCCAAAAGTCCCAAAAAATCCCCAAAGAAAGACCCAAAAACAAAACAAATCCCCCAAAACCCCCCAAAAACAAAAAATCCCCCCAAAAATAGCCAAAAAGCCCCTAAAAATAAAAAAAACTCAAAAAAATCCCAAAAAACCCCCAAAAATTGCCCTAAAAACAGTCAAAAAAACTCCAGAAAATAAAAAAAAACCCTCAAAACCCCCCAAAAAATCCCCTAAAAATAAAAAAAAACTCAAAAAAATCCCCAAAAAACTTCAGAAAATCAAAAAAAACCCAAAAAACCCTCAAAAAATCCCCTAAAAATCCCCAAAAAACTCCAAAAAATCCCCAAAAAATCCCAAAAACACCTCAAAAAAACCCCCAAAAAATTCCAAAAAAATCCCAAAATCCCCAAAACGTCCAAACTCACCATAAAAATAAAAATACTCAAGCAGCACCAACTCAAGGCCACGTAGTACCCGACCCTTCCCAGCAGCAGCCCGGCCACGAGCCCCACGATCATCCTGCAAAAAAACACAACCAAAAATTCCATTTTTACATGAAAAAACAAAATAAAAAACAAAAAAAACCAACAACACAAATTAAAATAAATCCAAAATATCGAGGGAAAAAAATTAAAGGGGAAAAAACACAACCAAAAATCCCATTTTTACATGAAAAAACAAAAAAACCCCAAAAAACAGATAAAATCCCTCCCAAAAGTCCTGAAAAAGACGCAAAAAATTCCTGAAAATAATGAAAAAAATCCCAAAAAATCCTGAAAAAGTTCCAATAAAATAGGAAAAAATCACAAATAAATCCCAAAAAAACCTCTAAAATAGAAAAATAATCTTAAAAAAGAAGGGAAAAATCCCCAAATATTGGAAAAAATATCCTCAAAAAATTTAAAAAAAATTCAAAAAAGAATCGGAAAAAAGACCGAAAAAAAATAAAGAAAAATTCGAAAAAAATTCGAAAATAAATCGAAAAAAATCCCAAAAATATTCCAAAAAAATCCCCTAAAAAAGGGAAATAAATCCCTAAATATCAGGGAAAAAAATCCCAAAAAATTAAAAAAAAAATCCAAAAAAAATTTGAAAAAAAATCAAAAAAAATTGAAAAAAATCGAAAAAAAATCGAAAAAAAATTGGAAAAAAAATCGAAAAAATCCAAAAAAAATCCCAAAAAAATCCCAAAAAATCCCTAAAAAAGGGAAATAAATCCCTAAATATCAGGGAAAAAATCCCTAAATAAGTGGGAAAAAAATCCCAAAAAATTCAAAAAAATCAAAAAAAAATCCGAAAAAATCCCAAAAAATCCCAAAAAAATCCCAAAAAAATCCCAAAAAATCCCCTAAAAAAGGGAAATAAATCCCTAAATATCAGGGAAAAAATCCCTAAATAACTGGGAAAAAAAATCCCAAAAAATTAAAAAAAAATCCAAAAAAAATCTGAAAAAAATTGAAAAAAAATCGAAAAAAAAATCGAAAAGAAATCGAAAAGAAATCCGAAAAAAATCGAAAAAAATCCCAAAAAAATCTAAAAAAATCCCCAAAAAATCCCAAATATGTCCCCAAATTTTTGCTCACCCCACATATTTGTATGCAGCAAAGGCCAGCAGGTCGATGGGGCTGAGCTCAGGAGGACGCTCAGCACCTCCAGCAGCAGCCAGGCCAGGGCTGGGGGAAAAATCCTCAAAAAAGGGAAAAAAAATCCAAAAAATGAGGAAGAAAAATCCCAAAATTGGAGGGAAAAAAACAGATAAAATCCCTCCCAAAAATCGTGAAAAAGACGCAAAAAAATCCAGAAAAAAATGGAAAAAATCCCAGAAAATCCTGAAAAAAATTCCCAAAAATTAGGAAAAAATCACAAATAAACCCCAAAAAAACCTTTAAAATAGAAAAATAATTTTAAAAAAGAGGTGGAAAAATTCCCAAATACTGGAAAAAATATCCTCAAAAAATTCGAAAAAAATTCAAAAAAGAGTCGAAAAAAAGATCGGAAAAAAAAAAGAAAAATTCGAAAAAAAATCCAAAAAAAATCGAAAAAAATCCCAAAAAATCCCAAAAAATCCCCTAAAAAAGGGAAATAAATCCCTAAATATCAGGGAAAAAAAATCCCAAAAAATTAAAAAAAAAAATCCAAAAAATATTTGAAAAAAAATCGAAAAAAATCGAAAAAAATTGAAAAAAAATTGGAAAAAAAATTGAAAAAAAATCCAAAAAATCCCCAAAAAAATCCCCAAAAAATCCCAAAAAATCCCCAAAAAATCCCAAATATGTCCCCAAATTTTTCCTCACCCCACATATTTGTATCCAGCAAAGGCCAGCAGGTCGATGGGGCTGAGCTCAGGAGGACGCTCAGCACCTCCAGCAGCAGCCAGGCCAGGGCTGGGGGAAAAATCCCAAAAAATGGGAAAAAAATCCCAAAAAATGGGAAAAAAAATCCCAAAAAAATTGGAAAAAAAATCCCAAAAATTGGGGAAAAAAATCCCAAAAAATGGGAAAAAAATCCAAAAAAAATTGCAAAAAAATCCCAAAAAATGGGGAAAAATCCCAAAAATGCAGGAAAAAAATAAAAAAAAATGGGAAAAAAATCCCAAAAAATGCAGGAAAAAAATCAAAAAAATGGGAAAAAAATCCCAAAAAAATGCAGGAAAAAAATCCCGAAAAATGGGGAAAAAATGCCCAAAAATGGAAAAAAATCCCCAAAAAAACAGGGGAAAAATCCCCAAAAATCTGGAAAATTATTGCAATAAACCTGGGAAAAAATCTCCCAAAAATTTTTTTTTAAATCGCAAAGAAATCGAAAAAAACTCCAAAAAAATCCCCGAAAAATTCCCAAAAAATCCCTAAAAAAGGGAAATAAATCCCTAAATATCAGGGAAAAAAAATCCCTAAATAACTGGAAAAAAAATCCCAAAAAATTCGAAAAAAAAATCAGAAAATAATCGAAAAAAAATCGAAAAAAATTCGAAAAAAATCGAAAAAAATCCCAAAAAAATCCCAAAAAATCCCCTAAAAAAGGGAAATAAATCCCTAAATATCAGGGAAAAAAATCCCAAAAAATTAAAAAAAAAATCCAAAAAAAATTTGAAAAAAAATCAAAAAAAATTGAAAAAAATCGAAAAAAATCGAAAAAAAATTGGAAAAAAAATCGAAAAAATCCAAAAAAAATCCCAAAAAAATCCCAAAAAATCCCTAAAAAAGGGAAATAAATCCCTAAATATCAGGGAAAAAATCCCTAAATAAGTGGGAAAAAAATCCCAAAAAATTTTTAAAAAAATCAGAAAAAAATCGAAAAAAAATCTGAAAAAAATCCGAAAAAAATCCGAAAAAAATTGAAAAAAAATCGAAAAAAAATCCGAAAAAAATCGAAAAAAATCCCAAAAAAATCCCAAAAAATCCCCTAAAAAAGGGAAATAAATCCCTAAATATCAGGGAAAAAAATCCCCAAAAAATTCTGAAAAAAATCCTAAAAAATTCCGAAAATAATTGGAAAAAATCGAAAAAAATTGAAAAAAAATCAAAAAAAAATCCGAAAAAAATCCCCAATATGTCCCCAAATTTTTCCTCACCCCACATATTTGTATCCAGCAAAGGCCAGCAGGTCCATGGGGTGAGCTGAGAAAAACATGAAAAAATATCCCAAAACAGGGAAAAAAATCTCCAAAAAAAAGGAAAAATCCCCCAAAAATGGGGAAAAAAAATCCCAAAAATGGGGAAAAAAATCCCAAAAGAAGAGGGGAAAAAACCAGGTAAAATCTCTCCCAAAAATGGAAAAAAATTCCTGAAAAAGACGCAAAAAATCAGGAAGAAAACCGAAAAAAAACCCAGAAAATCCTGAAAAAAAATCAAAAAGAAAGGAAAAAATAAAAAAAAAAACCCCAAAGAACCCCCCTAAAATACAAAAGTAATATTAAAAAAGAGGGGAAAAATCCCCAAATACTGAAAAAAAAATCCTCAAAAAATTCGAAAAAAAATCAAAAAAGGATCGAAAAAAAATAAAGAAAAATTCGAAAAAAATTCGAAAAAAAATCGAAAAAAATCCCAAAAAAATCCCAAAAAATCCCCTAAAAAAGGGAAATAAATCCCTAAATATCAGGGAAAAAAATCCCCAAAAAATTGTGATAATAATAAAAAAAAATTTCAAACAAAATTTTTAAAAAATCGTAAAAAAATGGAAAAAAATCGAAAAAAAATCGAAAAAAAATCCGAAAAAAATCGAAAAAATCCCAAAAAAATTCCCAAAAAAATCCCAAAAAATCCCCAAAAAATCCCCAATATGTCCCCAAATTTTTCCTCACCCCACACATTTGTATCCAGAAAAGGCCAGCAGGTCGATGGGGCTGAGCTCAGCACCTCCAGCAGCAGCCAGGCCAGGGCTGGGGGAAAAATCCCAAAAAATGGGAAAAAAATGCCAAAAAATGCAGGAAAAAAATCCCAAAAAATGGGGAAAAAATCCCAAAAAATGCAGGAAAAAAATCCAAAAAAATGGGGAAAAAACTCCAAAAGAAGAGGGAAAAAAACCATATTAAATTCTCACAAAAAATGGAAAAAAATCCTGAAAAAGACGCAAAAAAATCCTGAAAAAAATGGAAAAAAATCCCAGAAAATCCTGAAAAATATCTAAAAAAAAAGAAAAAAAATCCCAAAAAAATCCTAAAAAATTCCCAAAAAATCCCTAAAAAAGGGAAAAAAATCCCTAAATAACAGGGAAAAAAATCCCAAAAAATTAAAAAAAAAATCAGAAAAAAATCGGAAAAAATTTGAAAAAAAATCGAAAAAAAATCCGAAAAAAATCGAAAAAAATCCCAAAAAAATCCCAAAAAATCCCCTAAAAAGGGAAATAAATCCCTAAATATCAGGGGAAAAAAATCCCCAAAAAATTAAAAAAAAAATCCAAAAAAAATTTGAAAAAAATCCCAAAAAATCGAAAAAAAATCCGAAAAAAATCGAAAAAAAATCTGAAAAAAATCGAAAAAATCCCAAAAAAATTCCCAAAAAATCCCCAAAAAACCCCCAAAAAATCCCCAATATGTCCCCAAATTTTTCCTCACCCCACATATTTGTATCCAGCAAAGGCCAGCAGGTCGATGGGGCTGAGCTCAGGAGGACGCTCAGCACCTCCAGCAGCAGCCAGGCCAGGGCTGGGGGAAAAATCCCAAAAAATGGGAAAAAAATCCCAAAAATTGCAGGAAAAAAATCCCAAAAAAATGGGAAAAAAATCCCAAAAAATGCAGGAAAAAAATCCCGAAAAATGGGAAAAAAATCCCAAAAAATGGGAAAAAAATCCCAAAAAATGGGAAAAAAATCCCGAAAAATGGGAAAAAAATGCCCAAAAATGGAAAAAAAATCCCCAAAAAAACAGGGGAAAAATCCCCAAAAATCTGGAAAATTATCGCAATAAACCCGGGAAAAAATCTCCCAAAAATTTTTTTTTAAATCGAAAAAAAAATCGAAAAAAAACTCCAAAAAAATCCCAGAAAAATCCCCAAATAAGGTAAATAAATCCCCAAAAACTAGGAAAAAATCCCAAAAAATTAAAAAAAACCCAAAAAAATTAAATAAAATCCAAAAAAATTCTGAAAAAGATAGTAAAAAAAATCGTAAAAAAATAGAAAAAAAAATTTGAAAAAAAATTGAAAAAAAATCGAAAAAAATCCAAAAAAAATCCCCAAAAAATTCCCAAAAAATCCCTAAAAAAGGGAAATAAATCCCTAAATAACAGGAAAAATCCCAAATAACTGGGAAAAAAATCCCAAAAAATTCAAAAAAAATAAAAAAAAAATCGGAAAAAAATCGGAAAAAAATCGAAAAAAATCCCAAAATAATCCCAAAAAATCCCTAAAAAAGGGAACTAAATCCCTAAATATCAGGAAAAAAAATCCCAAAAAAATTCTGAAAAAAATCCAAAAAAATTCCGAAAATAATCAGAAAAAAATCGAAAAAAAATCCGAAAAAAATCCAAAAAAAATCCGAAGAAAATAAAAAAAATCCCCAAAAAAATCCCAAAAAATTCCCCAAAAATCCCCAAAAAATCCCAAATATACCCGAAATTTTTCCTCACCCCACATATTTGTATCCAGCAAAGGCCAGCAGGTCGATGGGGCTGAGCTCAGGAGGACGCTCAGCACCTCCAGCAGCAGCCAGGCCAGGGCTGGGGGAAAAATCCCAAAAAATGGGAAAAAAATCCCAAAAAATGGGGAAAAAAATCCCAAAAAATGGGGAAAAAAATCCCAAAAATGCAGGAAAAAAATCCCAAAAAATGCAGGAAAAAAATCCCAAAAAATGGGAAAAAAATCCCAAAAAATGCAGGAAAAAATTCTAAAAAAAAAGAAAAAAAATCCCCAAAAAAATCCCAAAAAATTCCCAAAAAAGGGAAATAAATCCCTAAATAAGTGGGAAAAAAATCCCAAAAAATTAAAAAAAAAATCAGAAAAAAATTGAAAAAAAATCCGAAAAAAATCGAAAAAAATCAAAAAAATCCCAAAAAATCCCAAAAAATCCCCTAAAAAGGGAAAGAAATCCCTAAATATCAGGGAAAAAAATCCCCAAAAATTTAAAAAAAAATCCAAAAAAAATTTGAAAAAAAATCGAAAAAAAATTGAAAAAAATCCCCAAAAAATCCCAAAAAATCCAAAAAAATCCCCTAAAAAAGGGAAATAAATCCCTAAATATCAGAGAAAAAAATCCAAAAAAAATTCTGAAAAAAATCAAAAAAAATCACAAAAAATTCAAAAAAAAATCGGAAAAAAATCCAAAAAAAATCCAAAAAAAATCCAAAAAAAATCCAAAAAATCCCCAAAAAAATCCCAAAAAATTCCCAAAAAATCCCCAAAAAATCCCAAATATGTCCCCAAATTTTTCCTCACCCCACATATTTGTATCCAGCGAAGGCCAGCAGGTCGATGGGGCTGAGCTCGGCGCTCACCGACACCAGGTAGAGGCTCAGGAGGACGCTCAGCACCTCCAGCAGCAGCCAGGCCAGGGCTGAGCTCGCCACCAAGCCCAGGCTGTCGGGTGAAAATCTGAAAAATTCACCCCAAAATTTTAATTTTTAAAATTATTTTGAAATAGGACAAAAAATTTGGGGAGAAAAAAAAAAAAAATTGGAATTTTTTGTACCTGTTCTGTGTGCCCAAAGCGAGGCCGGCCAGGAGGATGTAGGTGAGGAAAGCCATGGCTGGGGGGGAAATTTGGGAATTTTTGGGGTTTTTTTGGGGTTTTTGGGGGGTTTGGGAATTTTTAGGGGGTTTGGGGGGAAAGTTTGGGGAGTTTTGAGTGGGATTTTGGGGGGGTTTGGGGAGGGATTGAGGGATTTGTGGGGGGATTTTGGGGATTTTTAGGGAATTTTGGGGGAATTTTGGAGGGAATTTGGGGGATTTTTGGGGATTTTGAGGGAAATTTGGGGAGGTTTGAGTGGGATTTTGGGGGGGTTTAGGGAATTTTGGAGGGAATTTTGGGGATTTTTGGGGATTTTTGAGGGAATTTTGGGGATTTTTTGGGGATTTTGGGGATTTTTGGGGGGATTTTGGAGGGAATTTTGGAGATTTTTGGGTTTTTGGGGGGATTCTAGAGGGGATATTGGGGTTTCAGGGGAAAATTGGTGAATTTTGAGTGGAATTTTGGGGGAGTTTGGGGAGATTTTGGGGCATTTTGGGGAGGGATTTAGGAATTTGTGAGGGAATTTTGGGGCTTTTTAGGGAATTTTGGAGGGATTTTGGGGATTTTTCGGGAATTTTGGGGGTTTTGGAGGGAATTTTATAGGATTTTTGGGGGAATATTGAAGAGAATTTTGGGGATTTTTGGGTTTTGGGGGGATTTTGGAGGGAATTTTGGAGGGGTTATTGGGAATTTTGGAGATTTTGGAAGGAATTTTGGGGATTTTGGAGGGGATTTTTGGGAATTTTGGGGGGATTTTGGAGAGAATTTGGGAATTTTGGGGATGTTTGGGGGGATTGTGGAGGGAATTTTGGGGATTTTTGGGTATTGAGGGATTTTGGAGGGAATTTTGGGGATTTTTGGAGGAATTTTATGGGATTTTTGGGGTTTTGGAGGGGATTTTGAAGAGAATTTTTGGGATTTTGGGAGGGAATTTGGGGATTTTGGGGTTTTGGGGGAAAATTGGGGAGTTTTGAGTGGGATTTTGGGGGAATTTTTGTGGATTTTGGGAGGTTTTGGGAGGATTAGGAAAGATTGGGGGGAGTCCCAGGATAAAATTTGGGGGTCCCAGGGTGGATTTTGGGGTCCCAGGATAAATTTTGGGGATCCTGAGATGGATTTTTGGGGTCCCAGGGCAGTTTTTGGGGGTCCCAGGGCAGATTTTGGGTGTCCCAGGGCAGTTTTTGGAGGTCCCAGGATGGTTTGGGGGGTCCTGAGATGGATTTTGGGGGTCCCAGGATAAATTTTGAGGGTCCCAGGATAAATTTTGGGGAACCCAGGGTGGATTTTAGGGGTCCCAGGGCAGTTTTTGGGGATCCCAGGATGAATTTTGGGGCTCCCAGGGGGTTTTTGGGGATCCTGAGATGGATTTTGAGGATCACAAGGTGAATTTTGGGGCTCCCAGGGCAGTTTCTGAGGGTCCCAGAGCTGTTTTTGGGGGTCCCAGGGCAGTTTTTTGGGTCCCAGGATGGATTTTGGGGGTGCCAGGATGAATTTTAGGGGTCCTGAGATGGATTTTGAGGGTCCCAAGATAAATTTTGGGGGTCCCAGGATGGATTTTGGGGATCCCAGGGCAGTTTTTGGAGGTCCCAGGATGGTTTTGGGGGTCCTGAGATGAATTTTGGGGGTCCCAGGATAAATTTTGGGGAACCCAGGGTGGATTTTAGGGGTCCCAGTGCTGTTTTTGGGGGTCCCAGTGCTGTTTTTGGGGGTCCCAGGGCAGATTTTGGGTGTCCCAGGGCAGTTTTTGGGGGTCCCAGGGTGAATTTTGGGGGTCCCAGGGCAGATTTTGGGGGTCCTGAGATGGATTTTGGGGCTCCCAGGGGGTTTTTGGGGATCCTGAGATGGATTTTGAGGATCACAAGGTGAATTTTGGGGGTCCCAGGGCAGTTTTTGGGGGTCCCAGGATGGATTTTGGGGATCCCAGGGCAGTTTTTGAGGGTCCCAGGGCAGTTTTTGGGTGTCCCAGGGCAGTTTTTGGGGATCCTGAGATGGATTTTGGGGATCACAAGGTGAATTTTGGGGGTCCCAGGGCAGTTTTTGGGTGTCCCAGGGGGGTTTTTGGGGGTCCCAGGGCAGTTTTGGGGATCCCAGGGGAGTTTTTGGGGGTCCCCGAGGTGTTTTTGGGGATCCCCGAGCAGTTTTTGGGGATCCCCGAGGTGTTTTGGGGGGTCCCCGAGGTGTTTTGGGGGGTCCCAGGGCAGTTTTTGGGGTCCCCGAGCAGTTTTTGGGGGTCCCAGGGCAGTTTTGGGGGTCCCAGGGCAGTTTTTGGGGGTCCCAGGGCAGTTTTGGGGGTCCCAGGATGGATTTTGGGGGTCCCAGGGCAGTTTTTGGGGGTCCCAGGGCAGATTTTGGGGGTCCCAGGGCAGTTTTTGGGGGTCCCAGGGCAGTTTTGGGTCCCTACCCGGGATGTAAAGGTCGGGGGCGTTGACATCGAAGCGAGGAGCGACCGGAGCGTCCTGCTGGTACCGAACCTGCCAGTCCTGGGGGACAGACACCAAAATCACCCAAAAACTGCCCCAAAAACCACCAAAAACCAGCTCAAAAACTGCCCCAGAACAGAACCTGCCAGTCCTGGGGGACAGACAGCCAAAAACTGCCCAAAAACTGCTTAAAAACAGCCCAAAAACAGCCCCCAAAAACTGCCCAAAACCAGAACCTGCCAGTCCTGGGGGACAGACACCAAAATCACCCAAAAACTGCCCAAAATCATCCCAAAACTGCCCTAAAAACTTCCCCAAAACAGAACCTGCCAGTCCTGGGGGTACACACAGCCAAAATCATCCAAAAACTGCCCCAAAATCATCCAAATCTGCCCCAAAATCATCCAAAAACTGCCCCAAAATCATCCAAATCTGCCCCAAAATCATCCAAAAACTGCCCCAAAATCATCCAAAATCATCCAAAACAAGCCCCAAAACCCCAAAATAATCCAAAACCACCCAAAATCAGCCCAAAATCCCCCGAAATCACCCTAAAACATCCAAAATCATCCCAAAACAGCCCAAAAACTGCCCCAAACCAGCCCCAAATCCCCCAAAACCAGCCCAGAAACCCCAAATACACCAAAATCCTCCCAAAGAGCCCCAAAATCCCAAATCCACCCCAAAACCCCATCCCAGTCCCTCCCAGTAACCCTGAACCCCATCCCAGTCCATCCCAGTTCCCTCCCAGTCCATCCCAGTCCCTCCCAGTAACCCTGAACCCCATCCCAGTTCCCTCCCAACCCCATCCCAGTCCATCCCAGTAACCCTGAACCCCATCCCAGTCCATCCCAGTTCCCTCCCAATCCAATCCCAGTCACTCCCAGTCCAGCCCAGTAACCCTGAACCCTCTCCCAGTCCATCCCAGTCTCTCCCAGTCACTCCCAACCCTTTCCCAGTCCCTCCCAGTGTCCCCCCAGTCCCCTCCCAGTCCCTCCCAGTCAATCCCAGTTCTCTTCCAGTCCATCCCAGTCCCCTCCCAGTAACCCTGAACCCCCTCCCAGTTCCCCTCAATCCCCTCCCAGTCCCTCCCAGTCCCCTCCCAGTCCCTCCCAGTCCCTCCCAATCCCCTCCCAGTCCCTCCCAGTCCCTCCCAGTCCCTTCCCAGTGCCTCCCAGTAAAACCCTGAACCCACTCCCAGTTACCCCAGTACATCCCAAATCCCCTCCCAGTCCCTCCCAGTCTCTCCCAGTCCATCCCAGTCCCCTCCCAGTCCCTCCCAGTCCCTCCCAGTCCCTCCCAGTCTCTCCCAGTCCATCCCAGTCCCCTCCCAGTCCCTCCCAGTCTCTCCCAGTCCCTCCCAGTCCCTCCCAGTCCCTCCCAGTCCCCTCCCAGTCCCTCCCAGTCCATCCCAGTCCCTCCCAGTCCCTCCCAGTCCCTCCCAGTCCCCTCCCAGTCCCTCCCAGTCCCTCCCAGTACCGGGTGGCCGAAGGGGAAGACGAGCAGCCTCAGTTTCCTGCCCACGTACACGGTGTCCACAGCAAAGTAATATTTCAGTTTGCCCACGGGCACCCAGCGTCCCAGCTGAGCCAAAAAAATTCAGATTTACACGATTTTCCAGCTTTTCCCACATTTTCCCAAAGTTTTCCCCAAAATTTTCCCAGTTTTTCCTGATTTTTTCCCAATTTTTTCCCATTTTTTCTCCATTTTTTCTTGATTTTTTCCCATTTTTTCCCCATTTTTTCTTGATTTTTTTCCCATTTTTCCTGGTTATTTCCTGGTTTTTCCCCATTTTATTCCCAATTTTTCCCCTTTCTTCCCCATTTTTCCCTGACCTCCCCCAAATTTTCCCAAAGTTTTTCACATTTTTCCCAATTTTTTCCCAATTTCCCCATATTTTCCCCTGATTTTCTTAAATTTTCCCAGATTTTCCCAAAATTTTCCCCATTTTTCCCAGATTTTTCCCCATTTTTTTCAAAAATTTCCCCAATTTTCCCGAGTTTTTCCCCATTTTTTTCCCAATTTTTCCCATTTCTTCCCCATTTTCCCCTGACTTTCCCAAAATTTTCCCCATTTTCCCCCCATTTTTCCCTATTTTATCCCATTTTCACCCCGTCTTTCCCCGTTTTATCCCATTTTTATCCCATTTTATTCCATTCTTATCCCATTTTTATCCCATGTTCACCCCTTTTTTCCCCATTTTCATGCCATTTTCCCTCCCTTTTTCCACATTTTCACCCCATTTTCCTTCATTTTATCCTATTTTTACCCCGTTTTATCCCATTTTATCCTGTTTTTTTCCCTATTTTATCCCATTTTCACCCCATTTCCCCCTTTTTTATCCTGGTTTTTCCCCTTTTCCCACCATTTTATCCAACTATATCCCGGTTTTCCCCATTTCCTCCCCGTTTTATCCCATTTTATCCCAATTTTTACCCCGTTTTATCCCATTTTATCCCAATTTTTACCCCGTTTTATCCCGTTTTACCCCGTTTTATCCCGTTTCATCCCATTTTCCCCCCATTTCCCCCATTTTATCCCAGTTTTTAACCCGTTTTATCTTATTTTATCCATTTCACCCCATTTTATCCTGCTTTTTCCCCATTTTCCCTCGTTTTATCCCAGTTTTTACCCTGTTCTATCCCATTTTATCCCGTTTTTTCCCCATTTTATCCAATTTTATCCCGGTTTTTACCCCGTTTTATCCCAATTTTTCCCTGTTTCATCCCATTTTATCCCATTTTCCCCCCATTTTATCCAATTTCTCCCCCATTTCCCCCCATTTTCCCCTATTTTATCCCATTTTCCCCCCGTTTTTATCCCGTTTTATCCCGTTTTTTCCCTGTTTCCTCCCGTTTCATCCCAGTTTTTCCCTGGTTTTCCCCGTTTTTTTCCCATTTTATCCCGGTTTTCCCCATTTTATCTCATTTTCCCCCAGTTTCCCCCCATTTTATCCCACTTTATCCTGGTTTTTACCCCGTTTTATCCCGGTTTTTCCCATTTTCCCGCCATTTTATCCCATTTTATCCCAATTTTTACCCCATTTTATCCCATTTTACGCCGTTTCATCCCAGTTTTCCCCCATTTCCCCCCAATTCATCCCATTTCATCCCGGTTTTTACCCCGTTTTATCCCATTTTATCCCATTTTCCCCCCATTTCCCCCTGTTTTATTGCATTTTTCCCCCGTTTCATCCCAGTATTTCCCTGTTTCCCCCCGTTTTATCCCATTTTATTCCAGTTTTCCCTGTTTTATCCCGGTTTTCCCCCATTTCCCCCCATTTCCCCCGGTTTTTACCCCATTTTATCCAATTGTATGCCAGTTTTCCCCCATTTTCCCCCCGTTTTATCCCATTTTCACCCCATTTCCCCCCGTTTTTTTTTCCCATTTCATCCCGTTTATCCCATTTTCCCCCCATTTTATCCAATTCTATCCCGGTTTCCCCCCATTTTATCCCATTTTATCCTGGTTTTCCCCCGTTTTATCCAATTTCTTCCCCATTTCCCCCCATTCTATCCCATTTTATCCCATATCCCGCCCCCCGTTTTATCCCGTTTTTTCCCCATTTCCCCGTTTTATCCCACTTTATCACGATTTTGACCCCGTTTTATCCCATTTTATCCAATTTCATCCCTGTTTTACCCCATTTTATCCTGATTTTCCCCCGTTTTATCCTGTTTTTTTCCCGTTTCCTCCCATTTCATCTCAGTTTTTACCCGGTTTTCCCCGTTTTATCCCATTTAATCCCGGCTTTCCCCATTTTATCCCATTTAATCCCGGTTTTCCCCATTTTCACTCAATTTCATCCAATTTTTATCCCGGATTTTACCCCGTTTTATGCCATTTTCCCCCAGTTTCCCCCCATTTTATCCCATTTTATCCCGGTTTTTACCCCATTTTATCCCGGTTTTTCCCCGTTTCCCCCGTTTTATACCGGCTTTTTTCCCCGTTTCCCCCGTTTTATCCCATTCCCCCCCCATTTTCCCCCGTTTCATCCCATTTTATCCCGGTTTTTACCCCGTTTTATCCCATTTCCCCCCCGTTTTATCCCGGTTTTCCCCATTTCCCCCCGTTTTATCCCGGTTTTTCCCCATTTCCCCCCCGTTTTTCCCGCCGGTGCCTCACGTTCCCCTCCACATGCGAGGCCAGGCTGCTCCCGTAGGCCGCGGCCAGGCTGGACACGGGCTCGCTCAGGAACGCGCCGGGAGCTCCCGGGAACGGCGGCACCGCCGAGGACGAGGAGGAGCCCGAGGGCGGCGGCGGAGCCCCGAAACCGCGGCCCGGTGACGCCCCGGTAGCGCTCGTATCCTCGAACAGAGGCCGCGGATCCGCCAAGCGGGCGGGCCCGCGCCGTTTTGGGGCTGAAAGAGAAAGGAAAAGTGAATCCCGGCGGGGTTAAAAACCGAAATTCCCTCAGGGCATCGCTCGGAACTCACGGGGAGCGGCGGGGTCCATGGCGGCGGCGGCACTTCCGGGTTCGGCTACCGGGAGGTCACGTGGGGGGAAACGGGAGGTTGTGATTGGCTGAAACGGCGGAAGTTGTGCCCGGAGTTAAGATGGCGGCTGCGCCACGAGTTAAGATGGCGGCCGCGGCGTTATGGTGTTTCCATGGCAACGGGAGGGTCCAACGACGTCGTGACTGCTCGAACTGTCCCCAAAATGTCTCCAGGAGTGTCACCAATGCTGTTGGGGTCCCGGGAGCCTCGCGGGCTCCGGTAGGTTCGTTAACGGCTGCACGGCTGTGTTCGGTTATTGGGGGGTCACGTGGGTAACACGGCGGGTTGTGATTGGCTGGGAGGACGGAAGTGGTTGGCGGGAAGGTGCCCGGAGTTAAGATGGCGGCCGCGCCACGAGTTAAGATGGCGGCCGCGGCGTTATGGTGTTTCCATGGCAACGGGAGGGTCTCGAGCCCTCGTGACTGCTCGGATTGTCCCCAGCATGTCCCCAGGGATTTCGCCAATGCTGTTTGGGTCCCGGGAGCCTCTCGGGCTCCGGTAGATTCGTTAACGGCGGCACGGCTGTGTTCGGCTGCCGGGAGTCACGTGGATAACACGGCGGGTTGTGATTGGCTGAGAGGGCGGAAGTGGTTGGCAGGACGGTGCCCGGAGTTAAGATGGCGGCTGCGCCACGAGTTAAGATGGCGGCCGCGGCGTTATGGTGTTTCCATGGCAACGGGAGGGTCCAGCGACGTCGTGACTGCTCTAACTGTCCCCAAAATGTCTCCAGGAATGTCACCAATGCTGTTGGGGTCCCGGGAGCTTCGCGGGCTCCGGTAGGGTCCGTAACGACGGCACGGCTGTGTTCGGCTGCCGAGAGTCACGTGGGTAACACGGCGGGTTGTGATTGGCTGAGAGGGCGGAAGTGGTTGGCGGGACGGTGCCCGGAGTTAAGATGGCGGCCGCGCCACGCTGGGTTGCCATGGTAACGAGGGGCGCGCTCGGGCCTAGCGCCCGGCCGGGCTGTCCCCAGGGTGTCCCCAAGGCCGCAATGTCACGGGGATGGCCCTGGTGGCCGTGATGTCCCCAAAGCCTTGGTGTCACCTGGGGTGTCCCCGTGGTGCTGCCAGCAATGTCCCCAAATCCACGGTGTCCCCATGGCCTCCTCATGATGTCCCCAAATCCGTGATGTCCCCAAATCTGCGATGTCCCCCTGGTGTCGATTCTGGTGGAAATTCTGGGATCTTTGTGGGAATTTTGAGAATCCTGGTGGGAATTTGGGAATTCCAGGAGGAATTTTGGGGAATCCTGGGAAAAATTCTGGAATTCCTGGGAGAAATTTTGGGATCCTTGGAGGAATTTGGGGAATTCTGGAAGGAATTTGGGGAAAAACTTTGGGATCCTGGTGGGAATTTTGGCAATTCCAGGAAGAATTTTTTTTTAATTTTAGGAGGAAATTTGGGAATTCTGGGAGAAAATTCCAGAATCTGAGAGGAATTTTGGGATTCTGGTGGAAATTCTGGGATCTTTGTGGGAATTTTGGGAATTCTGATGGGAATTTTGAGAATCCAATTTAAAATTTTGGGAATTTCGGGAATCCTGGGAGCAATTTTGGGAGGAACTTTTCAAATCCTGGAATTTGGGGAATGCTGATGGGAAATTTGGGAATTCCAGGAAAATTTTGGGATCCTGGTGGGAATTCCAGGAGAAATTTTGGGAACTCTGGGAGGAATTTGGGGAAAATTTGGGGAATTCTGGGAAAAATCTGGGAATCCTGGTGGGAATTTTGGGAATTCCAGAAAAAAATTTGGAAATCTTGTGGAAATTTTGGGCTCTTGGTGGAAATTTTGGGACTCCAATGAAATATTTTGGGAATTCTGGGAGGAATTTTGGGAATCTTGGTGGGAAATTTTGGGAATTCTTGTGGAAATTTCAGGAATCTTGATGGAAATTTCAGGAATCCAATGAAATATTTTGGGATCCTGGCAGGAATTTTGGGAATTCCAGGAGAAATGTTGGGGAATCCCAGGAAGAATTTCGGGAATCCAATGAAATATTTTGGGAATTCTGGGAGGAATTTTGGGAATTCCAGGAAAATTTTGGTGAATTCCAAGAAATAATTTTGGGATCCTGGTGGAAATTTTGGGAATCTTGGTGGGAAATTTTTGGAATTCCAGGAAAAATTTTGAGAATCTTGATGGAAATTTCGGGAATCCAATGAAATATTTTGGGATCCTGGTGGAAATTTTGGGAATTTCAGGAAAAATTTTGGGAATTTTGGGGACCCAAACTCAGTGATTTCTAGGCAGATTCTCCCAAAAAAACCAAAAAAAAATCCCAAAAAAACCCCAAAAAAACCCAAAAAATCCCCAAAACCCCAAAACAAACGCAGGGAATCTGGGTGATTTTTATGGAATTTTTTATTGTGATTTTTTTGGGGTGAATTTGGGGGTTTTGGGCGCTCAGAGCTCGTCCAGGCCGTCGTCCAGGGGCGGGAAGTCGCCGGCGCTGACGCTCTGCGGCCGCACGAACGCCCCGAAGCCGGGAGGGCACGAGAAATAACGGCGGCCGCCCACGCTGGGGGGAGAGAGAGGGGGGAAATGGGGTGAGAAAATGGGAAATTTGGGGTGAGAAATGGGAATTTGGGGTGAGAAAATGGGGATTTGGGGAAAATGAGAGGAGAAACCAAGATTTTGAGGTGAGAAATGGGGTGAGAAATGGGGAATTTGGGAAGAAACGGGGGAGAAATGGAGATTTTGGGGTGAGAAATGGGCTCAGAAACCGGGATTTTGGGAAAATGGGGTGAGAAAATGGGAATTTGGGGTGAGAAATGAGGTGAGAAATGGGGAATTTGGGATGAGAAAGGGGGATTTTGGGGTGAGAAATGGGGTGAGAAATGGGGATTTTGGGAAAATTGGGGTGAGAAAATGGGAATTTGGGGAAAAATGGGGGAGAAATGGGGATTTTGGGATGAGAAAGGGGGATTTTGGGGTGAGAAATGGGGTGAGAAATGGGGAATTTGGGAAAATTGGGGTGAGAAAATGGGATTTGGGGAAAAACTGGGTCAGAAACCGGGATTTTGGGGTGAGAAATGGGGATTTTGGGAAAATGGGGGGAAAAAAACGGGATTTTGGGGAACAATAGGGGGAAAAATGGGGTGAGAAAATGGGATTTTGGGGAAAAACTGGGTCAGAAACCGGGAATTTGGGAAAAATGGGGTGAGAAATGGGGAATTTGTGGTAAGAAACCAGGGATTTTGGGAAAACTGGGGGTAAAAAAGGGAAATTTGGGGTGGGAAACCCAGATTTTGGGGTGAGAAATGGGGGTTTTAGGAAAATGGGGTGATAAATACAGATTTTGGGGAAAATGGGGTGAGAAATGGGGATTTTGGGGTGAGAAACGGGACCAGAAACAGGGATTTTGGGAAAAATGGGTAGAAAAACAGAAATTTGGAGTGACAAACCGGGATTTTGGGGTGAGAAATGGGGATTTTGGGAAAATGGGGGGGGAAAAAAGGGATTTTGGGGAACAATAGGGGGAAAAATGGGGTGAGAAAATGGGATTTTGGGGAAAAACTGGGTCAGAAACCGGGAATTTGGGAAAAATGGGGTGAGAATCATGGGAATTTTGGGAAAAAACTGGGAGAAATGGGGTGAGAAATGGGGAATTTGGGGTGAGAAATGGGAAAAACCGGGGAGAAAATGGGATTTGGGGAGAGAAACGGGGATTTTGGGAAAATTGGGGTGAGAAATGGGGATTCTGGGGTGAGAAAAGGGGTGAGAAAATGGGAATTTGGGAAAAAAAAATGGGGATTTTGGGAAAAAAATGGGATTTTGGGGTGAGAAATGGGGAATTTGGGAAAATTAGGTGGAAAAACAGGATTTTGGGCTGAGAAATGATGTGAGAAATGGGAATTTTGGGGTGAGAAATGGGGAATTTGGGAAAAATGGGGGAGAAAAAGCAGGATTTGGGGAAAAAATGGGGAGAGAAAGTGGGATTTTGGGGTGAGAAACCAGGATTTTAGGAAAAATGGGGGAGAAATGGGATTTTGGGGTGAGAAACCGAGACTTTGGGGAGAGAAATGGGGATTTTAGGGAAAATTGGGGTGAGAAACCCGGGATTTTGGGAAAAATGGGGTGTGAACCCAGGATTTTGGGGTGAGAAATGGCCATTTTGGGAAAATTGGGGAAGAAACTGAAACTTAGGGGTGAGAAATGGGGTGAGAAATGGGAATTTTGGGGTGAGAAATGCAGATTTTGGGAAAATTGTGAAGAAAATGGGGTGGGAAATGGGGATTTTGGGAAACATTGGGGGGAAAATTGGGTGAGAATCCAAAATTTTGGGGTAAGAAACAGGGATTTAGGGAAAAATGGGGGGGAAATGTGGTGAGAAATGGGGTGAGAAATAGGGATTTTGGGAAAAAACGGGGAGAAAATGGAATTTTGGAGTGAGAAACCCAGATTTTGGGGTGAGAAATGGGGATTTTGGGGTGAAAAATGGGCTCAGAAACCGGGATTTTGGGGAGAAATGGGGTGAGAAAAGGGAAATTAGGGGTAAAAAATGGGGTGAGAAACCTGGATTTTGGGAAAATTAGGTGGAAAAACAGGATTTTGGGGTGAGAAAATGGCATTTTGGGAAAAACAGGAGAGAAAAAGCAGGGTTTTGGGAAAATTGGGGGAGAAAATGGGGTGAGAAATGAGGAATTTGGGAAAAATGGGGAGAAAAACAGAAATTTGGGGAGAGAAATGGGGTGAGAAACCAGAATTTGGGAAAGTTGGGGGGAAAAATGGGGATTTTGGGAAAAAAACGGGGTCAGAAACCGGAATTTTGGGGAAAATGGGGAAGAGAAACGGGATTTTGGGGTGAGAAATGGGGATTTTGGGAAACATTGGGGGAGAAAATGGGATTTGGGGGTAAGAAATGGGGTGAGAAACGGGAATTTTGGTGGAAAATGAGGGGTTTGGGGGGTAAGAGGGGATTTGGGGGTGAAAAAAAGGGGGGAATTGGGAAATTTGGGGGGAGAAAGGGGGATTTTGGGGCAATAAGGGGGTTTGGGGTTCCCCTCCCCCCCCAAAAACCCCTTAAAATTCACCCGAAACCCCTCCAGGACCCCCCAAAATTCCCCAAAACTCCCTCCAGGACCCAGGACCCCCCAAATTCCCCTAAACTGCCCCCAAATCCCCTCCAGGACCCCTCATCCTCTCCAAGACCCCCCCAAATTCTCCCAAAATCCCGAAATCTTCCCCATAACCGCCTCCAGGACCCCCCAAATTTCTCCCAAATCCCCTCCAGGACCCCCCAAACTCCCTCCAGGATCCCCAAATTTCTCACCAAAACTTCTCACCAAAACCCCTCCAGGACCCCCCAAAACTCCCCAACCTCTCCCCAGATCCCCTTCAGGACCCTCCAAAGTCCTTCTAGGACCTCCCAAATCCCCTCCAGGACCCCCAAATTCCCCCAAATTCCCCCCCAAAATTCCCCAAAGCCCCTCCAGGACCCCCCAAAATTCCCCAAAGCCCCTCCAGGACCCCCCAAAATTCCCCAAAGCCCCTCCAGGACCCCCCAAAATTCCCCAAAGCCCCTCCAGGACCCCCCAAAATTCTCCAAAGCCCCTCCAGGACCCCCCAAACCCTCTCCAGGACCCCCCAAAACCCCTCCAGGACCCCCAAATTTCCCCCCAAACCCCTCCAGGACCCCCCAAAATTCCCCCCAGGACCCCCAAACCCCTTCCAGGACCCCCCAAAATTCCCTCAAATTTCACCCCAAACCCCTCCAGGACCTCCATAAACTCCCTCCAGGACCCCCCAAAATTCCCCAAAACCCCTGCAGGACCCCCCAAATCCCCTCCAGGACCCCCCAAATCCCCTCCAGGACCCCCCAAAACCCCTCCAGGACCCCCAAATTCCCCCTCACCTTCCATCGTGCTTGCCCATGGGTTCATCGTAGCTCACCCCCACCCAAATCCCCGGCTTGAAATCCGTCTCACCTTCTCGGGGCAACAAAAAAATAAATTAAAAACCGGCGACTTCACACCGAGAAGGCGACAACAAAGTGACAAAGAGGTGACAAAGATGGGAACACGCACCCACGAAGGCGATGGTGCCCCGGCGGCAGGGCTGGCCCGGGACCCGAACCTCGCAGCGAGCCCCGAGCGGCAGCGCCGCGGCCGCCGCCGCCTCCTGAGCGCGGCGCTGCTCCCGCTCCCGCTCCCGCTCCTGCTCCCGCTCCCGGTCCCACCGGCCCCAGGAACGCTGCCGCAGGAACGAGCGCACCGACTCTGGGGACAGGGACAGGGGACATCAGTGACAGTGACACTCTGGGGACAGGGACACTCCTGAGCGCGGCGCTGCTCCCGCTCCCGCTCCCGCTCCTGCTCCCGCTCCCGGTCCCACCGGCCCCAGGAACGCTGCCGCAGGAACGAGCGCACCGACTCTGGGGGGACATCAGGGACAGGGGACATCAGTGACACTCTGGGGACAGGGACACTCTGGGGACAGGGACACTCTGGGGACAGGGACACTCCCGCTGCCGTTCCTGTTCCTGCTCCTGCTCCCGGTCCCACCGGCCCCACGAGCGCTGCCGCAGGAACGAGCGCACCGACTCTGGGGACATCAGGGACAGGGGACATCAGGGACAGGGACACTCTGGGGACAGGGACATCAGTGACAGGGACACTCTGGGGACAGGGACACTCTGGGGACAGGGACAACCCCTGTTCCTATTCCCGCTCCCGATCCCGGTCCCACCGGCCCCACGAACGCTGCCGCAGGAACGAGCGCACCGACTCTGGGGACATTGAGGGGACATCAGTGACAGGGGACATCAGTGACACTCTGGGGACAGGGACTCGCTGGTGCCACTCCTGATCCTGTTCCCACTCCCATTCCCATTCCCGGTGGCCCCGGGAGCGCAGGGACACTGTGGGGACAGGAATGTCCTTGGGGTGGCACGTTGGGGACAGAGGTGTCACCTATGGGTGGCACTTTGGGGACAAGGCAGAGTTACCCGGAGTGCAGCAGTGACACAGAGGGGACAGGAGCAGTGACCCGGCCCTGTGTCCCCAGTGTCCCCAAACCCCCTGATGTCACCAGTGTCCAATCCCCCCCAGTGTCCCCAGTGTCCTCTGATGTCCCCAATGTCCCCACTGTCCCCAATCCCCACCAATGTCCCCAATGTCCTCAATCCCCTCAGTGTCCCCAATGTCCCCACTGTCCTCAATCCTCCCAGTACTCTCAGTGTCCCCAGTGTCTTCTGATGTCCCCAGTGTCACCATTGTCCCCTGCTGTCCCCAGTGTCCCCAATCCTCCCCAGTGTCCCCAACATACTCAATCCTCCCAGTGTCCCCAATGTTCCCAATGTCCCTCAATGTCCCCAATACCCCCAATATCCCCGCTGTCCCTATTGTCCCCCATTGTCCCTCACTGTCCCCAAATGTCCCCCAATCCCCCCAGTGCCCCCAATGTCCCCAATCCCCCCAGTGCCCCCAAACCCCCCCATGTCCCCTCTGTCCCCAATTCCCCCCAGTGTCCCCAATCCCCCCCAGTGTCCCCCCCATGTCCCCCTGTCCCCAATGTCCCCACCTGTCCTCTTGTCATAGTCACTCTCGGCCATCTCGTACTTGGCCACCTGGCTCAGGTCCTCGAACTGCCCGGCCCGGGCACCGCTCCTGTCTGTCACCTGCGGCAGGGGACAGGGGACATTAATGCGACAGGGGACATTGATGGGACATTAACGACACACAAGGGACATTGATGGGACATTAATGGGACACAGGGGACATTGATGGGACATTAACAACACACAGGGGACATTGACGGGACACTAACAACACACAGAAGACACAGGGACATTAATGGGACATTAATGGGACATTAATGGGACATTAATGGGACACAGGGGACATTGATGGGACATTAACGGGACACAGGGGACATTAATGACACAGGGGACATTAATGAGACACAGGGGGCATGGGGGTGACACAGGGGACACACAGGTGTGACACAGGCGTGACACAGGGGACATTAATGACACACAGGTCACACAGATGACACTGAGGTGACACAGGTGACACTGAAGTGACATTAACGACACACAGGTGACAATGAGGTGACATTAATGACACACAGGTGACAATGAGGTGACAATGAAGTGACACAGATGACATTAATGACACTCAGGTGACACTGAGGTGACACAGGTGACACTGAGGTGACATTAATGACACAGAGGTGACAATGAGGTGACAATGAAGTAACACAGGCGATATTAATGACACTCAGGTGACACTGAGGTGACACAGGTGACACTGAAGTGACATTAACGACACACAGGTGATAACAAGGTGACAATGAGGTGACACAGGTGACATTAATGACACTCAGGTGACACTCAGGTGACACAGGTGACACTGAGGTGACATTAATGACACAGTGACACGTGCACTCTGCAGCCATTGCTCACAGGCTAGGACCCCAGCAGGGGACACAGGTGACATTAATGACACCCAGGTAACAATGAGGTGGCACATAGATGACAATGAGGTGACACAGGTGACATTACTGACACACAGGTGACATTAATGACACTCATATGCACCCTGCACCCATCAGTGACAGGGTACGATCCCAGCAGGGACACAGGGGTGACATTAATGACACTCAGGTGACACTGAGGTGACACACAGGTGACACAGGTGACACTCACGTGTATCCTGCACCCGTCTGTCACAGGGTAGGACCCCAGCAGGGACACAGGTGACACACAGGTGACACAGGTGACACACAGGTGACATTACTGACACACAAGTGACACAGGGGACATTACTGACACACAGGTCACGCACAGGTGCCACACAGGTGACACAGGTGACACACAGGTGACACAGGTGACACTCACGTGTATCCTGCAGCCATCGCTCACAGGGTACGATCCCAGCAGGGACACAGGGGACACACAGGTGACATTACTGACACACAAGTGACACACAGGGGACATTACTGACACACAGGTGACAATGAGGTGACACAGTGACACTCACATGTATCCTACACCCGTCAGTGACAGGGTATGACCCCAGCAGGCACACAGGGGACACACAGGTGACACTGAGGTGACACTCACATGTATCCTGCACCCGTCAGTGACCGGGTATGACCCCAGCAGGGACACAGGTGACATTACTGACACTGAGGTGACACACAGGTGACACTCACGTGTATCCTACACCCGTCTGTCACCGGGTATGACCCCAGCAGGGACACAGGTGACATTACTGACACACAGGTGACACTGAGGTGACACTCACATGTATCCTGCACCCGTCTGTCACCGGGTACGACCCCAGCAGGGACACAGGGGACATTACTGACACACAATGACACACAGGTGACACTCACATGTATCCTGCACCCGTCAGTGACAGGGTACGACCCCAGCAGGGACACAGGGGACACACAGGTGACACACAGGTGACATTACTGACACTGAGGTGACACTGAGGTGACACAGATGACACTCACGTGTATCCTGCACCCGTCTGTCACCGGGTAGGACCCCAGCAGGGACACAGGGGACATTACTGACACACAGGTGACACAGGTGACACACAGGTGACACACAGGTGACACTAATGACACACAGTGACACTCACGTGTATCCTACACCCGTCAGTGACCGGGTAGGACCCCAGCAGTGACACAGGTGACATTAATGACACTCAGGTGACACACAGGTGACACACAGGTGACATTAATGATACACAGGTGACACAGTGACACTCACGTGTATCCTGCAGCTGTCTGTCACCGGGTATGACCCCAGCAGGGACACAGGTGACATTACTGACACACAGGTGACATTACTGACACACAGGTGACATTACTGACACTGAGGTGACACAGGTGACACTGAGGTGACACTCACGTGTATCCTGCACCCGTCAGTGACAGGGTAGGACCCCAGCAGGGACACAGGGGACATTACTGACACACAGGTGACACTGAGGTGACACAGGTGACACACAGGTGACACTGAGGTGACACACATGACACTCACGTGTATCCTGCACCCGTCTGTCACAGGGTAGGACCCCAGCAGGGCCTCGTCGCAGTCGAGCGGCCCCAGCGCCTCGTCCTCAGCCCCGAACAGCTCCAGATCCATGCACGACGCCGGGGAGCCCACAACGAGTTCCAGCTTGCACTGGGGGAGACTGGGAGTGACTGGGGGGAACTGGGAGGGACTGGGGGGAACTGGGAGGGACTGGGGGGAACTGGGAGGGACTGGGGGGAACTGGGAGGGACTGGGAGGGAACTGGGAGTGACTGGGAGGGAACTGGGAGTGACTGGGAGTGACTGGGGGCACTGGGAATGGACTGGGAGTGACTGGGAGGGAACTGGGAGTGACTGGGAGTGACTGGGGGCACTGGGAATGGACTGGGAGTGACTGGGAGGGAACTGGGAGGGAACTGGGAGTGAACTGGGAGGGACTGGGAGTGAACTGGGAGGGAACTGGGAGTGACTGGGGGGAACTGGGAGGGACTGGGGGCACTGGGAATGGACTGGGAGTGACTGGGAGGGAACTGGGAGGGACTGGGATGGACTGGGAGGGACTGGGGGGGAACTGGGAATGGACTGGGAGGGACTGGGAGCCAACAACCAGCTCCAGTTTGCACTGGGGGGAACTGGGAGAGCTGGGAAGGAACTGGCTCCCACTATCCCAGTTCTCCCAGTTCCCTTATCCCAGTCCCAGTCCCCTTATCCCAGTCCCAGTTCCCTTATCCCAGTCCCAGTTCCCTTATCCCAGTCCCAGTTCCCTTATCCCAGTTCCCTTATCCCAGTCCCAGTTCCCTTATCCCAGTCCCAGTTCCCTTATCCCAGTTCCCTTATCCCAGTCCCAGTTCCCTTATCCCAGTCCCAGTCCCCTTATCCCAGTCCCAGTTCCCTTATCCCAGTTCCCTTATCCCCGTCCCAGTTCCCTTATCCCCGTCCCAGTTCCCTTATCCCAGTCCCAGTTCCCTTATCCCAGTTCCCTTATCCCAATCCCAGTTCCCTTATCCCAGTCCCAGTTTCCTTATCCCAGTTCCAGCTCCGTTATCCCATTTCTCCCAGTTATCCCAGTTGCCTTATCCCAGTTCCATTATCTCGATTCTGTTATCCCTTTCCCATTTTCCCCCTCTCCCGGTCCCGGTCCCGCCGTGGTGGGGGCGGTGCCGCCCCGGTACCTTCAGCTCGGCGATGGTGAGCGACGGCGAGAAGCGTTTGCAGGCCCGGAACGCGTTCAGGGAGCTGCTCACCGCCAGCCACACCGGGCCCGGCCCGGCCCCGCCGCCGTTCATGGCTCCGGTACCGACCGGGCCCTGCCGGTACCGCCCAACCGGAACTGAACCGGGATCCCCGGGCACTGCCGGGCCCCTCCGGCGGCTCCCCGGGCCCCTCCGGGAGCCTCGGACCGGGAGCCCCGAGCGGTTCCGGGCCCGCCCGAACCGGAGCCGCTTCTGGAACCTTCACGGGCCGCCACAGCCGGGACCGGTGAGGGAGAGACCAATCAGAGCGGGCGGAGGAGACCACGTGATACAACCCAACCAATAGCGATAGAGAGGAGGCGGGATTAAGAGAAAATTACCCAATAGAAACATAAAGAGGCGGGGCAAATGAGGGTTGGCCAATAGAGAGAGAGAAAGGGAGGGAAAACAGAGAGGTTTAGCCAATAAGAAGAAAGGGGGCGTGTCAAAATGAGACTGGACCAATAGAAATGACAAAGAGGCGGGGCAAACAGGCTCGCCCAATAAAAATCGGAAATTGCATTATTGACCAATGAGAAGAGGGAAAGTCCGTGATTGACGGGTAGTTTGACCAATGGGATGAGGGAGGCGGTGAAAGGGGCGTGTCCGCGCGGCCATGGACGGGGACGGCGCGTACGAGCCGGGCTTCGTGGGGATCCGGTTCTGCCAGGAATGGTGAGGGGAAACACCGGGAAAATAACGGGAAACACCGAGAATTTTGGGGGAAAACAGCGGGAACGCGAGGGGAGTGCTCCGGGGTGCGCGGGGGGTCGGGGGTGGGGGGCGGAGGGCGATGGCGGGAAACGTGAGGGGAACCGGGAATGGTGAGGGGGAAAAATAGGAATTGTGAGGGGAAAAAATAGGAATTGTGAGGGGGAAAATACAGGGAACTGTGAGGGGGAAAATACAGGGAATTGTGTGGGGCACACCGGGAATGGTGAGGGTTTGAAAAAGCCGGAAATTGTGAGGGGGAAAATACAGAAAATGATGAGGGGAAAAAATAGAAATTGTGAGGGGAAAATACAGGGAATTGTGAGGGGAAAATTCTGGCTTATTGTGAGGGATAAAAAGTGGAATGTGAGGGTAAAGAAGTGGGAGTTATGAGGGAAATATCGGGAATTGTGAGGGGAAAAAACCTGGGAATTGTGAGGGGGAAAAAACCTGGGAATGGTGAGGGGAAAATTTTAGGTTATTGTGAGGGGAAAAAATAGGAATTGTGAGGGGAAAATACAGGGAATTGTGAGGGGGAAACATCGAGGATTGTGAGGGGGGAAAATACAGGGAATGGTGAGGAGAAAAATAGGAATTGTGAGAGGAAAGAAATGGGAATTATGAGGGAAATATCCGGAATTGTGAGGGGAAAAAACCGGGAATGGCAAGGGGAAAATACAGGGGATGGTGAAGGGAAAAAAGTGGGAATTGTGAGGGAGAAAATGGGGAATGGTGATCGGGAATTTTGAGGGGGAAAATTGGGATTTTGAAGTGGGAAATGGGGGAATTTTGAGGGGGAAAATTGGAAATTTTGGGGTGGAAAATTGGGAATTTTGAGGGGGAAAATTAAGGAATTTTGGAGTGGAAAATTGGGAATTTTGAGAGGGGAAATTGGGAATTTTGGGGTGGGAATTTGGGAATTTTGGGGTGGGAATTTTGGGGAGTTTTGGAATGGATAATTGGGAATTTTAGGGTGGGAATTTGGGAATTTTGAGGGGGGGGAATTTGGGGAGTTTTGCCCCCAGAGCCCCCCAGTAATCCCAGTTTGCCCAGTAACAACATGCTGTACCCCAAGGAGGACAAGGAGAACCGGATCCTGCTGTACGCCGTGAGTGCCAACTGGGACCAGTCTGGGACTGGGAATGGGACCAGTCTGGGACTGGGAATGGGACTGGGGACAAACTGGGACCAGTGTGGGACTGGGGATGGGACTGGGGACAAACTGGGACCAGTGTGGGACTGGGGATGGGACTGGGGACAAACTGGGACCAGTCTGGGACTGGGGATGGGACTGGGGACAAACTGGGACCAGTGTGGGACTGGGAATGGGACTGGGGACAAACTGGGACCAGTATGGGACTGGGAATGGGACCAGTATGGGACTGGGAATGGAGATATCCCAAACTGGGACCAGTATGGGACTGGGATTGGGACCAGTGTGGGACTGGGAATGGGACTGGGACTGGGAATGGGACCAGTATGGGACTGGGAATGGGACCAGTATGGGACTGGGGACAAACTGGGACCAGTGTGGGACTGGGAATGGGGCTGGGGACAAACTGGGACCAGTCTGGGACTGGGAATGGGGCTGGGACTGGGACTGGGGACAAACTGGGACTGGGACTGGGGACAAACTGGGACTGGGGACAAACTGGGACTGGGGACAAACTGGGACCAGTCTGGGACTGGGACTGGGGATATCCCAAACTGGGACCAGTCTGGGACTGGGACTGGGGACAAACTGGGACCAGTGTGGGACTGGGAATGGGACTGGGGACAAACTGGGACCAGTGTGGGACTGAGAATGGTGCCTGGGCCCTCCCAGTTCAGACCAGTCCATCCCAGTTCATCCCAATCCCTTCCCAATCCCTTTCCAGTCCCCTCCCAGTTCCCTTCCAATCCATCCCAGTGGCTCCCAGTGGCTCCCAGTCCATCCCAGTCCCTCCCATTTCCCTTCCCAGTCCCTCCCAGTCCCTCCCAGTTTGTCCCAGTCCCTCCCAGTCCCTCCCAGTCCCTCCCAGTCCCTCCCAGTCCATCCCAGTCCATCCCAGTCCATCCCAGTTTATCCCAGTCTCTCCAGTGCAGGAACTGTGATTCCCCAGTATATCCCAGTTTATCCCAGTATATCCCAGTTTATCCCAGTCCCTCCCAGTCCATCCCAGTCTCTCCAGTGCAGGAACTGTGATTCCCCAGTATATCCCAGTTTATCCCAGTATATCCCAGTTTATCCCAGTCCCTCCCAGTCCATCCCAGTCTCTCCAGTGCAGGAACTGTGATTCCCCAGTCCCTCCCAGTATATCCCAGTCCCTCCCAGTCCATCCCAGTTTATCCCAGTCCATCCCAGTCCATCCCAGTCCCTCCCAGTATATCCCAGTTTATCCCAGTGTCTCCAGTGCAGGAACTGTGATTCCCCAGTCCATCCCAGTATATCCCAGTCCATCCCAGTCCATCCCAGTGTCTCCAGTGCAGGAACTGTGATTCCCCAGTCCATCCCAGTCTCTCCAGTGCAGGAACTGTGATTCCCCAGTATATCCCAGTTTATCCCAGTATATCCCAGTATATCCCAGTCCCTCCCAGTCCCTCCCAGTTTATCCCAGTCTCTCCAGTGCAGGAACTGTGATTACCAGCAGGAGGCAGACAACAGCTGCATCTACGTCAACAAGATCACACACGAAGTGGAGTGAGAGCCCAGGGACCCCAAATACCCCAAAATACCCCTGAAATATTCCCTGAATATCCTCAAAATATTCCCTAAATATTGCCAAAATATCCTCAAAATATTCCCTAAAATATTGCCAAAATATCCTTGAAATATTCTCTAAATATTCCTAAAATATCCACAAAACATTCCCCAAAATATTCCCAAATATTCCCAAAATATTCTCAAAATATTCCTAAATATTCCCAAAATATCCCCAAAATATTCCCTAAAATATTCCTAAAATATTCCCCAAAATATTCCCAGAATATTCCTAAAATATTTCCTAAATATTCCTAAAATATCCCCCAAAAATTCCTAAAATATTCCCTAAATATTCCTAAAATATTCCCTAAATATCCCCAAAATATCTCCAAAATGTCCCCCAAATATTCCTAAAATATCCCTAAAATATTCCTAAAATATCCACAAAATATTCCCTAAATATTCTCAAAATATCCCCACAAAATTCCTAAAATGTTCCAGAAATATTCCCCAAAATATTCACAGAATGTCTCCAAATATTCCCCAAATATCCCTAAAATATCCCTAAAATATTCCTAAAATATTCCTAAAATATTCTTAAAATATCCCTCAAATATTGCCAAAATATCCTCAAAATATTCCCTAAATATTCCCTAAATATCTTCAAAATATTCCCAAAATACCTCCTAAATATTCCCCAAATATTCCTAAAATATTCCCTAAATATTCCTAAAATAGTCCCTAAATTTTGCCAAAATATCCTCAAAATATTCCCTAAAATATTCCTAAAATATCCCCTAAATATTCCTAAAATATTCCCTAAATATCCCCAAAATATCCCCCAAGTATTCCTAAAATATTCCCTAAATATTTCCTAAATATTTTTAAAATATTCTATATATGTCCCTAAATATCCTCAAAATATTCCACAAAATATCCCCAAAATTTCACCCAAATATTCCTAAAATATCCACAAAATATTCCCTAAATATCCCCAAAATATTCCCCAAAATCCTCTAAAAATTCTTAAAATATTCCCTAAATATTCCTTAAATATCCTCAAAATATTTTCTAAATATTCCTAAAATATTTATTAAATATTCCCCAAATATCCCTAAAATTTTCTAAAATATTTCCTAAAATATTTCCTAAATATTCCTCAAATATCCCCAAAAATTTCTAAAATATTTCATAAAACATTTCATAAAATATTCCCCAAATATTCTTAAAATATTTATTGAATATTCCCAAATATCCCCAAAAAATTCCTAAAATATTTCCTAAATACTCCTAAAATATTCCTAAAATATTCTCCAAATATTCCTAAAATATTCCTTAAATATCCACAAAAATTTCTAAAATATTTCCTAAATATTCCCTAAATATCCTCAAAATATTTCCTAAATATTTGTTAAATATTCCCCAAATATTTCCAAAAATTTATAAAATATTTCCTAAAATATTCCCTAAATATTCCTAAAATATTCCCTAAATATTCCTAAAATATTCCAAAAATATTCCAAAATAATCCTAAAGTATTTTCTAAATGTTCCTCAAATATCCCCAAAAATTTCTAAAATATTTCATAAAACATTTCATAAAATATCCCCAAAATATTCTTTAAATATTTATTAAATATTCCCAAATATCCCCAAAAAATTCCTAAAATATTCCTTAAATATTCCCTAAATATTCCTAAAATATTCTCTAAATATTCCTAAAATATTCCTTAAATATCCACAAAAATTTCTGAAATATTTCCTAAAAATCCCCTAAATATCCTCAAAATATTTCCTAAATATTCCTAAAATATTCCCAAAATATTCCCTGAATATTCCATAAAATATGTGGGATTTTGGGGGGCATTTCAGGGAATTTTGGGGATTTTTTTTGGGATTTTTTCTGGGATTTTTGGGGAATTTTTTTGGGATTTTTTCTGGGATTTTTGGGATGATTTTTGGGATTTTTTTGGGATTTTTTTGGGGGATTTTGGGGTGATTTGTGGCATTTTTTGGGGACTTTTTCTGGGATTTTTGGGGGGATTTTTGGGGGGATTTTTTTGATTTTTTGGGAATTTTTGTGTGGATTTTGGGGGGGATTTTTGGGGGATTTTGGGGAATTTTTGGGGTGATTTTGGGGGATTTTTTTTGGGATTTTTTCTGGGATTTTGGGGTAATTTTTGGGATTTTGGGGGAATTTTGGGGGGATTTTTTGGGGGACTTTTTTGATTTTTTGGGAATTTTTGGGTGGATTTTTGGGGTGATTTTGGGGGAATTTTGGGGATTTTTTCTGGGATTTTTGGGCAGATTTTGGGAATTTTTGGGGGGATTTTTTTTGGGGATTTTTTCTAGGATTTTGGGGTAATTTTCGGGATTTTGGGGGGATTTTTGGGGGGGATTTTTTTGATTTTTGGGAATTTTTGGGTGGATTTTTGGGGTGATTTTGGGGGAATGTTGGGGGATTTTTTGGGAATTTTTGGGGGGATTTTTTGGGGGCATTTTGGGGGATTTTTTTGATTTTTGGGATTTTTTTCTGGGATTTTTGGGGGAATTTTGGGTGATTTTTTCTGGGATTTTTGGGGTGATTTTTGGGATTTTTTGGGGATTTTTTTGGGGGAATTTTGGGTGGATTTGGGGTGAATTTTTGGGGTGATTTTTGGAGGCTTTTGGGGGTGATTTTGGGGATTTTTTGGGGGGATTTTTGGGATTTTTGGGGAAATTTTGAGAGGATTTTGGGGTGATTTGGGGCATTTTTTGGGGACTTTTTCTGGGGTTTTTGGGGAATTTTTTTGGGATTTTTGGGGGGATTTTTGGGGGGATTTTTGGGGGATTTTTTTGATTTTTGGGAATTTTTGTGTGGATTTTTGGGGTGATTTTTGGGATTTTTTGGAGGGATTTTGGGGGGAATTTTGGGGGGATATTTGGGGGGACTTTGGGATTTTTGGGGAATTTTTGGGTGGATTTTTTCTGGGATTTTTGGGGATTTTTGGGATTTTTTTGGAGGATTTTTTCTGGGATTTTGGGGGGTTTTTTGGGATTTTTTTTGAGGATTTTTGGGGGATTTTTGGGGTGATTTGGGGGAATTTTTTTCTGGGATTTTTGGGGGGATTTGGGCATTTTTTGGGGATTTTGGGGAGATTTTTTGGGGTGAATTTTGGGGATTTTTGGGGTGATTCCAGTGCATTTTGTGGGCATTTCAGGGAATTTTTGGGGTGATTTTTGGGATGATTTTTTGGGATTTCTGGGGTGATTCCAGTGCATTTTGGGTAGATTTTTGGGGTGAATTTGGGTGATTTCTGGGCTGATTCTGGGCTGATTTCTGGGATGATTTTGGGGTCATTCTGGGGTGATTTTGGGGTGATTTAAGTGAATTTTTGGGCTGATTTTGGGTTGAATTTGGGGTGATTCCAGTGCATTTTTGGGGTGATTTTGGGGGAATTTTTGGGGGAACTTTGTTGGATTTTGGGGTGAATTTGGGCTGATTTTGGGTGGATTTTTGGGGTGATTCTGGGCTGGTTCTGGGCTGATTTTGGGCTGAATTTGGGATGAATTTTGGGTGATTTTTGGTGACTTTGTCCCTTTGGCCCCAGCGAGCTGACCCAGATCATCGCTGACGTGTCCCAGGACCCGACCCTGCCCCGCACCGAGGATCACCCCTGCCAGAAGTGAGGGACTGGGACAGGGACAGGGACAGGGACAGGGACAGGGACAGGGGGGACACTGGGGACAGCTGGGGAGGATCACCCCTGCCAGAAGTGAGGGACAGGGACAGGGACAGGGACAGCTGGGGACATTGGGGACAGCTGGGGACAACTGGGGAGACATTTGGGGACACCTGGGGAGGATCACCCCTGCCAGAAGTGAGCGACAGGGACAGGGGACAGCTGGGGACAGCTGGGGACACTGGGGACAGCTGGGGACACCTGGGGACAGTGGGGACACTGAGGACAGCTGGGGACACTGGGGACACCTGGGGAGGATCATCCCTGCCAGAAGTGAGGGACAGGGACAGGGGACATTGGGGACAGCTGGGGACATTGGGGACATTGGGGACATCAGAGAGCCTTTGGGGACAGCTGGGGACACACCTGGGGACAGCTGGGGACATTTTGAGGAGATCTGGGGACACTTGGGGATGCTTTGGGGACGTCTTGGGGACACCTGGGGTGACTCTGGGGACAACTGGGGACACTTTGAGGACACTTTGGGGACATTTGGGCACACCTGGGGTGACTCTGGGGACACTTTGGGGACATCTTGAGAGCACTTTAGGGACACAGGAGTGCCCTTGGGGACACCTGGGGGACATGTGGGGACCTCTGGGGACATTTGGAGACACCTGGGGACATCTTGGGGACACTTTGGGGACACTTGGGGACAATCAGAGAACCTTTGGGGACATTTAGGGACACTTTGGGGTCATCTGAAGACACCTGGGGACACCTGGGGGACACTTTGAGGACACTTTGGGGACATTTGATGGTATTTGGGGACACGTTGGTGACATTAGGGGACACTTTGGGGTTATTTGAAGACACCTGGTGACATTTGGGGGCCACTTGGGGACACCTTGGTTGACTCTGGGGGCACCTGGAGGGACTCTGGGGACACTTTGGGACACTTGAGGATGATTTGGGGACACTTTGGGGACGTCTTGAGAACATTTTAGGGACACAGGAGTGCCCTTGGGGACACCTGGGGGACATTTGAGGATCTCTGGGGACATTTGGGGACATCTTGAGAACGTTTTGGGACACCTTGGGGACACTTGGGGACAATCAGAGAACCCTTGGGGACACTTTGGGGTCATGTGAAGACACCTGGGGACATCTGGGGGACACTTTGGGGACATTTGATGATATTTGAGGACACCCTGGTGACATCTGGTGACACTTTGGTGACACTTTGGTGACATCTGGTGACACTTTGGTGACCTTTGGTGACCTTTGGTGACACTTTGGTGACATTTGGTGCCATTTGTGTCCCTGCAGGTGCGGGCACAAGGAGGCCGTGTTCTTCCAGAGCCACAGCGCCCGCGCCGAGGTCAGACCCCAAACACAAAAAAAACCAAAAATCAACCCAAAAAACCCAAAAAAACCACAAAATCCACCCCAAAAAAACACAAACCCCAAAATCCACCCCAAAAACCAACCCAAAAAACCCCAAAATCTGACCCAAAAACCCTCAAAATCCACCCCAAAAACCAAAAACACAAAAAAAACCAAAATCCACCCCAAAAAAACCCCCAAATCCACCCAAAATCCACCGCAAAAAACCCCCAAAACCACAAAATCCACCCCAAAAACCAACCCAAAAAACCCTGAAATCTGCCCCAAAAACTCCAGACTCCACCCCAAAAACCCAAAACACAACCCAAAATCCACCCCAAAATTCCCCAAAATCCACCCCAAAAAACCCCCAGAACCTCCACATCCACCCCAAAAACCAACCCAAAAAAACCCCAAAACCCCCCAAAATCCACCCCCAAGAAACACAAAATCCACGCCAAAATCCAACCCAAAATCCACCCCAAAAAACCCAAATCCACCCTCAAAAAACCAAAACCACAAAAAAACCCCAAAAACCAACCCAAAATTCCCCAAAATCCACCCCAAAAAACCCCAAAATCCACCCCCAAAAACCCAAATCCACCCAAAAAACACAAAAAAACCCAAAATCCACCCCAAAATCCAACCCAAAAACTCCAAAATCCACTCCAAAAACCCCAAAAAACCACAAAAACCCAAAATCCACCCCAAAAAAACCCCTAAAACCACAAAATCCACCCAAAATCCACCCCAAAAAACCCAAAATCCACCCCAAAAAAACCCAAAAACCCCAACATCTGACCCAAAAAACCCAAATCCACCCCAAAAAACCCCAAAAACCCCAAAATCCACCCAAAATCCACCCCAAAAACCCCCCAAAACCCCAAAATCCACCCAAAAAAACCCCAAACCCCAAAATCCACCCCAAAAACCAACCCAAAAAACCCCGAAATCTGATCCAAAAACTCCAGAATCCACCCCAAAAACCCAAAACACAACCCAAAATCCACCCCAAAAAAACCCCAAAACCCCCCAAAATCCACCCCCAAAAAACCCAAATCCACCCCAAAAACACAAACCCAAATTCCACCCCAAAAAAACCCCAGAACCTCCACATCCACCCCAAAAACCAACCCAAAAAAACCCCAAAACCCCCCAAAATCCACCCCAAAAACCCAAAATCCACCACCAAAAAACCCCAAAACCCCAAAATCTGACCCAAAATCCTAAAAAAAACCCCAAAAACCGACCCCAAAAAACCCAAATTCCCCCAAATCCCCCAAAATCCTAAAATAAATCCCCCCAAATCCAACCCAAAAACCCAACCCAAGAAAACCCCAAAATCCCGAAATCCATCCCCTAAAAAACCCCAAAAACCCAAAATCTGACCCCAAAAACCCCAAAATTTCCTGAGACCCCTCCCCCAAAAAACCCCAAATTCCCACAGACCCCTCCCCAAAACCCCCAAAATTCTCAGGGATTTTTTTTTTGGGGTTTTTGGGATCTTTGGGAATTTGGGGTTTTTGGGGAGGGGTCTTTGGGAATTTTGGGGTTTGGGGGTGGATTTTGGGGAGGGGTCTTGGGATTTTTTAGGGGGTTCCCAGGGGGATTTTTGGGATGGGGTCTTGGGGGATTTTGGGGTTTTTTTTGGGGAGGGGTCCCAGGGAATTTTGGGTTTTTTTGGGGAGGGGTCTTTGGGAATTTTGGGGTTTTAGGGCTGGATTTTGGGGAGGATCCTGGGGGGTTTTGGGGTGAATCTTGGGGGTTTTTGAGGGGGATTTTGGGGAGGGGTCCCAGGGGATTTTGGGGTTTTTGGGGAGGGGTCCCAAGGGGGTTTTTGGGGAGGGGTCCCAGGGAATTTTGGGTTTTTTTGGGGAGGGGTCTTTGAGAATTTTGGGGTTTTTAGGGCTGGATTTTGGGGAGGATCCTGGGGGGTTTTGGGGTGAAACTTGGGGGTTTTTGAGGGGGATTTTGGGGAGGGGTCCCAGGGGATTTTGGGGATTTTGGGGAGGGGTCCCAAGGGGGTTTTTGGGGAGGGGTCTCAGGGAGTTTTTGGGGGGGGGGTCTCAGGGGATTTTGGGGAGGGGTCTTGGGGTTTTTGGGGGGTGCCAGGAGGTTTTTGGGGAGGGGTCTTTGGGAATTTTGGGGTTTTTGGGGGAGGTTTTGGGATTTTTGGGGAGGGGTCTCAGGGAGCTTTTGGGGGTCCCAGGAGATTTTTGGGGAGGGGTCCCAGGGGGTTTTTGGGGAGGGGTCCCAGGGGATTTTAGTGTTTTTGGGGGCTCCCAGGGGATTTGGGGGAGGTTTTGGGGAGGGGTCTTGGGGAGTTTTGGGGTTCTGGGGAGGGGTCTCAGGAGGTTTTTGGGTGGTCCCAGGGAGTTTTGGGGAGGGGTCTCAGGGAGTTTTTGGGGGGTCTCAGGGGATTTGGGGAGGGGGTCCCAGGCGAATTTGGGGTTTTTGGGGAGGGGTCTCAGGGAATTTTGGGGAGGGGTACCAGGGGTTTTTGGGGTTTTTAGGGCTGGATTTTGGGGAGGATCCTGGGGGTTTTTGAGGGGGATTTTGGGGAGGGGTCCCAGGGGGTTTTTGGGGTGGGGGTCTCAGGGGTTTTGGGGTTTTTGGGGAGAGGTCCCAGGGGGTTTTTGGGGAGGGGTCCCAGGGGATTTGGGGAGGGGTCTCAGGAGGTTTTAGGGTGGTCTCAGGGTTTTTGGGGGGGGTCCCAGGGGGTTTTGGGATTTTTTGGGGAGGGGTCTCAGGGAGTTTTGGGATTTTTTGGGGAGGGGTCTCAGTGATTTTGGGGTTTTTGGGGAGGGGTCTCAGTGAGTTTTGGGTTTTTTGGGGGAGGGGTCCCAGGGAGTTTTTGGGGTTTTTTTGGGGAGGGGTCTCTCAGGGGATTTTGGGGTTTTTGGGGAGGGGTCTCAGGGATTTTTGGGACCCCCAGGACGCCATGCGCCTGTACTACGTGTGCACCGCCCCCCACTGCGGCCACCGCTGGACTGAGTGACCACAGTGACCCTGAGTGACCACAGTGACCACTGAGTGACCCTGAGTGACCACAGTGACCACAGAGTGACCCTGAGTGACCCTGAGTGACCACAGAGTGACCCTGAGTGACCCTGAGTGACCACAGTGACCACTGAGTGACCACTGCAGTGACCACTGAGTGACCCTGAGTGACCACAGAGTGACCACTGCAGTGACCACTGCAGTGACCCCTCAGACCCCAAATTAAACCCCAAAAGTGACCACGGAGTGACAACAGTGACCCCTGAGTGACCCCAAAATACATCCCAGAGTGACCCTTGAGTGACCCCTGAGTGACCACGGGAGTGACCCCAAAATAAATCCCGAAAACCGATCCCAGGAGTGACCACGGGAGTGACCCCTGAGACTCCAAAAGTGACCCCAGGAGTGACCCCAAAATAAACCAAAGTGACCACAGGAGTGACCATGGGAGCGACCCCAAAACCGACCCCAGGAATGACCCCTGAGACCCCAAAAGTGACCGCAGGAGTGACCATGGGAATGACCCCAGAGACCCTAAAATAGACCTCAAAAGTGACCCCAGGAGTGACCCCTGAGACCCCAAAAGTGACCATGGGAATGACCCCTAAGTGACCCCAAAATACATCCCAGGAGTGACCACAGAGTGACCCAAGTGACCATGGGAGTGACCCCAAAAGTGACCCCTGATAGCCCAAAAGTGACCTCTGAGACCACTGGAGTGACCCCTAAGACCCCAGAAGTGACCCCAGGAGTGACCCCAAAATAAATCCCAAAAGTGACCCCGAAGTGACCACAGAGTGATCCCTGAGATCCCAAAAGTGACCTCTGAGACCCCAAAATAAACCCCCAAAAGTGACCATGGGAGTGACCCCAGGAGTGACCATGGAGTGACCCCTGAGACCCCAAAAGTGACCTCAGAACCAACCCCAAAAGTGACCCCAGGAGTGACCCCTGAGACCCCAAAACCGACCCCAAAGTGACCCCAAAACTGACCCCAAAAGTGACCACGGGAATGACCCCAAAATAAATCCCAAAACTGACCCCATGAGTGACCATGGGAGTGACCCCTGAGACCCCAGAAGTGACCTCTGAGACCCCAAAACCAATCCCAGGAGTGACCACGGGAGTGACCCCAAAATAAACCCCAAAAATGACCACGGGAGTGACCCCTGAGACCCCAAAAGTGACCCCAAAGTTGATCCCAAAAGTGACCACGGGAATGACCCCAAACCGACCTCAAAGTGACCCCAAAAGTGACCATGGGAGTGACCCCAGGAGTGACCCCTGAGACCCCAAAACCCCCCAGGACCCCGAAAATGACCCCAAAAGTGACCCCAGGACGGATCCTTGAGACCCCAAAAGTGACCCCAAAGCTCTGTGAGTGACCCCAAAAGTGACCCCAGGATGGACCCCAGAGACCCCAAAAGTGACCCCAAAACCCCCCAGAACCCCAAAAGTGACCAAGGAGCCCCAAACCACCCCAGCATGGATCCTTGAGACCCCAAAAGTGACCCCAAAACCCCAAAAGTGACCCTAAAAGTGACCCCAAAATGCCATCAGTGACCCCAAACACCCCAAAAGTGACCCCAAAATGTCACCAGTGACCCCAAAAGTGACCCCAGACCCCATGAGTGACCCCAAAAGTGACCCCAAAATCTGCCCCAGACCCCCCCAGGACCCCCCAGACCCCAAACCCAACCCCAAAACCCCTCAGGGATCCCAAAGTTCGAGGAGAAATCCCAAAAATTCCAGGAAAATCCCTCCCCCCACAAAAAAAAATCAGCCTAAAAAATGAAAATTTTCTTCAAATTTAAGGAAAATCCCAAAAGTTTCATTTAAAAACCTTAAAATTTCAGGAAAATCCCCAAAATTTTAATTTAAAAAATCCAGTTTTCAGGAAAATCCCAAAATTTAATGAAAAAATTCCTGAATTTCAGGAAAATAATAATTAAAAAAAATCAGGAAAATTTTCCTCAAATTTCAGGAAAATACAAAAAACTTCAGGAAAATTTTTTCCATTTTGAGGACAATCCCAAAAATTTAATTAAAAACCCCAAATTTAAGAAAAATCCAAAAAAGTTTCAGAAAAATCCCCAAAATTTCATAAATAGAATCTCAAAAAATTTAAAAAAAAATCCTCAAAATTTCAGAAAAACCAAAAAAATTTAATTTAAAACCCCCAAATTTCAGGAAAATCCCCAGAATTTCATTTAAAAACCCCCAAATTTAAGAAAAATCCACCCCAAATTTCAGGAAAATCCAAAAAAATTCAGAAAATATCCCCAAATATTTCAGATAAATCCCAAAAATTTAATTTAAAACCCCCAAATTTCAGGAATAATCCCAAAAATTTCATTTAAAAAACCCCAAATTTCCCTTTTTTCCCCCCCCAAAAAAAATTCCAACCACAAATCCACAAATTTTTCTGGGAATTTTTTTATTCCTATCACCAAAAAATGTTCCAGGAATGGGGGAGGGGAGGGGGGAGGGGATTAAATAAAGACAAAAAAGGAGGGAAAAAAAAATCCCAAAAATTTTTTTGGGATTTTTTTTGGGATTTTTGGGAATTTTCCCTTATCCCAAAATAACCAAAAATGGGGAAAAAAAGAAAAAAAAAATTGGGATTTGGGATAAAAACGGTGCCATTTATACAAATATAGTGTTTTAAAAACAGGAATTTTGGGGGATTTTGGGAATTTTGGGATTTTGGGAATGAAGGGGGGAGGGGTTTAAAACCCTGAGCCGCTCCAGGAAATAATTTAGGGAATTTTTTAGGATTTTTAAAGGAATTTTTAGGGATTACCTAAGGGATTTTTAGGGGAATTTTAAGGATTTTTTTTTAATTTAAAAAGATTTTTTTGGGGGAATTTTTAGTAATTTTTTAGGATTTTTTTTTTAATTTTAAAGGAATTTTTTTGGGAATTTTTAGTGAAATTTGGGGGAATTTTTAATGAACTTTAAGGATTTTTAAATGAATTTTTAATGAATTTTTAATTAACTTCTTTAAATTTTTAATGAATTTTTTTTGATTTTAAAGGAATTTTGCGGGAATTTTTTGTGAATTTTTTAGGAATTTAAAATGAACTTTTGGGATTTAAAAATTAATTATATAGAATTTTTTATTAATTTTTGGAGAATTTAAATTAAATTCTTATTAATTTCAAATGAATTTTTAGGGCATTTTTAAGGAATTTTTAGGGAAATTTTTAGGGATTTTTTGGGAACTTTTAAGGAATTTTAAAGGAATTCTTTAAGAATTTTTTGGGAATGCTTTAGGGTTTTAAAAGAAATTTTTAGGGAATTTTTTACAAAACTTTGGGGAATTTTTAATGAATTTTTTAGGGATTTTTAAAGGGAACTTTTAGGAAATTTTTTAGGAAATTTTGGGAACTTTTTAGGAATTTTTTAGGAATTTTTTTGGGATCAAAGTGCCTGGATTCTCACGCCTGGAAGCTCCTGAATTATTATCATTATTATTATTATTATTATTAATTATTCCTCATTAATTAATTATTATTAATTAAAGATTGGAGCCCCCCCATCCAGGGGGGCCCTTATTGCCTTGGGGGGCCCCTCCCCCCAAATCCCGACCCCTCCCCCCCTTATCCCAGGGAATTGTGGGGGAGGGGCCTGGAAGCCGCTGGAAAGTTCTGGAATTCCATGGAAAAAGTTCTGGAATTCTGTCTCAAGTTCTGGGATTCCATGGAAAGTTCTGGATCCCTTGAGAAAAGTTCTGGAATTCCTGGAATCCCATGGAAGGTTCTGAAATTCTTGGAATCCTATGGAAGGTTCTGGAATCCCATGAGAAAATCTGGAATGCCATGGAAAGTTCTGGAATTTCATGGAAGGTTCTGGAATTCTTGAAATCCCATGGAAGGTCCTGGAATCCCATGGAAAGTTCTGGAATTCTTGGAATCCCATGAGAAAAATCTGGAATCCCATGGAAGGTTCTGAAATTCCTCTGGAAAGTTCTGGAATCCCATGGAAAGTTCTGGAATTCTTGGAATGCCATGGAAGGATCTGGAATCCCAAGGGAAAGTTCTGGAATCCCATGGAAAGTTCTGGAATTCTTGGAATGCCATGAAAGGTCCTGGAATCCCATGAGAAAATCTGGAATCCCATGGAAAGTTCTGGAATTTCATGGGAATGTTCTGGATCTCTCTGGAAAGTTCTGGAATTCTGTAGAAAACTTCTGGAATTCTTGGAATCCCATGGAAGGTTCTGGAATTCCATGGAAATTCTGTAGAAAGTTCTGGAATTCTTGGAATCCCATGGAAGGTTCTGGAATCCCGTAGGAAAGGTCTGGAATTCTGTGGAAAAGTTCTGGTTTCCCCTGGAAACTTCTGGAAAGTTTTGGGATTCCTGGGGTTCCATGGAAAGTTCTGGAAATCCCTCTGGAAAGTTCTGGAATTCTTAGAATCCCATGGAAGGTTCTGGAATCGCATGGAAAGTTCTGGAATTCCTCTGGAAAGTTCTCTAATCCCATGGAAGGTTCTGGAATTCCATGGGAATGTTCTGGATCTCTCTTGGAAAGTTCTGGAATTCTTAGAATCCCATGGAAGGTTCTGGAACCCCAAGGAAAGTTCTGGAATTCCGTGGGAAAATTCTGGATCGCCCTGGAAGCTTCTGGAAAGTTTTGGGATTCCGTGGAAAGTTCTGGAATTTCTGCAATTCCATGGAAGGTTCTAGATCCCTCTGGAAGCTTCTGGAATCCCATGGAAGAATCTGGAATTCTGTGGGGAAGTTCTGGAATTCTTGGAATCCCATGGAAAGTTCTAGAATTCCTCTGGAAAGTTCTGGACGCCTCTGGAAAGTTCTGGAATTCTGTGGGAAAGTTCTGGAATCCCATGGAAGGTTCTGGAATCCTCTGGGAAGGTCTTGGAACCTTTTGGAATGTTCTCGATCCCCCTGGAAAGTTTGGGATCCATAGGAGGAGTCTGGAACTCTCTGGAATGTTCTGGAACCCTTTGGAATGTTCTGGAATCCTCTGCAATGTTCTGGGATCCTCTGGAATTCTGGGATGCCTCTGTAAAGTTCAGAAATCCCTTGGGAAGCACCTGGAAAAAACTCCTGGAATTTTCTGGAATGTTCTGGATCAGCAGCAGGAGTCTGGATCCCTCTGGAAAGTTCTGGATCCACAGGAACGATCCTGGTCCCTTCTGGAAGGTTCTGGAATTCCATGGAAGGTTCTGGATCCCTTTGGAAGGTTCTTGGTCCCTCTGGAAGTTTCTAGAATTCCATGGAATGTTCTGGATCTTCTGGAATGGTCTGGGAATCCTTTGGAGTGTTCTGGGTTCATCTAGAAGGTTCTGGATCCACAGGAATGGTCCCAGTGCCACATGGAATGTTCTGGATCCCTTTGGAAGGTTCTTGGTCCCATTGGAATGTTCTGGAATTCCATGGAATGTTCTGGAACCCCCTGGAACGTTCTGGATCTGCAGGAGAAGCTTTGATCCCTCTGGAAGGTTCTGGAATTCCATGGAATGTTCTGGATCCCCTGGAAAGTTTTGGAATTCCTTTGGAACGTTCTGGATCCCTTTGGAAGGTTCTGGGATTCCATGGAAGGTTCTGGATCCCTTTGGAAGGTTCTTGGTCCCTCTGGAATGTTCTGGAATTCCACAGAATGTTCTGGGATCCACTGGGATCCCCTTTGGAATGTTCTGGATCCCTCTGGAAGGTTCTGGATCCCCAGGGAGAATCTCGGCCCCTCATGGAATGTTCTGGATACTTTGGAATCTTCTGGATCTCTTTGGAAGGTTCTTGGTCCCTCTGGAAGGTTTTGGAATTCCATGGAATGTTCTGGATCCCTTTGGAAGGTTCTGGATCCCCAGAGAGGATCTCGGTCCCACATGGAAGGTTCTGGATCCCTTTGGAAGGTTCTTGGTCCCTCTGGAATGTTCTGGAATTCCATTAAAGGTTCTGGATCCACTGAGATCCCCTCTGGAATGTTCTGGATCTGCAGGGAAAGTTCTCGATCCCCCTGGAATGTTCTGGATCCTTGGGAACGTTCTGGAATTCCATGGAAGGTTCTGGATCCCTTTGGAACGTTCTGGGATTCCATGGAAGGTTCTGGATCCCTTTGGAAGGTTCTTGGTCCCTCTGGAATGTTCTGGAATTCCACAGAATGTTCTGGGATCCACTGGGATCCCCTTTGGAATGTTCTGGATCCCTCTGGAAGGTTCTGGATCCCCAGGGAGGATCTCGGTCCCTCATGGAATGTTCTGGATACTTTGGAATCTTCTGGATCCCTTTGGAAGATTCTTGGTCCCTTTGGAAGGTTCTGGAATTCCATGGAATGTTCTGGATCCACTGGGATCCCCTCTGGAAGGTTCTGGATCCCTCTGGAATGTTCTTGGTCCCTTTGGAATGTTCTAGAATTCCATGGAAGGTTCTGGATCCCCACAGAGGATCTTAGTCCCTCATGGAATGTTCTGGATCCCTTTGAAATGTTCTGGATTTCACATGGAAGGTTCTGGATCCTGACGGGAATGTCCCAATTCCAGGGGGATTTTTTATCCCAGTGGATCTAAAATGGATCCCAGTCAATCCCAGTCTCTCCCAGTCCATCCCAGTGGATCCCAGTGGATCCCAGTGGATCCCAGTTTATCCCAGTGGGTCCCAGTCTGTCCCAGTCTGTCCCAGTGGATCCCAGTCAGGGCTCCTGGTTCTCAGGATTCCCAGAGCAGATCCTGGCGAAGCGCCGGAGCTGCCGATCCCGACAGGAATGTCCCAATTCCAGGGGGATTTCTCCATCCCAGTCCATCCCAGTCCATCCCAGTGGATCCCAGTAGCTCCCAGTTTATCCCAGTCTCTCCCAGTGGATCCCAGTCTGTCCCAGTCTGTCCCAGTCTGTCCCAGTAAATCCCAGTCAGGGCTCCTGGTTCTCAGGAGCTCCAGAGAAGATCCTGGCGAAGCGCCGCAGCTGCTGATCCCAATGGGAATGTCCCAATTCCACGGCGATTTCTCCATCCCAATCAATCCCAGTAGATCCCAGTCTGTCCCAGTGGGTCCCAGTTTATCCCAGTCTGTCCCAGTAAATCCCAGTCAGGGCTCCTGGTGCTCTGGATTCCCCGAGAAGATCCTGGCAAAGCGCCGGAACTGCCGATCCCAACGGGATTTTCACAATTCCACAGCGATTTCTCCATCCCAGTCAATCCCAGTCCATCCCAGTCTGTCCCAGTCTCTCCCAGTCAATCCCAGTTTATCCCAGTCTGTCCCAGTGGATCCCAGTCAGGGCTCCTGGTGCTCCGGGTTCCCCGAGAAGATCCTGGCGAAGCGGCGCAGCTGCCGCGCGGCCGAGCTCGACTCCTGCTGCAGCCGCCGGTTGTTCTGCCGCAGGTTGGCGACCTCGGCCTGCAGGAAAACCTTGTCCTGCTTCTCCTGGGGGGAAAAACGGGAATTTGGGGGAATCCCAGATTTGGGGGGAAAAGGGAATTTTGGGGAAAAAAAATGGGGGATTTTGGGAAAAAAAATCGGGATTTTTTTGGAAAAAACAGGATTTTTTGGTGAATTTTTTGAGATTTTTTAGTGAAAATTTGAGAATTTTTTTTAGAATTTTTATTTTAAAAACCCAAGAGTTTTGAAGGGGAAAAATAAGGGAATTATGGGGAAAAAAATTGGGGATTTTGGGAAAAAATAAGGATTTTTAAAGTAAAAAATGGGGATTTTTTGGGAAAAACGGGATTTTTTTGTGGATTTTTTGACGTTTTTTAGTGAAAAATTGAGAATTTTTTTTGGAATTTTTTTGGGAAAAATCTCAGAATTGTGAGGGGAAGAAAAAGGGAATTATGGAGGAAAAAATGGGGAGTTTTGGGAAAAAATCAGGATTTTTTTGAGGAAAAATGAGGATTATTTTGGGGAAAATTGGGATTTTTACGGAGTTTTTTTGGGTTTTTTAAGTGAAAATTTGGGAATTTTTTAGGGAAAAATCCCAGAATTTTAGGGGAAGAATGGGGGAATTTTGGGGAAAAAAATTAGGGATTTTTAAGGTAAAAATTTGAGATTTTTTGGGGAAAAATTGAGATTTTTTTTTGGGAAAATTCCAAATTTGTAAGGATTTTTTTTCTTTTTTAAAGTGAAACACAGATTTTTTTAGGGAAAAAATCCCAGAATTTTGGGAAAAAAAATGGGGAAATTTGGGGAAAAAATTGAGGATTTTTAAGGTAAAAAAACAGGGATATTTTTCTAAAAAACAGAATTTTTTGGTGAATTTTTGGAGTTTTTTTTAGTGAAAAATTGGGATTTTTTAAAAATTTTTTGGGGGAAAAAAATCCCAGAATTTTGGGAAAGAAATGGGGATTTTAAGGAAAATATCAAGGATTTTTATGGTAAAAAATGGGGATTTTGGGGGGGAAAAAGGTTGATTTTTAGGTGAAAAAAAGGTGATTTCTGGGTGAAAAATAGGAAAGTTTAGGGGAAAAAATGGGGATTTTTGGGTAAAAAACAGGGATTTTTTTTGGAAAATAAAGGTAATTTTTAGGTGGAAAAAAAGGTGATTTTTGGGTGAAAAAAGGGGAATTTTGGGTGAAAAAAAGGTGATTTTTGGGTGAAAAAAGGGAATTTTGGGTGAAAAAAAGGTGATTTTTGGGTGAAAAAAGAAGTGATTTTTGGGTGAAGAAAGGGGAATTTTGGGAAAAAAAAGAGTGATTTTTGGGTGAAAAAATGTGATTTTTGGGCGAAGAAAGGGGGATTTTGGGTAAAAAAAGTGATTTTTGGGTGAAAAATAGGACATTTTTTGGGGTAAAAAATGGGAATTTTTTTGGGAAAAAAATGGGCATTTTTTTTGGAAAATAAATATGATTTTTAGATAAAAAAAGGTGATTTTTGGGTGAAAAAAGGAGAATTTTGCATGAAAAAAATATTTTTTTGGTGAAAAAAGGGGGATTTGGGGTAAAAAAGAAAGGTGATTTTTGGATGAAAATAAAGGTGATTTTTGGGTGAAAAAAGGGGGATTTTGGGGGGAAAAATTGTGATTTTTGGGTGAAAAAACTCAACAAAAAAGAGTGATTTTTGGGTGAAAAAACGAGAAATTTGGGTGAAAAAAAAGTGATTTTTGGGTGAAAAAAAGAGATTTTTGGTGCTCTCACCTTCTCCAGGTCGCTGTGCAGCTGCTTCAGCATCGCCTCCAGCTGGGAAACTTTTCCTGGCAGGTCCAGGGGGGCTGGGGAGGGGCTGGGGGAAAAATTGGTATTTTTGGGGTTAAAAAAAAAAGGGAAAAGAGAGAAAAAACCTAAATAAATATCACAAAAAGAGGAGGGGAAAAAAAGCCCCAAAAAATCCCAAATTTCTCCCCAAATTCCTCTCCTTAAATCCCCTCAAATTCCTTTTTTTTCCCCTGAAATTCCCATTTTTTACCCCAAAAATTCCCACTTTCTCACCCCAAAATTCCCATTTTTGCCTAAAATCCCCCAAATTTCCACTTTCACCCCAAATTCCCCCCCAAAATTCCCCTTTCCCTTCAAATTCCACCCTCAAAATTCCCATTTTCCCCTCAAATTTCCCATTTTATCCCCCAAATTCCCATTTTTTACCCAAAAATCCCCATTTTATCCCCAAAATTCCCTTTTTTTCCCCCAAAATTCCCATTTTTTCCCAAAAAATTCCCATTTCCCCCCAAAAATGATTTTTCCCCCCAAACTTCCCATTTTTTACCCAAAATTCCCATTTTTCCCCCCAAAATTCCCAATTTCTCACCCCAAAATTCCCATTTTATCCCCAAAATTCCCATTTTTTACCCAAAAAATTCCTATTTTTTCCCCCAAATTCCCGTTTTTTCCCCAAAAATTGTCATTTTTTCCCCAAAATTCCCATTTTTTACCCAAAAAATTCCCATTCCCCCCCAAAATTCTTTTTTTACCCAAAATATTCTCATTTTTAACCAAAATATTCCCATTTTTTCCCCAAAATTCCCATTCCCCCCCCCAAAATTCCCATTTTTCCCCCCCAAATTTCCCATTTTTTCCCCAAAATTTTCTTTTTTTCCCCAAAAATTCCCATTTTCCCCCAAAAAATCCCATTTTATCCCCAAAATACCCTTTTCCCCCCAAAATTTCCCAATTTTTTCCCAGAAAATTTTCCCATTTCCCCCCCAAAATGCTTTTCCCCCCCAAACTTCCCATTTTTTACCCCAAATTCCCATTTTATCCCCAAAATTCTCTTTTTTCCCCCCAAAATTCCCATCATTTACCCAAAAAATTCCCATTTTCCCCCCAAAATTCCCCAAAATTCCCATTTTTTTCCTTCCAAAATTCCCATTTCCCCCCCAAATTCCCATTTTTTACCCCCAAATTCCCATTTTTTCCCCAAAAATTCCCACTTTTTTCCCCAAAAATTCCCAATTTTTCCCCCCAAAATTCCCATTTTTTATCCAAAAAATTCCCATTTTACCCCAAATTCCCATTTTTTCCCCCCAAAATTCCCATTTTTTACCCAAAATTCCCATTTTCCCCCAAATTCCCGTGTTGTACCTGAGTGGGGGGAGGGGCGCTGCCCGCGGGGGTGGGGGAGGGGCCGGGGGCGGCTCCGGGCTCAGGGCGGGGTCGGTCAGGGAGAAAAGGGACACGGCTCTTTGAACTAAAAATATAAAATTATAACCCAAATTATCCAAAGTTTAACCCAAAATATCCCAGAGAAAAGGGACACGGCCCTTTGGACTGAAATATACAAAATATAACCCCAATTATACTAAATATAACCCAAAATATCCCAGAGAAAAGGGACACGGCTCTTTCGACTGAAATATACAAAATAATATACAAATTTATATAAAATATAACCCAAAATGTCACAGAGAAAAGGGACACGGCCCTTTGGACTGAAATATACAAAATTATATACAAATTTATACAAAATGTAACCCAAAATACCCCAGAGAAAAGGGACACGGCCCTTTGGATTGAAAAATATAAAATATAATACAAAATTATCCAAAATTTAACCCAAAATGTCCCAGAGAAAAGGGACACGACTCTTTGGACTGAAATGTACGAAATAATATACAAAACTATACAAAATTATACAAAATGTAACCCAAAATATCCCAGGGAAAAGGGACACGGCTCTCTGAACTAAAAATAAAAATTTATATAAAATTACACAAAGTTTAACCCAAAATATCCCAGAGAAAAGGGACACGGCCCTTTGGACTCAAAATATATTAAATTATATAAAATAAACTAAATTTAACCAAAATATCCCAGAGAAAACGGACACGGCTCTTTGGACTAAAAAATACAAAATATAACCCAAAATTATATAAAATATAACCCAAAATATCCCAGAGAAAAGGGACACGGCTGTTGGACTGGAAAAAAAAAAAATTATATAAAATTATACAAAATTTAATCCAGAATATCTCAGAGAAAAGGGACACGGCCTTTGGACTGAAAATAAAACTAAAATACAAAATTTAACCCAAAATAATCCACAATTTAACCCAAAATTATCCTAAAATATCCCTCAGAAAAGGGACATGGTTCTTTGAACTGAAAAATAAAAAATACAACCCAAATTATCCAAAATTTAACCCCAAATTATCCAAAATTTAACCCAAAATATCCCAGAGAAAAGGGACACGGCTCTCTGGACTGAAAATATATAAAATTATAATTAAAATTAAGCTAAATTATCCAAAATTTAAACCAAAATATCCCAGAGAAAAGGGACACGGCACTCTGGAGTGGAAATAAAAATAAAATACAAAATTATATAAAATAAGCCAAAATTATCCTAAATTTAAACCAGAAAAAATATCCCAAGGAAAAGGGACACAGCCCTCTGCACTGAAATATAATTAAAATAAATCAAAATTATACAAAATTTAACCCAAAATTATTCAAAATTTATCCCAAAATTACCCAAAATTATACAAAATACAACCCAAAATATCCCAGAGAAAAGGGACACGGCCCTCTGAACTAAAATATAATTAAAAATAATTAAATTTATACAAAATTAACCCAAAATTAACCCAAAATATCCCAGAGAAAAGGGACACGACTCGTTGGACTGGAAATATCCAAAATTTATCCAAATTTACCCAAACTAAGCTGAATTCACCCCAAAATCAGCTCCAAATTATCCCCAAATTATCTCAAAATTATCAAAAATTTACCCAAAATAAACCCAAATTTAACCAAAATTATCCAAAATATCCCCAAATTTTCCAATTTTTCTGGTCCCAAATTTCCCAATTTTTTCCCAGACTTGGGGCTCCAAAATTCCTGATTTTTCCTGGATTTTGTCCCCTAAATTTCCAATTTTCCCCAGATTTCAGCCTCCCAAATTCCCAATTTTTCCTGAATTTTTTGCCTCCAAATTTCTGATTTTTTTTCCATATTTTTGGTCTCCTAAATTCTCATTTTTCCCAGGATTTTTTACCCTCAAAATTCCCAATTTTTCTTGAATTTTCCTCTCCAGAATTCCTGTTTTTCCCAGGATTTTTGGCTCCAAAATTCCCAATTTTTCCTGAATTTTGGCCTCCTAAAATCCCAATTTTTCTGATTAAAATTCCCAATTTTCCCAGATTTTTGGGGTCTGGAATTCCCAATTTTTTCCCAGATTTCAGGCTCCCCAAATCCCGATTTTTTCTCTATTTTTGGCCTCCAAATTCCTGATTTTTCCAGGATTTTTTGTCCTCCAGAATTCCCAAATTTTCCCAGATTTCAGGTTCCCAAAATCCCAATTTTTCCTGGATTTTTTGCTCCAAAATTCCCAATTTTTTTTGACTTTTTCTCTCCAGAATTCCCAATTTTTTCCCAGATTTCAGGCTCCCAAATTTCTGATTTTTCCTGGATTTTTGGCTCCAGAATTCCCAATTTTTTCCTGAATTTTGGACCCTGGAATTCCCAGTTTTTCTGATCCCAAATTCCCAATTTTTCCCCTAATTTTGGCCTCCAAATTCCCAAATTTTCCCACATTTCAGGCTCCCAAATTCCCAATTTTTCCTGATTTTTGGGCTCCAAAATTCCCAATTTCCCCCAGATTTTTTGCTCCAGAATTCCCTATTTTTCCTGTATTTTTTACCTCCTAAATTCCCAATTTCCCCTGATTTTTGGTCTCCCAAATTCCCAATTTTCCCCAGATTTCAAGCTCCCAAATTCCTGACTTTTCCTGGATTTTTGGCTCCAGAATTCCCAATTTTCCCTGAATTTTAAGCTCTGGAATTCCCAATTTTTCTCATCCCAAATTCCCAAATTTTCCCAATTTTTGGCCTCCAGAATTCCCATTTTCCCCCGGATTTTTTGCTCCAGAATTCCCAAATTTTCCTGATTTTTCTCCAGAATTCCCAATTTTTCCCAGGATTTTTGTCCTCCGAAATTCCCAGCTTTTCCTGAATTTTGGGGTCGGGAATTCCCAATTTTTTCCCAGATTTCAGGCTCCCAAAATCCCAATTTTTTCTCTATTTTTGGCCTCCAAAATCACAGTTTTTCCAGGATTTCCTGTCTCCATAATTCCAATTTTTCCCCTCCCAAATTCCCAATTTCCCAATTTTTGGCCTTCCAAATTCCCATTTTTTTCTATTTTTGGCTCCAGAATTCCAAATTTTTCCTGAATTTTCTCTTCCAAAATTCCCGTTCTCCCCAGGATTTTTTGCTCCAGAATTCCCAATTTTTCCCGCACTTTTTACCTCCCAAATTCCCATTTCCCCCCATATTTAGGACCCCAAAATTCCCATTTTTTCCCCATTTTTTTTCCCATTTTTTCCATTTTTCCCCCACCTTCGTAGGCCTTGGCCGCGCTCACCAGCGTCGCCCACTCCAGCCCGGCCGTGTCCGGCAGTGGCATCAGCCCCGGCTCCAGCCGGGCCACGGGCCCTGAAGGGTTAAAAAAATTCATAAAAATTCCAAATTTCACAAAATCCCAAATTCCCAAAAAATCCTCCAAAATCCCAGCAGTCCCCAAAAAATTCTGCAAAAAAAATCCCCATAAAAACCCCATTTTTAACCCAAAATCCAGCCCTGGCTCCAGCTGGGCCACGGGCCTTAAAGGGTTAAAAAATTCCCAAAATTTCAAAATTTCACAAAAATCCCAAATTCCCAAAAAATCCCAAAAATTTTGAGCAATGCACAAAAAATTCTGCAAAAAAATTCCCACAAAAATCCCATTTTTAACCCAAAATGCAGCCCCGGCTCCAGCTGGGCCACGGGACCTGAAGGGTTAAAAATTCCCAAAAATTCCCAAAATCCTAAAAATTTCCAGCAATCCCCAAAAAAATCTGAAAAAAAATCCCAAAATTTTATGAAATTTACCCCAAATCTACAAAATTTTCCTAAAAATTCTAAAAATCTGGGAAAAATCTCAAAATTTCCTCCAAAAATCCCAATTTTTCCAAAAATCCACCAAAAATCCCTAAAAAATTCCCCCCAAAACTCCCCAAAATTCCAAAGAAGGTCCCAAAAAATCCTGAAAAATAAAAAAAAATCCCAAAAAATGGTTGGAACAAAAATACCAAAAAATTCCCTAAAAAATCCCCAAAAAATCCCAAAAATATTCCCCAAAATTTAAAAAAATTCCCAAAAAATTCCCAAAAATTCCTGAAAAAATCCCCAAAAAATTCCTAAAAATCCCCCAAAATATCTCCAAAAAAATCCCAGAAAACCCCCAAAATATTCCTACAAAATTCCCAAAAAATCCCCAAAATTCCAAAAAAAATCCCCAAAAAATCAAAAAAAAATTCTCAAATTTTCCCCAAATCCCAAATTTTCCCAAAATTCCCCAAATTTCCCCCAAATTCCCCACCTTTCCTGTTCCCAAGGAAATTGTCCCAAAAATTCCCCAAAAATTCCTCAAAATTAAAAAAAAACCTCCCAAAAAATTCCTGAAAAAAATCCCAGAAAATCCCCAAAAATTAAAAAATCCCCCCAAAAAATCCCAAAAAATTCCAAAAAAATTCCCTAAAAAATCCCAAAAAATCACAAAAATATTCCCCCAAATTAAAAAAAAATTCCCATAAAATTCCCAAAAATTCCTGAAAAAATCCCCCAAAAATTCCTGAAAAAATCCCCCAAAAATTCCTGAAAAAATCCCCCAAAAATTCCTAAAAATCCCCAAAAAATTCCCAAAAAATCCCCAAAAAATCCCAGAAAACCCCCAAAATATTCCTACAAAATTCCCAAAAAATCCCCAAAATTCAAAAAAAACCCCCAAAAAATTCCTGAAAAAATCCCCCAAAATTTCCAGAAAAATCCCAAAAAACCCCCAAAAAATCCCAAAACTAAAAAAAATCCCCAAAAAATCCCCCAAAAAATCCTCAAAAATTCCAAAAAAATTCCAAAAAAATTCCAAAAAAATTCCCAAAAAATCCCCAAAAATCCTCAAAAATTCCAAAAAAATCCCAAATAAATCCAAAAAATTCCCAAAAAATCCCCAAAAATCCCAAACCCCCAAATTTTCCCCAAACCTCCCAAATTTCCCCCAAATTCTGACCTGTCCTGGTTTCCTGGCCCCTCCTGTGGGGCAGGAGCTGCTCACAAGGAAATTGTCCCAAAAATACCCAAAAAAATTCCCCAAAATTAAAATAAAATAAAAAAAAAAATCTAAAAAAAACACACCCCAAAATTTCTCAAAATTCCAAAAAAAAATCCCCAAAAAATCCCAAAAATTTCCCCAAAATTAAAAAAAAACTCCCAAAAAATTCCTGAAAAAATCCCAGAAAGTCCCCAAAAATAAAAAAAAATCCCCCCAAAAATTCCCCAAAAATCCCAAAAAATTCCAAAAAAATTCCCTAAAAATTCCCAAAAAATCACAAAAATATTCCCCCAAATTAAAAAAAAATCCCTAAAAATTCCCAAAAATTCCTGAAAAAATCCCAAAAAAATTCCTAAAAATCCCCCAAAAAATCCCCAAAAAAATCCCAGAAAACCCCCAAAATATTCCTACAAAATTCCCAAAAAATCCCCAAAATTCCCAAAAAAATCCCAAAAAATTCCTGAAAAAATCCCCAAAAAATCCCTAAAAATCCCCAAAAAAATCCCCAAAAAATCCCAGAAAACCCCCAATATATTCCTACAAAATTCCCAAAAAATCCCCAAAATTCCAAAAAAAATCCCAAAAAAGTCCTGAAAAAATCCCCCAAAATTTCCAGAAAAATCCCAAAAACCCCCCAAAAAAATCCCAAAATTAAAAAAAAAAAATCCCCAAAAAATCCTCAAAAATTCCAAAAAAATTCCAAAAAAATCCCAAATAAATCCAAAAAATTCCTCAAAAAATCCCCAAAAAATTCCCCAAAAATTCCCAAAAACATGCAAAAAAATCCCAAAAAACTCCAAAAAAATCCCAAAAGATCTCCCAAAATTAAAAAAAATTCCCAAAAAATTGTTGAAAAAATGCAAAAAAATTCCCAAAAAAATCCTCAAAGAATTCCCAAAAATCAAAAAAAATCCCAAAAAATCCCCAAAAATTCCTGAAAAAAATCCCAAAAAATTCCCAAAAAACGCAAAAAAATTCCCCAAAAAAATCCCCAAAAATTCTTCAAAACTCAAAAAAAACCCCCAAAAATTCCTGAAACAATCCCAAAAAATTCACAAAAAATTAAAAAAACATTCCCAAAATTCCTAAATAATCCCCAAAAATTCCTGAAAAAATAAAAAAAAAATCCCCCAAAAATTCCCAAAAAATCCCAAAAAATCCCTAAACTCCCCAAAACCCCCAAATTTTCCCAAAATCCCCCAAATTTCCCCCAAATCCTGACCTTTCCTGGTTTCCTGGCCCCTCCTGTGGGGCAGGGTGCTGCTCCCAGGGAACCCCCCCGGGAAGTTTTCGGGGAATTCTCGGAGCTGCGATTCGCAATTCCCGGGATTGTCCCGGCGGCTCCCGCACAGCGACTCGTCCGACAGCGTCCTCTGCAGGGGCTGGGGGTGGGAAAAGGGGAAATCTGGGAATTCTGGAAATTTCTGGGATTTCTGAGGTTGAAATCATGAAAAAACGGGAAAAAAATCCCAATTTTTTCCCGTTAAAAATGGCGGAATTCCCGAGTTTTGCGCGTTAAAAATGAGAAAATTCCAGATTTTTTACCATAAAGATGGAGATTTCTACCAGAAATTTCTGAAATTCCAAAATTTCCTGGAATTCCCAAAATTACTGGAACTCCTGTTTCTTTAAATCCCCCAAAATTCGAAAATTCCCAAATTTTTCCCGTTAAAAATGGCAGAATTCCCGAGTTTTGCGCGTTAAAAATGAGAAAATTACGGATTTCTTTCCCAAAAAAAGGGGGACATTTGTGGGGGTTTAGACTTGGAATTCCTGAAATCCAAAAATTTCCTGGAATTCCTGATTAAATCTCAAAAAATTTGGAATATTCCCTTTTTTTTCCCATTAAAAATGGCGGAATTCTTGAGTTTTGCGCGTTAAAAATGAGAAAATTCCGGATTTTTTCCCATAAAAATGGAGATTTCTGCCAGGAATTCCTGAAATTCCCAAAATTCCTGGAATTCCTGTTTCTTTAAATCCCAAAAAATTGGAAAATTCCCAAATTTTTCCCGTTAAAAATGGCAGAATTCCCAAGTTTTGCGCGTTAAAAATGAGAAAATTACAAATTTCTTTCCCAAAAAAAGGGGGACATTTGTGGGGGTTTTGACTTGGAATTCCTGAAATCCAAAAATTTCCTGGAATTCCTGATTAAATCCCCAAAAAATTGGAAATTCCCAAATTTTTCCCGTTAAAAATGGCGGGATTCCTGAGTTTTGTGCGTTAAAAATGAGAAAATTTCAGATTTTTTTCTGACAGAACTGGAAGAATTTGTGATATTTTGGCTTAGAATTCCAAAATTTCCTGGAATTCCCAGAATTCCTAGACTTTCTGGAATTCCTGTTTCTTTAAATCCCCCAAAATTGGAAAATTTCCAAATTTTTCCCCATGTAAAATGGCAGAATTCCCAAGTTTTGTGCATTAAAAATGAGAAAATTCCGGATTTTTTCCCATAAAAATGGAGATTTCGGCCAGGAATTCCTGAAATTCCAAACATTCCTGGAATTCTCAAAATTTCCTGGAATTCCTGTTTCTTTAAATCCTCAAAAAATCGGTAAAATCCCAATTTTTTCCCGTTAAAAATGGCAGAATTCCTGAGTTTTTCCCGTTAAAAATGAGAAAATTCCAGACTTTTTCCCATTAAAATGGCGGGAAAAAAATTGGGTTTTTTGCATGGAATCTCTGAAATTCCAAGTTTTCCTTGAATTCCTGCTTAAATCCAAAAAAATTTGAAAATTCCCATTTTTTGGTCTGAAAAATCTGAAATTTTCTCCATTTTTGGGACTAAAAAATCCAAATTTTCCACATTTTGGGTCGAAAAAAATTGGAATTGTCACCATTTTGGGGACTAAAAAAATCTAATTTTTTCTCATTTTTGGGAAAAATAAAATCCAAATTTCCCACGTTTTTGGGACTAAAAAATCCGAATTTTTCCCATTTTTTGGGACTAAAAAATCCAAATTTTCCACATTTTGGGTCAAAAAAAATTGGAATTTTCACCATTTTTGGGAATAAAAAAATCTATTTTTTTCTCATTTTTGGGACAAAAAAAATCCAAATTTTCCACGTTTTTGGGACTAAAAAAATCTGAATTTTCTTCATTTTTTGGCCTAAAAAATCCAAATTTTTGCCATTTTTGGGGCTAAAACCTCGGGAATTTTTGAATTTTTGAGTTCAGGAATGTGAGGAATGTTGGGAATGTTGGGGATTTTTGGGATTCGTGCTCTGACCGTGGCGGTTTCGGGCTCGGGGCAGGAATTGTCCATCGGGAACGAGGGGAATTGGGAAAATTGTGGTTTTTTTTACAGTTTGGGACTTGGGGAAATTTGGGACTAAAAAATCCAAATTTCCCTCATTTTTGGGGCTAAAAAAATTTAATTTTTTCTCATTTTTGAGACTAAAAAATCCAAATTTTATCAATATTTTGGTTTGAAAAATCTGAATTTTCTCCATTTTTGGGATTAAAAAATCTGAATTTTCCACATTTGTGGTCTAAAAAAATTTGAATTTTCACCATTTTTGGGGCTAAAAAAATCTAATTTTTTCTTATTTTTGGGACTAAACCTCCAAATTTTCCACATTTTCGGGACTAAAAAATCTGAATTTTCTACATTTGTGGTCTAAAAAAAGTTTGAATTTTCTTCATTTTTTGGACTAAAAAAATTCAAATATTCTTCATTTTTTGGCATAAAAAAAATCTGAATTTTCACCATTTTTTTGGCCTAAAAAATCCGAATTTTTGTCGTTTTTGGGGCTAAAACCTCGGGAATTTTTGCATTTTTGAGTTCAGGAATGTCAGGAATGTTGGGAATTCGGGGATTTTTGGGATTCGTGCTCTGACCGTGGCGGTTTCGGGCTCGGGGCAGGAATTGTCCATCAGGATGAGGCGCTTGAGGTCGTCCTCGATGGAGGATTTGGGGACGCGCCGCGGGGAGCGAAGGTCCCGGAGAGACGCGCGGAGCCGCGGCTGCCCGAACACGTTCACCTGCCTGGGGGAGAAGAATTCCAGGGAATTCATGGAAAATTCCAGAAATCCCAGAAAAAAAACCAAACATAAAAATCCCCAAAATCCCATTAAAATCCATCAAAATCCCATCAAAATCCATTAAAATCCCATTGAAATTCCATCAAAATTCCCCAAATCCCGGAACCGCGGCTGCCCCAACATGTTCACTTGCCTGGAGATAAAGAACTTCATGGAATTCATGGAAAATTCCAGAAATCCCAGAAAAAACCCAAAAATTCACCCAAAAATCCCATCAAAATCCATCAAAATTCCATTAAAATCCCATAAAAATCCCATTAAAATTCCATAAAAATCCCATTAAAATTCCCATTAAAATTCCCCAAATCCTGGAGCCGCGGCTGCCCCAACACGTTCACCTGCCTGGGGGAAAAGAATTCCATGGAATTCATGGAAAATTCCAGAAATCCCAACAAAATCCCAGAAAAAACACAAAAATTCACCCCAAAATCCCCTCAAAATCCCATTGAAATCCCATCAAAATCCATCAAAATACCATAAAAAATTCCCCAATTTTCCCAGAATTCCTTTTCCAGGATCCCAAATCCCATTTTCTAAATCCCCAATCCATATTTTCCCTGATCCCAAATCCAAAAATTTTCCCAGAATTCCCTTTCCAGGATCCCAAATCCCAATTTTCCTTAAATCCCAAATCCCATTATCCCAATCCCAAATCCCATTTTTTCCAACCCAATTCCCATTTCTTTGAATCTTAAATCCCAGATTTTCCCACAATTCCCTTTCCCCAATCCCAAATCCCAATTTTCCTGATCCCTAATCCCATTTTTTCCAACCCAATTCCCGTTTTTCTGGATCTCAAATCCCAAATTTTCCCACAATTCCCTTTTTAGGATCCCCAAATCCTAAATTTTCCCAGAATTCCCTTTCCAGGATCCCAATTTCCCATTTTTTGGATTCCAAATCCCATTTTTTGGATCCCAAATCCCAAATTTTCCCAGAATTCCCTTTCCAGGATCCCAATTTCCCATTTTTTGGATTCCAAATCCCATTTTTTGGATCCCAAATCCCAAATTATCCCAGAATTCCCTTTCCAGGATCCCAATTTCCCATTTTTTGGATTCCAAATCCCATTTTTTCCAACTCAATTTCCAATCTTTTTATCCCAAATCCCAATTTTCTCCGATCCCAAATCCCAAATTTTTTTTTTTCCCACAATTCCCTGCTCACGTTTTGCTCTCCGCGGCCTCGTCCGGGCGCCTCCATCCCGGCCCCGCCCCCGGCCCCGCCCCCGGCCCCGCCCCCGGCGCCGCTTTGGCGATTTTGGCTCTGCCGGGAACTCGGGGGAAGGGTTTGGGAACCGGTGCCGGAATCTGCGACCTGGAGATGGAAAAAAAGGAAATTTTAACAAAAAATCAGGAAGTTTTACCAAAAAAATGGGGGTTTTAGAAAAAAAATGGGAATTTTTTACAAAAAAATGGGAATTTTTCACAAAAAATTTGGAATTTTAATGAAAAAAATGGGAATTTTAACAAAAAATAGGGAAGTTTTACCAAAAAAATGGGAGTTTTATAAAAAAATGGGCATTTCTATAAAAAAATGGGAATTTTTACAAAAAAAACGGGAGTTTTAACAAAAAAACAGAATTTCAAGCAAAAAAAGGAAATTTTAACCAAAATAATATGGAATTTTTAACCCAAATAAGAAATAATTTTAACCAAAAAATCGGGAATTTTAACCAAAAATTGAGAATTTTTACCAAAAAAATGGGAGTTTTAACCAAAAATTGGGAATTTTTACCAAAAAAATCGAATTTTTAGAAAAAAATGGGCATTTTTACAAAAAATTGGGAATTTTTACAAAAAAAACGGGAGTTTTAACAAAAAACCAGGGAATTTCAAGCAAATAAAAGAATTTTTAACCAAAATAATATGGAATTCTTAACCCAAATAAGAAATAATTTTAACCAAAAAATTGCGAATTTTGAATAAAAAATTGGAAGTTTTAGAAAAAAAATGGGATTTTTTCATTAAAAAATGGGAATTTTTACGAAGAAAAGGAGTTTTAACAAAAAAACCCGGGGAATTTCAAGTTAAAAAAGGAAATTTTAACCAAAAAATGCGGAATTTTTAACCCAGAACAAAAAATTTGGGAGTTTTTAATCAAAAATTGGGAGTTTGTAATCAAAAATTAGGAAATTTTATTCAAAAATTGGGAATTTTTACCAAAAAAATGGGAGTTTTAACAAAAAAACCATGGAATTTCAGGCAAAAAAAGGAAATTTTAACCAAAATAATACGGAATTTTTAACCAAAAAAAGAGATAAATTTAATAAAAAATTTGGCAGTTTGTAATCAGAAATTGGGAATTTTTTAACTAAATAAAAAAGAGGAAATTTAAAAAAAAAAAATACAGAAAAAAGTTGGAGTTTAATAGAAAAACGGGAATTTTAATGACCAAAAAAATGGGAATTTTGGCCAAAACCTGGAAATTTAAACCATAAAAGGGAATATTGACCAAAAAAGGAAATTTTAACCAAAAATTGGGAATTTTAACCAAAAAAAAGGGAATTTTCCCCACCTGGCCGTAGGCGGGGCCTCGGGCCGGCCCTCATTCCCAGAATTCCAAGCGTCCTTCCCAGAATTCCTGGCGCCGATCCCAGAATTCCAGGCGTCATTCCCAGAATTCCAAGCGTCGCTCCCAGAATTCCTTGTGTTGCTCCCAGAATGCTGAGCGTCCTTCCCACCATGCCTTGCGTCACTCCCAGAATTCCTTGCGTCCTTCCCAGCATTCCAAGCGTCCTTCCCAGAATTCCTTGCGTCCTTCCCAGCATTCCAAGCGTCAGTCCCAGAATTCCAGGCGTTACTCCCAGAATTCCTTGTGTCACTCCCAGAATTCCTTGTGCTACTCCCAGAATTCCAAGCGTCCTTCCCAGCATTCCTTGCATCATTCCCAGAATTCCAAGCGTCCTTCCCAGCATTCCTTGCGCCACTCCCAGAATTCCTTGCGCCGTTCCCAGAATTCCAAGCGTCCTTCCCAGCATTCCTTGCGTCATTCCCAGAACTCCAAGTGTCCTTCCCAGCATTCCTTGCGTCCTTCCCAGCATTCCTGGCGTCGCTGCCGTCGCTGGCCCCGCCCTCGGCCTCGGCCTCGCTGGAGGCGGAGCTGGACAGGGGGGAGGGGCTGCACGAGGGCTCCTTCTGTGGGAACAGCCCCGGTTTGCAGGGAATTCTGGGAAATTTGGGGGAATCCCAGGAATTTTTGGGAGGTTTCCCCATCCAAAAAAAAAAACTGGGAATTTTTTGGGAATTTTTTGGGAATTTTTGGGGAATTTTTGAGGAGGATTTTTAGACGATGGCGGTTTTTTTGGGGGGGATTTATTGATTATTCCAGAAGTTTTTGAGGAATCTTGGGATTTTTTTAGGAATTCTACGTAGTTTTTTAAAAATCCTGAGGATTTTTTTAGGAATTCCAGAGTTTTTTTGGGAATTTCAAGGATTTTTTTAGGAATTCCAGGGTTTTTTTTGGGAATTTTGAGGATTTTTTAGGAATTACAGGGGGGTTTTTTTGGGAATTCCAAGGATTTTTAGGAATTCCAGGGGGGTTTTTTGGGAATTCTGAGGATTTTTTAGGAATTCCAGGGGTTTTTTTGGGAATTCCAGGGGATTTTTGGGGGGCATTTTTTTTTGAATTTTTTTTTGGGAATTCTGGAATTTTTTTGGGAATTCTGGGGGATTTTGGGGGATTTTTTTAATTCTGGGGGATTTGGGGGGCGAATTTTTTGGGGAACTTTTTTGAATTACAGGGATTTTGGGGGGATTTGTTTGGGAATTTTTTTTTGGGAATTCCAGGAATTTTTTGGGAATTCTGGGGGATTTTGGATTACTTTTCGGGGGGCATTTTTTGGGGATTTTTTTGAAATTCCAGGGATTTTTGGGGACATTTTTTTGGGAATTCTGGGGGATTTGGGGGGACTTTTTGGGGAATTTTTTGGAAATTCCAGGGATTTTTGGGGAGATTCTCTTGGGAATCTCGGAGATTTTTTCAAAATTCCAGAAGATTTTGGGGGATTTTTGGGGGGAATTCCAGGATTTTTTTTGGGAATTCCAGGGGATTTTGGGGAGACTTTTTTGGGAATTCTGGGGGATTTCTGGGGGGGGGATTTTCTGGGGAATTTTTTGGGAATTCCAGGCATTTTCGGGGAGATTTTTTTGGGAATTCTGGGGAATTTTTTGGGAATTCCAGGGATTTTTTGGGAGATTTTTTTGGGAATTCTGGGGGATTTTTTGGGAATTGCAGGATGTTTGTGCTCCCACCTTGTGCAGCCGGTTTGGGGAATCCTTCCCGCCGGGCTCCGGCCGCGCCGGGCGCTTGCCGGGAATTCTGGCCGGGGCCGGGACGTGCCAGAGCGGCTCTGGAATGAGGGAATGGGGTCAGGAGTTGGGGATTTGGGATTGGGAATGTGGAAATGGAAATCCCATTCCCAAATTTCCCTCCCCATTCCCAAATTTCCCATCATTCCCAAATTTCCCATCAATCCCAAATTTCCTTCTAAATTCCCAAATTCCCCACAAATCCCAAATTCCCCACAATCCCCAAATTTCCCACAATCCCCAATTTCTCATCATTCCCCATTTCCCACAATCCCCAGATTTCCCACAATCCCCAGATTTCCCACAATTCCCAATTTCCCACAATTCCCAGATTTCCCACAATTCCCAATTTCCCACAATCCCCAAATTTCCCACAATTCCCAGACTTCCCACAAATCCCAATTTCCCACAATTCCCAAATTTCCCATAAATCCCAAATTTCCCACAATCCCCAAATTCCCCACAATTCCCGAATTCTCTTCTAAATTCCCAAATTCCCCACAATCCCCAGATTTCCCACAATTCCCAAAATTCCCCCCAATTCCCAGATTTCCCACAATTCCCAAATTCCCCATAAATCCCCAATTTCCCACAATTCCCAAATTTCCCACAATCCCCAATTTCCCACAATCCCCAAATTTCCCACAATTCCCAAATTTCCCACAATTCCCAAATTTCCCACAATTCCCAGCTTTCCATACCCGCCTTGATCCTCTCAGCGCCGCCATCTTGGCCGATCGCGGAGCCGTCGGAGTGTCCAGAATTCCCAGAATTCCCAGAATTCCCAGAACTCCCAGAATTCCCGGAATGTCCGGGATGTTCGGCCTGGAACGGCGCCCCCCTCTGCGGCCTGGGGGAGAAAATGGGAAATTCTGAGGAAAAAATCCCAAATTTCCTGAATTTCCCTCAATTTTCCCTCATTTTTCCCAATTTTTCCCTCATTTTTCCCAATTTTTTCCCAATGTTTCCCCAAATTTTCCCAACTTTTCCCCAATTTTTCCCATTTCCCCTCCCATTTTTCCCATTTTTTCCCCACTCCTCCCCATTTTTCCCAATTTCTCATCAATTTTCCCTTTCTCCCAATTTTTCTATTTTCCCATTTTTTCCAATTTCCCTGGTTTTCCCCCCATTTTTTCTCCATTTTCCCCAAATTACCCCCCATTTTCTCCCGAATTTTCCCTCAATTTTTCAACAAATTTTCCCTATTTCCCCAATTCCCCCCCTTTTCTCCCAATTCCCCATTTCCCCCCAAATTTTCCCTCATTTTTTCACCAAATTTTTCCCAACTTTCCAAAAATTTCCCCATTTTCCCCAATTTCCTCCCAAATTTTCCCTCACTTTCCCCAATTTTTCCCAATTTCCCCTCAATTTCCCCCATTTTTCCCCCAATTTTTCCCTCAATTTTCCCAGTTTTCCCCAATTTCCACATTTCCCATTTTCCCCAATTTTCCCTATTTTCTCCCAAATTTCCCCATTTCCCCCCATTTTTGTCCCCATTTTTTTCCCATTTTTTAAATTTCCCCCCAATTTCCCCATTTTTTTCCCATTTTCCAACAATTTCCCCCCATTTTTTCCCATTTCTCCCCAAAATTTCCCAGTTTTCCCCAAATTTCCCCCATTTTTTTCCCCAGTTTTTCACATTTCCCCCAAATTTCCCCATTTTTCCCCATTTCCCCCCTATTTTTTCCCATTTTCCCCAAATTTCCCCCAAATTTCCCCCTTTTCCCCAGATTTCCCCCCATTTCTTCCCGTTTTTCACCCATTTTCACCCATTTTTCCCATTTTCCACCAATTTCCCCCCATTTTTTTCCTGATTTCCCCCAAATTTCCCCCATTTTTCTCCCCATTTTTCCCATTTCCCCCATTTTTCCCAATTTTCCCCCATTCCTCCTTTCCCAATTTCCCCCAAATTTTCCCTCAATTTCCCCAAATTTCCCCATTTTTTCCCAATTGCTCCTCAATTTCCCACATTTTTTCCCATTTTCCACCAATTTCCCTCATTTTTCCCCAATTTCCCCCAAATTACCCCACTTCCCCCCATTTTTTCCCATTTTCCCCCATTTTTTCCCATTTTACCGTTTTTCCCTCCATTTTTCTCCCCATTTTTTTCCCATTTTTTCAATTTCCCCCGATTTCCCCATTTTTTCACATTTTCCACAAATTTCCCCCCATTTTTTCACATTTCCCCCAAATTTCCCCATTTTTCCCCCATTTCTCCCCATTTTTCCCAAATTTCCCCCAATTTTCTCTCAATTTTTCCCCATTTTCCCCCCAAATTTCCCCCATTTTTCTCCCCATTTTTTCACATTTCCCCCAAATTTCCCCATTTTTTCCCCATTTCCCCCCCATTTTTTCCCATTTCCCTCATTTTTTCCCAAATTACCCCCCATTTTTCTCTCAAATTTTCCCCATTTTCCCCCATTTTCTCCCCATTTTTCTCCCCATTTCCCCCAAATTTTCCTCCAAATTTCCCCATTTCCCCCCAATTTCCCCATTTTTTCCCATTTTCCACCAATTTCCCCCCATTTTTTCCCCATTTTCCCCCAAATGTCCCCATTTCCCCCCATTTTCTCCCCGTTTTTACCCAAATTTTCCCATTTTTTCCCAATTTCTCCTCAATTTCCCACATTTTTTCCCATTTTCCATCAATTTCCCCCATTTTTCCCAAATTGTCCCCCATTTTTCTCTCAATTTTTCCCCATTTTCCCCCCAAATTTTCCCATTTTTCCCATTTTCCACCAATTTCCCCCATTTTTCCCAATTTCCTGAATTTTCCCAAATTCTCCCCATTTTTCTCACAATTTTTCCCCATTTTGCCCCCAAATTCCCCATTTTTCCCATTTCCCATCAAATTTCCCCATTTTTCCCAATTTCCCCCCAAATTTTCCCCCATTTCTTCCCATTTTCCCCCCAATTTTTTCCCATTTCCCCCATTTTCTCCCCATTTTTTTCCCCAAATTTCCTCCATTTTCCCAATTTTCCCTCAATTTCCCCTTCTTTCCCCATTTCCCCCCAATTTCCCCAAATTTTCCCTCAATTTCCTCAAATTTCCCCCATTTTTTTCCCATTTTTCCAAATTTCCCCATTTCCCCCCATTTTTTCCCATTTCCCCTCCATTTTCCCCCCATTTTTCTCTCAATTTTTTCCCCATTTCCCCCCAAATTTCCCCATTTTCCCCATTTTTTCCCCCACTTCCCCCAAATTTTCCCCCAAATTTCCCCATTTTTCCCCATTTTCCCCATTTTTTTCCCATTTTTCCCCATGTTTCACCTCCCCGGTGCGGAGAAGCTGCCGGAGCTTTGCCGGAACGCAGCGGCGCCGGCGCCAGAATGCGGCGACTCCGGGAAACTCAGGGGGCTGCAACGGGGAAAAAACAGAAAAAATGGGAAAAAAAAAGAGGAAAAATTGGGGAAAATGGGGGGAACTTCAGGAAATTTCTTTGGGAAATTCAGGAATTCTGGGGGGAAATTTTGGGGGGTTTTTTTGGGAATTTTTTTTTGAAATTCAGGAATTTTGGGGGAATTTTTGTGGGAAATTCAGGAATTTTTGGGGAAATTTTGGGGGGAATTTTTGGAGAAATTTCAGGAATTTTGGGGGGAATCCTCGGAATTTTGGGGGAACTTTTGGGGTATTTTTGTGGGAAATTCAGGAATTTTTGTGGGAATTTTTGTGGGAAATTCAGGAATTTGGGGGGAATTTGTGGGGAATTTGTGGGGGAATTCTTGTGGGAAATTTTTTTGGAATATTTTTGTGGGAAATGCCAGGATTTTGGGGGAATTTTGTGGGAAATTCAGGAATTTTTTGGGGAACTTTTTTGGAGATTCAGGAATTTTGGGGGAATTTTTGCAGGAATTTTTGGGGAATTTTTGTTGGAAATTCAGGAATTTTGGGAGGAATTTTTTTGGGAATTTCAGGAATTTTGTGGGAGATTCAGGAATTTTAGGGGAAATTTTTTGGGTGTTTTTGTGGGAAAATTGGTGCCAGAATTTCAGGAATTTTGGGGAGATGTTTTGGGAATTTTTGGGTAAATTTCAGGAATTTTGTGGGAATTTTTGAGGGGTTGTTTTGGAAATTCAGGAATTTTGGGGGGAATTTTGGGAGTATTTTTTAGGGAATTTTTGAGGGATTTTTTTTTTAATTCCAGGAATTTTGGGGGGAGTTTTTGTGGGAAATTCAGGAATTTTGGGGGAATTTTTTGAAGGAATTTTTGTGGGAAATTCAGGAATTTTGGGGGAATTTTTGTGGGAAATTCAGGAATTTTGGGGGGAATTTTGGGGGGAATTTTTAGGGGAAATTCAGGAATTTGGGGGGAAAATACAGGAATTTTTATGGGAATTTTTGAGGGATTTTTTTTTGGCAATAGAAGAATTTTGGGGGGATTTTTTTGGGATTTTTGAGGGAATTCTGGAGGGAATTTTTGAAGGAATTTCAGGAATTTTGGGGGAATCCCAGGAATTTTGTGGGAATTTTTGTGGGAATTTTTGTGGGAATTTTTGGGTTAAATTCAGGAATTTTTGTAGACATTTTTGAGGAATTTTTTTTGGGAATTTCAGGAATTTTGGGGGAATTTTTGTGAGAATTTCAGGAATTTTGGGGAGAGTTTTTGGGAATTTTTGGAGGAATTTTCGGAGGAATCCCAGGAATTTTGGGGAAATTTTTGTGGGGAACTTTTTGGAGAATTTTTGTGGGAAATTCCAGAATTTTGGGGGAATTATTGGGTGAATTTCAGGAATTTTGTGGAAATTATTGGGTGAATTTCAGGAATTTTTGAGGGATATTTTTCATAATTTCAGGAATTTTTTTTTGAATTTCAGGAATTTTGTGGGAATTATTGGGTGAATTTCGGGAATTTTGGGGGGAATTTTTAGGGAGTTTTTGAGGGAATTTTTTTTTAATTTCAGGAATTTTGGGGAGATTTTTTGGGAATTTTTGAGGGAATTTTTGGGGGATTTTTTTGGAATTTCAGGAATTTTTGTGGAAATTTTTGAGGGATTTTTTTGGGCAATTCAGGAATTTTTGGGGACTTATTGGGTGAATTTCAGGAATTTTTGTGAGAACATTTGAGGGATTTTTTGGGGGGAAATTTCAGGAATTTTTGGGGGAATTTTAGGGGGAATTTTTTTGGAAATTCAGGAATTTTTGGGGGAATATTTTTGGCAATTCAGGAATTTTGTGGGAATTTTTTGGGGAATTTCAGGAATTTTTGTGGCAGTTTTTGTGGGAAATTCAGTAATTTTAGGGGGATTTTTTTTGTGAATTTCAGGAATTTTGGGGGGAATTTTTTGGGTGAATTTCAGGAATTTTGTGAGAATTTTTGAGGGATTTTTTTTGGAATTTCAGGAATTTTAGGGGGATTTTTTTTGGAATTTCAGGAATTTTTGAGGGAATTTTTTTGGAATTTCAGGAATTTTGGGGGGGATTTTTGTGAGAACTTCAGGAATTTTGGGGAGATTTTTCGGAAATTTTCGAGGGCATTTTTGGAGGAATTTCAGGAATTTTTGAGGGAATTTTTGGAGGAATTTCAGGAATTTTGGGGGAATCCCAGAAATTTTGGGGGGACTTTTTAGGGAATTTTTGGGGGAATTTTTTTTGGAATTTCAGGAATTTTTGTGGGAAATGCAGGAATTTTGGGGGAATTTTTTGAGGGATTTTTTTGGAAAATCAGGAATTTTTGGGGGGAAAATCAGGAATTTTTGTGAGAATTTTTGTGAGAATTTTTGAGAGAATGTTTTTGGAACTTCAGAAATTTTTGTGTGAATTTCAGGAATTTTGTGGGAATTTTGGGGGGATTTTTGGGGTGATTTTTTGCCCTCTCTCACCGTTTCCCGGCGTGCCCCGCTGGTTCCCGGTGGGCGCCGCCGCCGCCCGGGGCCCGTTTGGGGCCCCCCCGGTGCCAGCCGGGGCCGCTGCGGAACGGAGCCCGGAACGGCGCCGGGAACGGATCCGGGAACGGCTCCGGGAACGGCTCCGGGAACGGCTCCGCATCCGCCGGCAGCGACGCCAGGCTCTCCGACCAACCCCTGCGGGAACAGCGCCACTGTGACAATGGGGACAGACGGGGACAGGGACAGGGGACAGGGGGACAAAGAAACAGGGACAGGGGACAGGGACAGGGGAAGAGGGACGGGGGACAGGGGACACCCAGAGACAGGGGACAAAAGGACAGAGGGACAGGGGGACAGAGGGACAAAGGGACAGAGGGACAGGGGGACAGGTGACACCCAGGGACAGGGGACAAAAGGACAGAGGGACAGGGGGACAGAGGGACAAAGGGACAGAGGGACAGGGGGACAGGGGGACAGGTGACACCCAGGGATAGGGAACAGGGGACACCAAGGGACAGAGGGACAGTGGGAGAGAGGGACAAAGGGACAGGGGACAGGGACAGAGGGACAAAGAGACAGGGGATGGGTGGCACCGAGGGACAGGGGGACAGGGGACACTCAGGGACAGGGGGACATCCAGGGACAGGGGGACAGGGGGACGGGGGACAGGAGACACTGAGTGACAGGTGACATCCAGGGACAGGTGGCACCAAAGCATGGGGGACAGGTGGCACTGAGGGACAAGAAGCACAGGGGAAAGGTGGCACTGGTGACACAAATGGCATCCAGGTGGCACCAGTGACAACCAAGGCACCAAGATGGCACCAATGGCACCAAGATGGCACCCAAGACACCAAGATGGCACCAGTGACACCAAGATGGCACTGATGGTGCCCAAGACACCAAGATGGCTCCAATGACACCAAGATGGCACCCAAGACATCAAGATGGTTCCAATGACACCAAGATGACACCAATGGTACCCAAGACACCAAAACGGCACCAAAGAAACCAAGATGGCACCAGTGGCACCAAGATGGCATCGATAGCATCCAAGACACTAAGATGGCACCAAGATGGCGCCCAGGACACCAAGATGGCTCCAATGGCAACCAAGACACCAAGATAGCACCAATGGCACCAAGATGGCACCAAAATGGCACCCAAGACAGCAAAATAGCACCAAGATGGCACCAAGATGGTACCAATGACACCCAAGACACCAAGATGGCACCAATGACACCAAGATGGCACCAAGATGGCACTGAGATGGCACCAATAGCACTGAAGCCACCAAGATGGCACCCAAGACACCAAGATG